>NW_028327183.1:7313066-7975850 GCF_987537825.1 Furipterus horrens
GGTGGGCTGCATGAAAAAGTTCCAGCCTGCTCCCTTGGCATGGGGATCCTCGGCTTGTTTGGGCCCTTGGGGCTCAGGGGAGGCCGTTCCCGGGTGACCGCTGGGAATCTGGGCCTCATACAAGTGCCCCCACACCCTGTGGTAGGGTTTACTGGTCTCTTCAGGGACGCTGCAGCCCCTTAAGGGGCAGGGACTGGTGAGCCAGTGGCAGGTGGAAAGGTGGCTGCTGTGGTCAAGGGTGGGCTGTTGGCCCGTGTCTCAGAGCTGGAGGCCTTTCCATGGGTCCTCAGTTAAAACTTTTTTTTTTTAAGATTTCGCTCATTTACTTTTAGAGAGAGGGGAAGGGAGGGCAAGAAACAGCAATGTGCGAGAGAGACGTCCACCGGTTGCTGCTTGCACTCCCCCTAACTGGGGACCTGGCGTGCCACCCAGCTGGGAGCCCTGACTGGGATCCGAACCGGTGACCCTTGGGTTCTCAGGCTGGCGCTCAGTCCTCTGAGCCACACCAGCCAGGGCTCAGTTAAAACCTTTTCACATTCCAATCAGGTGGCTACCCCAACACAAGAGGTACCTTAGCTGTTCCCTAGGTAAGGCCGGGTTTCCATAGAAGCGCAAGAACAAGCAGCCACCAAGAAGTGGGAGGAGCATGGTGGGCAGGCGGTGAGGCCCTGGTGCTTCAGGCTGGCTGTTGCTGGGAAAAGACGTCTTCCTGGGGGCGGAGGGGGGGGGGGTCGGCTGGAAATTCTTTTCCTCAGTGGCTACAAATGCCTTGGTCCCAGATACACCAGCCTGGAGGCCTCAGCGCCCCTCACGACCCAGCTGGCCCTCCCGCCCGCACTCAAGGTTGGTCCCGGGGCTGAGCTCTTGTGCTGCTCAGCCAGAGCGGTCAGCTGGCTTGTATTTTTAGAAAAATTAATCCAGACCAAAAAGGGCACTTTGACGCTTCAGAGACAGCCCAGGTGTCTGAGAAGGGGTCCTCTGGTGTCCGGTAGCAGGGATCACTCACATTAGAAGGCACATGGGGTCCCAGAGGGAGCAGAGACTGCTCTGAAAACTGAACTCTGAAAGGGAGCGCTCAGCCCCATGCGGCAGCGGAGGGAGGCCCACGGCTCTCAGGGCGCAGAGCCCTGGGCCGGGTGAGCGGGCAGCGGCCCCACCCAGCTGCAGGGCCCGGTGTGTTCAAGGGCCAGCCCCAGCCCCAGAGCGGGTCTGAAAGTTGGGGGGAGATGCCCTCTTACCACCCGGTGATCGTGTGACCAAGGGCGAGTTCTTGGTCCTCTGTGGACCAGTTTGCTCAGGTACAAAGCAGGATGCCAGTTCCTGGTGCGTCAGCCTATTGGCAAGATCAAGTGAATTTCTAGAAATCACCTTCTTATCTGTCACACCTCGAGCCCTCAATAAAGGTTCACTGTGGCCACCCTGCCCCTAGCCTCGCTCAGACAGGCCTCTAGAGCCAAACGTATGTCCTCTGCCGGTCGGCGTCTGTCCTTAAAGTGGGTCTTCCTCAGGGGCACAGGGTGGAATCAATTACCCCTGCCCCGGGGATGGCTTTTTTTTCCCCCAAGAGACAAAATGAGGTTCAAGTCGTTGGGCTAAGAAATTGCTGTTAGGGGACAGACACGGACGTGTCAAGTTCAGCTTGTGATTCCTGGTATTTCAGTGACTGCTAAGCGGAGAATGCCCGTGACAGATGTTTGCCAGGCCTTGTTCTGGGCACTGGGGCACGGTGGTGAACGAGTCCAGCTCCCTGCCCTCAAGGAGCCTCCGTTTTACTGGGTGAGGCTGGCCTCTTCCTGGAAGCGTGGTTCTCTCCCCACAGGCTGACCCGAGAGCCGCACCTCTCAGCACCCACCAGAGGCCATGGGGCGGAGGGCTGTGGGTGAATTTTGACACTGAGGCGCAGTCCCTGCTTGCGTTGGTGTAGGTGCGGCTGGGGAAGAGAGACGAGCAGGTGTGGGTGCGCAGGAGCTCACACAACCCATAATAAAATAGGCGGCCTCAGGGAAGGGAAGGAAGGGCCAGGTAAGATCAAGGGCAGGATTTCCTGTGTCCGGGGCCTGAGGGAGCCATGTACAACTGACCGGGATTCAGACCTGCAGACATGGGGTGGGGGTGGGGGGCCTTGTTGTGGGTGTGGCCGTCCGGATAGGCCCGATACAGTGAGCCCAGCTCCATTCTTGGCCTGGCCCCAGCGGTTAATCCCTCCTCCAACCTTGAAGCGGGCGCAATGGCACTCAGGTGAGTGCAGGGGCCCTGGAGCCAGGCGGAGACCTGCCAGAGGTCAGAGGCCTCACCTGCAGCCCTTCCTGGCCAAGCAGAAGCCTGGCTGTAGGAATCCACTTGCTCAAGAGGTGAGTATGTGGAGGTGGGGTGCACCTGGGGGTGTGGTCCACGGGCAGAGAGAGAGGGAGGTGGTCCGATTTGGGAGGATGGGGCACACACTTGTCTGTACAAATCAATGATTCAAGGATGCTTGTTGGCCTTGGACAGAGAATCCAGCATAAAGGGCTGGTGGCCATGACGAATTCATTTGTCTACCTGGGTGAAATAAGCTCTTTAAAAACCTTTTACAACATGGAAGATAATTTTTAAGAAACTCCAAATCAGCAGTACTTCTACGAAGAAGAGCCAGATTTCATGCTGTGCACAGCATTAGTCAGCACATTTCCCCTAGCTTCCAACTCCAGCTCTGAGTCCTAGCCGCATGTGAGGATCTTTGGAGGAGCTCTTCAGAAATACCTATTTTCCCCCTGAACTTCTGACTTAATTGGCCTGGGCAGGGGCCCAGGCAATGACTGGCTTTTTAAAAAGCTCCCCAGGTGACTTTCATGCCCTGGGTCAAGAGCAGGGTCAAGACCCCTTGTTCTACATGCAGAAGCCCCTCACCACTCCTCAACACAGGTTTTCAACAAATCATAGACTTGTTGACATGCACTAACTAATCTCCTAGTCTGCACTCATAGTCTGAGGTGCACTAACTAGGGAGATGAACATTCTAACTGGTGAGGAAAAACAGGCACCATACCCGGGCGTACTGCGTCAGCTTGCCCGTTGTGTACCCACCAAGGTCAAAGCCAGTTGCTCAGCACGGGCTTTGATGTTGGTGGTTACCTGGTAAGAATGGCATCAGTTGAAGAGCAGCATCATGTGGATGTTGGGGGGATAGTGTCACATTTCCTAGGAAATCACAAGTGAATGACATCTGACAACTCTGTGTCCACCATTGGGCATCGTGGCCTTGCCGGGACCGCTCTGCGGGGCACGTGCTCGGTGCTCGGTGCTGCTGCCAAGGGTCAAGGACCGGGCTCCGCTCCATGTGCGGCCCCTTAGACTCCCTGCTATGGGGTTCGATGCCCTGTGCCCGCCCCCGCTCCCTGCCTCCAGCAACCAGCCTAGGGGAAGACTCCCCGTGGATCCACCCCATCCCCCACTTTAGTACAAACGCAACCTCAAGGGCAAACGTCATCTTGCAGCTGGGCACCAAGGTGCTGGGTAACCACGCACAGAAGACCCGCGCAGGAAGGAGGTCGCGGCTTATTCCAAATGTCTGGTAAAGGGACAGCCAGGTGATGCGCAAAAGCCCCTCGGAGGTTCTAGGATCCTGGGAAGGTTTGTTTCTGCTGAAACCATGAACTCGGATGACCGCCAGCAGCGACGACCAACTCGCTGGGTTTCTGCTGCTGCCCCCGAGCCGCTCTGCTCCCTACCCCTCCGCGTGCCCCAACTCTTGTGTTCGTTTTTAGTAAATGTTAGCCACGGCCCTTAACAAAGCACTGACTTAAGGACAGGTTGGTTTCCTCCCATCTTCTCTGGTGGCTAAAGAGCCGGGACCAAACAATATATAATGTACATATTTGCATGTTTGCATATACCGGTATGTAGTTTTATATATATTATATAATATTTGTAGAGCACTGTTCATGTCCTCGGAAACACTGCTTTCACAAGTCCCGTTGACGGGGAGGAGTGACCCATTTGACAGATGATGAGACAAGCACCCAGCGACCGGCCTGAGGTTGCGAGGTAGGTGGTTCAGAGCCAGGTCCAGGCCTCCTTGGCCTCACATGCTCCCCACTGGGGCTGGGCCTGGTTTGGGGAAGGGGGTGGGGGCAGCTAAGCTTTTCAAAGCAGCTTGGTGATTCTAAGCCCTCTGGCCCTGCTGCAGCTCTAGGGGGTACATTAAAGTGTATTCTGACCAGAAATGCACCCGTGGGATTCAAAATCAAGCAGAATGATTATGTTTTCCCTATTGTTTTCAAGACAGAGAAAGGTTTACAGTAAAGTTAGAAAAGCTAAAGGTGTATTTTGAAAATGAAACGCTAGGCTCCAGCGCTCAGGGTGAGAGCGCTGGTCTTATAAAAATGAAAGGCTGGGGCAGGAGAGGCAGCGGCTTGGCTCCTTGGTCTCTGGGGAGCACATTGGCAGAGCCAGTCAGAGCAGAACACATGTTCGTGTCTGTTACTGTAGGACTGAATTTTTATGAGAATTACTGCGTCTGTGTGTCGATGTGGCAGGACTAAACTCGGCCACTCCTGTGTTAGAAATCGTCTCAGCTCAGCCTGGATAGAGGCATAAGGCTTGGTGGAGAGTTCTGTATCAGAAGAGTAAGAGAGGGAAAAAATGATATCTCACTCATCAGAAAGTGACTACTGCTCACAATTCTACTTTTTGCCTTGGCTGCCAGGAAGCTCCAAGCTAACGTTTGGCCATTTCCCTCGCTAAATGATTGCTTATTTCTTTTTGTCTTTATTCTACTTCTGCTATTTCATTCACCCCACTCCGCCATGGCCCCAGCTAGAGGAAGTTGTCCCTTCTTTGAAGCCATGTAGCATTTTATGCCTTGGGGTGAGGCAGTTGTTGGCTTTACCACCAACTATATGCTGCTTGAGGACAGCGATCAAGCCTTGTCCTTCTGTCTGTCCTCCAAAACAGCCAGCCTCGGTCCAGCACATCATTAATACCTACGTTTACTTGTGGAATGAATGGTGGCTAAATAAGATTTTTTTTTAAAGCAAGTCTGACTCCAAGGGGAAAAAACAAAGCAAAACAGAAAACCAGGCGTTCTTCCTTCAACAATGAAAATACGTTGTCATCAAGCATGTTTCCCTGTTTGCTTTAGCTGCCAGTAGCCTCAAGGCACTTGGGTGTCTCATTGCTATAGCGTTGTCTGGGTAGCGGGACCAGGAATGCAACAGACACACTTATGTGAGCGGCAAGGCTCTGAGGAAGCCCCAGTTTCTTAGTCCTGGTTGCTGGAGAGGTTGCCATCCAGCCCCCGGCTCCTTCCCAGCGCCTGGTCCGTCTGTTGTTGCTCTACCTGCTGCCCTTCACAGGATTCTGTGTCTGCTCCCCTGTTCCCGGGACCATCAAGTCTGTGAGCCCCCCGTGGGCAGGGACCCAGTCTCCATCCTTCACAGCCCTGCGCCCTGGTGCTACACTGGTCCAGGGCCGCCATCGGTTGGGGAGGGTGTTTGCACAGGCCGGTCGGTGCCTCCAAGCCACGCAGCCACACCCGGAGGAGGAAGCCGGCGGAGCTCTGGTATCGTTGCTGCAGCTGGTGTTGTGAATCAGGCCGACGAGCAACGCATCCTCTTACCCGGCTATTTCACGACACCAGGGTTGCATCATACCCATCCTCTCCAGGAGAGCCTCGTGGGACCGCGGGACCCGGCCGACGCGGGCCTGGGGGCGGGGTGGCAGTGGGGAGTCTGTGTGAAAGATGGTTCTTTTTAGCAAGCAGGAGCTCAGTCGGACTGCTCCTCAGGACCAGCTGGGGAGCTTTCCAAAAATGCTGGTGCTGGCCCCCCAGCTCTCCTCCACACCAGGGCCATAGACGCTCCTGCGCAGAGCCGGGGAATGAGCATTTGTTAGCGGCTGCTGAGTGATGCTCAAATCCGCGTGCAGCCAGGGCGGAACCCCAAGGCTCTCAGCTGGAGCTTTGTCCTTGCTGACTGCTGCCCTAGCCCCTGCCGTCCTCCCTGGCCCTATTTTTTCTGCCTTGCACTGCTCAGCACACCACTGCTGACCCCCAGCAGCTGTCCATCAGACACCCAGAACAAGTGCCAGGCTCCTTGCCGTGGCATTCAAGGCCCTTCTCTACAGCTTTCCCTACTCAGAAATGAGACCACTGCCCCCCCCCCCCATAGAGTCCCCCTGTTCCCGTCTGCTGTGGAACCCCTGCCCTGCACAAATTAATGGGCTGGTTCTGTCGACTGTGCCTTCAGATGATGCCTCAACTCCCACCACTTCTCACCGTCCTGGCCACCCACTGCATCTCCCTGGCCTGACACTGCCACCATGCACCTGCACTGGCCCCAGACTAGTCTTGCCTCGACCTTGCCTCCCTCAGTCCACTCCCCACACAATGGCCAAAGGGATCTTGGGAAAATAGAAATCTGACCATCACATAATAGAACATGGAGCTTCTAACCCTGACTTAGAAGGCCCAACGGTCCTTCTTCCATGTCTCATACCCCATCTCCTTGGTTCCTCTGCTCCAGCCATACCTGCTTTCTTGCTATTTTGAAGCCCCAACCACACCAACCTCCTACCCCAGGGCCTTTGCACATACTGTTTCCTCTGTCTGGAACCTCTGTGCTCATACCTGCTCATGTATGGGTGGCTTCTTCTCATTGTTGGGCTCAGCTCCAATGTCTCATTCTCAGAGGGGCCTAAATGCCCCTCCAGAAAAAAAAAAAAAAAAAACAACTTTGTTTTCTTTATAGCACTTATCACTAAATGTATTATAATGATTGCTTTCTCATTGACTGTCGCCTCCACTAGAATGTGAGCTCCAGGAGGGTAGGGCCTTTGTCTTGTTCCCTGTACCTGTGTTGCCTAGCACAAGGCAGGATGGTATGCAGTAGGCACTCAATAAATGTGTATGAATGAAGAAACAATTGGACCCCTTTCAGCCTCATCTCCCACCATTTCTTCCCGCCCCTTCATGTCCACCCACTTCCTCCCTTGCACTGACCACACCGTTCCCCAGCCCACGCCCAGCATCCCCCCCAACCACGCCCACCCTCTCCCCACCCAGCTGCCCTCTCTCCGGTGCAGCCTCCCCCTTCTCCTGGGTTGTCTGCCGGGCTAGGTTGTGAGTTTCAGTGCCTGGCATACAGGAGGCGCACAATAAGTGCTTAGGTGCCTCTGTGGCCCTGAGATTCAGAGGTGGCAGCAGGACCCCCTGTGTTCATTTCAGCACCCTGCATTCAGGGTTTTCACTCCTAGGGCGTTTCCTGCCTACCGAGTCTTTTCAGTCCCTTCGCTACCTCTGTTCTGGGTCCTGAGCACAGGAGGTGATGCGAGGGGCCCTCAGCCACTCAGGCAGGGGCTGGCACTGGACGGGTGAGCCATAAATAGCAAGGGCCCCTGGGGTCAGGTGACTTGCTCAAAGACACACAGAAACTGAGACCTAACCTGGAGCCTGAGACCCCCTGCGGCCTCATCACAGGGCTCTGCTCAGTCAGGTCCCAGGTCTCAGACCTGAAGGGCTCTGGGGGCCCCTGGAAGCTGAGTCCTGGGAGGCAGGAACTGTGTCTGACCCAGCACTGTGCTCCATCAAGAAGGGGCCTCGGGAGCCGTTCTCAAATGGACGAGGCTCCATCCACGTGCAGGAATCCCCTTTCTCAAGCCTGTGCTTTGGCACAAGGTGTTACCACAATCCCTTCAGCATGTTCTATTACTCAGTCCTTGGAGCGGTCCTGCTCATACCCATTCCCGCCCCAGAGAGAGGGGGGTGGAGCAGGAAAGGCTCCTTAAAGCAGCCAGTGTTCCCCTCCAGGACTGGAAGGGACCTTGGAACTGACATTGCAGAGGGAGAAGGAAGAGGTCGCCCCGGGTCACCCAGCAAATCTGGGGCCCCCTCCCTCCACCCATGGTCCCCACGGTGCTGGAACCCAGCCCTGGCCCCTTCCTCCCCGGAGATCTTAATCAGGAATTTTCCACAGCTTCTCCAGGGACAGGGTGTGTAGGAATGCTGCAGGGGGTGTGGGGTGGCTGTGATTTTCACCAGTCAGGTGGCAGTTTAAGAGTGAGAGGGTGATAAGATCTTCCCCGAGGCCCATGGGAGGGAATGAGTAACTCACAGATCTCCCCCCGCCAGCGGGGGTGGGGGACCAAAGGTAGAACATTGACCACGATTGGGGTCCTTGCCCTGGAGTCCTCACCTCTGAGCCTTCACTGCACTGGCAGCTGTCATGTAAGTGGGGGACACACTCCTGCAGAAGCCTCTCTTAAGGAGTGGCTGGAACTCCTGGGAAGGGGGCAGGCAAGCCTGGGGGTCAGTAAGTGGAGCCCCTGAGAGGTCTTTTTTTTTTTTTTTAATCAACACATAAGGTAAATATATAAACTTCGCAAGCAGTTTCACAGTGATCATAACCATTTGGGTTTGTCACCAAGTCCTGTCATCCCCGAGCTTATCTCCATACCTGGCTGAACTGGGGGAACCCCAAGAGGCTGTCCCTGGCACTGACCCCCACTTGAGGTAATTCTGTCCACCAAGGGTTCCTATGGTGGCTCCTCTCTGCCTGCTTTGGTCTGGTTCCCTTTGTTATTCACTCAACAAGCATTTATTGAGCACCTACTCTGTGCTCTTGAGTTGCTAGGGATCAGTGAACATGATCAGCCCAGATCCGTGCCCCTGTGGACCGGCCTTCTAGCAAGTTGGATGGAATGGATGTCCTCCTTCCCAGAAAAGTGCACTTAGGTGTAAAAACTCATCCACAATTTTGTGGGGCTCCTGGGCTCCAGGTTAAGCACCCTCATCTTGGAGGGTGACCCCCTAACCCAGCTTGCTGCTCTAACACTGAGCATTTCCACCTGCCCCTGCTGCCCGGCCCCACAGCTGGGCACACTTGCCCTGGGTCCTCTGGACCAGGGGCGAGGGCGGACGGCATGAACCAGCCAGCCCCCCCTGAAAGCTCTCGGTCCCCAAGTGCTGACTTGCTGTTGGAGACCAAGAGGTCCCAAGGACTCTGAGCATCTCAGAGCTGGGCCTTCTGCGGACCCATGTGAGCTCTGAGAACCAGGTCTGAGAGGCGAAGTAGGGAGGGAGAGAAGATGTGTTCCTCCATGTCCCACCCAGGGGTGGCTGCAGCATGAGCATAAACCAAGTTCCAATGCCTGGAGTTGGTGGTGGCCTTGAGGCCTCCGTTCATCCCCTGCCTCGTCCTCCAAGACTCTGGTCAGGGACTGTCGTGTCTCTGTCCCCACCCGGACTCTCTTCCAGAGCACCCTCTCCCGTGGCTGCCCTCACCACACAGCTCTCCTGGTCTGTTTCCCCATCCATTTCCCCACTAACTCAGCCGGGCCATGAGCTCAGCCACAGGGCCCGCTGTGGATGTCCCTGGCTCCTGTCACCACCCATGGCAGGTGGCTGGGCAGTATAGGTCTGTTGGGTGAATGGCTGAAAGATGCAAAGCCCTGCAGGGGTGACAAGGAGATCGGTGGATTGCTTGTGAGCTGATAGGCCCCCCCACCCAGGGAGCAGAGACAGGAGCAAGCGTGTGAGGCACACACCAGGGAGGGCTCGTGGGGTCGGCACCTCTGGGGAGAAGGGAAGAAAGCAGGACTGAGCAGCGGGAGGGAGGGCTGCTGTATAGACGCAAAGCCTCGGCCAACCTGGGGAGCTCCGGAGCTGGGGTGGCCCTTCGCCGCTGGGGCGGGGCACCAGGCCTTTCCACCCGGCCCTCCGGTCCCAGGTGGGCCGCTATCTCAGCGATCACGTGGCGGTGGGCAGGACAGCAGTGGACACGTGCTCTGCCTCCCACCCTGTCCAGGGACCCTGCTCTCCAGTCGTGGGCGGTTTGGGCCAACCTCCCCGCCTCCTCTCTGCTGCAGGCCCAGCCTATAAAGTCACCCTGCGTGTCCCTGCCGACCCTGGTCCCCTCCCCTGACACCCAGAGCCACAATGGCAGAGCTGCAGGCGTCTGAGACCCCTGGGGACCCTACTCTGTGCAGTGGGCGCTTTACCATTAGCACACTATTGGGGGGCGATGAGCCCCCACCACCGGCTGCCTATGACAGCAGCCTCCCTAGCCACCTGACCCATGGCAGCACCTTATACATGCGAACCTTTGGCTATAACACTATTGATGTGGTACCAGCCTACGAACACTATGCCAACAGCGCCCTGCCCGGTGAGCCCCGAAAGGTCCGGCCCACGCTGGCTGACCTGCACTCCTTCCTTAAGGTAAGCATCGTCTCAGAAGATTGGCCACTTCCCCACTGTGTGACCTTGACCCAGTTACCCAACCTCTCTGAGCCTTGGCTCTGTCGTCTATGCCATGAGGATGTGTCTTCCTTATGAGTCAAGAGGCCCTAATGAAATGTGGATGTGAGAGCTGTGAAGCTCTGGGCACATGTTGTAGTGTTCATTGTCACTGGCAACCCAATCAGGCAAACTAGGGCTGCCTGGAGAGGTAATGAGCTCCCAGTCAGTGGAAGCATGCAAACAGAGGTTGCACACACCTGAAAGATATGGAGAGCAGGGAGGAAGGAAGGTCTGCTGCTGGGTTTGCTGCCTAGGAGGCTGGGCTGTGGAGTGTGGAGAGCGAGGACCCCTGCCTGCCTCACTGTGGTCTCTGGGCTCCCAGCAGGAAGGCAGCCACATGCACGCCCTGGCCTTCGACAGCCGGCCCAGCAATGAGGTGACGGACGGGCTAGTGGAGGACGAAGCAGGCGCCAACATCGAGAAGAGCCCTGGGGAGCCCGTGCGCTTTGGCTGGGTCAAGGGGGTGATGGTGAGTGGGGTGTGGATAGGATGTGTGGGAATGAGGGTGGGCAGGCAGAGCTCCATCCAGCCTCGGCTCTGACTCTCAGGTCTTAGGGGCCAGGGCAGACCGAAGGCCCATCCTGGACCTCAGTTTCCCCATCTGCATAGAGACCTCAAATTTTCTCTGGTTTTGTACTTCCTGACTGCTGTTTACCCCAGACTGAGACCTGGCCCTAGGGCAGATCTGTTTTTGGCTACTCACCTGTGACCTTGGACAAGTTATTTAACCTGTGCCTCAGTTTTCTCACCTGTGGAATGATGAGCATTAAATGAGTTAAAAGGAGTCAGGTGCTTGAAGCAATGCCTGCCTTGGAGTTATTAGAAGAAACCACGTTTCCCCAGAAGGGCCACCAGGGGGCAGCACCAAACACACATCCGTGTGTATTTTTCTCATTTTCCAGGATGGGAAGGGGAAGGTTTGCTCTAGTGTAGAGCAAAATAAGTCTCCGGACGGCAAAGAATCAAGCGGACTTGGCTTTGGACGACATTGTGGGACTTTAGAGAGGGGGCTGCATGAGATTTAATAGACAGCTTTAGTCTTGCTCTGGGAGGCAGTGGGCCTGGGTTCTGACCTTAATTAACTTGGCCAAACTGCCTCCTGCCTCTGCCTCCATTTCGCCATCTGAGCGGTGAGCCCCACTTCACCCCCAGAGGTTCATATGAAGATTCTGGATCTCCTGCCCAGACTGTGGCGGGCAGAGCCCAGCACAGCCCGTTCCGTATCTCAGAGCAGTTGGGGGGTGGGGGTGGGGGGGCTTAGGAATCTCCTATGTGCCCCGGTCTCAACAAAACTCGGCTGGGGCAGTCTTTCCCATGGGGGGATTTCAGCCACAGCAAGGCCTCTGGCTTTGCTTTAAATTTGGAAGCTGAAGTCACAGCAACCCGAGGCCTGATTTCTGCCTGCATTTGCTGAGCTCCCATGAAATGCCAGGCCCTGGGCCAACAGCTGGCCACTGGGACCGTGCCTGGGGCTGCCAGACACAGGATCCTGGGCTTGGAGTAGGGGAGGGGCGGTGATGCCTGCAGCCCATCCCCAGGCCTCGATGGGAGAGCAGGGAAGTGCGTGGGAGGGGCAGGCGGGTCTCTGGGTTCCCTCCCCACCCTGCCCCACAAAACCAGAGGGGCATTGAAGTGGATAAAGCAAAGAAAGGACCCAGGTGTCTCCAAGGCCTAGGTGCCTAGGTGTCTGGGGACAGGGACTTGTGTGTTTTCCTTGGGGTATCTGCCCCTCCCCTGCAGGTGACCTCTGACTCCCCCTCTCCTCCCAGATCCGTTGCATGCTCAATATCTGGGGCGTGATTCTCTACCTGCGGCTCCCGTGGATTACGGCCCAGGCAGGCATTGGTGAGTTCCACCCTTGAGGGGTAGAGGAAAGGTGTGCTTGAACTTGGGTGGCAGAGACCCTGGGCCCCTGCAGTGACAAAGGTCAGGGTGGTGTGGCAGAGGAGCACGAGACATGGAGTCAGCAGGCCTGAGGGCTCTCCCCAGCTCTGTTTGCCCTCAGCAAGTCACTTACCCTCTTGGAGCCAATTTCTGCTACAGATCATCCAGGTGAGAAACTTGCACTCTGGGAGGACCAGTGTTCAAATGCTAACTCTGTACCATGCTGTGTGACCTTGGACAAGTTTCTTAACCTCTCTGAGCCTTGGCTTCATCATCAGTAAAAGGGGGGATGATAAATGTCTCTACCTCACAGACCTATTGTTGGGTCTCTATGACGCATGTAAACAGCACAGGACTCGGCACCCAGAGGTACCTTCTCTTCCATATCTTATGGTCTTTTACATGTTGGCTCATCAGCTCCCTGACTATTCAGGATAGACCAGGAGGTAGACAGAGACCCATTTTTCAGTTGAGCAAACAGAGGCTCAGAGAAGGGAAGCGATTTCAGTTACATGTTGAATCAGACGGCTGACTCAGGTTCCTCACATGGCTCCTTACCGGGGAAATGCTCCCACTGAGTTTTGGGGTGATCACATCCCCACCCATGCCCACAGTCCTGACCTGGATCATCATCCTGCTCTCGGTCACGGTGACCTCCATCACGGGCCTCTCCATCTCGGCCATCTCCACCAACGGCAAGGTCAAGTCAGGTGGGCCCCACCCCACCCCCACTACTGCCTTTCCGCACCCCACCTCTTCTCGTAGGTCCCCCCATCTTCACCCTGGGAATGGGTCTCTGAACTGCTCCCTATCCCCACCCCCCTCCCCCCACCAAAACTGGGACACCCCAGGCCGCCCCTTCTGGCTCCAGGGGCGGGCTTTGGGCAGGCTCCGCACACATACAGGATGGCCTGGGTTACCTCCCGTGCCGCGGGTCCATGGAGCCCTAGGTCACCCTCTCCCAGCCTCAGCTTCTGCCTGCCCTAGTCCAGCCCAGCCAGCTGACTCCTCTGTCCCCAATAGGTGGCACCTACTTCCTCATCTCCCGGAGCCTTGGCCCAGAGTTAGGGGGCTCCATCGGCCTCATTTTTGCCTTCGCCAATGCTGTGGGCGTGGCCATGCACACTGTGGGCTTCGCAGAGACCGTGCGGGATCTGCTCCAGGTGAGGCCGGGCTGACCGCGGGCAGAGGGAGCCCGCAGCCCATCTTAGTCTCCTGCACCCCAGCCGGGCTGGGCCTTCCTGGGCCTGATTTGCCCATCAGGGACCAAGGCCACCATCTGATCGTTGCGGGTGACGGTGACAATCTCACCAAAGAAAAGCCATTCCCAGAAGTCCCCTTCCAGTGTGCGTGTTGCCTTTAGGGCCAAATTGTCCAGGCCCGACAGCAGCTGCTTCGGAGCCTCTAGAGGCAGGGAAGGCGCCTGGGTTTGTGTTTTCCTGTGAGAGAGCAGCCGCCAACGCAGCGAATCCAGCCTGGCCCGTTCCCCTCCCCCAGGAGTACGGCACGCCCATCGTGGACCCCATCAACGACATCCGAATCATCGGCGTGGTCACCGTCACCGTGCTGCTGGCCATCTCCCTGGCCGGCATGGAGTGGGAGTCCAAGGTGAGGAGCCCTGCTGGAGAGGGGACGTGGGGATGTCAAGTGGAGAAGTGGGAGGCGTGAGAACGGGTTCTGCCTCTCCTTCTCTCTATCAGTCAGGCTTTAAGATCTGCTGCTCTGACAAAGAGACCCTCCGGAAGGGGTCTTAGACAAGAGTCACTCATTGCTCTCCCCTGTAACAGTCCGGGTGTCCCTGGTTCCTGAGGCTCAGGTGCCCGGACTCCTTCCATCCTGTGGGCTCTCCAACCCTGGGTGTGATCCTCATCCAGCTGGTCCATGACGGCTGCCATCCCCATGTCCACTGTCCAGTCATCAGGAAGGGGACAATCCCTTTCACTCAAATCCCATCATCCGAAACTTGGTCTCAGGGCCACACCTAGTGGCAGGGGTGCTACAGGGACAGCATGGTCCTTATTGGAACCTATATCCAGCCGACAGTCAGAGGGTTTGCACTATGAAACGGGAAAAGGCCAGATGTTGGGCTGTGGCTGGCAGGCCTGGCAGACGTGGCCCCCAGCACCTCTCCGACTGCTCCCCAACTCTGACCCCAGCTGCTCCGGCCACCTTGCTGCCCCTTGAGTGCACCAAGCCTCTGCCCCAACATTCTGCTGCTCGCTGATCCTCCTTTAGGACCCCCCAAAACACCTTTACAGGCCACCCTGCTAAAGTAGCCCCCAACCCAGTCCCCAGCACAGTCCTGGATTCACGTTCCCTGTCTCTCAACGAGACCAGAGCCCTGCGATGGTGTCAGCTCCGAGAAGAGAGCCTGCTGCATGATGGGTGATGAATGAGTGAATGAATGAATGAGGCACCTTGGGCAGGTTCCTCCCTGCTGCGGTGCCCTGAAGAGGTGGGCCCAGGCCATCTGACCTCTAGGTCCTTTGTCCCCAGGCCCAAGTGCTCTTCTTCATGGTCATCATGGTCTCTTTTGCCAACTACTTGGTGGGGACACTGATCCCCCCATCTGAGGATAAGGCCTCCAAAGGCTTCTTCAGCTACCGGGGTACGTACAGGTTGGGGACGGGGACAACCTGCCCACCCATCTGGCCTATTCTGTGGGCACCGGGAGGAAGGAACCTCCGACTCCATGTCCAAGAGCTGCCACTGGAGTCCCCTGCCTGCCCTGCTGGGCCCAGGGAGGGGGCAAAGTCCTCCAGGCGGCCCTGACTCAGGCCTTGGTTTTCCAGGGGACATTTTTGTCCAGAACTTGGTGCCTGACTGGCGGGGCCCGGATGGCAGCTTCTTCGGGATGTTCTCTATCTTCTTCCCCTCGGCCACAGGCATCCTGGCAGGTGCCAACATCTCTGGGGACCTCAAGGTGAGCAGCTTGTCCAGCCCTCCCTCTTCCTGGAGATCCTGGCCCTACTTACCAGGATCAACAACTGGGCACGGAACGTGGCCCTGAGGCCACGGGGCTGGAACATCAAAAATCCAGTCCAGTCCAAACCAATCCAAGTCAACGTCCTCCACGTCCCCTCCACTCTCTGTTGTTTGTTGGCATCAGCGGCTCCGTAGACCTTGAGGGCCACCCTCAAATGGGCTAGTTTCCTCCCTAGTTCCTGGGGCCTCAGCCTAAGGGGAAGACTGACCCAGCTTGACCTTCCATGACTCAGACTGGGTCCCACATATCTTTGCTGGGCTGACTTCCTCCCAGGGCCTTGCACTGTCTTGATGCAGGCAGGCCCCTCATTTTGGCATCCAAGGCCCCCACCACTGTCGCCACAGCCATGACCCCTGCCCCATCCCTCCTCCTCGCCTCTGCCTCTGCCCTCCGGGACTCCCTGCCCTTGTTTCTTCACCTCGCTAAGTTCTGTCCCTCTTCCAAATGACACCTCCCTCCTCACGTCTCTCCCAGCGCTCCGTCGGCGTCATGGTGCCCAGCATGATAACGCCGGGCCATTTATGTCACTGTCCCCCCTGCATCTGGAGACCGGAGCCTACCTCCAGGTCTCTGTGTCCTGCTAAGAGTCAGACACGTGCAAGGTGCTCAGTACAGGTGTGCCGAGGGAAGAGCAGTGAAGTGTAGAAACTGACAAGTGTGCAGAGACGCACAGGTGCTCTGACATGGGAGAAGGAGAGGCCGGTCGCAGGGGCTCCAGCTGATCTTCCGGGGGGCAGGGCTGGAGCTGGGCTTGGAAAGGGGAGAAGCTGGTGGAGTGTTCGCTGGCAGGCAGGTCAAAGGAGATGGTGCATAAGTGGGGTGGGTAGCGAGCAGCCTGGCTCGGTGCTGGGTGCCCCTCCGTCTCCAGGCCCACACCACAGGTGCTCCGTGACGCATTTCCTTAAGTGAGTTCATAGCTGTGCATCGGAGACCGTCTCGATCCTCAGCCTTAGCGGCGCATAGGAGGCCTGGAAGTCAGAGAGCAGCTGCCTTTGCCCAGCTACCCCCTGACCCCCACCCAGTCATTGAGGAGCAGCCAGCAGACACCTGGTCCACCTGCCTGAGGTCCTGCTGAGGTCAGCTGTGCTCAGCTGGGTTCCTCTCCCGCCCATTACAGTTCTTGTAGCCTAGGGATTTATCTGGATGCTTCCTCAAGCTTCTTAAGTGACAGCTGGCCTGGAGTGCTGGCCTCATGGCGGGCATTTGTCTCGGAGCCGGGTGGCGGGGGCACCTTCCTCTGTCCTAAATGCCCTCCATCCCCGAAAGGGCCCCCCCCCCCCTTCTGGATCAGGCCCTCTGACCATCCCAAGGGACAGTGTGTCCTCAGCAGAAGGGTAGTTCCTCCTGTTCACAGAGACCTGATGCAAGTTTTATAAACCTCTCTGGGCCTTAGCTTCCTCGGCTGTAAAATGGGGCTCATGCAGCCCGGGGCAGGAAGTGGGAATTCAAGGCGTTAACTTATGCAAAGTGCTTAGAACAGTGGCCAGCACAGAGGAAGTGCTAAAGACTAGCTGTCAAGGTCATTGTCATTTGTACCATGTGTCCTGCATGGCGCCTCCCTCTTTACAAACATTATCCTCGGACAGCCTTAAGGGGCTCAGGCTGGGATCACCCCCAAGTTACAGAGGAGCCAGCCAGGCTCAGAGAGGGTCAGGGACGGGCCCAGGGCCACACACACAGGGCACAGAGGACACAAGTTTCTAGCAGAAAGAGGCCTCAACTTTATCACAACTACCTTATCAGTCAACGGCCATTTCTGAGCCCCCGCTTCCTGCCCGTGTCTGTCTGTGACTACCGCAGTGTGTTCAGCAGACCAGGCATGCAGCTGCTTCGAGTTTCTCTCCCTGCTTTGGGCTCCAAGGCTCTGAATGTGGTCTCAGCCCGGTGACCTTGGTTGTGGCCTGCCCCCCTCTGTAAGTCCTCCTGTGCAAAGTTCCCGTTTCTCTGGACCCACCCCCAGCCTCAGACAAGGGCAGGGCCTTCCCAGCTGCCTGATGCCACCTCTTCCTCCCTCCCTCCCTCCCCCAGGACCCTGCTATAGCCATCCCCAAGGGGACACTCATGGCCATTTTCTGGACCACTGTCTCCTACCTGGCCATCTCGGCCACCATTGGTAAGTGGCTGGCCCACACCTCTGGAAGGGGGTCCCAGGGTGGGGTTCGGCTCTCTAATAGAGAGAACTGGACTTTGCAACCCTAGGACATAGAGCCTTGGACCTTATTTTGAGAGTACTTTGGTGGTGACCAGAACATGGGGCGGAGGGGGGCTGGGTGGAGGTTTCAGACTCGGCTTTTCAGTCCCTTTGAATGTGACGTTTCAGATTCAAGGGTGTGAAAATCCTACAGGAATAATAATATCGATGATGATGATAAAGATGACACTAGCAACTGACTGCCCAGCCCTTTACGTGTGTTACCACAGTTAATCCGGGCATGTCATTTCCACCATTTTACAGAGGAGAAAATAAGGGCTCAGAGAGGTTTAGTGACCTGCCCAAGGTCACACAGCCACTGAGTGGTGGAGCCGGGCTTTGAACCCAGGCCTAAGCTGCTGACATTTGCCTCGCACTGAGATCCTCACAGGTGTTCTTGCTCCTTGTGAGGTAAGCTACTCACAGATGGCCAAGGGACATGGCCCAGGTCGCAGCCAGTCAGGGCCTCAGACCCAAATCTCCACCTCAAGGAGAACGTTGTGACCTGAGGTCACGTAAGCTCCCTGTGCCTCTGTAGCCAGACGACAAGAGTAATAGGAACGTCTGCTTCCCAGGGCTGCGTGAGGCCCTTAGACAGTGCCTGGCACATCGTCAGTGCCCCTGCACATTAGCTAATGTCGTCGTCTTTATTAACATCATCATTGTTGGTTCGTGAAGGAAGAGCCGCCCCGTTGGCAGAAGTGGCCTTTTGCAGGCGGGACAGGAAGAGAGGAGGAGAGGGAGGCAGATGTTCCCACATCCTCCTTCCTTGCCAGGCTCCTGCATGGTTCGTGATGCCTCTGGGGACCTGAATGACACCGTGACCCCCGGCCTGGGCGATTGCGAGGGTCTGGCCTGTGGCTACGGCTGGAACTTCACCGAGTGCACCCAGCAGCGCAGCTGCCACTACGGCCTCATCAACTACTACCAGGTACCCGTGGCCTTGGCCAGGAAGTCAACCCCACCTAGGGTTCCCAGGTGATGGTTGCAGACTCGGAGGCATCAGGACCCTACCCTTGCCTGCAGAGGGGACTGGGTGCCCCGGGTGGGGGCTCCGGGCCCATCTCTTACCATGCCGGCTCTGAACCCCCACATCCCTGCAGACCATGAGCATGGTGTCAGGCTTCGCACCCCTGATCACGGCCGGCATCTTTGGGGCCACCCTCTCCTCTGCCCTGGCCTGCCTCGTCTCTGCTGCCAAAGTCTTCCAGGTGAGGCTGCGGAAGGGGGGCTGGTTAGTATATAGGAGGCCCAGGTACAAGGGTCCTTTGGTGACCACTGCAGAGGCCTGGAGGGGTCATGTGACAGGGGTGTCTAGACTGGAGGGAAAAGGGGCTAGAGCGCAAACTCCTGCCGGAAGCAGCCGCCTCCCCATGGGGTGCTTGAAGAGCACCTCCATTCCCCCTGCCCCCAAACTCTCCTGTGTGTAGCCTGGTGCCCTCTCTGCCATCCACCAGTCAGTTTCACCCCGATGCCATCCACCCCCTCATTTTGTCCCTTTACTGTCTTCCTGGTGAGGTGGGGGAGGACGGGGAGATCACGCCCATTTAACAGAGACAGAAGCCAGGACCCGGATGGGACAGTGCCCTGCTGATGTCAGCGGGGAGCGAGCAGGGGCTGGGGTCCAGGAAGGGAGGGGAGAGGGGGGCCCGCCAGGGGCTGAGTACTGCGTCCTGTGCCCGCAGTGCCTGTGTGAGGACCAGCTGTACCCCCTGATTGGCTTCTTCGGCAAGGGCTACGGCAAGAACAAGGAGCCGGTGCGTGGCTACCTGCTGGCCTATGCCATCGCGGTGGCCTTCATCATCATTGGTGAGAAGCTGCACAGGTGCCTGGCCTCCTGGCCGGCTGCGAGGGCCACAGGGGCAGGACTCCTTTCCCTTCCACTCATCTGGATGCCTAGCACCCAGCCAGGCCTGGCAGATGGTGGGCAACTGGTGAATAACTCGAGCAAGGGAGCCCTTGCTGCAAGGAGACTTCAGGAGGTCATGGGGCCCCTGCCCCTTCCCCCACTCCTGGGCAGGGTGGCTCCCACACCATGCCAGGCAGGTGGACCCTCCTCTCTTGTTAGGAGGGACCCTCTCTACCTTCCCTGGTTCTGCATTCCTGTGTCCTGGCAGCTGGGACCCCTCCCCACCCCACCTCAGGTCTGAATGAGCCCCCAGAACACCTTTGGAGCACAGGACAGGCTGGCTGGTCCCTCCCTGGGAGCTGATGCAAACAGCGAGGTCAGTGTCTCTGTAGGTGTATTAACTAGAGGAACCTCATTTCTCACATTGAGCTGCTAGGTCCCTTGGGCTTCAAGGTAGGGGACGTCCAAGGAGAAAGATCCCAGATCATCGGTTCGTTAGACTGACCTTCAGTCCTGGCTTTGCCATGTGCCAGCTATGTGACCATGGACAAATCACTTCACCTCCCTGAGCCTCAGTTTCCTCATCTGCAAAATGGGAGCAATGATGCATAGCAGTTGTGTCCCAGATAGGCAGGAAGAGCCCATAGCACACATGCATTCATATCTGTACACTGTCATGTGTGCACACTCCCTGATACTTCCTGATTACTTAGCCGACAAGGCAGAACTTGCTAGGACAGAGTGGCCTTGCTGTGGCTCCCCATGCAGGAATGGGGCAGGCTCGTCCCCTGGTGGTCCCGTGGCCCTGCCACAGCCAGATCCCTGCTTCTCAGGTCAGCAGCACCAATCCACAAGACTCACCCTAACGGTCTAGTCACTTCCGCTCCGGGGAGCCTTTCCCGACACTGGCCACTCCCGGGTCCTGAACCAGGTCAGGAGGCAGCAGGGCCACGCCCACGGGATGGAAGTGTCTACTCAGGCCTGGGTTCCTGACCCACCTGCTTCCCACTCACCCCACAATCCACCCTGACTTGGATTTGAGGTTGTTTTATCTGGGGGGTCCTGACCAGACCTCAGACTGAGGACGTGATCTCAGAAGCTCGGGGACAGGGTTCTTGTGGCCACTCAATGGAATCCGATACAGACAGGGGGTGCTTGTCTTGTTTTGGGATCCCCAGAAGCAGGCCCTGAGACAAGGATTCACATACAGGTTTGTCTGTGGCCTCAGAGGGCAGTGGGACAGGAAGGGGAGGAGCCTGTTCTTGAGCAGGTTTCCACTGTGGGGCGACCTCTGATATAGTCTCAGGGTCTCAGAGCAAAGGTAACGTGCGTCCTGGGTCACATTGTCTAATGTACTTCACACAAAAGCTGTGACAGCCTCTGTCCTTGGTCACCCCTCACTGACGGTGACTACTCTCACATTGCTCTCCGTCTCCTTAAAACCTGGCTGTTGACAGTTTACAAAACATCAGCCCTTTGAGAGTCACAAAGTGATGGACCCATTTCCCAGATGACAAGGTTGAGACTCATGGAGCCTGAGAGGCCTGGCTGGGGTCCCCCACCCTTTGAGGGAGGTGCCAGGTGGCTCCCAGGCAGACCTGCCCAACACACTGTCCCCTCTCTCCCTGGGTCCCCGAAGCCGAGCTCAACACCATCGCCCCCATCATCTCCAACTTCTTCCTGTGCTCCTACGCCCTCATCAACTTTAGCTGCTTCCACGCCTCCATCACCAACTCCCCCGGTAAGCAGCCCCTCCCCCTCCCCAGGAGGCAGCACTCGGGGCTGGGGGAGGGGGAGGCATGGATGCAGGTGTGCAGACTGAGGCCACGTCTCAACTCGAAACCAGTGAAAGGCACCATTTAAATAATAATGATAGTAGCCATTCCTTGTCAGGCGCTTACAAGATATACTGTACGTGGATTCAGGAACTCCTTACAGTGTGCAGAGATTTTTCTAGCATCTCCCTCTACCAGTTTTACAGGGGTCAGTAGTCAGAGTCCCCAGAGAAGGAAGAGAATTGCCCGAAGTCACAGACAGGGTGGCTGCAGGTTGAACATCGCACAACTCTAGGGGGCGCCACTCACAGATGTCATAGATTTGTATGTTTATTATGAACAGTTTCTGGCAAATAGTAGTCAAGAGCCTTGAGGAAGACTTTTTCTAATTAAGCCCGAAATTGCTGATGGGCTGGTCGCTGGGCTGCCATCTCCACAGACAATGGACCATGGTGCCCCTGAGCGGTGCCATGGAGAGGCTGTCCCTAGTGGTGGCCCCGGCATGGCCTGCATTGTGAAGCCAGGCAGAAGCCCCTCTTCCCCTCCACCCTACCGTGGCTCTGCGGCAGCCATGGGGGCCTTTGCTATTGCTGACCTTGGACGTCTTGTGGCCACTTTTGGCCAGAGCTAGACGCCGCCTGCTCCTTGTAGCCTGTCCACATGGCAGCACGCCAGCCAAGACAGGCGTGAGGTCCTCCCAGAGCCTCCAGGCCCGGCCCCAGGAGGGTGGGTGGGTGGGCAGGCCCAGCCTGGGACCCTGGCTCTGGGCTCCATTGGCATTGCCGCCCAGACCCTGCCCAGCAGTGCCGGCCCAGGAGGGCGCTCCAGGGTGCTGAGCGTGCCCGCTGACCTGCGTCGCCACCCAGGGTGGAGGCCCTCGTTCCGGTACTACAGCAAGTGGGCAGCGCTGTTCGGGGCGATCATCTCCGTGGTCATCATGTTCCTCCTCACCTGGTGGGCAGCCCTCATCGCCATTGGTGTCGTCCTCTTCCTCCTGCTCTACGTGATCTACAAGAAGCCAGGTGTGGGGCGTTGGGCTGCCGAGGGCCTGCCGAGGGCTCTGGGCTCCCCATGGCGGGAGAGCCTATGGGAATGTCCCCCTCAGAGCCCACACCTCTACATGTAGACCCTCCCCAGCACCAAGGACCCTGGAATTGCCTGCCCAGGTCCATCCTCCTGAGAGTAGCCAGCCCCTGGGGTACACACCTAGGCCTGACGGGTGGCCAAGGCCTGGCTGATTGTAGGGCAGAGGACAAGGCATCATGACACATGGGCAGGGTGTCTACATGCACACAGGCACGGATGCTGGGGTGACAGTGGCCTGGGGCCGGGATGCAGAACTCCGGGGAGACCTAGAATTCTAGATTTGACCCTGGCCTTCCAGGTCATTGTGAAGGCCTGCTTGTCAAGGGAGGAGACTATTCAGTGGAGTTGAATACATTGATGTATAACTTTTAAATAACATGCAGCCGTATGTCGTGTGCAGGCCGTCCCCTGGCCAAGCGGCCCTGCTCCGGAGGGGGCCCAGTCCCTAATGAATGCCAGCCTGCCCTCCCTCCGTATGTCTGGTTACTCCCCACGGCCTCTGACCTCACGCTCTCCCCCATCCCCAGAGGTGAACTGGGGATCCTCAGTACAGGCCGGCTCTTACAACCTGGCCCTGAGCTACTCGGTGGGCCTCAACGAGGTGGAAGAGCACATCAAGAACTATCGGTGAGCATGGCCTCCGGGCCACCTGGGACCCAGGGCCACCATGGCCCTGCTCTGGGAGGCTCCAGGCCAAGCCCTACCACGTGACGCGGGCAGACCCCACCAGAGAGGGGACAGAGGTGGAAGAGCACCACATGGCAGCCAGGGGGCTGGGGTTGACAGTGCCCAACCAAGGGGACAGAGCAAGTGGAGTGGCCTCTCTGTACCTCCATTTCCACAGCAGAATATGCTCTTTGAAGTGTCAGGGGCTCCATCTTTTCATTAGGGGGGTCTGGTGTTGTCATTTCCATCACAAGGGCCTGGGAAGCAGACTGTGATGAGTCTCTCCTGGGCGCTCTCCAAAGCTGATTTGCCTCCTTAGCGAGGAGAGGCGTGTGCCCAGGACCCCCTTCCTGCCAGGTCGCAATGCTCATCACGGTTCCATTTGTGTCGCATCGCTGCGCCGAGTGCCTTACACACCTCCGAGTCTCGCCACAGCTCTGTGGTGCGTTCACAGAGGAGTGCACTGAGGCACAGAGGGGTTAAGTAACTGGCCCCAGACCACACAGCTGGGTGGCCAATTTGGCTCTGAGTCTGACAGTGGCCCTTGACCGTGACCCAGAGGCTGAGTCACCCACCCAGGTGACACAGTGAGCTTGTAAGTGACGGGTCTCCCCACTCCCTGTCTTTATTCTTCCCACCACCATGCTGGGCTGGGCGCGAGGGGAGAGCACCAGGTATAGTAAAAAGGGTGCTTTGCCCACGTGGAGTATTTGGTGGCCTCAGCAGGAAGGACAAAGGAGACCCAGCGCGCTGGCCACCACGAGACCTGGAAGGTCCTGGAATTCACTCTTGAGTCACAGATGGGAAGCTGAGGCCCAGAGTGTGCAGGGTCCTGCTGGAGGCCACACAGTGGCTTCGAGAAGGGAGACCCAGGCAGTGGTGGGAATCCTGGGTGCCTATGTAGGCATCCAGACCCCCGTGGGCTCTATCCTGAGGGCTCATGTCCTTTTCCCTTCCCCTGCTCAGCCCACAGTGCCTGGTGCTCACGGGGCCCCCTAACTTCCGCCCGGCCCTGGTGGACTTTGTGGGCACCTTCACTCGGAACCTCAGCCTGATGATCTGTGGCCACGTGCTCATTGTGAGTGCCCCCTGGAGGTGGGGTGGGGCTGTACTCCTGTAGGGGCCAGCCCCTACCCTCCTACTCCCTCCCCGATGCCTGAAAACTGGATATTGCTGAACCCAGGGGGCAGCCTCCAGGGCAGGAGAAGCTAAGTTTCAGACCAGAGGGTGAAGGCAGCCCCCCAATATCAGCTGCACCCCACCCACAGGGACACCGCAAACAGAGGATGCCAGAGCTCCGGGCCATCGCCAATGGGCACACCAAGTGGCTCAACAAGAGGAAGATCAAGGCCTTCTACTCGGACGTCACCGCCGAGGACCTCCGCAGTGGGGTCCAGATTCTCATGCAGGTTTGTGGGTTTGGGGCTTTCCTGCAGGACTTCTTGCTTGGTGTGACAGCCTGAAAGGCAGGACCTCCCAAGGGGCTAGTTAGAGTCCCTTTGGCTGCAACAGGAGCCCCACCTTTCTTGCCTCTCCAGATATGCTGCTTCCGGGCACACTGACTTGGGAAAACTGACTTAGAAGCCTGTGTGGGTCATGCGATCTTGGGCTCACTGTGTGTGTGTGTGTGTGTGTGTGTGTGTGTGTGTGTTAGATATAATTTACTGACAGCAAAGTGAAAAACTGTTAAGTGTAAATGTTTACATACCCAGATACGACTCTGTGATATGAAACCACTCTTCAGATCAAGTTCTAGAATATTCCATGGGGCAACTCATTTTACTGCTCAGTTTTCTCATCACTAAAATGGGATCCGTGGATAACATAACAGTTGTTAATTCTGAGTCAACATATGGGAACCTCTTTTAATAGTTTTAAATATTTCTCAAAATTAAGAGAAAGGGCATACAGGGTCTCCTTCTTGGGGTCATACAGATATTTTGGGAGGAGATCGAGGTGATGGTTGCGCAACACTGTGATTGTACTACATGCCACTGAATTATGCACTTTAGAATGATTAGTTTTGTAATGTAAATTTCACGTTGAAATATGAATATTTTAAACATTAAGAAAAATAACTATTAAGGATGTATGGATTAGATGACCCAGGAATATGCCAAGCTTAACATCCAAGGTCACGTTCTTTGTTATGAGAAATAATTGGAGAGAGAAACAGAAGCTGGGATAATCCAGAACAAATGGGACAGTCCAGTCATTGGCCCAGGCTTGGACAGGCCACAGGGGGTGGCTTTGGCTATAGGTATACCTCTCTCGTGGGTGAGTCCAGGCAGGCAGGGCCCAGGACAGGGGTACGTTTCCTGGGGCCTCATTCATGGTGGAGATGGCAGCCAGGGCTGAGAGAGAGCCCTGCCTACCCTGGTCACAGAACAGGGCCCCCGGAGCGTGAGGCCTGATCCCTCACCTTGTGCCCCCCACCCTCTGCAGGCAGCAGGTCTTGGGAGGATGAAGCCCAACATCCTGGTGGTTGGATTCAAGAAGAACTGGCAGTCGGCTCACCCGGCCACGGTGGAGGACTACATCGGCATCCTGCAGTAAGTGAGGGCACGAGGGGGCAGGCCTGGGGTCTGACCATTTGGGCCTTTGGGGTTCTGGGCCTTGGGAAGTGCAGGGTGGAGGGGAAGCAGTTGGGACATCTGATACTGAGTCACTGGTTCAGAGCTGGGAAAGAGATCAGGCAGGTCATACAAAGAGCTAAGTGGCCCCAATGTGGGACTATAGGGAGCAGTGGAGACTGCGGCAAACTGGGGAGAGCTACTTGGCTCCAACCAATTGTGCCCAGGAGGAAACGCGGGCCCACTGTTGCCAGATCTTCTAATTTTACAGAGAAGTTGAAAATGTGGGTGTTTGGGTGGACAACCTTGTGCCCCGGGCAGGGTTTACAGTCTCAGCTGTTTAATTCTAACCACAGTGGCCACTTCATTAGTGTGTGACCAAGGGCAAGTTATGTCCCAGAACTCAGCTTTGTGTCTGTAAAATGAGGGCACTGAATCCCATCCCCACCTCTGTTGGCAGAACTGTGAGGGTTATTCAAATGTATCAGGAGGACAGAGCCCAGCTCGAAGACTGGTCTGACTCAGTTTCCCCCTGAGTGTAGGGTCCACGGGATCCACTGTGCACACACCACAGTGCTAGAGGGTCCTGGGGACTTTTAAGTTCTGCCTACACATTTCACAGATGGGGAGACTGAAGCCCAGAAAGGAGAAAGGGGGTGGTGGGAGGCAGGGCCAGCCCTAGACATCTGGTCTCCTGGGGGCTGGGGCCTGGGCTGAGGAGCCTGACCCACCTCCTCTCCCTCCAGTGATGCCTTTGATTTCAACTACGGAGTGTGCGTCATGAGGATGCGCGAGGGACTCAACATCTCGGAGGTGATGCAGGCGCACAGTGAGTGCACACCCCACCTGCCCGGCACCCCTGTCGGAAACCGGAACAGCCTCCCAGAAAGTTCTAGAACCCAATTTTTTTTAAGTGGTAGAGGGAAGAGAGGGCAAAACGAGTAAGGAATATGGGCCACAGAGCCCTAGAAAGTCAGCTTTCAGTGGTCCCTTCGAGCGCATCAGGTTTCCAAATGGAGAAGCTGAGGTCCAGAAAGGGGAAGCCATCAGTTCGAGGTCCCGCCTCCAGCTGGGGACAGACCAGAGTTCAGAGCTCCCGGCATCGTGGTCAGGGCTTCTGTAACCAGATGGAGTAATGAGGACCTCATGGGGGGAAGAAAACAAAGAGGGGAGAGGAGAACCCCCACCTGAATGCATCGGAATATGCAGTACACACCTAAGGGCCACGGAAACCGGACGTTCTGGTCTCTAAGACCCTCGCTGGGGCACGGAGTAGGGATGTGTTTAACATGTAAGATCACATATGAATATGCAGTCTCTGGATTAATGTGAAGTAAATAACACGTGTGAAAACAATCTGGGGGCTGCTAGGGGACCGAAGGTGTGGACGCTGTCTGTCGCAGGCAGGGCCTGGGTCTCGTCACAGAGTGCCGGGGCTTGCCTGGCACAGAGCCGTTCGGTGACTATTTCTGCAAAAAGTCTTTACAAGGCAGCCCCATGCCCCTGAGGATGCAGTTCTGGGCCCTGGGGGTGCAGAAGGGAACAAAACTAAGTTTCCCTTGGGGACATGCCATTCTCATGGGAAATGTAGTGGACCCATGAGTCACCTCAGACAGTGTCGCCAAACCAGGGTGCGGGTCAGGAAGCCCTCTCTGGGCAGGGGGCCTTTTGCTGAGAAGGGCGTACTGGGGAACGCTGCTCCTGGCTCCCAGGACACCCACTACCGAGGGCTGTGGCGAATGAGGGTGTCCTGTTTGAGGGGCAGAAGGAAACCGGGTGGGGCTGGGGCAGGAAGAGCCGGGTCAGAAGGAGGCCAAGACAGATCAGTGGAAGGTGACATGTTGGGACTTCCTTTCTTGTGTAAGGGAGAGCCCAGAAGAGGAGGAACGGGAAGTGCCCAGGTGAGGACAGGCTGGGAACACAGCTGTTGTTCCTCTCTTGCAGTTAACCCCGTGTTTGACCCAGCAGAGGACGGCAAGGAAGCCAGCGCTAGCAGGGCCAGGCCATCAGTCTCTGGCACACGTCAGTCCCCACCCCACTCAGAGGCTCAGGATACTCACCCTGTGTGGCAGCTAATGGGGGCCGCATGGGAGGCAGGAAGCACCTGAGACTTCTGGGGTTGGGGAGCTGTGGGGGTGAGGGGGTGGCTGGGCAGCATTAAAGACTGCAGACCTGCAGGGGAATTCAGTGTCTGGGCACCGTGGGCACCCACCCAGCGGGCTCTGGGACCCGTGTCCCACCCCCTCCAAGGCTCTCTGGCCATGTTCAAATGTTAGGGGAGGAGTGGGGTTCTCCTTCAGTTTCCCCCTGACCCCCGTGCAGGAGCTGTGGGCATCCTCTGGGTATCTGTGAGGGGCAACCTGGAGTCTTGGAGTCAGAGGGGCCCCTGGCGGTGCTCTGGGCCACGCCCCCCACCCTGCAGGCCCTCAGTGGGGCGCAGGTGTCTGCGAACACCCAGTCCACCTGATGGGACTGCTGGCTGTTAGCAGGCAGAC
Source organism: Furipterus horrens (assembly GCF_987537825.1). Classification (NCBI taxonomy): domain Eukaryota; kingdom Metazoa; phylum Chordata; class Mammalia; order Chiroptera; family Furipteridae; genus Furipterus; species Furipterus horrens. The sequence continues at coordinate 7,340,845 of NW_028327183.1, forward strand.
TGGGGCGTTTGGGGGTGCTCTGCTCCTTGGTGCCCAGCCCCTCTGCTCCTGCAGTGGACCCCGAGGCCCTGGTGCGGGAGGAGCAGGCCAGCACCATCTTCCAGTCTGAGCAGGGCAAGAAGACCATCGACATCTACTGGCTGTTTGATGATGGAGGTGAGTGAGTGCCCTCGGACCTCGCTCTGCCCCCGGCTGTCTTCCCTCCATGACTCTGTCCCTTGGCCTCCCGTTCCTGGCCACTCCTAGCAAGGCCTCTGGTGGGGCCTCAGCGCCCCACTAAGGGAGACAGGGGTCCCTGGACCCACCACTGGGCTTGAGGGAGCCTAGTCGGGTCCTCTCTTGGCCAGTTTTTCAGCTGTAAAATGAGGACTTAAGGGAAGGAGCTGATGGCAACATGAGATGGAACCTTCAGGCTCGATGGCCATAGGGGTCATAGCAGGTGACATAAATGGGGAAGGTGGGCTGGTGCACAGGAAAGCTTAGGAATCTGCTTTACTTCCCAAAGAAATATAATCTCTCAGCTTTAAACATATGACTCTCAGCTGTATTGTTCTAACTTTTGATAAAGTCCTAGATAGAAAATGTTTCTGCTCCCATGGACTATATTCTATTAATGATGGCTAATATGACTGAGCACTTACTATATACTTGAGGCTAAGTGTTTTACATGGGCTCACCTAACGCAATCCCCAGGCAGGAACTGTTATTAACCCCCTTTACAAAGAAGGAAACTGAGGCACAGAGTGGTGAAATAACTTGTCCTGAGTTCCACAATCATAAGTGACAGCTGGTCCTTGGCCTTGTGTGGAGAGGTGACAGGGGGGGGATGAGGGGACTCCCACCCACTAGCCAATCATCAGGAAGTGCCAGAGATCCTGATTTTCACGTGAAAGCCTCCCACTATTAAATGCCAACTCACTTATTTAAAAACATGGTGCAGGCCAAATAAACCCAAGCCCACAGAGGGCTGTGTGCCACTCTAGGTTAGCCGGCATGCCTATTATACAGATGGGTAAACTGAGGCCCAGGGAGGGGAAGGGGTGAGAACGCAGTGAGTGCCCCACCCTGAGAGCATTTTCCTCTCAATTCCCGGGGACCCTCCTGGCCAGGCCTCACCCTTCTCATCCCCTACCTCCTCGGCCGCAAGAAAAGATGGAGCAAATGCCGGATCCGGGTGTTTGTGGGAGGCCAGATCAACAGGATGGACCAGGAGAGGAGGGCGTAAGTGGGGAGCACTGGTGGGTACCAGGGCCATCTCAGCACCCCTCCCCCTCTGCCCTTGTCCCCAAGTGGCTCAACTCAGTCCAAGTCACAGCTGCGGTGAGGGAGCCCTGGGCAGGAGCAGGTTTCTGTCCATTTCAGAGGTTGTTTCTGCATCCCGTCTCCTTTGCTAAGATGCAGCTGCCCCAGTCCCACCATGACAGGGAGGGGTGTGACGTTTTAAAATCACACACCTGCTCAAAGAGACACCTGTGTGAAAGGAAGGCTGGAGAAGACCCTTCCTCATGAGAAATGAGGCAGAGCTTAGAATCCTTCAGGGCAGTTGTCCACCCCACCCCCAAGCGTGGGTCGCTGTTCCTGGGGAGACAAGAGGTGACTTTAGTAGCCTGGAGATGGGGCAGCAAATCCCACTGGATAAGTGACAATCTACCCCAACTTTGTGGCTGACCCTTCAGGAGGGCTCTCTGCTCGGAACGCATGCTAATCTCCTACCTAAGTAAGCGAGTGTGGCCCTGGCTGGGGGCTTGGCAGGGGACGGCATGCAGCCAGGCGAGCAATAAAAACTCATGGAATGAACAGACGCATTTAAAAATATCTCCATCGTCCAGGATCATTTCTCTGCTGAGCAAGTTCCGACTGGGATTCCACGAAGTTCACGTCCTTCCTGACATCAACCAGAAGCCGCGGGCTGAGCAGTGAGTTCTCCGTAGTGGGGGTCCCAGGCAGAAGGGCCAGTCTGCGCTCTGCACACCGCTCTGTCCATTGCCCCCTCTCTCCGCTGAGTCAAGGGCAGAGGCCCTGTCCTCCCCGTCCCCACCTAGCCTGGGCTCATGGAACGAAAGCAGAAGGGTCGGAGCCTCCAGCTGCTTGTTTTCCTGTTTGTGTGCCTCTCTTTGCATATCAGAGCTCTGGTCTTTGCCTGAAACACACCTGGGCTGGAGGCTGATGAAAGTTGACATGGATGCTTTTTTTAGAACAAGTGTCCTTTAAGCATGTGCAGGTGCAGATCATGGCTGTTCTGCCACCTGAGCAGAGGCTGGTGTATCACCCACAAGGGACCCCCTCACCCCAGGTCTGGGGGCTGAGGGTGTCTCTGGCTACACACTTCCTAAGCCCAGGGTCTGGCTGTTCATAAAAGGCTGATTTTACCTTCAAAGGTGACTAGTGCTCTAAATTTTCTCCAACCACCAGAGTGTTTTCTCAAAGCAGTGGTTCTCAAACTGGTGTTCCCCCAAATCACCTGGAGAGCTTGCGTGAACCCAGCTGGCCAGGTCCCACCCCCAAGATCTGAGTTGGTAGGTCTGGGGAGAGCCTGAGAACCTGCATTTCTAACAGGTTCACTGTGCTGGTCCAGGCATCTGCTTTGAGAACCACTGTCTTAGCGACAATCCATGTAAAGTATTTAGCACCCCGCCCAGCCTAGAGTCAGTGTTCAATCAATGCTGGATTTGTGGCTTTTGCCTACTCGTGTGGCTTCGGAGCCCTGCATTTGACCTTTCTGTGCAGTCAGACTGCCTTCCTCTCCAGATATTGCCTATTTTAAGTTCCTGAAAAAGAAATATGACTGGCCCAGCTTATCCCTTTCTTCCAGGCCAAGGTAGAGGTTACTGGAAAGCCTATTTCTTGGCTACTTTTGGTCCCGTTGGCCTTGGACAGGGTTGGCAGAGTCACGTTCTCCAAAACACATGGCTGGAGGGCAGCTCCTTCTGCAGGGGCTGCAGCAGAGGCTGGTCCCTGCCCCACTGGAGATAAAGGAATGTGCAAAGGCCCCGGGGCAGGACCAGGCAGCTGCAGCCCCATGTTATGTTAACACAGTGATGGTTGGAGTGGGGAAAATGTTGAATGATCCGGGCAAGAACTGCCTGCCTCCCTCCACGAAATGTCAAGTGCTCAGACTGTCAGCAAACCCAATACGAATTGTAGCAAGGCCCAACTGGGGAGTCAGAAGGGATCATGTAAATACTTTTCCAGTCATTCAGTTTCATATTCTTAAAATAAGACTTTAACAATAGGATTTGCTTCCTATAAATCAATCTACTTGAGGTTTTGCAGGACTTTATCTCCTCGATAAAGGTAAGGACCTCCCCTAAGAGGGGAGGAAATCACATTGGGAAGAAAGGGACTATTTAACAGTGATGGATGTACTGACTCCTGCCATTTGCCCAGGCGGTGCTTGGGGCTGCAGGGGCGGAGAGGAGTCATTTGCAGCCCCGCCCCCCAGGGTTTACTCCAGCTCAGTGTAGGCTTCAGAGACGGACCAGAATGCCAAGGAGAATAGGGTCGTGTCTGTTGGTGGAGGAGCAAAGCCTTGAGAAAGGCCATGAACACAGAGAGACAAGGGAAGAAGGCCTTCCCAGTGAGGGAGGACAGTGGGAGCGAGCCCGCAGGCCTCATCCATCACCCCTGCTCTTTAAAATCTCTTGCTTTGCTCTTGCATCTGCCTCCGCCTCCTGGGCTGTTGCTCCCTGTCCTTGCACAGCCAAACATCTCCAAAAAAATGGCACACCCTGTCACTTTTTCCTCCCCACCCCCCCCTCCTCCACCCCACTCCAGTCTGACCTCCACCCCACTGATCCACGAAATCACTCCCGCCAATGTCACAGTGACCCCGCACTGCCAGGTGCCCAGGGCCACTTCTGACCTCATCGTCCTCTGTCTCTCTGCCGTACCGGACAGTGACCCTTCTCGAAATGGTTCTTTTGGCTTCTAAGACGCCACCCTCTACCAGTTCCTCCTCCCTCAACAGACGTTGAGTTTCCTTTGCTGCCTCTTCCTTCTTGATCTGGGTGACACTTGTCCTTGGCATCCTTGGGGTTCGGCCCTGGACCCTCTTCTCTGCTCTTTATTCTGTCCCCAGGTGAGCTCATCTGCCCACGTGGCTGCCCATGGCTGCCTCTGAATGCCAGCCAGTCTGAATTTCTGTCTTTAATAACGGAAGTCAGACCACACAGAACAGCCCCCAACAGCTTCCTGTCTCACTCGGGGCAAGTGACAAAGGCCTGCGCACCTGGGCCTCGTCTCCCCGACCCGCCCTGCGCGCGCCCTGCGCCCACGCTGCTTCTCAAGCAGACCAGGCACACTTCTGCTCGGGGCCTTTGCACCTTCCGTTCGGCTTGCTCCGGCACCCTGCCCTGAGCATCGCTGGCTTCGGAAGGACAGGCATCCTTTGGGTCCAGAGGCCTTCCCGACCCCCCTGAGTCCCATCCCAGTACCCAGTTTGTGCCTCCATCAAACTGCTGATCTGATTTACCGCCCAGCAGAGCCTGAGATCCAGGAGGACAGGGGACTCTGTCAAGTTTGGTCACTGTGTGTAGCACCAAGCCTGGCCCAGCGTAGTGCTCAGTAAACCCTTGGGCATGGTCGGTGGGTGGAGCTGCACCCCACGTCAGCTGTCACAGGAGACTCGTGAGTTCAACATGGAGGCTGCTTTGGTGTCAACGGCAGCGTCAGAACAGGGCGCAGCCTGAAAAGCGTGTCCCTGTGGCACCCTCCAGGGACCTGGTTTCCCTGGAAACGGGACCATCTCACCCGGTCTCACCCGCTCTCTCGGTCCCCAGCACCAAGCGGTTTGAGGACATGATCGCGCCCTTCCGCCTGAACGATGGCTTCAAGGATGAGGCCACCGTCACCGAGCTGAGGCGGGACTGCCCCTGGAAGATCTCGGATGAGGAGATTAACAGGAACAGGGTCAAGGTGCAGGAGGGAGAAGGGTCCTGCTGGGGGTGGGGGTGGGGATGGCAGCGGGCACTCCCCTGGGCCAGGACCCTGTGCCCCTCTGTCCTGAGCTTCCTATCCTGTTAGGGAGGATGGGCCCACCCCTACTCAAGTCCACCTGATCAAGTGCCCTCCGAACACCATCATGCCTTGCTCAGTTCTCTCTGTTTGAAACGATCAGCAGTCCCAACTCTCCCCTCTACCCCCGCCCCCTCCCCTCCCACCCTGTCCTGCTGGTTGTGGTAATAAGGGCAGGCAAGGAAAAACCCAGGAGGGCTGACTTCTCACGGAGGTGAGCTTGGCACTTCATTACCATGGGGGTCCCCTTCCTTCTCGGAGGCAGGCGAATTGATAATAATTTAGGGGGAACAATGCCTGCATCCTGTCTGGGATGTTAAAAGAGTCCCCTGAGCTTGGCAGGGACTGCTCCTGAGGCCGTGAGAAGTGACGGAGTGGCTTTTCCCCGCCCCAGTCCCTGCGGCAGGTGAGGCTGAATGAGATTCTGCTGGATTACTCCCGAGATGCAGCTCTCGTCGTCATGTGAGTAGCAGGAGGAGAAGCCTGTGTCGGAGGCCAAGGTCGTCTGTATTGGAAGGGTGGCCACTGCTGGGTGTCAGGAGACCTGGTCCTAAGAGGGTCTGCCCAGGGCCAGCTGGTAGTACTTGGCTTCATGACCTTGTGTAGGAAAGATTTCACAACATGAGTCCAGGGGACTATGAGGGTACGTTTATTAAAGCTGGGGACAGTGAAACGGGAAGGGCCTAGCACAGAAGCAACAGGAGAGCCTAGGCTGGGCTGCCTGAGCTCACTGGGAAGTCAGAGAGAAGGGGTCCTGGGGACAGGTGCAGGGGGTCAGCCCAGGATGAGCTGCCGCTGCCCTTTGCTCCCTGGTTGCAAGTCTCCTGGGGACCCTTAAGAGTTGAGGAGATGTGTGCCTGTCGTGGGCAGGGGGAAAGGGACAGGCAGAGAGCATGCCCTGGGTCTTTTGTCTTGAGGCCTTTCTCTCTGTCTTGCAGGCGGGAATCTTAGGGGAGGTCTGGGGTGGGGGGTGGATCTCAGCAGAATAGTCATCAGTTCCACAGGTGAGCCCTGTCAGGGTCGTGGTCTCCCCTGATTGGTCAGTGACAGGGCAGGGGGTTGTTAGTCATTGCAGTTGGTCCTGGTGTCCCCCACCTGGTTTTGCTGCTTTTCTGGGACTGGAGCTGAAATGCAACGGAGGCCTCGATGTCATCTCTAGGGAGGTGACCTTCTGTACCTGGCTGTAAATTCCTTGGCCAGCTCGTTCAGCTGTCTCAGTGTCCCCGTTGACTTGTCCTGGCTCACTGGCCTGTCTCCCTGGGGGACAGCCTTACCTGAGAGCTGTTAAACGGAAGTCTTAACTTTCAGGACTGAAGGTCTCTTTAAAAGAAGGGATTTACTGGGCCTTGCTGGGGGGGCGGGGGAGGAAGAAAAGGACAGGAAACCAGGTCCTGGGCCAGGGAGTGTGACCCCCATGGCTGTGCCTGGGGGAAAAGCCAGCAGGGCCAGAGTCCCGGAGTTGTGGAGCATTTTATACATCAGGTAGAGGGGAGAGAGATCTAAGTTTTGGGTTGTGGTTTTTTTTTTAGAGATTTTATTTATTTATTTTTAGAGAGATGGGAAGGGAGGGAGAAGGAAGGAGAAAAACATCAATGTGTGGTTGCCTCTCACGCGCCTCCAACTGGGGACCTGGCCCACAACCCAGGCACGTGCCCTGCCTGAGAATCGAACCGGCGGCCCCTTGGTCCACAAGGCCAGCACTTGATCCACTGCGCCACACCAGCCAGGTGTTGTGAAAGAATTTGAAGTGGGGCACAGGAGTCCTTAAGGAAGCAGCGTCTGCGCCCGTGGATTGGCCGTGGGCTTTGATGGCTGTGCAGGCGCCAGGCTCCCTCTTTTAGATCATGGTGGAACCAGCCACCTGGGAGTTAGACCAGCGCTCCAATACACACGCAGGAGCAGGAGCGTGAGCAGTCCTCCGGTTGGTTTGGCCCTGTGCTGTTTACTGATTAACCCCTTCCTGCCTCTTCCTCCGTCCTCTGGCCTGCTGTCATTTAATTTAGGACACCTCAGAATTGTCTCCTTGTTACTGTCACCAATGACCCTCACCACTGCTCTTCCCTTATCTGTCACAGCCTTTTGCTGCCAAACTCAGCTTGGCAAAGGGGACCCAGGTCATTTCAGAAGAAAATCGATTCCTGCTTGTTTGGGGCTTACCCAACCCTCTTTGGCCCTTGGCCACCCCCTACTGATGTCGGTGCCAAGCCCGGGCAGCAGACGCAGAGGCCGCCACAGCCCACCGGGCAGGCTCCGTGCCAGTCAGACCCTCAGGCTGCCGCGCTGCCGCCTGTGTCCAGCAATGCGCCGCCTCGGCTGGGGACCGGCCAAGGCTGGGTAAATGGGAGGGGACAGTGGCACAGACAGGGTCTCACGGTGGCTCTCCTCTCTCAGAGGCCATGAGGAAGAACATGGCCAGCAATGCCGCCAGAGTGCCCTCTCCCAGAGAGGCCTAGCTCAGAGGGAACGGGGGTATCTGCCAAGGCAAATATTGGCCTTTCTCACATTTCCCGGGGTCCAGCCACCTGGGAATTCTGCAGTTCAGCCAAGAAGCCGATGGGAACGGCTTTTTTCCTACCCTGAAACCAGGACCGAAGGCGCAATCTGTGAGGCCTTGGTGCAGAATTAAAATGTGGGGGCCCTTTGTTCCAAACTTATTAAGACTGTCAAGATGGCGTCAGCAGGGTGTGAAGGCCAGCGTGGGAGCCGCCCAGCATGGCACCCTTCGAAGTACAGGGCTGCGCCAATGTGCAGTTTGCACACCCTCGGAACTGGCTCTGCCTGAAACCATGCTCCCTGGGGCTCTTAGGGAGACAGTTTTTTGAAGTGGAAACGGTGATGAGAAAAAGGGCTAGACTTCTCTCCAAGCTTCTGGCCAGCAGCCTTTAGAGAATGTCCCCAGGGCAAGGTTGGCCTAGGTGAAGACTAGGTCACAGCGCAAGGCAGTGGGACCAGCTTCGTCCTGGGACGGCTCTCCAGCCTTTGCTTGGGTGTGGCACCTGGTGTGTGCCAGCTGGGCTGCGTGGGCATGTCACACCACCCCGTCATGAATGCCACCTCTGTTCAGAGAAGCAGGCTGGGATTTTGTCTCTGCAATCAGCTCATTGTGTGGCCTTAGGCACCTACTTCTCTGAGCCTCAGCTTCCCTGAGTATAGAAAACAGTTCCACGGAGTGATTTTTAAGATTTATTGAAGTCAGTGAGGCTAACAAGTGTATCTGCCACTACAAGGAGTCAGGCTCTCGGCAGCTGGGAGATGACCACCTGCTGGCACCTGGCACCTCCCCCGCCCCCCCATGCCCCATAGGGAAGGCTATTCCCTGCCCCACAGCCTTTGTGGGATTAGCCGAGAGATAACATTGAGTCCAGTCACCTTGGAGGAGCCGCCTGCACACCCTGTCCCAGCCCGTGGTGGCAGCCGGCAGCTGCTGCTCAAAGGAACCGGCTGTTGTCTGTCAGGCCGACCCCTCCGGGAGGGTCCGGGAGGGTGGGGAGCTGCGTTTTTGTACCGCTAATCTCCAACCCCACGGCCTTCTGAAAGTTCACTTTGGGCGTCACTTCAGCAGAACCGCCAGAGGGCTGGCGAACATGACAAATTCCTCCATTCCTTCCAGATCAGGGTCTGGGCTGGAGTCCAGAAACCCGCATTCCCCAGAAATTCCGAGGAAACAAAAATCCTCCCAAGCCTTGGTAACATGACAAAAGCACATCTTCCAGCATTTTTGGAGCACAGGGGACCGTTTTCTAGATCCGGTTTGAGGCAGAATTTGGTTGTTTACTGCCTACAAATCGGCAGTTTATCTGATTACAGCCACATTTCAGTTTAACGAGCGCCGCTGATAAACCAGGCTTGTAACCGGCCCGGCAGCCTGGATTAACAACCTTATCTGTGGTCCAACTTTGGAGTCTAGACCCCTCTTGTTTCTATAAAGACTTCCTCCTCAAAGCGCAATAGTAATCATCAAAATAATCATCAACATTGCATTTTATGGATTGAGCCTGTCTGACACTCAGGTATTGGGCCTTCTTAATTTTCAAAACTCTGTGGAGTGGTTCTATTTTACCCACAGCCCTTCCCCCAAACACACTCTCTCTCTCTCTCTCTCTCTCTCTCTCTCTCTCTCTTTCTCTCTCTCTCTCTCTCGAAACGGCTAAGCAACTTGTCCAGGGCCTCGCAGCTATGAAGCAGCCATTGCGTTTTGATTCTGACGTGGGGTTACCGCTTTGCATTCAGGTTAGATCCAAGGCTGCCTCTCTTTGTGGCTCAGAGACACAACTGTGAACAAAAGGTCCCTTGTGCCGGAGTGGCTTTATTTCTAAATATAAGTAGCTTAAGGCGCACACATCCTGTGAGCAGGAATAGTGTCTGTGCCTGGCGCTGGGCTGCATGCGGAGGGAGCCTGTTTCTCCCCTAAGTGGCCAGGCTCCGCCTGAGAGGCCACAGAGGGGTGATGGACATCCCCCACCCTGATAATGCAGCCACCAGTCCCTCTCGGCCTTGGAAGTTTCTGAGTGCAGTACCTGAAAATGATGTCATAGTTCCCAGAGGGCATTTTCAGCCTTTGGCATAACTGTTAAATCAGGAAGTCTGGTTCGTTTCAGTATGTCACTTCCCTTTCCCTGGAAAGTCACCGGACACATATTCATTCTAAGGTGACGCTCAGTTAATGAAATTTCCTTGTTCCCACATGCCTTTCCCCATCCTGGAGATCATGCTTTTTCAAAGAGGATAGTGTTGCCCCAAATGAAGCTTTGAGGGTGGAATTTTAAATACGGGGCATGCTGTTTTGGGACCTGGATTTGCCCTCTCAGCGGAAGTGGGGGTTGCAGTGAGCAGAGGCAGCTGGGTGGGCAAGCCCAGGGCCTTGGGTCCATCCCGGCTCTGCCACTTACAGACGTGGTCGCCTCCCGCTGGTAAATAATAAGGAGGGATGGTAACAGCCACTGATCTGGGCTCACGACATCCTGGCAGGGGGCCCTGTGTGTCCTCACCCCAGGAAAGAGAAAACTGAGGCTCGGGGCCAGGGAGCCATCTGTTGAAGTCACATGGCTGAGGAAGTGGCAAAGCCACAACCCAGACAGCTTCTCTGTCACACGGCCCATCCTTTCTGCCTGGGACTCCCCAGCTGGGGGAAAGGGCAGTGCTGCAGGTCCTGCCCTTTCCCCAGCGTTGCTTTGAGGGTCATATGAAATAATTCCTGTGGACCTTCTTTGGGAAAATAAACAAGGTACCGTTCCATGTAAGGTGCTGGGGCCCTAACTTCCTGGGACCCCAGCTGGCTCTGTGAGATGCGGGCTTTTCCCAGAGCCGAGAGCTGGCCAGGCGGGGTCACCGGGATGGATTTTTGGAGTCTCAGGATGGTGGCAAAGCCACTGCCCGAAATAGTCACAAAACTACGGCTGGACATTCTCCCAGGGCAGCTCATTATTTGCACAGCATTGCAGTACAAACAAGAAGCCCTCCCAAGGCAAGGGCGAGACCTGCTCTCAGGCCTTACCTACAGGGCAGGGAGCAGGATGAGGACCCTCAGCTGAACATGTCACATGGTGGTGGCCACAGGCAAGCGTGTGGCTGGAGGAGCAAGGCTGGCGTGACTCAAGTCGCCTGAGGGGTGGAGTCACCCACTTAACATCCCAACTGCATCAGATCTTGTTCCAGGAACAGGGGAAGGGTAGTGATTAAGACAGACCCAGCCTGCTCATGAATAAACAGATACATTCTCGTGGGGGTGGGGAGACAGATAGCAAACAAATTAATGGAAAGAGGATTTTGAGAATGTGACGTGCTGGGAACACAGTGACACAGGGTGGTGTGCTAGAGAGAAATGGGGGCCTGCTCTAAAGGGGGGTGACCAGAGAAGGCGGTGCCCTTAAGCCAAGATCTGGGTGATTCAAAGGAGCCAACTAGGTTAAGAGCTAGGGATGCTGCCTTCTGGGTGAAGAGAGCATTCGGTGCAAAGGTCCTGGGGCAGGAGCAAGCTTGCCTTTTATTTTTCAGGGCTAGGAAGAAAGGTACTGTGGCTGTAGGGCCGTGAGCAAGGCTAAGGGTGGGGGGAGGTAAGCTTGGGGAGGCTGGTGGGGACCAAATCACGGGGGCCTTGCAGATCGTGGCTTTGGTCAGAAATGCTTCATGGCCAAAGGTCCATTTGGAGTTATGCCCTTACGGAGAGTGGGAGGTCATTCTTAGGGTGGCTGAGAAGAAGCAGCTCCGAAGGGGTCACCAGACAGAGTTCCTGTTCAGAAAGTAAACTGCAAAAGCTGGGCTACCTGGGCAATTTCTTGTCTGCCTTTCTTCTTGTCTTGCAGCACCTTGCCCATAGGGAGGAAGGGGAAGTGCCCAAGCTCGCTGTACATGGCCTGGCTGGAGACGCTGTCCCAGGACCTCAGACCTCCTGTCATCCTGATCCGAGGAAACCAGGAAAACGTGCTCACCTTTTACTGCCAGTAACTCCAAGCTTGGCCTTGCCTGCCGGAAGCCGAGGGTGTGTGGGACAGTTACCTCTCCACGGGGAAGAGACCAGACCCATGTGCTGCCACATTCTAAGCCGCAGCATCTGATGATCGACTGAAGAAGCTGGTAGATTTCCAAACTCAGACCCCGCTCCCATGGGCCACATCCTCTGGGCTGGAGAAGTAGCATTTGAAGTTGGGTGGAGATTTTCCTGGTGAATCCATAGTCCTTTTAAGTTCTTTTGATTTTGATTACAACAAATTAAGATTTCAGTCTTTGATTTATAGACAAGTTTGAGTCAGAGTGCTGGGTGCGCCTCTTGGCCGTTTCCTGGGAGTACTCCCTCACCATGCCTGTCTCCTCCAAGGCCAGGAGAAGAGGCACCTTGCGTACACATACCTGTAGCCCTTGCAGGACGCATGAAGGGCTCTTGGAACCTCCATGACAATGCAAATGTCTTTAACTGCCTCCTTTACTTTCAATAACAATGTGCCTTCATGATTTTGGCTGCTTCTCTGGTAGACTAGGGACTTTCAAATTTTGGGGGTCTACAACCCACAGTAAGAAATGTATTTTATATTGAGACTTGGCACAAATGCACACTGAATTGAAAGCGCCCCCAAACAATACTTATCCTTATTACAGGGGACACGTGCCGATATTTGCTGTTCTAACTCTTTTTCACCTTTGAACGTTGGTTGCAATCCACTAAACTGAGTTTGAAACCCACTAATGGGTGGTGACCCATGGTTTGAAAAACATGGGAGCAAGGTCGTGATGGGCCTCACTAACATGGCCCCCCTCCTCATCCCTTGGGGAAGAAAAGAGAACTAACAAAAAACCACTCTGGAGGATTGTTGACAGGGATGGTGGGCGTATCAAGAAAGAGCTTCAAAGGAGGGGCAGGATTTAGGGAGTCTTGGGGAAGGCATTCAGTTTCAGGTTTGGCTGGGGATAGGGAATGGAGATTTCGTGAGGGATGAAGGTATGGTGGGTCAGGAATGGAGAAGCAGAGGCGTGTGGGTGTATAAAGAAGGCAAGAGCGAGCAAAGGACCAGAAAGGCGCACACCCAGTCCAAGGCCAGGTGAAAGGACAGGGGAGGAGGGGCCCTCGGTAAAAGATGGAGCGAGCAGTGGTGTAGGTGGTCTTAGGATGGGAGTCAGAGTTCAGGGGACCTGGGGAAGATGGACCTTGTCCATGCAAGGGTGTGTGGGCTCCCCTGGATTGAGCACCCCCAGAATGCACCAACTGGGCTTGGATGCAAAAGCAGAATGAATGTTAAGAGATGCCTAATGCCAGTGGGGTGTGCTCCCTGAAAGGGCATTTCAGCTCTAGATGCCTGTGTGCAGCCGGAAGTGGACTGCTGGCAGACACGGTGGGCTGGGTCTTTTCCAGTAGTAGCATGTGCGTGGCAGAAGGAACAAGGCATCTCTGGGTCTGGTGGGCCTCCCTCCAAGCCCACTGAAGCACCCACTTAGTAATGAAGACAAAAATCTCTGTCTTACGGTTAGGACTCGAAGTGTTACTGGACAGGAGCCTGGCCCTGCGCGGGTCTTCCCAGGGCCAGCTGTAGTGTGTGGGCTCTTGACTTCATGTAGGAAAGATTTCACGACATGAGTCCAGGGGACTATGAGGATCCACTTACTAAAGAAGCTGGGGACAGTGAAACAGGAAGGGCCTAGCATAGAAGAAGCAACAGGAGATCCTAGGCTGGGCTGCCTTAGCTCACTGGGAAGTCAGAGAAAAGGGGACTTTGGCGACAGGTTCAGGGGAATGGCCTGGGACAAGAGGCCGGCTGCCGATGGCCTTAGAGTTGAAGGGACTCCTGCCTGTGAAGAAAGCAGTGGAGGAAGATGAAGGAAAAGAAATGGTGGGGACCGCTCCCCAGAGGAAGAGCATGTGTGTGTGTGTGTGTGCGCACTGGGTCCTTTGTCTTGAGGCTTTTATCTCTCGAAGGTGCAGGTGGGAATCTTAGGGAAGGTCTCAGGGGAGGGTCTCGGGAGGATAGTCATCAGCTCTCCAGGTAAGCCCTTTCAGGATGGTGGTCTCCACTGATTGGTCAGTGACAAGGAGGGGTTGTTAGTCATTGCAGCTGGTCCTGGTGTCGCCCACCTGGTTTTGCTGCTTTTTTGGGTCTGGAGTTGAAATATATGTGAGGCCCAGATGTCATCTCTAGGGAGGTGACCTTCTGTGTCAGGCTATAAATTGCTGGGCCATTGTGTTCGGCTCTCTGTCTCAGTTCCCCTATTCCACTTGCCAGGAAATTGGTCTCAGAAGGGCATTAGCATTTCTGGCGTCCTGACGCTGTAGAGAACAAAGGTTCTGGTCTCCCAGGCCTTCTGCTTATCAGGACTCCCTGCTGGGTTGACTGTGGACAGCTCCTCTCCCCTCCCAGAACCTGCAGACCTCAGAAGGACACGTGCCTCTGAGCCATTCAGTGGACCTGGGACCAAACCCCCTTCCCCCCAACTCCAGATAAGGTGAAGCCTCAATCAGGGAATGCTTGCCTTTCTAGAGCCACATGGAAAACCATTTCCTGGCAAATGGGCGCTCCCTCTCCAGACGTCAGGGAGACCTGGATCCAAGGCCAGAAAGTGCTGTGGCTCATGGCATCTGAAACAAAAAACAAAATATCACTACATTGGAAATTGAATTTTTGACGATGATAATAGCTTTGGGAAAAAATAGCCTTGAGTTAACAGAGAGGTCAAAACAATAAAATGAGTAAAAATGCATTCCCTTAGGCAACAGGGCTTACTTGTTTTGGATCACACTGTTTTTCAACTCTGCTGAGCGTTTTGGAAAAAACTATAATTGTATTGTTTTTTTCAACCCTGGACTGAACTTTTCTCTGAGATTCCGCTGGGTCTAGAGGTCATGTGACCAGATTGCTGCATGAATATTTCCTGGAGACACTTATTTTCTCTTTGCGTCTTCTTATACGTGTTTGCAGGCTCGCGGGGACCCTGTTTTCTTCAGTTTTCTAGAAGTCTCCCAGGAATTTTAATCTTGCCTCACACCGACAGGTGGAGAAGTTGAGTGGGAAGAACCACAGGGTAGCCACCAGGGGAATGGGGTTTGAGTTCCCATCTCCCCCCCAAAACTGGCTGGGTGACTGCAATACACCCCTCAATCTCTCTGGGCCCCCATCTGTGAAATGAGAGAACAAACCGGAACAGGTGTCCCTGGCCAGCCGGCCTGACGATCACGGTGGCTGGGCCCATGCGTGGTTGATCCGTGTTGTGGCTGCTGCGGGGTAGGGTAGAGAACACGTTCTTCAGTGCCCCCCAGCCTGTGGCTCACCACTTCCTTCTTCCCTGCTGAGTGATGGGGGGCTCTTCGAGGCTCCCCAAGTTACGGGTGAGCCTACTGGGCCCTGGAAGGCTCAGAGATTTCAGTCCACAGTGTGTCCCTCTGTGCCTTTGGTGATAAAATGCTCCATGTTAATAAGTTCAGTGGGGGGAGTTATTTTCCTTGTGGATCTCCATCCATCTGTGCTTGGAAAGCCTGATCCTCAGAGAGGCAGGTCATCAGGGTGGGGCCCCAGGCCCAGCCCACAGCCACATGGGCCACCACAGCAGGGACTCCTCACTTGCCTCCCCCAACCCCTGCGTCCCGGATCCACCGCCCAGTTTGCTCCCAGTTTCCCCTCCAGATTTCGTATTCTCCTTTGGTTCCTGCCCAGACGTGTTGTGGCTTTAAGGTAAGCCCAGTACAACCCAATTTCGCCCAATAGGCTCTCTGAGCTCCACCTCCAAGGCAGAAAGCTGTGCCCCGTTAGCCCGGGCAGAGCCCCGTTTGGACTGGATTCCCCTTGTCATACCCGCCTGGCCTTGCTGGCATGGCAAGAGAGCGGTGGGTTTCACAGGGATGAGGCCAGCTGGAGTGTGCCAGAAGTACCACCTGGCTGGGTGGCCACCAAACACATGCAAAACAGCCAGGTTTCGCCCGTAGCTGTGTATAGCTCCAGATGTCAGAAAAAAATGCTGCCAACCTCAGAAGTGTTTGCAGAAACGGAGCCCAGGAAAGCCCAGCCAGGGGCTTGGCTGGTAATTAATTCCCCATTCGAAGTGAGGGTTCATCCTATGACCAAAAGCTGAAGTGTGACAGGAGCGTCTTTCTTGAAAGGGAACCACGACAAATTCAGTTTCCAAAAACGCCTTGTGGGTGGAGCCTTGAGAAGAGGCACCTGGCGGGGTGGCCAGCACAGACTGTGTCCCGTGGGTGAAAGATGGTGCTTTTCATGCCAGAGAGTTACAAAGCAAAGCAGGAGGTGCCCAAGGGTCCTGTCTGGGAGAAGGCTGGGGTTGGTAAACGTGAGGAGGTTTTGGGAAACAGGGCAAAGAGCCTGTCCACGAGGAACCAGACTTGGGGTGACCTCCTGCAGACCTGGGGACGGATGGGGCCTGGCATGGGAAGGCTGCCGGGCCAGGCCAGAGATAAGACGGTTAGAGGGGGTTGAAGTAGCTGGTACAGAGGATACTCACCGGGACTTGGACAGGAGGGCTGAGCAGGCAGAATTAACTTCATGGGAGAGCCTTAAAGTCCCACCACTCACAAGGCTGTTCCTGTGAACGATTTCTGCAGCCTTCTGCCTGTTTTCCTGGGTGCTAGGTCTGGTCTGAAACCAGCGTGGGGAAGCTGGGGGTTTTGCTAGGGAAGAAAGAAAGAAACTAACACACAATCAAAATTCCCCTTAGGGCACAGGGAAGATTCTGTGTTCATGATGAGATGCTGTGAACCTTAAAATAAGTGAATTCTTTCTTTTCTCTTTAGAGTAACATGGTGGGCCGCAATCAGAACAGAGGGAACGGGTTAGCTAGGACGAGACAAGGAAATGTGGGCCTCTGAGGTTTCCTGGGCCTCAGCGTTCAGCCCAGGATGCAGGCCCGGAGGAGAGCAGGGTCATTTTCACCCTGGAGCCAAACCCAGGCAGCCAGGAAGAGCGCTAAACCTGGAGCTGGCCGCCCCTGCAATCCTGAGCACAGTGAGGCATTTCCTCTGCCAGAGAGCTGCTTAAATCAGGCAGCCACCAGCCACCCTACCCCATCCAGGTTCTAAGCCCCTTTGGGGGGTATTCAGGAGGAGTTTGTTGTTTGCATTTCTCTCTCCATTGGGGGAAAGGCTGGGAAGTAGCATTCAATAGAACAGAAGGAACCAAGTCAGTTTGTAAACATATTTTTAAAAAAATATTTAACTATTTTAAAGTATATAATTTGACACATTCACAATGTTGTGCGATCATCACTGCATCACTGCTGTTTAGCTCCATAACATGTTCATCATCCCAAAAGGACCAGACCCATTAACCAATCACTCCCCCACTAACCCCTAGCAGCCACTGATCTGCTCTCGGTCTCTACGGGTTTGCCTAGTCTGGATATTCCATATAAGTGGAGTCGTACCACATGTGGCCTTTTGTGTCAGCCTTCTTTCACTTAGCATGTTTTCAAGGATCATCCATGCTGTAGCGCATATCGGTACCTCATTCCTTTACAAGGCTGAATAATAGTCCATTGCATTGGCTACACCGCATTTTGTTTATCTATTCATTGGTCGCTGGACACTTGAGTCACTTCTGCCTTTTGACTTGTGAATAGTGTTGCTATGAATATTTACGGACAAGTTTTTGTTTCAACGCCTGTTTTCAGTTCTTCTGGATATATATACCTAGGAGTGGACTGGCTGGGTGATCTGGTCACTCTATGTTTAACTTACCGAGTAAATGAACCTGGGGTACATTTTTCAACCTTGTAAGGGCTGAGTTTGAAAGTCACCAGGTAGTTAGCTATCAGGGCCATTGTCGGGCCCAGTGGGTCAGTCTTGACTGGTCATAACCCTCGATGTCTCCTGTTCAAGAGACACTTGGGCTCTCAAAAGCCAGATCAGTTTTTACTTGATTTGATTTTTTAAAAATGTGTATAACAAGCCCTTTTAAGAGACAGGCAGCAAGGTCAGGGAATAACAGGAAGCGGGTGTCACACTCCTCAAAGTTTGGGACCCACAGTCTGAGGTCCCGCCTCCCCTTTATCACATGAAACCACTTCCCATTACTGGGGACGGGGTGGGGGGACTTGCCTTGGGAACAACTTCCGGTGAGGAAAGGAAGCTGCTTGTGGCTGTGCGTGGGTACAAGCGTCACACGGGATAGATTCCATGGGTCTAGAGCAGGACGTCCATTTCCTGGGCTCAGGAGGATGGCTCGTGTGTGTGGTCAGATTAGGACTTTAGCAGTGACCATAAAAGGCAAAATTCCTGGTTAGAGCTTGAATTATGTGGGGGAATCCCTAAAAACCAAATAAAAACAAGAGTTCCAAGAACAAAGTACAGAACTTCAGCAGGGCCTAAGACACCAGATTGTTTAAAGTAAGACCCATGCGTCGTCAGTGTCATTTTGCCTGGTTGGGTCTTTGCAGAAGACCCTCCCGACCCAGCTCTACGATGAGACAGGGCTTGCTTCCTTCTTCCCTTTCTGCCTCTCAGATTTCGAGATGGCTTAAGTCACAGCAGAGACGTAGTACCATAGAGGCCTCCCACCATCAAGGTGACAATTTTTTATAGTCCTTTCATTTCCACAGTTCCAGAAATATCATCGAAGAATATGGGTTTCCCTTCAGCAGACTAAATTTCTTTCCCTGATCTTCTTGAGTTTCGACCTTTGAGAAGCGCAAAAGAATACGTGCTGTATGATTTCATGGATATGAACTTCTAGAACAGGCAAACTCACATGGAGTGACAGAGAACAGGTCCGTGACCATGGGCGCAGGAGTGGTGGGGGCAAGTCGGTTGACCGGGAAGGGGCCCTAGAGGGCTTTGGGACTGACGGGAATTCTACATCTTGAAAGGACTATGTGTTACATGTGTGAATACACCTGCCACAGCTCTTGGGATTGTGCACTTAAGATTCATGCATTTTACCGTATGTAAATTATACCTCGGTACCAGTTAATTAAAAAATCATAACTTCAGAGTTATGAGCTCTGTGACCTAGGGCGAGGTACTTAAATGCTCCGTGCCTCAGTCTCCCCAGCTGTGGGAGGACAATAATAACAGCATTCTACTTCATAAGGGTTCTATGAGGGTTAAAGGCACAAGGCCACACCAGGTGCTTGAAGCTGTGTTTCTGGTGGGGGGGGAAGCCCTCCCTGGCGTTAGCTATTATCGCTATTCACGAACCAGTCTTTGCTACCAAGATCCCCGCCCCCCCCCACCCCCCCACCCCCCCCCCGCCTGCTTTATTTCTGCAGTATCTTTTCCCCCATTCCCTGCCCCGCCCCGCTTTCCCTTTGTTGGGCTGTCCTAGGGCTGATCTACATTCCCCCTTGCAGTCGGGTCTCCTGGCCCCAAGTCTCTTCCAGGCAAATTCAGACTCCGTAATGATGTGGGATCCATGCGGACTCTGGGCACATCCCGTCTACTGCTCAAAAGCCACCCATTGCCCGCAAAGAGGGTCCAAATTCTCAAGGGTGACCATGCCAGGTCTTTCCTGAGCTGGTCCCAAGCAATCTTTCCATTATTTTTATTTAAACATAAACCCTGTACTTCCTGTCACACTTGACCAGTGATTTCCAGATCTGGCCCTGAGGCAGTACCCACCTGGGTGCATCAGGCCCCATTTGCTAGGCCTGAAATGGGACGCAGACACCCATCCTTTTTAAAAAAATTACATGTTTAGTTGAGGCTTAACACATGTGCAGTGAAATGCACACATCGTAAAGTGTGCGGCTTGATCCATTTTGATGATCGCCTATGCCTGGGTAACCCACGCCCTATCAAGACAGAACACTTCACCAACCCAGAAGTTTCCTTCATACCCAGTGAGTCGGTAGAAGTGGGAGGGAATATAAAGCTCTGCTTTCCGGCTTTTGCTCATTTCTGTGGTGTAAATGCTCCCACCGTGGCCAACATTAAGCTACCAACATGATGCTCCGGAAAGCCGTGAGGGGAAGAGAACTCACCCTGGGTCCTGTGAGCCAGGCGACTTCATCGCACCGTCTGTTTTCTGTCCCCATGGGGGCATCTTGTTTATTCTAGAGTTGCGTTTGAATGGAATTGTATATCTATGCTTTTCGTCTGGTTCTTCTGCTCAGCGTGGCTTTGAAATTCATTCATGTTGCTGCATGTGTTGGCAGTTCATTCCTTTTTTATTGCTGAGTGGTATTCCACTGTATGGGTACACCATAGTTTGCCTATCCAGCCTGCTGGTGACTGGCGCCCAGACTGCTCTCAGCGTTTGGTGCTGCGATGAATAAAGCTGCCATCAGCTTTCTTGTGCAAGCCTTTCATTCCTTTTGGGTAAATCCCTCTAAGTGTGTGAGAAACGCTCACAATAGAAACACAGGGCCACAGGACTTCAGCAGTGGATGAGGCTTTATTCACAGACCTGCAGAGCTGGGTGCACAACAAAGGTATGCACTCCCAAACAGAAAAACAGGCCGGTTTTATACTCACTGGAGTTGGCCCCTCCCACTTCCCATTCTCCTTTTCTCCATGCTTGGATACTCGGGAGTTACAATCTAATGCGATTAACTAAATTAACTGAGGGTAGTAATCTCCTAAATTGTTTGCTGAGCTGTCTAGCTACATTTTCCCACTTCCCAGTGTTTGGTGCTGACTATCTTTCCCCTTTGATCTCAGAGGCATTGGCATTGAGCTGTGGAAGTGTCCTGACTTGTAGGTATGCTAATACTATTGACTCTGACTCAGAGACCCCCTGATTCAAGAATTTAATTACATTTGTTCTTTGCTGCTAATTATTTCCTACTCTGGTTTGACTCACCAGTTTCTTTGTACCTTACAAGTGTAGGCTGTTGCAGGGGGCAGGGTGTGTGTGTGTGTGTGTGTGTGTGTGTGTGTGTGTGTGTGTGTTTAACTTTATGAGAAACTGACAGACGACTTCCACAGGGGTACCTCACTTTACCCTCCTGCCAGCCACACAGGGGAGTTCCTATGGCTCCGTGTCTTCGCCAGTACTTGGTGTCGCAGGAATTCATTTTAAAAAAGAGCTCCCTAGGGGCTCGGTTTCACAGCCAGGTTCGGGAACCAAGTGGTTCGTAGTTCCCTGGATAGGAATGGTTAACATTTCTCGAGCACTTCCCAAGTGTCTGGATCTGTCCAAACACCTTTAACAATGTTATGTCATTTAAGCCTCGCCACAACCTTATGAAATTGATACTATTCTTCTTCTTTCTATTTTAAAGGTGAGGAAGTTAGGTACAGAGGGGTTTAGTAACTCGCTTAAGGTCACATAGCTCACTAGTGGCAAAAGCTGGGTTTGAAAACAGGCAGCTTCGCTCTGGGCCCATGAGTTTAGCCACTGAGCTATATTTGCCCATGCAAGTTCTATATATAGTTTCCCTGTGGGGCTCGCCCATTGTTGCTACCATGATTATTTTTATTCAAATTTCATCTTCCCTTCAAAGTTCAACTGACATTCTACCTCTTCCACCAAGTTTTCTCTCTCTCTCACCTCCTCTTTTCTGCCTGTTACTCCTAAGTCTTTCGGAAATGTAGGGGACTTCTGGGTTGTCTTTTATTTCTGTATTTTTGTACGGTCTTACCATCCCTGTTATTTTTGTAAGGTCACTGAGACCAGGGTCACTCGTGTGTATCCTTCTGTTCCCGGCATGTTTATTGACTTGAATTTAATGTTTTTCTAAACATGCTCTAGGCAAAAATCACTGGAGACCTTTAAAAGAGGCTCTCTAATTGGGACGTAACCCAAGAGGGAACCACCAAGTTTGGATTGCCTTTCACTAGGGGGAAAAAAACATCCCTTTATGCTCTTACTACTCAGTAGAAATGATGTGCTACCTTAAGGGCACTGGTGCTTGTCACCGCAGGCTAGAGGACATCATGCTATGTGCCATATTTGATTTCCTAGTGGAGCTGTTATTGGCCCCCCCGCCCCCCCCCCCCAGCTGCTCCCTCTAAGGCCTCTGGTTTGACATGTTGGTCACTGTCTAGCTAGTTGCAAGACTACTAGATCATAATCAGTCATTTTCTTTCATCCTGATGTATGAAGAGCTACATAATTTGTGGGACCCAGTGAAAAGTGAAAACACGGGGCTTTTTGTTCCAAATTTATTCAGCATTTCCCGATGCTGAAAGGAGGGCATTGAACCAAGGTGAGGGCCGTGCCCACGAGGCCCGCTTCCCTCAGCAGACGAAACAACAATCTCAGAAAGCTGAGCACAGGGGCGATTTATCTCCAAAGCTCTCTACCTCCTTTCTTAATATAAAGACAGCTGAAAAGTAACCACTCCATGTTTCTGTGTGTTATAGTAAGGCCAACTGTTATGGTTTGAATCATGTCTTCCAGAAAGATGTGTTAAGTTCTAACCGCAGTACCTATGGACAAGATCGTATTTGGAAATGTTCAAATTAAGATGAGGTCTTCCTGAAAGCGGCCAGAGGTGACCTCTGAAAGTGGTTCACTATTCGCTTGACCCAGAAAACCCCACAAAACCATGCAAATCAGGAGTTCAAATCTTTGGGTTCACTTTAAGAAGAGTTATGAAACTGACCAGGGCCATCAAGGATGTGCATATTCAAAAAGTTGCCAAGTGCCTGAACGGTGTGGCTTTACAGAAGCAACGTGTGCCGTCCCATCGTTACCATCATTACCATGGTGGGGCTGGGAGGTGTGTGCAGGCCCAACGGCGTGGTTAGACGCAGGGTCGGTGGCCCCGAAAGAGTGCTGAGCTTTTGCTGCACGTGCTGAACATGCGGAGAGCCACGCTGAACGGAAGTGTTTAGACAGATGTAGCTCCTCTGGTCACTGAGCACGTGCAGGTGGACAAAGCTCCCAGGGTGTGGCGTAGGGCTTGCAGGGCTCACGGGCTGAGTGACCCGCCTGCAAGCTCTCCCGGCCACACTGAGATGCTCCTAGCGAAAAAGAGCAGCTTGTTTTTAAACCAGAAGAGCAGGCTGCACAGAAGAAAAAGATAAGAAGAAACTGAAGCTGGCCCAGAAGTAAATTCAGCATAAAATAAGTAGTAATAAAAGTAAAAGCCAAAAAAAAAAAAAAAAGGTAAGATGAGGTCATTAAGATGGGCACTAATCCAATATGAAGTTGGGATTCAGACACGCACAGAGGGACGCACACAGGGAGAAAGCCATGTTGTTACAGAAACAGGGGTGTTCCAAAAAACCCCAGAGTTTGCGGCTGGGGGATGGGGAAAAGGAAGCAGCTTTTAGAATGCTTCCACATGCCCGAGGCTGGTGGCTAGTGTCTTTTTTTATGCAAAATGGCTTTAATGCATCCAAAGCCTCAGGTAGATGGGAGGAGTCTTGAACCAGGGGACGTTATGGAGACAGCACACAGAGCCTGTGTGAGGTTCTGTGAATGGTCAGAACTGGTTACCGCACCCACTGCATCAGAGGATGTAGTCAGGGATTTAAAAATAAGCGGCAGACATTTTAGCGGGGCGGACTATGTGCATTTGACTGAGACTGAGGCTGACTGTGCAGATTACAAAAGGACTAACTATGCAGTTTACAAGGAGGCTGAGAATCCACGAGGTTCTGGATTAAAAGCTGGTGGACCCCATAACACAGACGAGGTCTCCCCAATCAGGATTGAATGATTGGCAGCTGCTGGTAAAGCTGAACTGTGTTTGGAAAGTAGGGAAAGGGTTTCTCTGACTTTTCTAAAACTAGCCTGGTTTGGTAGGGGGGAGGCAAGGATATGTGTTTATGGGTGTTTTAAAGAACATAAGACTTAACAACAGAAATCCGCAAATAACTAAATCTATATAACTGTTAAATAAACAATTCTTTTTCTTTTCGCTAAACTCTGGTATTGAGAGTTATAATTTTGGCGACGGGCAATCGGGCCCCTAACTAAAGAGCCCGTGGGTTTGTTTTCAATTGGAGCAGCCCAGGGGTTCTGTAACAATGTGACCATGAAGGCAGAGATGGGGTGATGCAGCGACACCCCAAGGAACCCAAAGATGGCCAGCAAACCACCAGAAGCTAAGTAGGGAAAAAGGCAAGAACAGATTCTTCGTCGTAGCCCTCAAAAGGACCCAGCCTTCCCCCAAACCTTGATCTCAGACTTCTAGCCTCCGGTACTGGGAAAAAATACATTTCAGTCCTTGAAGCTGATACTGAGAGATCTGATCAGACCACTGGGGAGCAGGAGGGAGGCGCCGTAGGAGGAGTTTGCCCAGGCAATGGAAAGCAGTCTAGGACGGGACTGACTGAGAAGCTGAATGTCTCCGGAGTACATAGAAATAAAGAGAGGGCTGGCCCTCTCTCTTCTTCCTCGAGGATGCCCGGATGATTGTGCTGCAGCTGCCTCCATTTCCCAACAGACAATATTTTGGAGGGGAAGGAACTCCCGGCAGGGTGGCAGGGTTATTCTTCTTTGGGTGTTCTAGAGGGGCTCTGAGGCAGAAGCCTGCCATTGTTCCAAAATTGTGTAGCTTTTGTATCTTTTTTTCCCCCCAAGAGTTTATTTATTTTTAGAGGGAGGGGAAAGGAGGAAGAAAGAGAGGGAGAGAAACATCAAAGTGGGGTTGCTTCTTACATGCCCCCAACTGGGGACCTGGTTCACAGCCCAGGCACGTGCCCAGACCCAGAATTGAACCTGCAACCCTTTGGTTCGCAGACCAGCACTCAGTTCACTGGGCCACACCAGCCAGGGTAGCGTTTGTGTCTTATGTTGTTTTAGTTTATAAACTGACCCTATGGAAATAAGAGAATTGAAACTAAGAGGGGAAAAAAAAAAAATGCTAGGAAAACTCAGGTGTTAAAGAGTTTAGCCTTAATTGATAGGCTTAAGTGATTAAAGCTGTAACTAAAGCGTTAAAGAGTTTAGCCTTGATAAGGCTTAAATGACTAATACCTGTGGAAAGCTGTTGTTCCAAAATGGTGAAGCATTTTTGAAAAATTTTTTTTGATTTAATCTTTATTGTATTTTTTCTCATTACCATTTAGTCCCCTTGTACTCCTCCCCTCAGCAATCACCACACTGTTGTCCACGCCCATGGGTCCTTTTTCCTTTTTGCTCAGTCCCTCCACCCCCAACCTCCCCCCCACTAGCTGTCATCTGCTCTCCATCTACGAGTCTGTCTGTATTGCGTGTTAGTTCAGTTTGTTCATTAAATTCTACATGAGTGAAACCATATGATACTTTTCTTTCTCTGACCGGCTTATGTCACTTAGCATAATGTTCTCCAGTTCTGTCCATCCTGTTGCAAAAGGGTAAAAATTTCTTCTTTTTTACGGTCAAGTAGAATTCCAGTGTGGAAATGTCCCATAGCTGTTTTATCCACTCATCTATGGATGGACACTTGGGCTGCTTCTTCCATGTCTTGGTGATTTTGAATAAAGACTCCTTTCCTTTATCACCAAAACTTTGCCTCTGGAATTTTGTCTGGAGGGTGGTGGCGGGCAGTGGGATCCCAACTGCTGCTCCCTGTTTGTGGTCCTACCCCCACCCACGAGACCAGGCTCCCCCTGTTCCCCTCCTGCCCTCCCCAAGCTCCCGACACAAAACTGGAACAAGGGTGGGGCCAGGACAATGTCAGTTTTGTTTTTCAAGACCTTTTATCCTACAGAAGGGAAGGAGGGAGGGCCTACTTCACAGGGGACTTCCAGGTCACATTCTTAAGAACTTGAGAATCCTGCCCTCCTCGTCTCAGCCCCAATTTAACGGAAGCACCTGCGAGCAGCCTAGAACGCGGGGCCCTTTTCCAGTGGCTCCGTGCGTGGGCTGGACTGTGGCCAGCTTGCCGTTCATGGAGTGGCGTCTCACACTCAGGGTGTGACGGTCAAGTCCGAGGCCACAGATGAACTGGCAGCGTGGGGTCAGATGCCTTCCATCCTCAGTCCCAGGAAGAACCGCCCAGCTTCTGCCTGGCCTTTCTAACGCGCCCGCGGGCGGCCTTCCCGGTGGGCTCGGAAATGGGGTAGCGATAGCCTCCCCTGCAAGGTCAGGCTGTAGGGCCTCCTGTCCCTCCGTCCCTCGTCCCCCGGGGGGACCAGAAAGGGGAAGTGGGACTTGCCGCCTGTGCTCAAACGGGGCAGGGTGCTGCATTGTGAGGACACAATTTGCAGAGGCTGCCAGGCCGGGGGTCGGCCGCGATGGTCCTCCCCAAGGCGCCTTGTGCACCCGGACTTAGGGAGCCATCCAGGGGACCGCCGCGCGCCCAGACAGGACCCCAGGACCCCGCGTCTGAAGCCGCAGCCGCCACGCTGGGTGACGCCGCCGGGACGGGTTGCATCAGCCGCGCCCACGTGCTCGGCCCGCCCCTCCGCCCGCGGATCCGGCCTCCGATTGGGCCACGTCGGGGCCGTGGCCTCGGCCGCAGCCAACGGGCAGCAGACACACAGGGATCCTCCGGCGGGGACCCGGCGCGGGTGGCCTATAAAGGGAACTCCAAGGCGGGGGCGCGCGCCCCAGGGACGCGGACTGTCGTTGCGGAGCTTGCGGGCGGCCGCGACGCCGCCTGCCTGGCATCTCGGAGCGCAGACGAGCCCCCCGCGCAGCCCATATGGAGGTCGAGCCCGAGCCCGTCACGCTGCTGGTGAAGAGCCCCAACCAGCGCCACCGCGACTTGGAGCTGAGCGGCGACCGCAGCTGGAGCGTGGGCCGCCTGAAGGCCCACCTGAGCCGCGTCTACCCCGAGCGCCCGGTAAGAGGGGCCCCCGGCGCCCGCTGCCAGCGCTCCCCTAGCCCCGGCCTCCTCGGGCGCCCCTAGGGGTGCCACGTCCGCCTCCCCCTTCCTCCTAGCTTCTCTCTTCGGCCTCCTTCCTCCGATCTTGGGTACCCACTAGGTCACCTCGATCGGGGCTGTGGTCTCCCCCTTCCTACCTCCGGAGGCGTCCCCTGTCCTGGCCCAGTGGCTGTCCCTTCCGGGTCCTAGGCCGCCAGGCCCCGCCTTCCCGACAGGCCGTCTTCCCTTGTCCCCTCTCCTCTCCCCGATCCCCACGGCTGTCATCCTCCCCAGACCCCTCTCCCTGGTCCCCTAGATCTGGTTTCCAGCCTTAGCCCAGACGCTGAAACAGCAATTTGACCTTGGGTGGGTCAGTTCACCCTTCAAGCCTCTGTTTACCCCCCAAACCATAAGGCGGCTAAGTGTTCCTTTTTAAGATTGCCTCCAAAGGCTAGAAATGAAACTGCGGCGAAAAGGAGCTTTCTGAATGCAGCCAGCGTCCCCCTGCAAGGGGAGAGGGCAGGTGCCAACCCCGAGGCCGCTGGCTGGAGACACGGGCTCGCCACGCAGTGTGTACTTGAGGCCCCACACCCAGGAGCTGGACGTGGCCCTTCCCCTCCCTGTCTGCCTTCCGCCGGGGCCCCTCCCTGCCACGCTTGACTCCGCCAGCCTTTGCTTGGTCCCAGCGGGTGGGAAGGCGCGCTTTCTGGTGAAGAGTGATTTAGGAGGGGGACACAGGCGGACGGAATCTCCTTGAGCGGGAGTCGAAGGCTTTGGTCGCTCGATTTCAGAGATTTCCTTGCTTTGTTTGGGTTGTCACATCTGTCAATATCACCCTTGACACCGCCCTCCCTGCCACGTGATGGAGGCTGTGAGTTGGCCCTTCCTGTATTTACTTTCCGCTGGAACATTATGTAAGTGGGAGCAGCCTCCTTTAGGGCCCACGAGTGTAATTCTCCAACCAGCAGGAGAGGGCACCGGGGCGGGAAAAGATTGTGCAACCGTTCCCCGTGGTCTGAAGAGCTGCTGTGGCTCCTAGGTCAGGTGGAATTTGTTTTGTATTTGTTCAGGGTCACGTGTCGAAGTGAGTTTGCCTTCTGAGTTGTTCTTTGGAAATTCGCTTATTAACTTGCATTCACCTTGGGGCCCTGCAATTTTGCCACAGCTGCTACCAAGAAAGGCGGTGGCCGCGTCGCTTGAGAAGGGCTATTAGGTACCCAAACTGGCGGAGCGGGAGCAGTGTCGAGTTGCATCATTTGGAAAACGGCAGTGTTTTGGAGGAGAGCCTTCTGAGGGCTTCCTTGGGTGAGGAACATGGCTCCCACGAAGTCTGAAGACCCCAAAGTTGTCAACAACAGGTCTCAGATATGTAAATTAGGGTTTAAAAGTTATGGCAGTACTCATTTTTTTTTAATTCGAGACACCTGACTTGATGATGGTTGTTTGCTTACCATGTTTAATTTTTTATCTAATCAGCCTCCTGGGTGAAAACACAGCATCAATTTAGGCGTTTAACAGGGAAAACAATTTAAATGACAGGCAGCTGTGGTTTTCAGACCTTTTCCCAGGTGGAACTTTTTCCTGTAATGCAGGGCCCGCGCCTCTGCGATGGCGTTTTACAGCAGCCTGTGCATGGGTAGCGTTTGCTGACAGAGTCACCCAGTGAGCGCCGTGGTGAACGCAGAGTCCGGTGTAGCTCTGGAGTTTGTTTCTGTTGCGTAACTGTTACAGCCCGGATTTAGGCGGGTGCTGGGAGGCAGTTACTGTTTTTGTGTGTTTTAAACGCTTGCTTAATCATCGTGGGCTCCTTGGCAGGAGCCGCTCGGTTCCAAGTTTTGCGTAACTGCTTATTCGGGCCGGAGGAGGCTGGCGAGTTGGCGGGGCTCTCCAGTGTCCCGACCTTCCCGTTTGAGGCCAGTGTCTTTTTAAGTACAGTGTTTAAAAGGAATTTACAATAGAATTTAAAAGCGAGAATCGTATGAAAGGAAGCGGAGTCCCTGTGGTTTTGAAACTGCTGGAGTAGAGAAGAGGGGTTGGAATCTGCCCTCGAGCAGGTGGTAGCTGGGAACAGGTTGATTTCAAACTCTCCCCCTTACAGCAGGAATGCTAAATCTCCTGGGGTGGCTCTGGGGGTGTTGCCCACCCACCAGCTCCTCCATGACCGTGTTTGTGTGTCGGGAACGAGGGCTTAAGTTTAGGATGGCATCATGTTACTCTGGGACACTGGCAGGCGGCTTTGGTGGAGGCTGCCTCTGGGAGTACTTGGGAGTTTTTCTGAAACTAAACGCCAGGTTTGAAGTTAGTTGCAGGAGGAGCCCCCCACCCAGTGTGTGTTTTTAGTGGCAGAAAGCAGTTTGCCTGAGAGTCAACTAGGTTGCTGTAGGTTTGGGGCAGTGGAGATACGTTGCCAACCTGAATGTATTCACATGTTAGACACCAGTTTGAACTTGAGCACTTTCTACATAAAAGTTCTGTATGCGGGCCTTTGAAGAAATGTTTTCTTGTGTTGCTGGGGAAAAGCATTTAAATTATTGGTAGAAAACAGTCCTGTGTGTTCGGAAACAACTCATGGGGGCCAAATGCTGACTCTGCTTCTCTTCCCATGATCAGCGTCCAGAGGACCAGAGGTTAATTTATTCTGGGAAGCTGCTGTTGGATGACCAGTGTCTCAGGGACCTGCTACCGAAGGTATATCCATTACATATTAGCTTTGGGTTGTTTCTAAGTTCTTCCCAGGCTGAATTCATGTCCTAAAGTGCCCCCGTGTCACTTTTAGCAGGAAGTCCGGCATGTTCTGCATTTGGTGTGCAATGTGAAGAATCCTTCAAAAATGCCAGAGGCCAGCGCCAAGGTATGTCTGCTCTGTCACCAGTGCGATGTCATTCAGACCCTCGGGGTAGGAAGGACGGAAGTTGGGTAAAACTCTTACGAGAGATTTTTATAGCCTCTTTGGTGTCATGCTTTTCTTCTGCAGCAAGAATTAGGAATTAGAAACTGTTATCAATACAAGCGAGGGTTTGCTGTAACAGGAGCAGACAGTCCGGCTGTTGTCGGAGTAGAGGAGTAGGGTCCCAGTCACCCTGTCCTCTGGGGTGTGATTTGACCTACGGTGGCCATGGCTCCAGATAACTGAGCTAACAAGACATTTCTCTCTTTTTTTAAAAAAAAAATATTTTATTTTTTTTCATAGAGAGGGTAAGAGAGGGAGAGAAACATCAGTGTGTAGTTGCCTCTCGCACGCCCCAACTGGGGACCTGGCCTGCAACCCAGGCCTGTGCCCTGACTGGGATTCAAACCGGTGACATTTTGGTTCACAGTCTGGCACTCAGTCAACTGTGCCGCACCAGCCAGGGCCTAACATGACACTCTAAAATGAATTTTTATTGACCGCAGCACAGAAATGTCTTCTAAGGAACTATTAATTTTTATCGAGAGTAAAAAAGTATATAGCTTCTTTGGAAATTTTTATTGTGATTATTTAGTTGGATAGGAAAAGGCCAGTGTCTATCAAGTGAATCTTAAAGACATATGTTTGATAGTCAAAGTCATTTAAATTTTTCATTACACAGTGTTGATTGAAATATACAGTATTAATAAATGTGGTGACACACGCTAACTTGGCATTGCATCTGTATTTCCCAAAACATCTGAACATGGAACAGGAAATTCTTTCCTTTAGGTTGCTGGCTGGTTGTACTTAAAAATCTTGTTGGTCAAATTTAATTTCTTGCTTTAGTCATTGTAGCCATAAAATATACAGAGCATTATTAAGAAGATTCTCAGCAATGATAATTTCACTGGAAGTTTTTAATGAAAGTATAGCATAGTTACTCTAGGAAAAATTATGTATGAAATATATATATATTTTGAAATATATATATTGAAATTGTGTTGAACAATTTTCAGAATTTTGTTTTACATAACATTGTATCTATTTAATCTTGTCACGTTCGGGGGTTGGGTCAGGGACAGAAGCCATTAACAGCAAAGTGAGTCTGTTAGCTTGATTTCAGCCGGTGACATCAGACCCTTTGTCCTCACGTTCACACTCCACTTCCTCAGGTTGCGGAGTCCCCAGAGCAGCCCGCGGGCCCTCATCAGGGACAGTACCCTGGGGATGCCTCAGGTGAAGGTTTGGGGCAGAGGGAGGCTCTCCGGCACCCTCCTCCCTCCGGATGGGAGAACTTCTCGAGGTGAGTGTTCAGTAAAGAGGCAGAGCTGTACCGCATGGGTGTGCATCATTTACCTCCGTTTAAGGATAAGGTGTGTTTACGTGGCGTAGTCAGAGAACGTCAGTGTACAGAATGTCGCTTTATAAGGGTTTCACTTTATAGATCTTTCACGTGTTTTAACTCTTCTCACTACACAGCCTTTTGAGAGCACATACAAAAGTGGAGACATGTGTATTGAAGGGCATTTCCCCTCCTGCGTGGGTGTGCGTGGCATGTGCTGACCTCACTGAGGCTGCTTTGCTGAGCGGCTTGTCGTAACCCTAGGGGACAGAAGGGGAAGAGACGGTTTTAAGCAATGCTCTGCCAGGGACTGTGTTGGTGGTACCAGGATAAAAGGCCATTTTCTGTAGAGGGATTAGAGCTTTTCTCCTGTAGCACAAATGCAAGACATGATGAAAGGCAGTAACGTTTGGGTCTCATCACCCTTGGGACACCTCGTTATAAAAGTTCCAATGGGAAAAAATAATGTATTAACGGGCTGAAATTTTGTAATTCCCCAATTCTGCCCTCATTTTCTCAGTTTTTAATACATGGTTATTGATAAAGCCAGGTGTTTGAGGAATGAGGAGTTTTTTGGGCATTTTTTAATTAATGGAAATTTCAATTATACACAGAAGTGGAAGAAACTGTATCATGGATCGCCACATAACCGTCACCCAGGCCCAATAATGATCAAAGAGCTGCCACACTCGTTTGATCTGTTCCCCAGTCCCTTTCTTTCCCAGGCGGTTTAAAAGTTATTCCCAGACATCATGTCATTTCACCTACATATAGTCAGTATGTCACTGTAAACACCTTTTTGAAAAATTATTTTTTCAATTTATTTTTAGAGAGAGGAGGGGAGGGAGAAAGAGACATTGTTGTGCAAGAGAAACAATGTTTGCCTCTCGCATGCTCCCACCCTAGGAATTGGCCCACCACCCAGGCACATGCCCTGATTGGGAATTGAACCAGTGACCTTTTGGTTCGCAGGCTGGTGCTCAGTCCTGGTCTACACCAGCCAGGGCAGCTGTAAAAACCTTTTAGTTACCTTGCATATCTGCACTGCCATCACCATCAGAGCTGCCAAAAGCATTTCATTATCTTCTCATTTTCATGCACTGTAATTTTTTTAAATGATAAAAGACAGCTTCACGCCAGGACCCACTTGTATTGGAAATACTCTGGGTATGGAGTTTGGTTAAAAGACTGTCAACATGTAAATTGGATTGGATAGAAATACTTGAAACAGCTTCCCTTATTCTGACTATACAACTTGAGAATTGAGACCCATATCTGACTATTGTGAATTTCACTGGAATAAAACTTGATGATATCATTCAACAAATATTTGAGCAGCCAGTGCATGTAACTTTAAAGAGGAAATGAGCTGACCAGCAGAGATAACCGCTTAACCAACTCCTGATCATCCTACAATTCTGTGAGTGTCCCTGTTGTGAAATGGAGCTCACTGTATGCAGCTCGTGAAGCCACCCGTGACCCCCATGCCCTGTCCTAGGCGGTTTTAGGCTGTGTGGCATGACAGAAAAATGAGTCTGGTGTCAAGAAAACAGCTGTCAAACCCAGCCCTACTACTTACTAGCTAGTGCTGCCTTGTGAAATAAGTCTCTTGTCTTCCCTGAGCTGCACTTGGGGCTCCCGTCTGTGAAACAGGAGTGCTCCCCCACTTCACGAGGTTTTGGGGGCCACCCCAGCAGCTGTACAGGGCACACGTGGTCAGGGAGCAGGCATGGGCAATGCTACGTGCACACACCACTGCCCCCCCGTGCAGATTCAGGTCTAGAGGCGAGGGAGACATGGGTATCGGGAGGAAGGGAGATTTCCTTCAAGAAAGTCTTTGGGAGGGAGCGGCTTTTAGGGCTGCTTTCTAAAGGATAAACGAGGGGTTGAGACCTGCAGTGAGACCCGGCAAGTCATACATGGGGGTGGGAAGCCCCTTAGCCTGAGAAGGGCCAGCTTGTATGTACATCGTCGTGGTGGCACGATGTCAGCCCAGGGCTGGGCACGGGCTCTTGTGTCCCCGGGACCGTGGGAGGAGGGCTGCGTCAGCCAGCACTTCCTGTGCTCCGGTTACACCGCCATGTGAGCTCAGTTCTCACTTATTGGTACCAAACCAACTCACAGTGTGCATTTGAAACCGTCTTTCCTAGGCCTGAAGCTGCCCAGCTGGCGTTCCAAGGCCTGGGGCCTGGGTTCTCGGGCTACACGACCTACGGGTGGCTTCAGCTGTCCTGGTTCCAGCAGATCTACGCCCGGCAGTACTACATGCAGTAGTGAGTCCTTCCCGCCATGCTGGGGGCGGTCGGGGCGCCCGGGAACGGAGGGAACCCCATCCGTGGTACCTGTACAGTTAGGGGTGTTCACCTGTCTGCAGAGCG
Source organism: Furipterus horrens (assembly GCF_987537825.1). Taxonomy (NCBI): domain Eukaryota; kingdom Metazoa; phylum Chordata; class Mammalia; order Chiroptera; family Furipteridae; genus Furipterus; species Furipterus horrens. The sequence continues at coordinate 7,373,579 of NW_028327183.1, forward strand.
CGGCTCTGTGGCTCTGTGGGTCGAGTAGAAGGGAATTGATAACCACTAGCTAGTCTGTGTATTGATGCAGGCGCGCTGATGTCTGACGCATGGTCTGATAGCGTCACGTAGAAGGTGTTAGTTCCTTTTCAATATGTGGCATCTTCAAAGTTTTGTGAAAATTTAAATTTGCTACGGCACTAGACTCTTACCGCGACCTGGAACTGTCATTCCAGACAGAATTTATCATGTTGCTTCTTCTAGGAGCAGGAAAGGCTTGTGCAGGTAGGACTGTTAGGAAAGCGGGTCTTCCTTAAGGGAAAGAAAAAATCAAGTTTGTATGAACCTACCTACAGTCCTTCACAGTAGAAGACCCCTGCATAAGGAAGGGGATGAGAACCTTAGTCTTCACAGTGCTTCGCGCTCAGCGGTATCTGCCTCTGTCATTTCTATTTTAGTCTCGCGGCCACGGCTGCGTCGAGGACTTTTGTCCCCTCACCAAGTGCACAAGAGATACCCGTGGTCTCCGCACCTGCTCCGGCTCCTATTCACAACCAGTTTCCAGCTGAAAACCAGCCAGCCAATCAGAACGCTGCTCCCCAGGTGGTGGTTAATCCCGGGGCCAATCAGAACTTACGGATGAATGCCCAGGGCGGCCCTCTCGTGGAGGAAGACGATGAGCTAAATCGCGACTGGTTGGACTGGACCTACTCGGCAGCTACGTTTTCGGTTTTCCTCAGCATCCTCTACTTCTACTCCTCCCTGAGCAGATTCCTCATGGTCATGGGGGCCACGGTGGTGATGTACCTGTAAGCAGATGATTCGCTCTCGTTTCCCCCTTGGTCCAAATCCCAGTTTCCAGCATTTCCAGCACTTACTGAGCACGCGCTCTGTGCCGGGTGCCGTTAGGTTGCTGGGCGAGCAGTGCTGAGTATCACAGCCCCCCCCTTAAAGAGCCTGACGGGCCAGGGAGCAAGCCCAGGAGACGGTGTGATAGACTGTCTCTGCACACAGGCCTTGCTGTGAGCTGCTAACTGGGGTGCTGCTCCGATTAGCGGAGGGGAGCGAGGGGGACCTTATCTGATGAGAAGACCTGAAATTGTTGAGTAGATGTTGCTGTGCTGTTTGCTGAGACGGACTCTCTGCTTCCTCCGAAGGCATCACGTCGGGTGGTTTCCGTTTAGACAGAGGCCAGTTCAGAACCTCCCGAACGACGGGCCCCTTCAGGAGGCTGTGAATCAGGACCCCAACAATAACTTACAGGTACGAAGCTTCCAGGGGAGCTGGTGAGCAGGCTGCGAGATGCAGGCTTCAAAATCCGTACCCTTTACATAGTGCGTGTTGTGGTTTCCCATTTTATTCAGCGAAATAGCTCAAGACTTTTCCCCGTGTATTCTTAGAACAGTAGCTGTTTTTAAAACAAATGTGTCATATAGCCTTTATCAAGTATTTTGTCATATGGCAATTTGCATTTTGGCATATTTAAATAATTTTTTTAAGCTCACCGTTTTGAGTGTTTGGTTATCTGTAACAGTGTTTATACCATGGAAGCTAGTGGATAGTTCTAATTAAGAATTAAGAGCATAATCATAACTCACAGAATAGATTTTCTGTAAAATAACACCCCAAAATAGAATTTTTATAAGGAGCTTTAATGCATAATCCTAAAGGATATTCTTTTATAATATAAATCGGCACCCTAGTATCTGTTTTTAGAACCCTGGGTTTCCGTTTCTAGCTTTAACTCACAACCTTGCCAAAAGTAGAAGAATATCCATATTTATTGAAGAGGTTAACTTAATGACTTAATAACAGCTGGAGATCTAGTTACTTCATTTGCTTTGCTATTTGCTGCTGGGAATACTCAAAGCTACAAGGACGTCACCAGCACCGCTGTGCTGTGGAGACCCGAGAGAGCTGCAGCCAGGACATCGTTCCCCGGGGTCCTGCCAGCCTGGCTGCTTCGCATGTGGCACAGGGGGCCCGGGATTTCCTCCGCCATTGCCCGACGTTATTTGGTGTTCCTCACGGTCCTAACTGTTTTCTTGTTGTGTTTCGTTCCCTGTAGGAAGGCCCCGATCCTGAAATCGAAGACCCCAACCGCCTCCCTCCAGACAGGGATGTACTGGATGGCCGGCAGACCAGCCCTTCATTTATGAGCACAGCATGGCTTGTCTTCAAGACTTTCTTTGCCTCTCTTCTTCCAGAAGGGCCCCCAGCCATAGCAAACTGAGGCTGCTTGTTCTCCGGCTGCCGGAGGGTTTGACACGGTGGACTGGGTCGTCTGACTCCAGCTAGATTTCCTCACCTGGACATGGTAACGGCGCAGAGTTAGTAAAAGAACCAAAAAAGAGGGTGATATGCTTTTGTGATCAAGCAAAAGCAGAAAGTAAGACATGAAGCCACGATACAAATTGATGAACAAAACAATGCTCGAGGCTACTCATGTCTTTATTCTGAAGAGCTTTAATATATACTGTATGTAGCTTAATAGGCCATGTAAATAGAAGGCGTTAGTGTCGCATGTTTATGCCTGAGGAGCTTCTCCAGATGTGTGTGTCTGCATGTGTATTTGTACATAGACGTCACAGCGGCAGAAGTGGTTCTGCTGGTACGATCTGATTCCTGTTGGAATGTTCAAATTACACTAAGTGTACTACTTTATATAATCAATGAAATTGCTAGACATGTTTTAGCAGGACTTTTCTAGGAAAGACTTCTGTATAATTGCTTTTTAAAATGCACTGCTTTCCTTTCCAACAAGGGGGACTTTGCAGAGGTGAACACCTTTGCTGGGTTTTTTGTTCAATAAAATTTTATTCTGATTGGTCCTGGCAGGGACTCTTAGCTGTGTGTTCTGTCTGTTGTCACTGGGTGCTCAGCAGTTGGGCTGCTCATTTTTAAGGGACCCGAATGTTTTGCTGCTTTTTATAGGAGGGTGTTTGTACTAATGAAGACTGATAAGGTAAAGCCGTGCCAGTTTTAATTTCCTAAGAATATATTGGGTTGGCCAAAAAGTCCGTTCAGTTTTTTCCATAAAATAAAAGACATATTTTTCACATTCACAAATCACTTTATTGATTTGGATATTTTGAGTGTGTCACAAAGCACTTTTGACCCGTTCTGTCGGTCACAGTGCCTTCTCCGTACGCTGCACACATCTTTTCTGCATTTCAGTTGTGTTTTTACATTTCTTGAAATAATGAAGCATAATATGCTGAAAACGTTGCTTATTTTCTTCCATCCTCAATATTAAAATGGCTGCACAAAAATTCGCCAATGCATGCTGATATGACAGCTGTCACAATACAATTAACAAAATTGTATGGAATGACATTAAAGACAACTAAGCACTACTGGAGTCATCTTACAGAAAAAAACCAAACGAACTTTTTGGCCAACCCAATACTTGTGTTTGCCCCCATTTCCTGATTTAAATAGTACTGGCGTATGTAGTAACCCATCAAAGTTAAGTTCTCCAAATTTAAAGTTAGTGGCATTATCCACCATGGCAATTCTATAGTAGTTTTAACTGATCAAATGTGCTTTTGTAAGCTGAACTTTGTGATTTTTTTTTTTTTTTTTTAATCCTCACCTGAGGACATTTTTTCATTGGTAGAGAGTGGGAGAGAGAGAAGCATTGATTGGTTGCCTTCTCATAAGCTCCCCAACCAGAGACAGAACCTGCAACCTGGGTACGTGCCCTGACTGGGAATAGAACGTGACCTTCAGATTGCGGGACGATGCCCAACCCACTGAGCCACACCTGCCAGGGCAGGACTAATCTTAATAGCAAAGTTCTCTGTGTGTTTCATGGGTGATGTTTTAGGGAGAATGCTAAAGGTCTGGATGGTGTTATATTTGGCAAAGTAAATCATCAGCTTATATCATGGCTGCGATCATTTAGTCACTACTAGAAACATTACATTGAATAAACACTTGAATTAATGATGAGATGCTGAGTAGGTGCAAAGGTATTTGATGTATGGGTGTTTTTACAAGCCACCTAATTATGTAAGGAGTTAAATGGTCTAAAGGTTTAAGTAACACTGTACCTCCGGACCAGAAGAGCCATCAGAAGGCTGTGATTACTGACCGGTATGAAGGCACCTTCTGCTTGAAGAAGGAAATGACTTTTAGAAGTGAGGTCACTTAGAAATGTCTTGTGGTTGGAAATGATGGACAGAGTCTGAGGACCAGGAGAGGAGGGTCACAGCAAAAACAAACCTCAGAGATATCGCTTACTTCTCCTGCCGAAAAGCAGGATTCTTGCCATGCTTGGTGATTTTTGAAAGTGACTGTTAAGAGTTCATACTAAGGCTTTTCTTAACTTTTTTTTTAGGAAGAGAAAATACTTAAACTTAACACATACATATGTATGGGAGCCCCGCATGCATGAGAGAGACCCCATGTCCCCACATGCAGGAGAGGTAGAGAGAGAGAGAGAGAGAGGTTGAGGGATATAAGACATCCTGACCTAGAGATGGGGTCATACGCCTTGGGGACTTCAAAGGGTCACTGCAGGATGATAAGAAGAACCAGATGAGCTTTAGTATTACAGACAAGTTTATAATACTAAAGGTCAAAAGAAGTTATCTCTGATAATCTCGTATGTATAATGGGCAAGGGCCCTAACTCAAGTTCTAGGTAGTTAAGGGTGGGGCGGGGGTGGGGGAGGTGTAGAAGTTTCTCTTGAGGAGGGGCTAACTGTTGTCTGCGGCTGAAAGTAATCTCACCACAGAGGCATGTCTTGGGGTGACTAGCACTGAACCCCCGCAGCTCCCTGTCGTGCAACATCCCTGGAAATTTTGTGTTCCAGAAGGTGGGTTGGCAGATTGTTCTGTATGTTGTTAAACCAGCCTCAGTCTTGAGAAAAGTTCCGTTGGGTTAAGGCTGCATCTCATTTCTGGAGGCAGTGATGCTGGTGGGCTCCCAAACCAAACCCTGAGATGCAAGCGATCAGGCATTTAATAGGAGGTAGCTCTGTGGACACAAGGGAAAACGGAAGGTTACTCACTGGAGCAGACTCCGATCTTGGCTTCTGAATTCTGAAGGCAGGCAGCTTGAACGTTCTCTGCTGGCCTTAACCTTGAGGTATTGCAGAAGGGCCCGTGGACATTGCAGATTGTCAGGGATTTCGCATAGATTTCTGGGACACTTAGAACATATATAAACAGAACATAATTATTTCCTTATTTACAAAGTTCCCATGTAATTTTAGCATAGTAAATAGACCTAATTAGTTTAATATCTCTCTTTAGTAAGGAGAGGAAACAAACCTCTTGAGATGTTCCAGGGGCCCTTCTGAAATACCTTCAAGTTATTTGCAGGTTAAGACTCTTTATAATTTAAATTTTGGGGAGTCTGTAAAAATATATCAGAAGGATTGGACATTCGACTAAAGAGGGTCATAAGTCATTATGAAGCAATACTTAATCATCCGTTCAACCGAAGTGAAAATGGATTTCAAACACAAATACAGAAGTGTACAGAAATGTTAGCATGACTTCCTACTATTGAGGAGATTCAGTTTTCTTAAGGAATCAAGGGCCTGATTAAGACAACAGAAAACAAAGTTATTTTGATAAAACACAGAATCTTTGCTTTCTGGGCAGAAAACCTTTCATAATATCAGCAGCAGACTGACAGTCCTTTTGAACAGAGAAAACACCGAGCTTTTGCATCAGTTTGCTTCTGACATTCAAGTGCCCTTTTAAAATTTAGTTCAATCTTCCTCAGCCTGACCTCACATAAAACTTCCTTTCCCACGAGTCCCTTTTCGCCAGCTTTCTACAACTTCCTGGGTTCCATTTAGGACACACTCTCCTTCCCTCGCCCATTCACAAACGATCAGGATGAAATTACTTCTCTTTCCTTCACAAAAACACGGCTCCGTATTTCATACCACGTCAAGGCCCTTTTACTGTCTTGGGTGGAAAAGCCTAATCCATTTCAGAGGAGGGGACATCACCATTTTTCGAGGCGCCTGGAACCCCAGGCAACTGGCGGCACCTGTCTCTTATTTCCAAAGGAGTGAGGCCTCTCTTGCTGTGATGCCAGGCTGTGAGGATTCCACTGCAGATCCCATGGGCCCAAAATAGGTCCAGGAAGGTGCTCCTGAGGACAACTGGCGCGTTTTCAGATCGGTCCAAGCCCCATTAACACAGAGGGTGGACCCTTCGAACAACATACAGTTAAGGCCTAAGACACTGAGGGGAGCGGTCATGGCAGAAATGTCAGTGCTTCTACTAATGCAGAATAATAATGTACAGTGGTCCCTCACTTATCGTGGGTATTATGTTCTAGACGCGCCCCCCACAGTAGGTGAAAATCCGCGAAGTAGGAACCTTACATCTATTTTAGTATTTACTGTACAGAACTGCAAAATCCCGCAATAGAGCGAAAAAATCCACGATAAATAATTAAATATAATATTTTTAAAAATCCCATGATACAGTGAGGCCACAATAAGTGAACCGTGATATAGAGAGGGACTATAGGAAGCTATTGGTTTAGACCTTTATTACCTTTTTAAAAAATATTTCAGAGGGAGGGGAAAGGAGGGAGAAAGAGAGGAAGGGAAACATCGATGTGTGAGAGAAACAGCGATTGATTGGCTCTGCCTCTCACACACCCACAACCAGGGACCTGGCCCACAACGCAGGCACGTACCCTGACCAGGAATCGAACCAGTGACTTTTCGGTTTGCGGGATGATGCCCAACCCACTAAGCCACACCAGTCAGAGCTGGGTCTTCATTATTAAGCAGCAATTAAGTAAATAAGAAGGAACAAAACAAAACAAAATCCTCAAATTTCAGCTCAGGCCATACCCACTTATTAAGTCTGCATTTTCCTGGTCTTTCTGTTGTGTTTTGTTTTTTAAATCTTAGTTCTACAGGAGAAACACTCCCTCAAATGAGCTCATGGTCATAGAAATTTGGACACCTCAGGTTCAGCCAAGTTCTTAGACTTCTTCACTGTAGGACTTCTGGGGCCTTTAATAGGCTGATGTGTTGAAAGGGGGCATGTGGTCGGGTCTGCAGCTACTCCAAGGGTGAGGTGCAAGGGGATGTACTCTGCACCAAAAAAGAACAGCATTATACAAACAAACATCTGGGGGTATGTGTGCGAACAGATATTACGGGGGTGGGATAACGGTGGGAGGAACATAAAGCCGTACCAGGCAGGATGTGTGAATACGGGCCTGTAAGCAGAGGTTCTGGAATTAGCGACGCAGCATGAGCAGCCAGGGCAGTACCAGTTGGCGGAGCGGCTGGCTGAGACCTAGCCTACAAGGTGGCCTACATGACGCGAGGTGGGCTTGCCAGAACTGCGCTGGAATACGGAGAGGAAGACACGGAAGGCTCGGGGCGCCGGGAAGGTTAGGGTGGGGTGTGTGACATGAGATCGCTCCCCTGTCCTAGGAGGTGCCAGAGGACACAGCCTTCACCATGACCGTAAGAGAAAACTGAGAGAGGGGACCCCACCCCGTGGCAGAGCTCTGGGTCACTCATCCCTGCAGGTCAGAACTTATAGTGGGAAATGGTGCCACTTGACTGCGGTCCCTAAATACAATGGGAGAGCGGGTCCCAGAATGGCAAGGACCAAGGGGTGGCGCTTAATCACCAAAGACAGGGGGGCTTGTAGTTACTATAATGAACAGCGGTGTCGAAACATATCAGAATGGGTTGACTTGCAGAGACCTGTGGCGTTGCCTAGTTGCTCATGGTATCAGGCCCTTGGGAAGAAAGAGACAGTCTACTAAATTCTTATTCGATCTGGACAAGCAGAAGAGTCGTCCTAGGTCGAGTGAATGGAAGTCTCACCTGAATCGCCAGAACAGGTAATTATGCCTCCTCCATCACCTCCCAGACTTAATCCAGTTTACAGACTCTGAACTCCTTGAATGAAGGGGAGCTGGGTCCCCTTGAGGAAGGGCCCTGCATCCCTGGAAAAAAACATGTACATAACATATCCCCCAGCCTTCCCCCAATGGCCTACAGCTTTTTACCACATGACTGTGCACTGGGGAGAAGGAAATAATGAGGTTTTTCAGGTATTACTCAATGCTGGCACTAAGTTGACATGAGTCCCAGGAGACCTAAGACATTATTGCGGTCCATGGGTCAGAGCAAAAATTTAAGGTGGTCAGACGATCAACAGCACTTTAGCTCAGGTCCATCCCTCAGTGAGTCCAGTGGGCCCCTGAATACATCCTATGGGAGGACATGTCCCCAGTTCCACAACCCATAATTGGAATAGACAGACTCAGCAATGGGCAGGATCCTCCCACTCAGGTTCCCTTTCCCGTGAAGCGAGGGGTATTATGGGGCAAACGATCAGTGGAAGTCACTAGAGCTGCCTGTACGTAGGAAAATATTCCATCAAAAGCAATACCACATCCCTGGGGTACTGCAGAGATTAGTGTCACCAACAAGAACTCGAAGGGTTCAGGGGTGGCAATTCCCACGTCTCCATTCAACTCCCCTATTTGGCCCACGCAGAAGAGAGACAGGTCTCGGGGAACAGCAGCGGATCACCATCGACTTATCCTGGCGCAGGTGGCTGCCGGCCACCCTGGGTCCCCCTTGGCTCGCAGTGGCACCACTCCGATGTCTGCCTCCACCTTCACGTGGCCTCTTCCCTCTCTTCCGTGTTTCCGCCTTCATAGGACTTTCTTGTAAGAACACCAGGCATTTGATTTATATACACAAAGATTTCATTCCCAAGTAAGGTCACATCCTGAGATTCTGCAATGGACATAACTTTTGGGAAACACAGTTCAATCCACAAGAGGGAGAAATGATTCCACCGAAAGATGGAAGAACGATTCCCTTGACCTGGAAGCTACGGCTGCCACCTGGCTCCTTTGAACTTCTCAGCAGGCAAAGACGGGCATTACTCTGTTGGCTGGGTAATTATCAAGAGGAAATTGAGCTGCTTCTATACAAGGAGGATGAGGAAGAGGATGTCTGAAACACAGGGATCCCTCAGGACGCCACTTAGCACTAGCATACCCTGTGATTAACACCAGTGGAAAACTACCACAAGCCATTTAAAGCAGGATGACTCGGCCCAGACTTCTCAGGAATGAAGGTCTGGGTCATCCCACCAGCTAGAGAACCATGACTAGCTGAGAGGTTTGCTGAGGGCATGGAATGGGTAAGAAGGTGGTTATAAAAACCCACAACAACCATCTGACCAGCTGCAGAAATAAGGGCTGTCGTTGCCATGACTGTTCCTTCCTCATTGGTTATGCGTGTTTGCATAGTCGTACGCAAACTTGTATGTTATATATACAAATATTAAAGCAAATATCTTTAATCTCCTTCTTTGCTTATCTCCTCAGCACTTAACCTAAGAGGCATTCATAATGGTTAACTTTACATGATGGGATTTAAGTTACAGGAGCTCAGAGAGAAGAGTGACTGCCACCCTCCTTTCCTGGGATAGGCGGCAGCGTGGTTTTGGTTACACGCGGGAGAGCTCCATCACCTGAGATGGAAGCGTGACCTTGTTATTGTCTTTATTGGAGACCACGTGGGGTTTAAGAACCTGTGCAGAGCACCAAGTCGACCAAGGGTGAGCTGGGGTGGTTAGTTTTATGCGTCAACTTAGCTGTACCCAGTTATGCAATCAAACGGCCGGGTGCTGCTGCGACGGTACTTGCAGGTGTGATTCATCCACCATCAGTGGACTTTCAGTTAAGGAGAGCGTCCTCTGTAGTCCGCGTGGGCCTCGCTGCCCAGCAGAAAGGTCTGCAGAGCGACAGCGAAGTTTCCCTGGGGAAGAGGCCGTCACACCGTGGACCACAGCACCAGCTTCCCAAGCCTTCCAGCCCACCGGCCTGCCCTATGATTTCAGAGCTGCCTAGCCAGGTAGGCCCGTTGTTGGAAATAAACAAACAAGTTAAGAGTGAATCTATCAGTTCTGTTTCTCTGGTAGGACCCTGACCAGGGTCAGGCGTCAGGGCTCTCTGTGTGTTCCCTGAACACAGCCTTCTAATTTCCACCAGAGTGAGGCCTAGTTGAACCCCTCATCCCAGAGAGGCTGAGCCATGGCCAAGGCTGGGGTAGGGGCCAGGCCCAGGCTGCAGCCCCTCACCGCTGCCCTGTCTCGTAGCGAACCAAGAGACTACGGTGATCCAGACAGCCTTCCAGCCAACCAGCTCCCCAGATATCCAGGGCCATGAAGATCCCGGGCCAAGTCCAGTATGTTCTGCACAAGTGAGTCAGGCCAGGGGTGGGGAGAAGTAGCCTGAGACTTACCTCCAACACCCAGAGAGGGAGGGCAGGCCAGGGAACTCAGGCCTGTCACTGATGTGATACCAGGGGCAGATGCCTGACGCTGCTCTCCTGCCCCCCAGCCACGCTTCTTCAATCTCCCCCTTCTCCCCCAACAGTGCTCCTGTGGGCATTTATTAAAATGTATCAACCTCTCCAACAACCCCAGTAAGAGTCAGGCCTTGGAAGGGCCCTTTCCTGCTGTCCTAGGCAGATGGGGGTCTTACCTGGGGCAAAGGAAGGCAGGATACAGAGCTCTCTTGGCAAAACGGGTCTCCTGACTCGGGCAGAGGGTGTGCTAAGGGCCAGACACCTTTATAAACAATATCTCATTTTGTTCATCATATATCCCTAACATCCCTGTGTATAAAACCAGGAATAAGGAGCTCAGAAAGGTTAAGCAGGCTTAGGTTCAAACCCAGGCCTCAGCACAAAGCATGGCTCCTGGAATAAGTCTACCTCTTGGGCCCCACAGGCTGCATGGTAGCCTGGGTTCATGTCTGGGTATCTTTCTGACACTCCAGGGATTTGGAAGACACTGTTTAGAGACGTTATCTTTGGCTTAAAACTAGCCTTCTTCCCAGCACCCCGCAGTCCCCAAACCAGGCTCAACACAGGTGGATCTTGTTTTTACACAACCAGGTACTGGACAGGGCGTGACGATTTATTGCCACTAGAGGGCGCCCGTGATACTAGAATGCCGCTTTACCTTCTGTGGAAGAAACTCCTGCCACCAGGGGTTCCGTGGGGGGTGTCCCAGGTTCAGTGGGGCTGTCCCAGACCCTCATTTTCTGTGTGACATTGGGCTTCAGTTTTCACTTCTGTAAAATGAAGATAAAGCCATCCTAGGCCTATGTCACAGGGGTAAGAGATGGCAAAGTCACCTGAAGAAGTTAGAAGAGATATCCTTCATAAATCTTCAATAATCCTCTAAGACCAGATGGCCATGGAATAGATTTAGTTATTATACAACCGTTACCCAAAACAGGCATGGCGGGAGTAGAGATAAAATATGACTGGTCATGATTGACCATTGGTAAAGCTGGGTGATAGCTACAGTGAGAATTCTTGACACTATTCTCTCAAAAAGGAATAGAATAGAATTGAACAGAACAAAAAGGCGGGGGGAAGGTACACCTGGATTCTTGTTTCTGGGCACAGTCTATCACAGGGGCTTATAATAATACAAGATCTGCGTTGGGACAGACTGGGAATCAAATCCCAGCTTAGGGAGGCCTTTAAACCTCATCAGTGCCCTGAGCCATTTCCACCTCTGTTCAGTGGGTCCAACTACAGCAACCCCTCAGGGGGTGGTTGTGAGGATCAGACTCGGAGATGCACGCAAACTCAGCACAGTGCCTGGCCCATGGCGGCTGCTTTCACTGGGTCACGTGCTGCAGTCTGAGGCGGGACCCAGAGTGTGCGTGGGGCCCTCCAGTCTCCTGCCTCCCTGCCTCCAGTCTCTGCTCTCGGTGCCTGGTTTCCAGGGGTCCTTGGTGAGCTCACCTGTGATCATGCCCACCCCTGAGGCCCAAGTCCTGATTGCTCACCTGCACTCAGGGCCTGGTGGGCCAGGCTGAGCCCACCCTCCTGAGTGGAAGGGCCTCCCACCGAGCTCCTCCCAACTGCCACCTGTCCTGCTCAGCTCTGGCACACCCTCCACCCAGTATGCTCAGCTCTTCCAGCGACCGTCAGATCAACACAGAGTGAACGTGTCCTGCTCCCTCCGGGGAGGCAGAGAGGCCCCGCTGCTGGCTTTGGTGTCAGCGGAGAGCGAAGGCTGTGCCAAAGGAGGCGCAGCCTGGGACGTTTGTGGCAGGGAGGGGGCCCAGAGCTGGCCAAGCCCCTGGCTGGCCTGGGTACCACATGGGCACTGCCTGGAGGCCAAGGCTGCCCTCCTGCCGTGCTGGGGGACTCTGCGGCCTGCGACTCTGGCAGTGTGTAAACTGATGCCCCCAACTGCTCCCTATCTTTCCATCAGCCGCTCCGGCACCTGCAGGGGAGTGGGAGTAAGTCCACCATCTCTGTGCCCCTCCTTTCTGCTCGTGCCTCAACCTGTCAGTGTGAGCCCCAGGAGTGTGGAAGGGTGGTGCTCCTCCAGGGTTGACCCCAGACAGGGCACGCCTGTGGGCAGCCAAGCCTGGGGGCTCGATGCTTCCACTGACCCACCCCTTTGCCTTGAAGGCTGGGGAGAATCACCACTAACAGCTTCTGAGACCTTGCTATGTGCCCGGCACTTCCCCAAGCCCCTCAAACAACCTTGCGCCCGACTTGCTGGAGAGCTGGTCAGTGCCATCCGCAGAACCCGTCCCACATCCTCCTGCTCCCAGTCCTACTGACTCACCCACCCTCCTGCGGTCTGTCTACTGTTCTAAGAGAAGATGGTCCTTCTTGCCTTATGAACTGCAGACCTATCCTTTCTAAATGCCTGTGGATACAGCTCTTCCACAGCTTAGGATCTCCAGCACGTCCTTAATCTACCCTCCTCCCTCATCCCCATGACGGTGTCCTGTCCGTTTTATGTCCTCAGTATCTCTTGAGCGTGCCTGCTTTTCTCTGTCTCCGTCTCCATCCTAGGCCCAGCTACCACTGTCTCTTGTGGGGACCCATCTGCAGCTTCCTAGTGGGTCTCCCTGCATCCGCACATCCCCTACGATCTGTTCCCCACAGTAGCCTCAAGAAGCAGAACCGATCGTTCATGTGTCTGCTTAAAACTCACCGAGCGTAAAGGCAGTCTTGGAATAAAGGCACAAGTCTCCGGCACGGGCTCCAGGGTCCTGCATTGGCTGGCCCCTGTCTATACCTCTCAGCCTGCTTGTTTTGGACCCAGCTCATCGTTCAGTTCAAGGGCTGATATCTTTCACCAGCTCTGGAAATGGCTTAGTCATCTCTCTCCAATGATTGCCCCGCCTCTCTCTTTTCTATTCTTAACTCTGGAATTTCCATTAGACATATGTTGGGCCTTCTGACCCCACCTTCTCTGTCTCTTCGTTGCTCTGTCAGAGTTAGGGTGGTCCGTGACGCGAGCTGTGAGAGAATTCACAGAAGAAAGTGCAGGGAGTGAAAGTTTTTATTTTCACTTTCCCAAGGGAGGGAGAGGGCTGGGTGCGGAGAAATGCCCCAGAGCCACCCCTCAGGGGTCAGAGCTGTGAGCTTTGATTAGGTGGCGGGGGAGGTGGTAAGGCAGGGTGTTTCCGCTGGTCTTGCACTGGCTGCAACTTGCCTCGATGTGATCTCTGGGTGCAGGGTCCAGTCCTGTCGGTCACTGTGGTCTGGTAAGTCCTGTTTTGTAAGTTCCCGGAGCCTCTGTGCCTTCAGGGCGCTTCCAGTAATTTCTAGTCCTGAGGATGAGGGCTCATAAAACAATTAGGGTCAATCATCCTTGATGGAGTCCAACCAGCTCTGGCAAAGAGGGCCTGAAAAGCGGGCTTTTGTCCTGTTACTAGTTTCTGTCTCTTTCTATCTCTGCTAAATTCTGGATCGTCTCTTCCACGATCTCTTTCAATTCACGCAGGCTTTTTACAGCAGCGTATAATCTGTTTACTCACCGAATTTTGCATTTTAGTATCAGTAACTTTTCCAGCAATTCTATTATTTTCACACCTAACCATTCTCCCCCCTGCCCCACCTGGAGTCCAGTGATTTCATGATGACTGTTTCCTTAGTCATTGAAAAATCAGTGCCTTTGCTGTTTCTTGTAGGGTTGTTCTCCTATTGGATCCTTGGGGTGCTTGCCCTCCTATTGGTTGTGTTCACTAGATGGATGGTGGATGGTTTCCCTGTGTGGTTTGATAGTTGGTTACTTGGGAACTCATCTTTAGGGATATTTGGTTTTTTCGTGGACAGACTCTGCTTTCTGAACTGCCCCCCCATACCTCCCCTTTGCCCCTCCCCCCCCCATTTCCTTAGAGAATGGTTTTGTGCTCACCCCCACCAGAAGCCCCGCAGCTTACATCATACCCTAACCACTCTGGACGGGCACTCGCTTGTGGTTAACTTCTCAGCTCAGGAAGTCCTGCACCTTGCTGGCAGCTCACGCGTGTACTGCAGAGCTGCATGTGCAGGGGCTTGGGTTTTCAGTTGACACCTCGCTGGAAACAATCCTGATGACTTCCTGTGGCGGATCAAGTTTAGTCTCTTTTTAACCAACGGGAGGTATTTTAATCCCAGCCCCTCCTCTCACTTCTTCCCTTCCGAGGGCTTTTTAACCCCAGGCCAATGTGGCTGGATCCCACATCCTGCACCTCGTTTCTCTGGACCACTGTCCTTACAGTCTGGGCTCTCAGTTCCCTCTTGGTCTCCAATGTCTGGGATTGTCCCTTTCTTTTGTTTGAGCTCAGCTGTGTGTAAAAGAAAGCCTTGTGTTTTCCAGCAGCCGTTGTTTCTATTATTTGATGAGGAGAGGGTCTTTGAGCCCCTCAGTCCCTTGAGTCCCAACAGTCTGCAAACTGGAGGTCCCGCAGAGCAGCCCAGGCCACCTCCGGTCACACTTCTCATCCCCTGGCAGTCTGCCCCTTTCCTGGACTGCCTGTGCTCTCTCCACAGGGCCTTCGCACAAGCCCAGAATGCTTCCTCTCTCCCTCCCCCCATCTAATTCCTCCTCATTCTCAGGGTAAGCCTCCCTCCCCTTCCCCCAACTAGGTAAGATCCCCTCTCAAGGGCTCCCAAACTACATTCTGATGCATCTCTCCTTTAAAGTATATACTTCTCAGGTGCCCTGGCTTGTGGCTCAGGGGATTGAGCACAGGCCTGAAGTGAGGGTTCACCGGTTCGATTCCCGGTCAGGACACATGCCTGGGTTGTGAGGGGCAACCTATCGATCAATGTTTCTCCCCCTCTCTTTCTCCCTCCCATCCCTTCTCTCTAGAAATAAATAAGTAAATAGATCTTTACGTAAGTAAATAAATAAATAAATAAGGTACTCCTCAGCTCCCGCTTTACATCTATTTCTGGGATTATCTGATAACACTGAGCTTCCAAAAGGTAGAGACTATGTCTGTTTGGCTCTGGCTTCAGCCCTGCCTCCTCGCACAGAGGCTTTTCCATGACCCCCAGGGCATCAAAGGAACAGCAGCGTCTTCGGGAGCTCCGCCATGCCACCGGTACTGATCTAAGCTCCTTATGTTATTTAATCTTCAGCATAACTTTTTGAGGTAGGAACCATCATTATCTACAGGATTGCTTCACTGTCACACAGGTGACAAACTAAGGGCGAGAGGGGGCAAGAGTCATGCCCACGTCACAGGGAATTAGTGGTAGGGTGGGACCCAGGGCTTGGGCTGATTCCTCTTTTCCCAGCCCTGGGAACCCCGAGTCTCCTTCATCCCTCCAATCTCCAGGGGCAGTGGCCACAGCTGTTCTCACGGGTCCCTGTCCTGGCCAGGGGATCACTCCCCCCCCCCCCCCCATGTCTCTCACAGCTTTTCCTTGGCTTCCTCACCAACCATGCCCTAGTACTTGTCCACCGCCTCATGGTGCCTAAGATGTCCTGTCAGAACAAGTGAGAGCTGCTTCACTTCGGGGATGTCACAGGGAGGTGCATGGAAGAACTTCCTAGCAGGCAGACTTGTCCGCAGGGTGGGTATGTCCTCTGCAGGAGGAAGGGGGCTCCTTGTCTTAGCATGGATGCTGAAAGCTGGGGAGGGAGGTCGTAATAAAGCTTTAAAGGGTAGCTGGACGAGTGGCCATACAGAACTGCCCCTGACCCCTCCTGGGGGAACCATCACCCCTTCTTTCTAGTCCCTCCAGTCCCCTTTGTTCCATCTCTTGCCTGTGTCCCTTGTGTGACTTGGGCAAGTTCCTGCACCTTTCTCCTCTCTGGGTCTTGGTTTGCTCATCTGCAAAATGGGGCACTGCTTGCCCCTGCATTTTTAGGCTTAGTTTGAGGATTAGATGAGATGAATTGGTAGACACTGTTTAAGGTCAAGAACTCAGTCAATACGGCCCATTATTGTCCCCTGCTTTCATTGTAGAGAGCAGGGCCGGGAAGGACCCAGGAGCCAGTCTCCTCCCGCACCGCCAGCAGCTTCTCTTTCCCGTCCTGTCCGCCTCCCCTCAGTCTCCAAGGAAGAAGGGACAGTTGACCTCAGCCCGGGATCCTGCAGAGCCCTAACCCCCTCCCACCTGCGCGCCTCGGGTGAACCAACCCTTAACCCTCTGCCTCGGTTTCGCATCCACAAAAGGGTCCTGAGCCTAGCTGCGTCCCTTGGGGCAGTCTCTGGGTCCCGCAAAAGTCGCCAACCCCTGGAGCCTCGGAGATGCTGGCCCACGCCGCGATCCCCAGCCCCCACCGGTGCGCAAGCACTGGCACCTCGAATCCACGTGATTTCCCGGCAGCAGCCGCCGGCTCCCAGCGCTGGGCTGGCTGGGCATCTCAGGGCGCCTACTTTCAGTTTCATGTGGAGCGTGGCGTGGTGTGGAGCTCGGCGTCTTTGGGGAGCGAGGCTGGTGAGTGCTTGCCCTGTGCGCCCCGGCTGCGGGGCGCGGGGGAGTGCAAAGCGCTCGAGAAGATTCGTGCGCGAATGCGAACCGAGTGGGGAGGAGGGCTTGCCTGGGGGCTCTGGAACGGGAGGTCCCGGTGCCACCGGGTGAGATGACCAGGTGGATGGCCCGGTGGACACGGATGGGAATGACAGGACTGACGGACAGACAGACGAACGGGACAGGACGGATGGACTGATGACCGTGTGGGCCGATGGGGATCCCGTGGCCGGGGCTGTGCGCTGCCTGCTACGGTGCGGAATTTGGGGGTTAAGTTTGCGAGCCACAGAGGAAGGCGGTCGAGGTCACCCGGGGTGAAGGGGCGCAATCCGTCCACAGCTGCGCCCCGTTCCCTCCCATGCCTCTCTGCCCTCAAAAGCTCCGGTCGCCTCCTGGAACTTCAACTTTTAATTGCTTTTTAAAGAGTTGCGGAAGTCGCCCTGCTTGTTATATACAACGCAGACTTTTTAGCCTAAAAACCATTTTTTAAAAAAGTTATGGACAGTTTGAAATATAAGCAAAAGTCGGAGGAATAGAAATGGGTGGAACCAAATGGACTTCCTGGGTGTGACTTAATGAAACCCTATGGAGCCACCAGTACGAACCGTCACCAAACCAGGGCCACCCGGTCTCCTCTCCACCACATGGCATTTTCAAACAAATGGCAGGCAGACATCACAGCATCTCAACCGAAATGTCTCAGAATGTACTAAAGGAGAAGGAGGCATTTAAAAAACAAAACGAAGATACCATCAGCATTCTTCAAACATTTTAACAATAATTCCTGAATGTCAAACTGTCCAGACTATTTCTAATGAACATTTGAACCTCATACGTAATAGGTGAATATATGGGCGTCGTTTTGTTAATTGCTTTTTGCATTTCATTTATTATTATTATTATTATTATTATTATTATTTTGAAGCCATTTTTCTCTCTTGGGATTTGCTGGGGTGGCCCTTTGTGGAGGTTCAGCAGACTGCCCTTACCTTCAGCATTACTTGCATTTATTTATAAGTTGGGGTTCTTCTGGTTCCTCTTCGAAGGGTTCGGGATTCTGCAGTCTTAAAAAGCTGTTTGAAGACCAGCACTTCCCAGTCTCACAAACCTGGGTATGGCGGGAGGTGGGGGGGACCCCACACCAGGACGTGGAGCCTCATCCTTCTCTCTATGAAGCAATAGGCCCAGAAAGGCACTAGGCTCGGTCTCTGCTGGAACACAGGGGAGGGGGGTCATGAAGCTGATGGCGACATCAAGGTACACCTAGGTTCCTCATCCAACCTGTCTTCCCCAAACCTTACTGGCCTCCTGGCCAGGGATTTTGCCCACCTGCCTCATCTCCAAACGTGGCACCAACTTGACTGGCACCTGGCATGGCAGGCAGACAGACGGGGCTCTCAGCCCCTCGTATTTGCTGAGCGACTATGGACTATCAGCATACCTCAGAGATATTTCGGTCCAACTTCAGACCACTGCAATAAAGCAAATGTCTCAAGTGAGTCACGTATTTTTTTATTTCCCAGTGCATATAAAAGTTTATTTTTACCCTATACTGGAGTCTATTAAATGCACACCAGTATTACGTCTTACTTTAATTAAAAAATACTTGAGCCCTGATAAATGTGACTCAGTCGGTTAGGCATTGTCCCTCAGGGTGGGGGTGTCGCCCGTTTGATTTCCAGTCAGGGCACATGCTGGAGTTGCAGATTTACCACCCCCACCCCCAGAGGTGGCTGATGGTGTTTCTCTTGTGCTAGGCCACACAGGGAGAAGACCCCCCCTGGCATTTTTGGGGGGTAGGATGGATTCTTGGTCCAGTGATGCCCCTGCTCCGTGGCAAGTGGGTACTGATAACACAGACCCTGGCTTGGGCGCCGCCCTGCAGTCATTATTAACCTGCACGCATGGGCTCTGTTTCGACTTGCTGAGCCCTGTGACAGGCACTGGAAGTAGCTCGGAGCACAACACAGTCCTTAGCCCCCGGAGCTGATGAGCTCATCGGAGCAGATAACCGAGGACACAGCTGTGCGGTCAACATCAGGTGTGAAGCAGGACAAAGCAGGAAGGGGAGGGTGCAGATGGGGGGCGGGCTGTGTTCGGAATGCAGAGGGTGGGCATGGCCCTCTGTGGGGAAAGCGGAGGGGCGTGAGGCCGGGAGCCACGAGCCATGACGGTGTCTGGAGGAAGGGGGAGCCAGGCAGAGGCAATGGGGAAAAGCGGAGTGGAAATGGGGAGGAAGAAGAGGAGCAGGGGAGGAAGCAGGAGAGAGGGGGGTGGGATGAGTTGCTTCAAGCGAGCTGTCCTCACAGTGCTTCCTGTGAGTGGGTACCTGGCGTGGAGTTTAACGAAAAGCCGTCAGAGGAGACTGCACCTCTGCCACCCTCCAGCCCTCCGCCGTGGGGACGTCTGCCCAGGCCGTGGCATTTCCGTGGCTTGGCATCTGAGTCAGTTTACCTGGGTCAGGAAAGGTAGGGCTGCCCCACTGACATCCAATGTAGGGAAGGCCCTTGTGGCTGAGCTTTGCTCACATTCTGGGTGGTCTCCTTTGGCTCGGTTCCCAGAGTGGACTTCCAAAGAGATAGATGAACGTTACTTTATGCTTCTGTTGTTGTAAAATACACAGAATACAGAAATACCCGTCCTAACCATTTTTCGGCATACAGGTCAGTGGTATTCGCTACATTTACATCATTGGGACGCCATCTCCACCGTCCACACCACAGCTCTTTTCGTCTCGAAGAATTGAAACTCTCTGCCCATGACCCAATGAGTCCCCATCCTTTCCTCTCTCAGCCCCTGGGACCCACTATTCTATGAATCTGACTACTTTAAGTTCCTCGTAGACGTGCAGTCGTATAGTATGATGCCCTTCCTGTGCCTGGCTTATTTCCTTTAGCACAGTGGCCTCAAGGTTCATCCATGCTGTAGCCTGTGTCAGAACGCCCCTCCTTTTTCTGGCTGAATAAATATCCATGGTGTGTATACACTGCGTTTCGCTGGTCCACTCACTCATCAATGGCCACTCGCATTGCTGCCCTGTCTTACCTCCTGTGAATGATGATGCTATCAACCTGGGCGTATAAATATCTCTTTAGGACCCTGACTTCAGTTCTTTGGGGTACATACCCAGCAGCGGAATGGCTGAATCATACGCTAATCCTATTTTTAATTTTTTGAGGCAACTCTGCACTGTTTTTCATAGCGGCTGTGCCATTTTACACTCCCACCAACAGGGCACACGGGCTCCAGTTTCTCCACGTCCTCGCCGACAGTTGTCTTCTGGGTTTTTTTGATAATAGCCATGCTAATGGGTGTGAGCTGGTACCTTATTGTGTTATAGCTTTTGGCTCTCATTTTCCTAGTGGTTAGGGATATTGAGCATCTTGGTGATGTACTGTCAGTAGGTTCTAGGATTTTGTGCGTCTCACTCGGGTTATTCAATTTGTTGGCTTACAGTTGTTCTTGTCATCCTTTTTTATTTCTGTACTTGATAGTGATGTCCCCACTTTTATTTCTGACTTTAGTAATTTGAGTTTCCTTTCCTTTTTCTCTCTTAGTTCATCTAGGGAAAGGTTTGCCAATTTTGATGATGTTTTAAAGCACCAATTTTTGGTTTCATTAAATTTTTTTCTAATGTTATATTCTCCATTTTATTTATCTCTACTCTTAACTTCTTTCCTTCTGGTAGTTTTGGGTTTAGTTTGTTCTTCTTTTTTA
The DNA here is from genome assembly GCF_987537825.1 of Furipterus horrens. Classification (NCBI taxonomy): domain Eukaryota; kingdom Metazoa; phylum Chordata; class Mammalia; order Chiroptera; family Furipteridae; genus Furipterus; species Furipterus horrens. The sequence goes on from NW_028327183.1 coordinate 7,394,040, forward strand.
GTTCCTGAAGTTGTAAAGTTAGAATGTTGATTTGTTTTTTAATATAAAAATTTATAGCTATAAATTTTCTTGTCTTTTTAAAAAATTAATTTATTGTTGTCCTATTACAGTTGTCCCATTTCCCCCCGATTGCTCTCCCCTGCCCCACCCACCCCTCTCCCACAGTCAATCCCCACCCTGTTGTCCATGGTCATGGGTCATTTGTACTCTTATCTTTTATTTATTTTTATTTTTTAATTTTTTTAAAAAGATTTTATTTATTTTTAGCAAGAGGGGAACGGAGGGAGAAAGAGAGGGGAGAAACATCAATGTGTGGTTGCCTTTCGCACGCCCCTAACCGGGGACCTGGCCCACAACCCAGGCACGTGCCCTGACTGGGAATCAAACCAGTGACCCTTTGGTTTGTAGGCCGGCACTCAACCCACTGACCCACACCAGCCAGTGCCCATACTCTTGTCTTTTAACGTAAGCACTTTTAGCTGTCCATTTCCCTTTAGCAGTGCTTTCATCGGGTCCCCTAAGTTCTGGTGTCCTGTGTTTTTGTTTCCATTCTTCTCTACGTATTTTCTAATGTTCCTTGGGATTTCGTCTTTGATCTATTGGTTGTTTAAAAGAGTGTTCTTTAATTTCTACAATTTTGTGAATTTTTCAGTTTTCTTTATGTTACTGATTTCTAACTTTATCCTATTATGGTCAAAGAAGATATTTTGTATGATATCAATTTTTAAAAATCTATTGAGACTTCATTTGTGGCCTCACATATCGTCTATCTTAGAAAATGTCCTCTGTGCACTTGAGAAGGAGGCGTGTGCTGGTGTTCTTGGCTGAAGTATTCTGTATATTTCCGTTAGAGCTGACTGGTTTATTGTGTTGTGTCCTCTGTCTCCTCCCTTCTGGTCTGTTGTTCATCCATTATCGTGAGTCAGTATTGGAGTCTCCAACTACTGTGACAGAACTCTACTTCTCCCTTCAATATTGTCAGTTTCTGCCTGTCATTAGGCAGGTAAATGTTTATCATTGGCGTATCTTCTTGCTGTATTGAACCTTCTATTAATATATAATATCCTTTGTCTCTTTGTAAGCCTTTTTTTTTTTTTTAATTTAGAATGCATTTTGTCTGATATTAGGATAGCCATTCTGCTCTCTTTTGGTTATTTGCATGGAATATCTCTTTCCATCCTTTTCTTTTCAACCTGTTTTTGTGTTTAAATCTCAAGTGAGTTTCTTGTAGACAGCAGATAGTTGGGTTTTGTGCTTTATTTATTCCGCCAATCTCTGTCTTTTATTTGAAGGTTTAATCCATTTAAATTTAAAGTAATTACCAATAAGGAGTGACTTCTGTCACCTTGCCATTTGTTTTCAATATGCTCTGTAGCTTTTTTGACCCTCATTTTTTTTTTTTTTCCATTTCTGTCTTCTTTTGTGTTTAGTTAACTTTTTATAGTGAAACGTTTAGGTTCCTTCTTAATTTTCTTTTGTGTGTATTCTATAGCTGTTTTCTTTGTGGTTACCATGGGGATTACATTTAACATCCTGAAGTTACAGCATCCTAATTTGAATTTATAGCAGCTTAACTTCAATAACCTACAAAAACTCTGCTCTTTTCCCGCTCCATCCCCTCCCCTTACAGTGGCTGATGTCACAAAATTACGTCTTTTTATGTCAAGTGCTCAAAACATAAACTAACAATTGCTTTAAATGCAATAATTACTCCTAATGTATATAAAAAACAAGATTTCCAATTACAAGTCAAAGTTATAGTAATACTAGCTTCTATGTTAATAATTGTTTTTCTTCACATGTATCAGCCTCTTAAATCCTGTAGAAAATGAAAAGGACAGATACAAACCATTGTCACAACAATACTAGCTTTTATAATTGCCTGTGTACTTACCTTTACTGAGATCTTTATTTTTCCGTACGGCTTCCAGGTACTGCCCACTGTCCTCCCCTTTCACCTTGCCTTCCTCGAGCATTTCTTGCAGGGCAGGTGTAGTGGTTACAAACTCCCTCAGCTTTTATTTACCTGGGAGTGTCTTAAAGGACAGTTTTGCCAATATATGATTCCTTTTTGGCAAATTTCTTTCTTTTAGTACTTCGAATTTATTGTCCCACTGCCTCCTGGCCTCCAAAGTTTTTGATGAGAAATTTGCAGATAACCTTATCAAGGACCCATTACGTGATGATCTGCTTCTCTCTTACTGCTTTCAAGACCTGCTCTTTGCCTTTTGAAAGTCTGCTTATAATGAGTCTTGGCGTGGGTCCCTTTGGATTAATCATACTTGGAATGTGTTGAGCTTCTTAGATGTTTATATTCATCTCTTTCAACAAATTTGAGAAGTTTTTGACCGTTAGTTTTTCAAATGTTCTCTCTGTCCTCCTGTGATTCCCACAATGAATATATTGATCCATTTAATCATATTTCACAGGTTCCTTAGGCTCAGTTCACTCTTCTTTAGTCTTTTCCTTTCTGTTCGTCAGCCTCAATAATTCCCGTTGTTCTATCTTAAGGTTCCCTGATTCTTTCTTCTGCCTGCTCAAATCTGTATTTGAATCCCTCTAGTGAATTTTTCTTTTTCTTTTTTAAATATTGTTTTAAAGATTTTATTTATTTATTCTTAGAGAGAGGGGAAGGGAGGGAGAAAGAGAGGGAGAGAAACGTCAATGTGTGGTTGCCTCTCATGCACCCCCAATGGGGGACCTGGCCTGCAACTCAGGCATGTACCCTGACTGGGACTCGAACTGGCAACCTTTTGGTTTGCAGGCTGGCGCTCAATCCACTGAGCCACACCAACCAGTCCCTCTAGTGAATTTTTCATTTTAACCACTGTACTTCTCAGCTCCAGAATTTCTCTTTTGGTTTTGTGTTTTGCTTTGTTTTCTATCTCTTTACTGAGATGTCTATTTTGTTCACACACCATTTTCTTGACTTTCTCCACATCTTCCTTTAGATTTTAGAGCATTTTAAAGACAGTGATTTAAAAATCTTTGTCTACTCTATTGGCCACTAAGTCTTTTTCAGAGACAGATTCTTTTGAATTATTTGTGTCTTTGAATGGGCCACACTTTTCCATTTCTTTGTATCTCTTGTGATTTTTTGTGGTTGTTGAACACTGGACATTTAAATTTAATAATTTGGTAACTTTGGAAATCTGATTTTCTCCCTTCCTTAGGGTTGCTGTTTGTTAAGAAAATTGCTTTGGTTTTTTAAAAAATTGTTGTGGATTGTATCTGTGCCAAGAATCAGCCTGAAGCGTTCTTATGCCTTTTCTGAGCCTTTCTGGGGTTATTGCAGTCACTTCCTAATTTTTCCCGTGTGTGCCGTTGTTTCTGAGCGTCCTAGCCCTCCGTGTCTGGCTCCAGAAGAGGAAAAAGTGAAGAATGAAGGGAGAGGTGGGACAGTCACAGGCCCCTTAAATTGCCTGGAAGTCACTTTACTGGAGGCGGGGGTGGCGTGGGGGAGGGGCGGGCAACACTGGGGTAGGTGCGACAGTAACGAATCCTGCCCCTTTGTCTGCTCCTGAGCTCACAGCAGCAGTCAGCAGTCAGAGCGCAAGTCTTCACTATTGGGACGTCAGGACCCTTTTCCCCCACCCTAGCCCCTCCAAGCTGGGTGCAGGCTGCTCTGGACCAGGTGCCCGGCGGCCTGCCGCGCGGCTGAAGGGTGAGGCACGGGTAACTGCTCCTGTACTAAGAACTGAAGTCACCGAAGTTAATCGCGATTCACAGTCCAAGCCTTTCCCTGGAAATTGCAAATCTTCAACAGACGGTTCCAAAACGGTTATACCAGGGAGAGTCTGCCAATGACATTGCTGTCTAAGGGGGAGCGGGGGTAGATTCCTAGTAGTTCCTACTCGTCCATCTTCCCCGAAGCCTCTCCTGGACATTTATTTTTTTAAAGTGTTTGAGACCATGTTGTTAAATTAATCTCTTAGAAGACTGCCCAGACGTAGTGGCTGCAGGCAGCGGGGAAACACCCTGATTCCCCCTCATCCGTCTCCTGGGGGAAGAGATGGAGCCTGACCCGGGACAATTACCCCAAACGCCCATCACCCCCTGGCCTTGGTGGCTCCTTCTGCCCCTCGTGGTGAAATGGAGGGAACATTCAAACCTTGGGGAACTGGTGCTCTGAAGCATTCAGATCACATCACAAGGTCTTTCTTGATGAGAGAAATACCTTGCTATCGTGTGTGTTTCTTAGGAGCCTTGTGGACAGTGTTCACTGAAGGTGAATCACAGAGAGAGTCCGTTGTGCGTTTTCAGTTCTGTTTAATCCTTCCTGGTTAGTCAACGAGAAAGTACTAATGTCTCTAATGCCTCTCGCACTCGATTTTTTTTTTTTAAAGATTTTATTTATTCAAGGAACTAACGTAAATGTCCCATGGGCATGGACAACAGGGTGGGGATTGACTATGGGAGCGGGGGGTGGGCAGGTCAGGGGAGAGCAATGAGGGGAAGATGGAACAACTGTAATAGAACAATAATAAAAAAAAGTGCTATTAAAAAAAAAGATTTTACTTATTTATTCTTAGAGAGGGGAAAGGAAGAAGAAAGAGAGGGAGAGAAACATCAGTATATGGTTGCCTCTCGCACACCCCCAACTAGGGACCTCACCTGCAACCCAGGTATGTGCCCTGCCTGGGAATTGAACCGGCAACACTTTGGTTTGCAGGCCGGTGCTCAATCCACTGAGTCACACCAGCCAGGGCACCTCTCACACACTTGATCTCTGTTTCGACAACAGGAGGTCAGGCTTCTAGTCAGATTCCCAGGAAGGAGACAACACCCGATTCCAGCTTAACAGCATCGCTTTGTTTTGTTTTCCTTGGGTTTCTTTTTGGAGTTACCGTTCATTCACGGTGGATGATACTTTAGAAAATAACATTAAAAGTGAAAGGACTTCTAGAAAAATTTTAGGAAAGTGATATTCTGATTCTCCGATCAGGCAAAAATATTCTCAGACCTGGGTAAGAACTCTTGGAAATTGTACACCTCCCCCTAAAGGGTGAGACTGTGGGAAAACTTCATGTTATATATTTCTGCAATGTTGAGAACTTTTCAAATGAACCAAGGTTATATTTTATAAGCAGAAAAATAATGACCATCTATGGAAATGACCTTTTACTTTGGAAAGAAGACCATTTGGTGACAGTAGTATGGCCCTTTAGGTAGAAAGGGGCCTCTGGATTCAGCCTAGGTTTTAAATCCGTGCTTTGCCTCTTGACTTCTCAGAGTCCATTTATTCCTCTGTAAAAAGGAGGAAATACCAGACTTGAAAGGTTCTTGAGGATCTGCTGAGGAAAGTGGGTAGAATGATACCTGGCCTGTGTTAAGCACTCAGTATCTGCCATGGTGCCGTGCACCCTGTAGGTATTAATGTCTCCAGTCCTTATTGCGACCCTGTGAAATAGATGCAGAATCATCATCCCCACTTGCAGATGAGGAGACTGTGGTACAGAGAGGTTAAGAAACTTGCCCTAGGTTGCACAGCATTAACTGTTGAATCAGGATTTGAACCCAGGCCTCTGATCCCAAGGGCTCTTTTAACAGCTCCATAGAGCCCCATGAGATAGGCTTGCTTGACATGTAAGTGAACCATGGCTCAGAGAGGGCAGGGACTTGCCTGGTGTCACTCAGCAAGTCCATTTGGGGCAGTGGGGCTCAGAGCCGAGGCTCCAACCTACCAATCCCCTGAACCCCCTGCCCCCCAAGCCTTTGTTCTGTCCACGTTTGACGTGTCTGGGTACTGTCGGCTACCATGGGAGGAATGATTCAGGTGATGTGCCCCGGAAGCAAAATCCCTCTTCTAAACTTCAGAGGGCCCAGTCTTCTGGTCATTGATCTGTCTTCTTTCCCTTAAAAGAAAAAAAAAAGTATACATTTTAAACCAGACAAGTCACATAAGACTAAATCCCCTTACAAAAAGCTAAACATTGCGTGCATAAGATTAAATTCTCCGTTACTCACAGCTCCCTGCCCCAGGTCTTTCCTTTCTCCGTGTGAGTAACCAGTTTGGTGCGCTGCCTTCCAGAGCTTTAGGCCTTCACCGAATAAAAATAATACTTACATTGGGCTTCCTAACTGCCAGGCCCTGTTTTGAGCACTTTACATGTAGTAACTCACTTAAGCCCCACAACAGCCTTGTGAGGTAGATGCTGTTATTATCCTCATTTTACGGATGAGACTGCTGAGGCCCAGAGAGGCTATGCAACTTGCCTGATGCTACACAGCCTGTGGACAGTGAACGGTTAATCCCAAACCTAGATAGCCTAGCTCCAAAATTCACACTCTTAACCTCTAAACCATGAAAACATGTTCTTACAGACCGGTTGAAGAAATTGGATGTTGGTTTTTTGTTTATGTGTATTTTTGAGACCAGTGATACCATATGGTGCATATCATTATGCAACGTGTCTTGTTTAGTCAATAATACATCTTCAGCCCTAGCTGGTGTGGCTCAGTGGAATAAGTGCCAGCCTGCGAACCAAAGGGTCACCTGTTTGATCCCCAGTCAGGGCACATGCCTGGGTTGCGGGCCAGGTCCCCAGTTGGGGGGCGGGGGGCGAGAGGTAACCACACATTGATGTTTCTCTTCCTCTCTGTCTCCTTCCCTTCTTCTCTCTCTAAAAATAAATAGATAAATAAAAATCTTTAAAAAAATATATCTTGAGGAGGCAGCTGCATCAGCACAGTCGGAGGTATTCATGTCCGTAATCCGGTGGTGTGGTTGCACCAGACTTTATGGGGATGTTGATTGATCCAGCACTATGACAGGATCCCCTTATCCAGGGCTCTGTGTGGCTCTCCGTGTGGCTTTCTGTCAAGGAGTTTGTAGAGTCATAGAGTAGATGTCCTTGAAGTTTTAGAAGTCACCGCTTAGCGGCCCTTCAAAGTGGGCAGGCCAAGTGCCAGGCCGAGAATCTGAACTTCCGGATCCAACTTCTCTCCTGGGCGTCTGGAGCCTTGTTCTACCACCTGCCCACCCATCTGTCCCCTTGAACTTCAAAACCAGCACAAGAATCCCCCGGGGTTCCTCTGACGCATGGGAAATAGAGGGGTTTTCCAACTCTCAGCTTCACTTTCGGTTTGGTGTGGGCATGGGTGTGCTGAGCCCAGACCTCTGTTTGAGGAGGTGGCGGAGCCATGGAGATGGGGCACAGGTGCCAAGGCAGAGGCCAGAGGTGGAGGTGGCTTGGAAACTCAGCAACGGGGGCAGGGTGAGCGTTAGTCATAGGGAGACACCCTCAAGGTCTCATCCAAACATGGCCACTTGGTGGCCTTCCCGTCCGCGGCCTCGCAGAGGAGAAGAATCGCTTGGCTCCAGTTTGCCAGAGAGTCAGGGGCTGAGGTGCCCAAGTGTACACAGAGTCAGTCTCTCCCCGCTGGGAGCGGAGAGGCGGTTGTCACAGCCTCACCATCGCCTGGGGAGCTTCCCAAAGCACTGATGCCTGTGTTCCGTACTCTGAGACTGCGCTATGATTGGTCCGGGGGTGGTGGCCCGTTGGAATTTTTTAAAGGAGCCCCCCCCCCCCCCCTATGGTTCCAATGTGCAGACTCAGCCAGAGGCCTCTGGGAGGGGAAAGAGCCTTATCACGGAGGCTTCCCTAATCACTTCCCGTCGGTGCTGGGCCCAAACTGCCAGGGCCACCTGCTGTCCTAGCCAAGCCAGGGCTGGCTCCGGGGCCCTGGACCCCGAGGAGGGTGTATCTAGAAACCCTAGCGGGTCCTTTGGTGGACAGGGCAGGCCTTTCCAGCAGGAATGTGGCTGGGCCAAAGGGGGAGGTGTAGAGTCTCGTGCTGAAGGTTAGGACCCAGAGTCCCCGTTTCCAGGGACAGGAGGAGAGAGGCTTTGGCAGATTTGGAGCCGGGGCCACCGGGGCCCCCCAGGCCCGGGCCTGAGGCCCAGAGCGCTCTCTCTGGAGCACCTTCCATCCTGAGATGTCTTCGGGGTGAGGAGATATTTGCTCAGCTCCTAGCTGTGCGGCTCTAAGGGAGGTGACTTTGGACTTTGACAGAGACTTTGACTTAATACTGGGAGCCCCGGTTTCTGCCTCAGTAAAGCTCCATGGCCATGCATGTCGAGTCCCGCAGGACCTTGCCACGGTGAGGGACAGTGCCCCTTACGTCACCCTCCCCGGTGGAAATGTGTGGTGTCACAGACCCCTCCTGCCTGCTGTCAGCTTTTGCGGGTGAGGGAGAAGATGGCTACTAATGTCTCCCTGATGGTGCACCGACGGGGCCCCGTGAAAGGAGGGGATCTCTGAGGTGGGGCTGCAGTGGCCTGGCAGGGAGAGCCTGCTGGGTCGCCTGGCCCTGCCTGCATTTCTCATTTGTTGAGAAAGCCAGAAAGGCCTTCCCTCTCAGGGCCTCAGTCTCCCCGCCTGTAAAATGGACGTGGCAAGGACCCCACAGGCAGGACCCTTCCAGCTCTGTCATCCTGCCAAGCCTCAGGCTGTAGTTAGTGATCCTCGGGGACGGTGGAGGCCCTGGCCTCTCTGTGCTTGGCCCCAGCAGGGGGATTCTGAGAGGCCTTGATGGCTCTGTGAGCACTGGTCCCCCCCGGATCCCCAGGCCAGACCTGCTCACTTGGTCCTGAGAAGCCAGCTTCAGTGGCACTTTCTCTTTTTCCAAGATATTTCTGTCTAAATGTCTGCTGTGGCTGTCACGACCTGGGGTGCCTTCCTTATCATCCCCACCAATCAGCCACATCCTTTCCAGCCCTGAGGTTAGCACTGGCGGCCACCCCATTTCTGTCTCTCTTTCCCAGCGCCTGTCCTCAGTTGCTCTCTCTGTCCCCACTACTGTCACCCTGGCCCAGGAGCCAGGGACAGAATTCAGGGTCTGCCATGGGGAAAGGGCTTCCGGCCTTCCACAGGCTCTCTCCTCAGCCCGACAACCCCCCCGCCCAGACCCCTACCCAGAACAGGTAAGGCAGGCGGTGTACCCTTTATAGAAATGAGGAAACAGGTCGCCACAAGCCTGGGGACCTGTCGGCACCTGCCTGTCCTTCCCGCAAAGCCTCGCGGAGGCTCCCCCTTAGGCCCAGCCTGGAGAGTCGGGAAGAGGGAGGAGCCAATGGATCAGTAGCCAGAGTCTGTGACTCAGTCATATCCTCCCCTTTGCCCCTTTCTTCCTTCCGTGTACCCCCCACTCGGGGCTGGGGCTCCCTTGGAAGCAACAGTGATAATAGTGAACAGATACTGAGCTTTTCCCATGTGCCAGCCCCCTCACCTCCCAACAACCTTGTCACCCCCATAGCAGACCCTGCGGGTGCTCCCTCTCCTGCTGGATCCCCCGTAATTGGCAGTGCCCCGTCTGCTATGGGGGTAGACCATAATGGCTGCACCCTTCCCAAAGGGGTTCCCTTGGCCGACAGTAATTGCCTCTGGCAGGCCTCCCTCCTCCACCCACTGAGCAACACCCATAGGCAGGGACTGGCAGATATGGGGTGTAACCACCCAGTCCTCTTGCTGCTTGGCAGGACAAATTTTGAGCAAGAGAGACAAAGCCTCTGCTACCCTAGCCAGGCCATGACTGGCTCTGGGGACCCTGGAACCCTGAGGAAGGTGCATCTGGAAACCCGAGAGGCTCCTTGGGTAGAAGGAGCTCCCCATGGGCCAGCGGGAGCTGGGCTGCTCCTGAAGCCACATCCTGGCTTAGCTTCCTCCTCCGCCCTATCCTGCCTCCCTTACCGCTCAGTCAATGACTTCTATACACACACCTGCCCTGGCCTCTGCTGCGGGAAGCCTGACCCAGGACATCCCTGTTCTACAGATGAGGATGCGGGGGTACCAAGAGATGACGTAACCTGGCCGAAGTTCCACAGCTGGTAACTAGCGGAGACTCAGTCCCAGGGCCCCGGGGCCAAGGGGTTTGCTCTCCTCCAGAATCGGACGCTGTCCCTGCCCTCGCAGTGTCCCCAGCCTGCTGAGGGGAGGTGATCTGCCCAGAGGAAGTGACAACACCGAGCGGCAAGCCCTGCAGGGGAAGAGGAGAAAGTGCTGAGGGGTGAAGCCCCGGCAGCTGGCTCGGTGGGGAAGGCAGCCAGGAGGACTTCCCTGAGAGTGGAGATGGGGCTGGGCCTGGAGGAGGAGGATGAGTTTGCAAGGTGGGAGAAAAGGGGAGGGTGTTTGAGGCAGAGGAAGGCAGATGTGCAAGGCAGGGGTTGTGAAGGGGACCGGGGGACCGGAGGCGGCGCTGTGAGCGCGGTCACCGGTGTGTGAGGCCCGGCGGGGGCCGGGAACCAGGCGGTAAGGGCCACTTTTACCTGCGCCCTCTGAACTGTTCGCGGACACCTGCTTTGTGGGAGTCGTGCCAACACGGCCCACCTTTCCCTGGGAGGTGGCGGGCGTTGAGAAGAGGTATAGAGGGAAATGAGGGGAGACCAGGGCAGGGTCTTAGAGACAGCTCGGGCCAGATGTGTGTGAGCACGTGTGCCTGCATGCACTTGCATACCCACGCGTGCGTGTGTGCACATGTGTGCTTGCATACGCACATGGGTGCACGTGTGCATGCTTGTGAACCGGAAGAGGAGGCTCTGGAGACAAAGGGCACAGCCAGGGCAAAGGCCCGGGGTTGCAGTGAGGAAACCGGCCTGAGTCCTCCACTCCCTCCTCGGACCTCTGGCCAGTAAGTACTTCCAGGGTAGCAGGAAAGAGTCCCCAACAGGGTGGGATGACACTCGCACGCAGACCCCTCATGAGACCAACACCCCAACAAGGCTTCCAGGTACGCCCCCTGCCCTTTTCCCGCTCACAGTCTGGACCTGGAGGGGCCAGACCGCCGGGCTGCAGATCTGCACATCTGGGTTCCCTGTGGGCACTGACCGTGTGGCCCAGATGGTTCGCCGCGGCTCTCCGAGCCCATGTCAGATCACCCCGGGGTGCACTGGTGGTTGCTAGAGGCAAACCTTAGGACTGAAGGCCAGGGACCCTGCGCTAAGCACATCCTTGACGGAACGAGCAGTTTTCTCAGAAACACATAAACTGCCCAAAGTTAACGCAACAAGAAGTGGAAAACAACCTCCACAGTGAGAGAAATTTGGAAGCTATCAAGTTGTTGTTGTTCTTTAAACTGTTCAAACACCTTGCTAGTGTGGAGAAAACCTTTGGCTCTCACGCTAAGTGAGACGCGAAGGTTCTGAGATCCAAAGGTATGTGGCGTAGACCACGTTTGAACATGATGATCTGACCCCCCACGGAGGGTGTCGGGCGCGGGTAGAAGGGAGACCAGGTCTCCCGGTGCAGGAGTCCGGGTGAGAAATGCCAGTGCAGGTCTAGGCGGCAGCAGTAGAGGAGGTGAGGTTCCCGCAATGCCATTGGAAAAATTAAGTCATCTTTGGCCTGAGCTCAGGGAAGCACAAGGCGGCCCTGCCCTGAAATGGGGAACGTGGGAGCAGGAGCTGGCACCTTAGAGGGGAGGCCAGGTGCCCAGTGTTAGACTTAGAAATTTTTAATGCACACAAGGCATCCAAGAGGAGTCACTGTGAGAATTAAAATAAATGAAGCCTAAAAGCACGCGCCTGCCATTTAGCAAATAGCCATTGCATTATCTGCTTGACTTTTTTAAACCTTGGTTCCAGTGAAGATGTACTTTTGTCCCCACCACACACATAAAAACGCTAAACTAAAAAGGAGAAAAAACTGTGTCCTCAAGATGGAGAAATTTCTTCTGCACTGGAATTGTCAGCCTCTGCCTGTCACCCTCGATGCCAATACTTATCCTTCTTGGTTGCCCTCCTCGGTGCTTGTCAGTGTCATTGGTCACGCTCCGTAGGGAACTTCCATTTCTGTCAGGCATCGTTGGTACTTTCTTGTGCTTAATCATCATCATGCCTGTCTCTTCCTTATGTGTTGGGGAAATGTCTGTTCTAGTTTTTAGTGTAAATGTTCTTGTGGTTTTAGTCTAATCATACCTATGAAGAAGCTTGACTGATACAAGGTGATCCAAGAGTGTGGTGTAAAAGCCTCTCCTTTGCCTGTGTCCCCAGATCTCCTCCCCAGACAACCTTGTCCCCGGTGTCTCGTGTAGCACTGGAGTTGGTCTTCATGCATGCAAGGACACACACACACACACACACACACACAATAAACCTGTACCGCAGTTTTTAAAATTTGAATTTACTTACCAATACACAGGGGAGCTTTTTTCCCCTGAGGATAATGTTTTTGTGGTTTGTGCCTGTTGCTGAATAATAGTCCAGTGTGTAGAACTACTGGTGGGTCCTTGTGACTTTCGTTAAATTTAGTTTTAAATCCTAGCCTGCGGTGGAGTGATCTCCCGAGGAACGCTGGAAAAGACCACTAAGAATGGAGTTTGCCTCCATAGGGTCTGGTGTCTTCTGAGTTACTCCCTTTCTGTGCCGCTTGTGAAGCTAATTGGATCCTGCTCTGATGTTGTCTGAAGCTGGCCCCGGGTGTGTTGGTTCTGGGGCCTCTTGGGAGGGACTCTGGGGCAGACCAGTGTCGGACGCTGCCTGGGAGTGGCCCTGGGCAACCTGTTTGGAGCTGCAAACCAATCCACGGTTTGTGGCTGACTCTGCTGGGCCTGGGTGTGTGTGGGAAGGATCAAGCTACACACCCATGCTGGCTTTTACCAGCACCAGGCCTGGGCCAGGTCAGCAAAAGCTCTAAGGGACCCTGGGATCTGCCTCCACCTGCTGGCTGCCTGTTAGGTTCCGACACTGAAGAGCCTCTGGCAGCATTGAGTTGCATGAGGTAGGATCTCAGTGAGTCACCAGGTAGGGGTGAGTGGTGTTCACCAGACTGATGCAGATTCAAACTTGGTGCCAGTGCTGGGTCTGAGACCACTCAGCCATGTCCCAGGGTATACCATGTCTAGCTGCCACCTGGTGCTTGCAGACCTTTTTCTTTTTTGGGTGGGGGGGGTCTTAGAGACCCATCAGGATGAGGCCAGCAGAGTTTATCAGACCCTACCAGACCAAGACTTGTCTGTGTGAAGAGAAGACTCATTACCTGTCAGGCATGCTATAAAAAAATGGCCCTGGTCCTAGAACCTGGATTCTGCCCAGGCCTCTACAGGGCAGAGCCACCAAGGGTGCAGAGCGTGGGGCCACCAGGAGCCTGGAGGGCGGGGCTAGCAGATCCCCCAAATGGGGAGGCCAGGAAGACTTGATCTCAACTTGCTCATGCCTTTCTTCATTTGTTCTGTTAGAATTTGACAATTTTGTTTAAAGAACTGTCATTAGTACCCCCAGTACCTCTCCAACAGAACCTTTTTTTCCCCCTCACTGCAGTGCTGATCTCTGTTATTAGAATGTGCCCTATTTATGTGGATTTATCCAAAGTTCTGGAACTTTGTAGTGACCATCCTCTTACTTCACGGATACACAGTCAGTGCACATACTGGCCGTTTGCCTTTCTTTTTCTTCCACAGACTTTTCAGCCGTCTGTTTTCTTGTCCATTCGGAGTTGTCAGGCAAAAATCCCAAAGCTCATGTTCAGTCCCCATTTGTGCCAGGGCACACTGATTTATTGTTTTCCCAGTGAGCGGTGATGATGCCTCTGGGTGTTCTCATTAAAAAGACTGTTTACTCTCAATTGTTTAAAAACTACTTCCTAATGTAATAAGAAAGAGGTTGAGAATGCTCAGCTTTCCCGAGTTTTATTGGGAAAGGCAGTTGGCATTTCCTCCCAATCAAGGAGCTGTAATAAGGCGACTGTAGTTGAATGGCACATGGTGACGCCACAAGCTGCCGTAAAGTGAGTGTCCGAGTTGGAGGGCCAGATGTGACAGGCAGGAGGTGACCCCAGGAGGGTGAGCAGTGCACAGTCCAGAGACAAGAGCTGGGGTCGGGAAGAACAGGATCTGTGTGTGAAGACGAGGGGACTGTTTGGGGGTCACGTGTCCTGAGAGGTGTCTCCCAAGGTTGGGGTCAGGGCGGGCGCCTCTACAGCACTCCTCTTGGAGTCTGGAACGCTGGGAACAGCACCCTGTCTCATCTCTCCTTAGGGGCCTACCCTATGGAACCAACCTGCAAATCCAGCTCCAGACACAGGACTGGCCCAAACACCCATGACATCCTCTCCATGGACACGCTAGAACATCTATGATGAACCAGGAAGCCAGGTAGGTGACCTTTCCCCTTTGCCTCCTCTCTGTTTCTCCCACTCACTCCCCACCCACTGCCAAGACTGCTCCCTACCCAGATTTAACCCTACTGGGCTGGGCCCCGGCACAACAAACCTTCCTGCAGCAACCATTCAGCAAGACAGTGAAAGTCATTGGGCCCAGAAGATCAGCAAGAGCCTGAGATAGCATCTAATCTACCCATTTCATAGCTGGTGAAACCGAGCCCCAGACAGGGAAGAGATTTGCTGAGAGTTACTTTGTGACTCTATCAGCCAGAATAGGCTTATTTCGGCTGCAGTAACAAACAACCTCCAAAGTCCCCATGTCTTTTGGGGACACGTTTATTTCCTGCTCCTACTCCTTGTCTATTGTGAATCAGCTGGGACCTCTGTTCCATGTCTTTCTCTTTTCTGGATTCAGTCTAAACCAGCAGCCAAAACCTGGGGTACTGCTTTGTCCCTGTGGCAGAGAAAGAGAGAGCATGTTGAGTCGCACGTTGACTCTTAAAACTTCTGCACAGACATGACAAGGGTCACTCTTCAGCATGTTTTATTAGCCAAAGCAAGTTTCATGGCCATTTCCAATTTCAAGGGGGCAGGGAAATGCAATCCTACCAAGGGCGTAGAGAGAAAAGAGAATCTGAGAATCTGTTACAGAGCTGGGACAGGAATACTGGTCTCCTAACCCCGGGGCTGAGGCTCTTCCTTCTATAACCCCACCTCCGGGGCTGTTTCCCACAGATGTCTCAATGCCTCATATGCTTGTTCTCCCAGGAAGGTTATCCTTAGAGATTGATGTTTTACCCCGAGGGGATGGGGCATTGTGTTCGGCTGGTGGGAGGGGAAATTTGAGGATAAAGAACCCCAGAAAATGTCATCTAAGGCACCCCTTACTGTACCCACCTGGCACCTTGCTGTCCTGAAGGAGTTCTTTACACCAGCATGGACTTTGGACATGAGAGCCCGGAAAAGATGCCCTAGGCTATGGCCACATCCTGTTGCCAAGATCACACGAAGTTCAGGGACTTAGTCCTTGTCTGGTATCATCTAGAGCTCCAAGGCCTTGGAAAGTTGCTGGCTCAGGCTGAGGAGTCTCAGTTCAGAGCCTGGCTGTGCCCTGGACTTGCAGTATGGCCTTGGGCACATCCTTTATTCTTTGTTGGCTTCAGTATTTCCATGTGCTCAGTGGGGGTGGTGATCCCTGCCTGCCCCATGGATGTGAGCATGTTTCATGAATTCTGAAGTTCTGTGCCTGAGCAAGGAGTTATTTTTATTAGTCTGGTTGGGGAGGGATGTCCAGGGGTCAGGGTGGGGACACATGCCCAGCAGGCCTCTGCTGGGGTCAAGGGAAAAGTTGGGGGTCTAAACCCCAAGACACGTTGTCCTTGCCCCAACCTCTGGGAGAGGATAAGGTTGGCTCCTGGTGGGCCCCTCAGCCTTTTCAGAGTTAGTAGTGGAGATCTCTGGAGTTGTGAGGATTCGATGAGGCACATAAATCACTTAGAACAGTGCCTGACACATAGTAGGTGCTTTCTCAGTGTTTGCTACAATTATTAAGGAAAGAATACCAAAAAGTACATTTGGAAATATTATAGCACATTCCACTGTATGGCAACCAACCAATTAGTTAACTAACCCCCACTCGTTGCACATTACATTGGGTGGTTTTTGTGTTTTAACTATTATAAATATTCTTGCAGTGCTCAGCTTTGTAATTAAAATTTTAATGTACCCCCATGACTGTTTCCTAAGGCTGGAATGCCAAAAATGGAGTTGTTGATTCAAAGGGCCTGCATACTTTTAGGCGTTTGCTGTCAGAATTTCCTTGCCTTATATTGGAACTCCTCCCAGCAGGCCCTTTGAGAGCCCTGCTTTGGAAGGGGAGCGTTGACCTAGAGAGAGAAGCGTGTCTGCATTAGCTAGGATTAGATTTCACTGTGAGTAGCAGAAAGCCCTGAATAACCGTGACTTAAACAGAATAGAGGTGTATTTCCTTGTCATGTAATGCAAATTCAAAGTCAGAGAGTCCAGGGCAGGTGGAAAGCTTTACCCTCCACCTTCCTCAGTCCTGGCTTCCTCCTCATGACCCAATATGGCTGCCCAAAGTTCAGCCATCACACCAGCATTCCAGCCAACAGGAAGAAGCAAAGGACATACAACACTTCCACCTGCACCTCACTGGCCAAAACATAGTGACATCTAACTGCGAGGGAGACTGGGAAGAAGTCTATCCCAGATGACCAGGGAATGTTCAGGGGTGCTAGTGCTAAGGAAGAAGGGGAAGACAAATTCGGGGGGACAGATAGCTTAGCTCAGACAGAGAGCATCACAAGAGGGCCCTTGGGAACATAACGAATAAAGCATTCTCAGGCACCACCTACAGGGAAGGAACGGGACCATGTCAGAGCCAGTGCATAGGAGCCGGTGGAGGAGGTCGGGGCGGGGGTGCAAAGGGAGGAGGTTCACCTCTGGGACTGATCCCTGGGTAAAGGCACTGAGACCCCACGGAGAGGCCCCTTGTCTGCCTATTCTCTGCCCTCAGATGTGTGGGGGCGGGCAGTTCTTGACTGTCCCCTTTGGCTTCCCCCCAGCTTACTTATCCTTCTACTTACCTGCCCCCCAGCTCACCTTCTCCTCAGCTCACCTGCCCCCCAGCTCACCTGTTCCCCAGCTCACCTGCCCCCCAGCTCACCTGTTCCCCAGCCCACCTGTCCCCCAGCCCACCTGCTCCCCAGCCCACCTGCCCCCCAGCCCACCTGCTCCCCAGCCCAGCTATGTCCCATTCACCTGCCTACCCTGTCCCTGCAGGGCCAGCTCCTCAGACCCCATTAGCGTCCAGCTGGGCACCAGGAACCAGTATGGTCGGCTCGCGAGGCTGCTCAGCAATGATCCAGAATGGCTGAGTGCCAAGGTGAAGTTCTTCCTCCCCAACATGGACCTGGGTGCCAGGAGCGAGGCTCAGGACCCCACCAAGAGGGTTCTCCTCCAACTCAGGGAGCTGTACGACCAGGGCCCGGCCACCTGGCAGGCATTCGTCCACTGCGTGTGCATGGAGCTGGAGGTGCCTCTGGAGCTGGAGGTGCTGCTGCTGAGCACTTGGGGCCATGAGGGAGACGGTAAGGACGAGCGGGAGAGGTGCCGAGAGGCCCGGGGAAAGCGGGGACCCACCTGAGTCGCAAAGATGGCATGGCCAAGCCAGGAACAAAATTCCACGTTTCTGGACACTTCCCAGAGAGCAAATTCCCTGATGCTGCCACGTCAGCTGGAGGCCTGGGAGCTCCCTCCACCTTGGACCGCCCCAGTTGCCCGTAATACCCAAGAGGTTTCTTCTTGCAACGTGGTCAGAAGCAGCCACGGGGAGAACCCTTTGACCTGCACTGGTGGGCAGACGGATCGAATCCGTTCGGGCCAGTGGGCATTTCTTGGGCGCCTTCTGTTTACACAGCACTGCGGGGAAACAGCGAGAACTCACTCCGCGACTCTACCATGAGGCAGCATGCAGGAAATGCGGGGGCTTCACCATGTGCACAAACACATGCACAAACACATGCACATATGTGCATGCATGCATAAACACATGGGCACGCACATACATCCATGCACCAATCTATATGTACACACATGTGTGCCCCACCAGCTGTGCCCCTGACAGACCGCTGAGTGTAAGCTTTGTTTCTCCCTTGCTGGGACCCCCGCTTTGGGATGAGCCCTGAGCCAGACACTGGAGACGGGAGCTAGTCCCGGCACATCCCCGTGGTGTTATTATCTTCTCCCCTCTCTCGTGCAGGGTCTCCCGGTCCTTTGGAAACTGGTGAAGAAAGCGAACATGAACCTCAGCTCCATCGCGGTGAGGCCTGGGGTTGGGGAGCAGGAGGTGGGTGGCGAGCATGCTAAGTTCCCGCGTCACACCCAGGGGAGGCTGATGGTGACCGGTCACAGGCGTTTCCCATAAACCATCCTCCTCATCCCCAGGTCCATTTGCACATGTCCCCTGCCCCTCGCGTGGCTCCCAGCCCCACCTCCTCCACCTCTGTGCCTCCTGGAAGAGTCTGAATTGTCCACCCTTGGTGCTGCCAGAATCCTTTTTCTGGCTTCACTTGGGGAAGCCTGTTCTCACTTCCCTGTCCCCAAGCCTGGGGGCCTCATTATCCAGCCCCACCGACTCAGACCCCTCACTGTTCAGACAGCTCAGGCTTGACAGAACCACGAACTGCTGTCCACGCCCGGGGAGCCTCTGACTGATTTTCTGCTGCGACACAGAGAGGTCCCCAATCACATGGTGACCACCTCACCGATTCATGGGCCACGCCCCATTCTCAGAATTTTTCACTCTTCTTTTTATTGTGGTGAAATACACATAACAGAACATTTGCCGCCTTATCCGTTTCCGAGTGTTCACGTCGGTGCTGTTAAACAGACTCACTGTTGGCCGCCGTCACCACCATCATCTCCAGAGCTCTTTTCATCCTGTAAAACTGAAACTCTGTACCCGTTAAATAATAACTCCCCATTCCTCCCTCCCCCGGGCCCTGGCGGCCACCATCGCACGTTGTGTCTTTATGATTTTGACTGCTCTCAGTAGCCCCTGTAAGTGGAGTCATTTTGTGACTGGCTGATTTCACTCAGCACCATGTCCTCAAGGCTCACCCCCGTGGGGGCATGTGTCAGAATTGCCTTCCTTTTGAAAGCTAATATTCTATTGAGTACGGAGCTCACATTTTACTTCTTTATCCATTGAGGGACACCTGGATTGCTTCCATGTTTTAACTATTGTGAATAATGCGGCTCTAAACATGGGGGAACAAATCTTTCTTCAAGACCCTGCTTTCAAGTCTTTGGCGTATATGTCCAGAATCCAGGGTCCTATGGCAGTTCCATCGTTAATTTTTGGAGGTACCCCCATACGGCTTTTCATAGCAGCTGCACCACTGTACATTTCTGCAAGAGCACACAGCGGCTCCGGTTTCTCCGAGTCCTCGCCAACACTTACTATTTTCTGTTTTTATTATAGTAACCATCCTGATGGGTGCGAGGCGGCATCTCATTGTAGTTTTGATCTGCATTTCCCTAGTGACTGATGACATTGAGTATCTTTTCGTGTGTGTTTATTGGTTCTTGGTATATATTTTTTGGAGAAATGTCCGTTCAAATCCTTCGCTCATTTTTTAATCAGCTTGTTTGGCTTTATGTTGTCGAGTTTTAGGAGTTCCCTATATATTCCAGATATTAATCCCTTATCAGATATACATTTTGCAAATATTTTCTCCCATTCTGTGGGTTGCCTTTTTGCTCTGTTGATAGTGGCTTTTGATGCGCACATTTTTTCATTTTATTTTATTTTTAAATTTCATTTATTTTTTTAGAAAGAAGGGAAAGGAGGGAGAAAGAAAGGGAGGGAAACTTCAATATGTGAGAGAAACATCTCTTGGTTGCCTCTCACACACCCTCACCTGGGGACCTGGCCCACAACCCAGGCATGTGCCCTGACTGGGAATTGAACCAGCGACCTTACGCTTCACAGGCCAGTGCTCAATCCACTGAGCCACACCAGCCAGGGCTGATGCACAAAATTTTTAAATTTTCATGAAATCGATTTTCTCTGTTTTTTCTTTAGTTTGCCTGGGCCCTTAGTGTCCTACCCAAGAAGCCATTGATAAATCCAACATAGTGAAGTTTTTGTCCTATGTCCTTTTCTAAGAGTTCCATTGCTTTAGATCTCACATTTAAGTCCTTGGCTCATTTTGAGTTACTTTTAGCATATGGTGTTAGGGAAGGGTTCAATTTTATTCTTCTGCATGTGGATATTCAGTTTTCCATTTACCAGAAAGACTGTCATTTTCCCCCTGAATGGCCTTGGCACTCTTGTCAAAAAAACATTTGCATGTAAATGTTTGTTTCTGGGCGCTCTATTCCATTGGTCTATATAACTGTCTTTATGCCAATAAACACTGTTTTTATTACTGTAGCTTTGTAGTAAGTCTTTAAATCAGGAAGTTCTCCAGCTTTGTTTTTCTTTTTCAAGAGTATTTTGGCTATCGGGAATCCCTTGAGATTCCATGTGAATTTTAGGATGGGTTTTTTCTGTTTCTGCAAAAAGAAAAAGAAAAGAAGTAATTGGGATTGTGATGGGGGTTGTGTCTGCAGGAAATCTGTAGCTCGCTTTGGGCGGCATTGACATTTTAACAATATTAAGTCTTCCACTCCATGAACACGGGATATGTTTCCATTTATTTATGTCTTTTAAAATTTCTTTTAAGTAATGTTTTGTCATTTTTATTATATAAATCTTTCACCTCCTTGGTTAATTCCTAAGTATTTTATTCTTTTTGATGCTATTGTAAGTGGAATTGTTTTTGTAATTTCCTTTTCAGATTGTTCATTGTGTATAGAAATGCAGCTGTTTTTTGTATGTTGAGTTCTGCTGCTTTGCTAAATTCATTCTAAAAAAGATTTTTGTGGAGTCTCGAGGATTTTCTAAATATGAGATCCTATCACCTGTAAACAGATGGTTTTACTTCTCCCTTTTGTTTATTTCTTTTTCTTGCCTAATTGCTCTGGCTAGAACTTCCAGTACTATGGTGAACAGAAGTGGTGAAAGTGTGCATCCTTGTCTTGTTCCTTATCTTAGAGGAAAAGCTTTCAGTCTTTCATCATTGAGTATAATGTTAGCTGTGGGTTCAGAACCTTCTATTTCTATAGACGTATGGACATTTTACTTAAAGGTGTGCATGGTAGTAACATCACGCTTTCACAGAAAGCATCCATCCCATTATCCCAGCTCCCCAACAAATCAAAACTGTCCTGGTCCCTGGTCCTTTGTGGCACGTATCACGGAGCTGCTTTCACTTGGTCTTTGAGTATGGATACACCTGTCTGCCTGCCTGTTCATGGAATGGAGCTCCCCAAAGGTATTGGGTGCCTCCTCAGCCCCCAAACCTCACTCCTTAATCTTTCCTTAAAATTTTCCAGGCCTCAAGCGGCCTCATCAGAGCTGTGGATCCTCACCCCGCCCAAAGCAGTCCAAGAAGCAGAAGCTAGGTGGGTACCAAGGTGGGGAGGGACTTGAACATAGGGTTTGGATTGCCTTGGGGCCAAGACACAGATCCTGGACTCTGCTCCCTGCTGACAAGCCTCCAGTGGCCTGGTGACTCTGTATGCTACGCTTCCATGAAAGAAGGATTGAAGGTCCTGGGTGGGCAGAGGAGAGGGCTGAGTCTGGCAAGGAGGGGTCTCTCCAACAGGCCATGAGGGGGCTTCTCCAGAGAGGACTCAGCTGAAGGAGCTGGAAGCATCCCAACGGGTCGCAGCTTTATTATTTAGCTTCTTCCAGGGACACCCCATGTCCTCAGGGTTGAGGGGGCCCAAGGGAGGTGACCATCAAAACCTTAGGCCTGGGCCCTCATTCACCCTTTTAGGGGTGAACAGTATACCAGGGAGTCCCACACACACAAGGCAGAAGCCCTGAGGGGCCCACAGAGAGACATGGAGGCTGCTGAGCACTGGCCAGGCCAGGGGGAATAGAAGAGACGAAACATGTCTCATCTCCCACCAGTTGTCCCACCAGCTGGGAACCCCACCCCCACCCCGAATAGCCAGAGGGTCCACAGGCAGAGGATTCACATCAATATAAAATAGACTATCACCTCAGGCCCCCTAGCGAGGGCTCCCAGTGTCCCCCATCAATGGCCCCAGTCCTTTCTCTGGGCCACCTGAGCTCTCCCAATGACTCAGCCGTTCAGAAGTCAGTACCTGGAACAGTAGGGGCCCAGTTCCCACAGTTCTGATCGGTCAGTGCCTGGCCCTGTATGTCGTTAGCACTCACCCCTGGACACCGCAGAACTGAAATATGGGGGAGGGGCACAGGTTACTCAGCTGTCACAGGAGAGGTTGTTCTGATAAGACATGGCAAAGGGAGTGCCCCTTCTCCCATCAAACGGAAAACTGGGCACCACCTATGCCTTTGCGAAACAAAGAGGGCTGCGACCCACGCTTCCCCCTGAGATGTCCTGTTTAAGTGGCTGCCGGAGTCTCCGCTTCTGCAGAACCAATTCCTTCTAGGGGTTTGGGTGGCACGAGAACCCCTGTGTGCTCTTGCCACCCCCCATATATACACAGCGGGGGCTGTAGGCTCCCAACAGCCAATTCTGGGGTGAGGAGGCTGGGGGGCTGGGGAGGGCTCCGGCCCTCATGCCCTCTCCCTGCCCCCAGCAGAGCTGGCCAAGAGGTACCTACAGCTGCTGAGGACTTCTGCCCAGCAGCGCTATGGCGGCCAGCTCCCCGGGCCTGGGCAGCCCCTCGCCTTCCCGCAGGCCTACGTCCCCACAATCCTGCAGTGGAGCCG
The DNA here is from genome assembly GCF_987537825.1 of Furipterus horrens. Classification (NCBI taxonomy): domain Eukaryota; kingdom Metazoa; phylum Chordata; class Mammalia; order Chiroptera; family Furipteridae; genus Furipterus; species Furipterus horrens. The sequence goes on from NW_028327183.1 coordinate 7,416,471, forward strand.
GGCCGCAGCACCCTTCTGCGCTCAGGAGGGGACCGGCACGGGGAGCCCTAAGGCAGAAGACGGCAGTGACGTGAGCATCCCGGACCTGTTCGACTCCAGGGCCGACAAGGGCCCGAGGGTGACGGTGCTCCTCGGGAAGGCCGGCATGGGCAAGACCACGCTGACGCGCTGGCTCTGCCAGAAGTGGGCGGACGGCCAGCTAGCGCGCTTCCAGGCCTTGTTCCTGTTCGAATTCCGCCAGCTCAACCTGATTACGAGCGTCCTGACGCTGCCCCAGCTCCTTTTCGACGTGTACCTCCGCCCCGAGGTGGGCTCCGAGGCCGTCTTCCAGTACCTGGAGGAGAACGCTAACAGAGTCCTGCTCATCTTTGATGGGCTGGAGGAGGCCCTCCACCCCTGTTCTAGCAGCGACACTGTCGGTCCTGAGGCCCAGGGTCCAGCCCTCACCCTCTTCTCCGGCCTGTGTCGAGGGACCCTCCTGCCCGGCTGCAGGATCATGGCCACCTCCCGCCCAGGGAAGCTGCCAGACTGCCTGCCCACAGAGGCAGCCATGATCCACATGTGGGGCTTTGACCGGCCGCGGGTGGAGGAGTACGCGGGCCGCTTCTTCAGCAACCAGCCGTCGCAGGAGGCGGCCCTAGCAGAGCTGCGGGCGAACGGCCGCCTCCGGAGCATGTGCACGGTGCCCGCCCTGTGCCGGGTCGCCTGCCTCTGCCTCCGCCATCTGCTCCCGGGCATGTCTCCAGGCCAGTCCGCGGCCCTCCTGCCCACTGTGACTCAGAACTACGTGCAGATGGTGCTCGCCCTCAGCCCCCAAGGGGACCGGACTGCTGGCTCCCTGATGGGCCTCGGTGAGGTGGCCCTGGAGGCCCTGGAGACCGGGAAGGTCATCTTCTCCGCAGGAGACATTCCCCCATCCGTGCTGGCCCTCGGGGCCGCCCTCGGCCTGCTGACCTCCTTCTGCGTCTGCACAGGCCCCAGGCAGCAGCAGACGGGCTACACCTTCACCCACCTCAGCCTACAGGAGTTTTTTGCTGCCCTGCATCTGATGGCCAGCCCCAAGGTGGACAAAGATGCACTCGCCCGCCATGTCACCCTCAATTCTCGCTGGGTGCTGCGGACCAAAGCTAGGCTAGGTCTATTAGACCACGTCCCCACCTTCCTGGCGGGCCTGGCATCCTGCTCCTGCCGCCCCTTCCTCAGCCACCTGACACAGCGGGGGGAGGCCTGGGTGGGTGCCAGGCAGGCCGAAGTCATACAGGCATTGAAGAAGTTGGCCACCCGTAGGCTTACGGGGCCCAAGGTTATAGAACTATGTCACTGTGTGGGTGAGACACAGGAGCCTGAGCTGGCCAGCCTCATGGCCCGAAACCTCCCCTATCAGCTGCCCTTCCATAATTTCCTAATGACCTACACTGACCTGGTTGCCCTGACCAACATCCTGGGGCACAGGGATGCCCTCATCCACCTGGCTTTTGAGGGCTGCCCCCTGGAGCCCTGCTGCCCTGAGGCCCTGGCAGGCTGCGGGCAGGTGGAGAATCTCAGGTGAGTGGAGGGGCAGGGCAGGACCGGGAGGGAACTGGAATTCTGGGCAAGCAGAGGCCAGCCAGTCTGGCAGATCTCTGCTCGTGGAGACTGAAAGAGAATCTTGAGTATCAGGACAGACAGGCTCTTCCTGTCCCTTTGCCTGTGACACAGTGAGGCAGCCCCATGCCTCACCAGGACCTCTGGGGTTCAGCTGGAGCTCCCCTTGTGGCGGTGTCTGGATTGTCAGTCTCCCTTGCTCGGTGACGGGCTGGAGCCTTTGCTCCAGGCTGTGCGGCTGGAGGCTATGGGACCTGGGGCAGTTGATTTAACCTCTCAGCCTGACTTTCTTTATCCTGAAGATGAATCAGTAATCACACCTTCTTCATAGAGTTTTGTGTGAATGAGATGATATGATGTACGAGAAGCACTTAGCACACAGCTCCTGGCACACAGCAAAGGCTCCATATGTGTAGCAGCTAGAGAGAAAAGGCTCAGCTGCAGAAACAAAAGGCAGTGGATTAAACCATGGAACATTTTCTTGAATTCTCATGGAAGACGCAGAGTCCAGATCAGTGGGGCTAGTTCAGCTCCAAGTGGTCATGCAAGGACCTGGTTCCTCCCGTTGCTGCTCCATCATCTTCTTGAGCATGTTCATCTGCGTGGTCTGAGCTGAGTCATGGGCACATCTGTGCTCTAGCTTGGTGGAAGGAAAAGAAAGCGTGGATTAGACACGCCCAGTCCTAGAGAGAGGGCATATCTCTCCACCTGCATTCCAGTGGTGACAACAGTCATGTGGCCACACCTAGCTGCAAGGGAGGCTGGGAAATCATGGGCCCAGTTGTAGCTCTATATGTGGAGAATGGGTTTTGGTGGACAATTAGCAGTCTCTGCCATAACATGTATTTGGGTTTTTTTTCCTTCCTTTTTAAATTTTTGTTCTATTATAGTTGTCCCGTTTCCCCCCTTTTGCCATATATTTGTTACCATATATTTGTTACTACAAACATTACAACAATAGCAACAACAATTACTACTATTAACATCACTGTATTCAGTTTCTTTGGTCAGAAGAGGGCTGGGTCATGACCTCTAAGCCCTGCCCAGCACTGATCATCTGCCATCTTGCCTCTTCCTGTGGCAGTTTTAAGAGCAGGAGGTGTGGGGACGCCTTTGCAGAAGCCCTCTCCAGGAGCTTGCCGACAATGGGGAGCCTGAAGAAGCTGGGGTGAGCCAGGACTTGGAACCAAGAGGGATCCTCATCCAGGGATGCTGGGACTCTCCTTCCTTCTCTCAACCGTACACAGGGCAGATTCGGGGCCTACCCCACTTCCCATCCCCATTTGTCCCCTCCACCTTTGCTTACCCCGTAGGTTAACAGGAAGTAAGATCACTGCCCGAGGCATCCACCACCTGGTGCAGGCTTTGCCCCTCTGTCCACACCTGGAAGAGATCAGGTGAGTGATCTCCAGGAGGGCTCATTGGCTGAGGGAAGAGGTCATTGCCCAGGTCTTGCATATTCTATAGGGCCTGGATGGTAGTTTTTCAATGCAGCTCAGAGGGAGGCATCAGTCCAAGAGCTGAGTGGGGCTGGATCCAATCGCAGGGGTCCCAGAGAGCCCAGAGAAGTGCTTGTCTCATGCAATATTTTGGGCCATTTTGAAGGAGCTTGAGTTTTGAAGGCCCCTTTCCCCTTCCTGTGACCCTGAGAGAAGGGACGGCAGTGTGCAGGCAGGTGTTGGCACTGTGGGCACATAAATGCATGGAGCATACACATACTTTCATTCTTGCACATATGTGTACACACTTGCATTGTCTGCTCACTTACGTGTATGCCCCACATGCGTGCACATTTTAGGTATGCATATGTGCAGCACACACGTGCATGCACGTTTAGACCCACATGAGTGCGTTTGCACAAATGTACTCGTGCCCTGTGTCTTTGATGAGTGGCCCAAGAAGGGTGGGGTCAGGGTGCCTCCCTAGCAGCTCACTGGCAGAACCACTGCAAGCTGGCACCTTTGTGAGATTTAGAAAAGGCACCCCTTCATCCCTGCAGGTGCAGCCCTGCACTAGGGTGCACCTCTTGCTTAGTGGGGTGTTAGCTGGACCACCGCTCTGCTCTGTCCCCTTGGCTGGGTGTCATGAATGATTACTCTGCATGGTAGAAGAGAAGATTAAGGTCACGCTCAATAATTAAGAAAGTACACACCAACAAGTTCAGTATTTCTAAACATTTCTCCTGACCAGAGTGATCACATACAAAGGCACTTTCGAACTCTTCAGTTCCTCTGTCCCTTCAGCTAGGAACCCAGGCAGGGCTGGGCTGTGGACCCCATTTGATAGGTGAGGCCAAGGGCTCTGGGGCGTCAGGGCCAGAGCTGAGGCTGGAAGAGGCATCTCCTGAATTCCAGTCTGGACCGCTCATCACCTGGGTGCCAACAGGCCCTGCCGATGAACTTGGGCCTCAGGCACACCCTAGGCACTTCCCTGAGAGCAGGATCTCCTGGATCTCCTTGTCCCATCTCATGAGGCCTTCATAGTCCGCATCTGTATCCTTTGGGCCACCAGGCAGGAGCTCCCCCATAGGGACTGAATAAGAACAGAAGTGAGACCAGCAGAAGGCCTCTCCTTCTTGCTGGACATGTTGGATACCATGGAACAGGCCACCCACTTATGCTGGGCCCCGTCTTGTGTCTCCCCCATGAGGGTGGCTATGCCTGTCACCTACCAACTAGAGCTTCTAAGTGCCCCTTCCCCAGGGCTGAGGGACTTGGTCTCCCCGCAGCTTTCAGGACAACCAGCTTAAGGACCAGGAGGTGCTGAAGATCGTGGAGGTCCTCCCTTCCCTGCCGTGGCTCAGGAAGCTGGAGTAAGCAGCCCTTCCGCCTGCACCCCTGCCTGAGTCACCCTCCAACCTTGGCGAGCAAAGGTCTGGGCCCCATGGGGTCAGGGGTTCCCTTCTGATACCTTTGCCACATCATGCAGCCTGAGCCAAAACAGCGTCTCCATGTCGACCCTGCTATGCTTGACCAAGGTGGCAGTCACGTGCCCGGCCATCAGGATGCTGCAAGTCAGGTGAGCAGAAGGAATGGGAATTGCCTGGCATTCAGGGTGCTGAGGACAGAGAGGATAAGGAGAAAGAGGGGGCCCCTAGTCTGCCAGGCGGACATGCCAGAGTCTGTTTCACTCACATCAGTGTATCCAGAGCCTCTCTTAGGCCTGGCACCTGGTACTCAATAGGCAGTGAATGCATGGACAGACGAGCAGACTGACAGATGGGCTGACTGACAAACGGGGATGGATGAAGGAATAAACAAATCGAAGCAGCATAGACGTAGCCCAAGAATTAGTCGCTGTGTGTTGCTCTCCATGGTGCTGAATGGGCGTTGCCTGTTTGGGTCACGGGTTAGGTTAGGGGCTCTCTATGCCTCGTAACCCTAAAACTCCTTACAAATCTCTCACCATTTCTACTTTTTATTATCATGTAAAGGCTGGTGTCATGACTTTTTGGAGTCCTCAGGATTCATCACACCAGGACATAGGCACGCTTGCACATGTCTGGCACGGAGCACTCTTGCCAGTTCTGTTGTTCCTCTGTCAATCACAAAATCAGCTTTCTCTGGCTGTTTGGGGTAACAAGGGGTGTGCGGGCAGGGGGTGAAGTGCTGGTTTCCAGTCATGGGTTTCATGGCTCGGTGTCTGACCCTGCAGGAAGGCGGAACTCATCATCCTTCTCTCCCCACCCGCGGAGACAGTCGCAGAGCTACCTGGGTAAGAAGTTAGGGAGGGGACGGGTCTGGGCTCATCCTGAGAGGCCATGTGGCCGCAGGCAGGTGTGGGAAAAGGTGGCCGAGGGAGCATAAGGGAGCTGTAATGTGCAGATTCTTGCTACTGCTGCCCGGAGGAACAACTGACTTCTCAGAATTGGCGAAGGCCTTTACCTTCCTCCAGCATCTCAAGACCACATCTCGCTCCTGTGGTGAAGGAGCATCCCCGGAAGTCTCAGAGTGAGCCAGACCCTTGGGTGGGGGCAGGGGGACACATAAAGCTCCTGTTAGATTGATATTACTATGTAGGGGGAAGTCTTCTAACTGAAAAAAAGGAGGGGAAAGCAATTATAGTACCCACATTTTAGAGCTGGTCCGAGAATTAAAGGAATTAGTACACTTAATGTTCTTAGAGCACTAATGGCATCCAGTTGGCACTCAAATGCTGGCTATTCCATCTGTGCATGGATCCCAGCTTGGCCAGTCCTGGATGGGCAAAGAAAGGGAAGCTGCCTTTCCACGAAAGACCATTCCATCTGGGCTTCCCCACACCACTCCTCAGCTACGACTCAGAGGCAGATGAAGTTGTGTGTCCTTGACCAAGTCCTCTCCCTGCTCCGAGCCTCTATTTCCTCACTCATACAATGATTCAGTAGGGCCACTGCCTTTTCCCCCTCTGTTTAGTGATGTGACACCCAACGCGGTAGCCGTGTGGCTACTTAAATTTATATTAATTAAAATTAAGTAACATGGACATTTCAGTCCATCGGTCACATCAGCCACATTTCAGGTGCTCGGTGGCCACTGGAGGCCAGTGGCTGCCGTAACAGTTGGCACAGATACAAAACCTTCCTATCGTCGCAGGAAGTTCTGTTGGACGGCACTAGTGTCCGGGTTTGTGCAAACCTGGTTCCCACTGTCCCAGCTTCTCTACAGCCCTCAGCCCTCCCCTGGCCCAGCGGAAGAGAGCCTGGAGGTGCCGTGGCTTTTCCCAGCCTGACCCGCACACAGTCCCTGCCCCCAGCCTTCTGAACCACGGATAGTAAATCTACCAGTGAAAACAATCGCAGCTTAACCAGTAGCAACTGCTTTTCCCTAAGCTTCAGCTTTGTGCCTGTGGTGGGCACTTGGTCACATGTCACCTCATTCAACCCTCCCATCACTTGATGTGTTAGATATTACCATTTCATTTTAGAAAAGAGAAAACAGAGGCCCAGAGGGGTGAGGTTCAAGGCCACACAGCTATAGATGGATGGCAGAGCCAGAATTTGAATAAAGGTTCCACTCGACCTCACGCCTTTCGCTCCTTCTGCTTTGCTGAGTGGTGCCTTCCGCACCTTCATGCGAGCGTCTCTGTTCCTCATTCACTGTGGGTCATGCTAACGAGTCCTCAGCCCCTGGAAGCCAAGAGCTGAGCCTGGACTCCTGAGCCCAGGCCAATGTTGGATTTGTTCCTGCCAGATCCCCAGACCTTCAGGAAAGTGTCAGCCAGAGGAAAGAGGCTCAGAGCAGAAGCCTGACACTCAGGTACCTCAGTGGGATCCATTCATTGCCTTAAGGGGAGGGATGCGACATGGGCGGAGGGTCCCTTCCCAGAGGAGGCACAGCAGGCCAGGGAGGATAAAGGGAGAAGCAGAGGAGGGGCAGGGGAAGGACACAAATAACCCATCCTGTCCTGAACAGGGAGCACCTGGCCTAACAACATCAGTCATAACCGTAACTTAATGGGCCCTTGCTATGTGCTGGGCACTGTGGTATTTTATAGCCATCACCTCATTGTTATTCTTTTGAAAATTCTGCAAAGTACACATTGTTATTCCCACTTAACAGAGGAGGAGATTGAGTCTCAGATAGGTGAAGTGCCCCATCCAAGATCACCCAGTTACTGAGAAGCAGGGCCAGGATCAGCCACCAGGTCTGCCAGCCTCCTGGCTCCCCGGCTCCCACGCCTAGCAGTGGGGCTAGGAGCTAGAGGAGACAGCGTGTAGCTTCTTGCTCTGAGCCTATCTGCCCCCCACCCCACTGCAGGCTGCAGAAGTGTCAGCTAACCGCCTGTGATGTGGAGATGCTCATAGCCCAGCTCAGGGAAGGCCCCCACCTCGACGAAGTAAAGTGAGTATCTTGGGAGGCTCCGGGGCATGAGACAGGAGGGGAGGGCAGGGAGTGTAGGAAGGGCCTCAGCTTTGGGTGGATGGTATGGGGAAGGTGCCTCATTAAGAATCCAGGGGGCCCTGGCTGGTGTGGCTCAGTGGACTGAGCACCGGCCTGTGAACCAAAGGGTCGCTGGTTCGATTCCCAGTCAAGGCACGTGCCTGGGTTGTGGGCCAGGTCCCCAGTTGGGGGCACACGAGAGGCAACCACACAGTGATGTTTCTCTTCCTTCCTTCCCCTCTCTCTAAAAGTAAATAAATAAAATCTTTTCCAAAAAAAAAAAAAAAAAAAGAATCCGGAGGAGTCAGATCATCATAACAGCTCCTACGTTTTAGCGCTTGCCCTGTGCCAGGTGCATTTCCACGCATCCTCTCTAATCTGCACGTCTCTATGACGTAAGTACAGTTACTGTGCATATTTTATAGAGGAGGAAATCAAGCCACAGAAAGGTACATTTGCTCAAGGTCACACAGCTAGGAAGAGTTCAGGCCAGGGTTCAAGTTCAAACAGTCTTACTCCAGACCTTATCTTTATGGCCACTGTCACTGAGATCTGCAAAGCAGAAACCTTACCACACTGACATCTGTCTCCCAGACCAGAGTCGCTGGGTCCCCTCACCCTGTTCTCCCAGACTAGAGTGAGATGACCTCTTCTGTGGCTGGAGAAATTCCCATGATGTCCAGCTCCTGGGGGGACCCTTTGAGAGTAGGGCTTGGAGATTGGCGGAAGCCCTGTCATGTCCCCAGGAGGGACCCCTGCCAGGACCATCCCAGGACAACAAACGGGTATAAAGGTGGCGCGATGGAATGCCAGAGTGTGTTTTGAGGAGAGCGGCCCCACCCCAATGCGGATGGATGGGGTGAGGGCTGCTTTGCTGACTAAAGCTGATTTAAGCCTTGACCTGTCCCACCGGGAAAAGAACCAAGACAAGATTAGAAAACGTGGTTTTTACCAAACTCACATTCTTCCACCCACCTTGCCACTGCCGGCCGGCCCCGCCCCGCTTCTCTCACCTACAGTAAGGGCCCCATCACTCACCTGGTTACACAGACCAGACACCACTCAGCTCCGCCCCCTGTAGCCAGTCCATCCTGAGCTGACCTACGCCCTACATAGCTCTCCAAACCATTCTCTTTCCATCCACCTCCCTAGCCCAAACCACTCTCCCCTGTCACCTGGATGACCCCATCAGCCTCCTCGCAGGGCTCCCTGCTTCCACCCTGGCCACCTCCGCCCAGCACAATGTGAACTGCATTTCACTCCTACCCATCCCCTCCGCTCCCTCCCACTGCTCAGGATAAAGCCCCAAGCCTACAATCTCGAGTAATCCAGAACCCAGCTCCCAACCCCCAAACGCCCTCTGACCCCAGCCTCCCACCCAGTCCTCCACCCAGATGCTCTGGCTCCCTTTGAATGCACTGTTTCTGTGACTTGTCCCTCCCCCTCTCCTGCCTTATTGAACTCCTAGTTTTTCTAGCAAGCAGCTCCAACATCAGGGAAGCCTTCCCCAATCCCAGACTAGGTCACATGCCCCTGTCATCATGGAGTTTACGCAAGGAGCAATCATGGAGGTTGCAGCATAAACAAATGGTTGCAGGTGGGGCCTTGAAGTCAGGCGTCCCGGGTTCAAATCCCAGGCCCACCTTTGTGCAAGCGCCCTAACCAGTCTGTGCCTCAGTTGACTCATTTGTACGATGAGGATAATGCTAGTGCCTACTTCATAGGGTTGTTGTGAGGATTAAGAATCCAATCATTGTAAAAGCACCTAGTACAGTGCCCAGCGGGCAGTCCACAGTCTTTCAACATTCATCGTGCGGAAGGCTCACTTACTGGAATGACGCCTCCCTGTCTCAGCCTCTCAGGGAACCAGCTGGAGAATGAAGGCTGTCGACTGATGGCAGAGGCCGCCTCCCAGCTGCATGTCACGGGGAAGCTGGAGTGAGTCGCCCAGCCCAGTGTTGGGTAACAGGGAGGGCCCTGGAGAGTCCCAGCGGGTCCCTGCCACCCCCTGTCCCCATACCCCTGGTCACTCAGGGAGCTGCTCCCTACCACCCCCTCCTTTCTCCAACTCCAGCGAAGTGGGAGTGACTCAGCCATGTCTTGCTTTTGCCTCTGACATGAGCCACTTAGGTCCAGTTATTAAAGCCCCGTATAGAATGCGTCCCCTGTACGTCAGTGGCTTGTGTTCCAGTTTGTCCTTACGGCAGCCCTGGGGTGGCATGTCGCATTGAGGCCACATTGGGGTATTGGGGGGTGGGCACTGGGTGTTGGATTGGGATATGGGGGTGGGAAGCGGTGTGTTAGGGTGAGGGCATGGTGTTGGGTGGAAGGGTGGGCTGTCGGGGTTAAGCTGTTGTGTGTGCTGCGGTGTTGCATGGTGGGTGGGGCTGCTCTTGGGGGGGTGTTGGGGTCTTAGCATCAAGTGTGGTTTGGGGTGGGGGAGGGTTGAGATTGGGTAGCTGGTTTGGAGCCTTGGCTTTGTATTGAGTCCTGGCTCTGTGACTGAGTAGCTTGGTGGCCCAGGGAAAGTAATTTAATGTCTCAGAGCCTTGGTTTCCCCTTTGGTTAAACGTGTTTCGAGTGGCGGTTATTTTACATACCAGGGAACTGAGGCAAAAACAGGGAGTAGGTTCTTACCGCTCTAGCTGGAGAACGTTATCCTCTGAGTGGGGCAAGGGGTTCATGCATCCCTTGGCTCATGCTCAGGGGCCAGAGTCCTTTGAAGCCCCCTGGTTCAGGACACAGGACATCCCAAGGGTGACAGCCAGCCAGATGCTGAGCCAGGCGGAGGGGGCTGGAGCTGTCTGGGGCTGGAGAATTCAGCCCCTGCTGACGGCTGCCGGCCTCCTCCTCCTCCTCTCCGCAGCCTCAGTGACAACGGGCTCTCGGTGGCCGGGCTGCATGGCGTGCTGCGGGCAGTGAGGGCGTGCCGAACCCTGGCCGACCTGCACATCAGGTGAGCGCGCAGTGGACACCTGTCACCCACTCCCACCTCCGGCCCAGAGCTCCCAGGCTCTCCCATCCTTCTCGGCCTTGGTTGCCCCCAGAGAGAAGAACCGAATAAAACCATGATACGGCTGCAGTTTTAGTATTAGTGGTAGAGGAAGGAAATGTAAACATTTTAACTCGTCATTTTTATGATAAAGCTTTTCAAACCCACTCCAAGGTAGGGAGAAGGGTGTAATGTTTCCACTAATAGTGATCTACATTTTGTCACTCTTGTTGCGTCTGTCCGTTGCAAGCCTAATTTTTAGAAGAGAATTTGTTATTTTAATCCCATTTTTTTAATTAAAAGGAAGAAAGAAAGAAAGAACATTCACTGCATTAAAAAACAAAAGACTTGAAGGATCCACTCCAAAATGTTATCAGTGGTCATTGATAGATGGAAGAGGCTGTGTGTGGTTTTCCTTCATTTTCTTTTTACTTTATCCTATTTTCTAAATTCTCTGCGGGGACAAAGTATGGCTTTTGTAATGAGAAAAATACATACATAACATTCCGTTTGCAAGGCAAGGTTAAGGATGGGCAGCTGTAAGTTACAGCCTCGTGTGGCTTCTCCACGTCTGTCCTGACCTGGCAGGGACCTCACCCCGCTGGGTGAGTGCCCTCCCCCGAGGGTGCCTCCAGTGGGCACGGGGACGGTTTCAGCCTGAGTCCCAAACCAGAGAGACTACAGAACTGAAGCCTTCTTTCAAAGACTTGCCAGGAAATGAGGGCTGATAAGTCTATCCTGGAAGCTCAGAGGAAGTAAGGGGAGGGTCAGGAGGAGGGGCTTGAGCTACAGGCTGGGGGATGGCACTTTGGAGGCCCCTCCAGGTAGGGCTAAAACAGGATACGGAGCAGCAGGGACCCCATAAGCCTCTTGCCTCCTCCCTCTCTTCTCTCCGCAGCCTCAAGCACAAAACTGTCGTCCTCACGTTTGCCCCAGAGCTGGACGAGCAGGAGGGGAACCAGGAGAGGTAGGGCCCCAATGCCATCCCACTGCACCCCAGACCAGGGCCATTTCCTCCCTGGTTCCTGAAGCTAGACAGTGCCACTCAACTGCCAGGGGACCCTGACAAATTCCCAAGGCTTGCCCAGCCAGCAGGCTCAGAGGGGGATGCAGCCCTAATGGGGAAGGTCAAAAGACAGACCACTGCCCCATTTCCCTAGTGGTACCCAAAGAGAGCCCTGTGATTCAGTGTGGAGGTGGCACCCTGAGACAGGGGTGAAGTAGCCAGAGACCAAGGCCTTTTGGCCGAAACTCACAGGGAGGCCTGGCCTATAGCTCTGATTTTGGTCAGAACTTCTGGCTCCCTTAGGCATGAGGACCCTTTAGAGTGTTACCTCCTCCAAGGTGCCTTCCTGGATTGCCCCAGCTCAGCATATGGGCAGAGACTCAGCTCTTTGCTCTTCAGTGTCCATCTACAATGTCTTCTGTAGAGTCTGAGCATTTGAAGGCTTGCTTGAAGTGGAGACTAATGTCTCTGAAGGCACTGATGATGATGATGGTGATGGTGATGGGATTACTGATAGTAACAGCCAAGGTTAATTGGGCACTTCCTGATTGAGCACCAAGCACCAGACTGAGAGCATCCATGTACTTTCTCCCAGTAAGCACCTAAGGGATCTGCCCCTGGTTACACAGCCAGAGAGCAGAGAAGGCCAGCGGGAGCCGAGGTCTCTCTCCAGGCCCAGGCAGAGATCGGATGGTGGGAAGTGAGGCTGAGGACAGACTTTGGAGGCGTTTGCTCAGTCTGGCCTTGGTGTGTGTCTCTCCAGGGCTGTGTTTCCTGACAGCTTTATGCTCCAGATGCCCTGTGAGCTGCCCCAGTGCTCCCCCAGGGTCAGGTACGGTAATGACCTGCAGGTCGTGGTATTGGCCCAGCCTCCTCCCTCCCGCTGAGCAAAGCCTGTCCCTGGGCTCCCAGCCCCAGGTGCTGCCCGGGTGACACAACCTGCTGTATCCAGGAGCTGGGGCCTGGCTTCCCAGCCCCCCACCTCTCCTGCGCAGCCCGCCACCGGCGGGGCTTACAAGGCAGCCCGCTCAGTCACCTTCCTTGCCCAGGGGCCCCCTCCCCTTAGTGCCCCCAACTTCCAGCAGCTGAGGGGCTATGGGAACTGTGGACAGAGATGATGGGGAGCTTGCAGCCCCTTCTTTTTGGATCCTGGGTCCTGGGCTTGGAGGCTCAGCATCAGATACTCCTCTGGCCCTCTCTCCTATTCTCTGTCCATCTTTGTCTCTCTCTCTGTCTCTCTCAATTTTTTTCTGTCTCGTTTCCTATGGCCCTTTTCTCATTGTCTGTCTGTCTTCCTCTGGCACCGTGTGTGTGTGTGCACACACATGTGTGTGCATCTATCTCTTCTCTTCTTCTTCTCCTTCTTCTTCTTCCCCATCTCCTCTTCCTCCTTCTTCTTCTTTCTTCTCCTCCTCTACCTTCCTCTGCCTCCTTTTTCTCTCCCTCCTCCTCCTCCTCCTCTTTCTTCTTCACCTTCTCTTCATCTTCCTCCTTTTCCCCCTCCTCCTCCTCCTCTCCCTCCTCCTTCTCCTCTCTCTCTCCTTTGTGTCTCTCCACCTTGGTCTCTCTCTGTGTGTGTCTCTGACTCTCTGGTTCTTCTCTGCCTGTGTGTGACCATCTGTGTGTTGGCTGTTGGTCCCTCTTTGTCTACCGGTTGGAGTGCCAGATGCATCTCAGTCCCTCTCCTGCAAGCCTCGTCCTCTGCCTGTGTGTCTGGGGGTGGCTGCCGCTGGGGCCTCCTCTGCTGGAGCCTCCTCTGGGTGGGGCGGGGCTGCAGGGCTGTGGTTCTGTCCTCCTCAGGCTGACACACTGTGGTTTGCAAGCTGAGCACCTAGGGCAGCTGTGCCGAGCACTGAGAGGAAGCTGCTGCCTAAGCCACCTCGAGTGAGTGGCTGCTATTGGAAGGCGGGGGATGGGGGGCACGGGGCGCTAATCAGAGAGTGGGGGTTGGGTTTTCTTTTGCTTTTTAAGATTTAGATCAGCAGTTCTTTTTCCTGCCACAACCCAGAACCCCTTAAAGAATGTGGTGAAAGTTGAGCCTCTTCCCCTAGAATAAAATAAAGGCCCTCCTCATGTGACTCCCTCTGAAGCCTATCCCTGACCCCCTCAGGGTACCAAACTTCAGCTGGGAGACCCCAGCTGACCCAGTGTGAGCTGCTAAGATCTGGCCTGACAGCCCCCTTTCAGGAGAAGCGGAGTCACTGAGTGGGGTGCAGAGACAAAGTTCCTGCCCATCCCCACCCCTTCCGTCCACTAACCCGTTCTCCCCCTGCCCCTCCCAGCTTATCAGGTAATGCTCTGGGGGACAAAGGTGCGACCCAGCTGGCTCGGGAGCTCGCAAGGCTGGGCACGCTGCAGTCCTTGACGTGAGTAGCTGGCTGGGCAGAGCCTCTGAGGCTTGTCCTCATCAGACTGCAGGAGGGTGGGGGGGGTGTTCTTCCTACGTCTTCCCATCTCACTCCCTGCTGGGGTATCCACAGATTAAATCGGGAAATGCCTGTCAGTTGCCTGACACATGATAAGTGCCCAGCAAAGCGTGTCCTTCTCACTAAAACAGAGACTGGCCTCTGTCACTCAAAGAGCCAGCTTCTGACTTAAGGTCTCACTTCTGGAACCTGCCTCTGAGAGGCCCAGGTCACCGGGGGCAAGGCAGGCAAGGTGGGAAGCGTTACCTGACTAATGACACGGCTGGCAGCCATTCCAGCAATGCGGTGCAGGGAGGGGCCGTTTGATGGGTTGCAAGCTGGCAGGCAGGGAGTGTTCACACCCCACAGGACACCCAGGCAGGGTGCCCAGGCATCTGCAGGGCCCTGAGCACCTAGCAGAGACGGGAGATTTTCAGTGTGGGAAGGAGGCTCTGCTAGGGGGCCAGGATCCCCCAGACTTTGCATGCCACAGACCAGAGTTCCTGGGCCCTGAAAGACTCCTGTCATCTTGGTTCCCATATCCCCTCCTCCCCCCAGCTCTTCTGGGACAAAGTGGGAGGAGCCCCAATGAGCGGTTGCAGGTCCTAGGTTCCCGGTGTGACCTTGAACGGGTTCCATCAGTTCTCTGAGCCCCCAGTTCCCAGTCAGTTAACACAGAAACTGTAGAGGGGTGTATTTTGTCTGCAGCCATGGAATGAGAGCTGTGGCCCCAGGGTCCTTCCTGCTCCAACATTCTCACTGGGGTCCTGGGAAGGAGAGGAGGTTACCTGGGTTTGGGGTCTACACCTGGGTGGGGAGGAAGGCCTCACCCCTGCAGGCAAGTTATATGCTGACTGGGGCAAGTCCCCATGTCATCTTCTCGATGCCGTGAGCTCCTGGTATGACCCAGGGCCTGTGAGTGTCAGCAGTCCCCCTTCCAGGATCCCTGTCCCAAGGGGTGTGTCATTAAATGGCAAATAAAAACACCATAACAGACTGACAGACATGAAGGAAAGGCACACCTTTGTTCCTGCTTTTTGAGCAAGAGGCCCCCTTCATTTTCCTTTGTCACTGGGCACCACCTCTCAGAGTCATCACGCAGAGGGGACCACTGGGTTCTAATCTCAGCTGTCACCACCATGTCCTGTACCTGTGGGCAAGACCTTGCCACTCTGTGGGCCTTGGTTTCCCCCTCTGTACACTGGGGAGTTGGAAGAGGTGTTCTGACCCTCTAGAGTTCAGTGAGTTTCGTCGTCTGGAATCAGGGACGGCCCTCCCCTGCCCTGTGCTCTGACCACAAAGAGGGTGTTTCGAAGTCCCGGGTGCCCCCTGTCAACACCACTCCTGTGATTCTCCAGTCTCAGTGAGAACGGCTTGTCCCTGGACACTGCGTTCGGTCTGGCCCAGTGCTTCTCTACAGTGCAGTGGGTCCTCCATCTGGACATCAGGTGGGTGTGCCTCTGGGCCCCTGCCCGGTTCCCACCGCCAAACCCCCTGCCCCCGTCTCCTGCATCCTCAGGGCCTGAGTGCGATACCCGGTCAGTGTGCATGTGATGGGTGCCTGCTGAATGAATGGGTGGATGAAGGAATGAATGAAGGAATGAATGAATGAAGGAATGAATGAATATAGCCCCAGAGACACTCAAATTTCTCCATGGGACACAATCCATTGACTCCCTCCCTCACTCTCTGGTTTGTCCTGGGAGACCTTTAAGAAAACTGGGAGCTCCCTTGTGACCATTGAAATGCTCAGGGACCTGCTTTCATTGTGGGGTCTCTGCAGCTGACAAGACTGTAGAAGGGAAAAGGCCCCCAGCCACGCAGCTCCAGGACATGCCATGCAGATCACCCATGCTTTCACGGGAGGCCTGCCTGCTCCTCGCTCTCCCCTCCCAGGAGTGGGCGGTGTGATAGCGGACAGACCAGGTTCAATTCTAGGCTCACCCCTTACCCGCTGCGTGGCTTTGAGCCAGTCACTGAGCCTCTCCCACCTCAGTTTCCTCATCTGTAAAATGGGGATAAGAATACCTCCTTAGCTCACAACCTTAGCGTGAGAATCCAAGGAGACCATGTCACTGGTGGGCTTTGTGTGCGCCTTAAAATGCAGCGGCTGTCAGTGGAGTTATCGCAGTGTTTGCTGAGAACACGGGCCACCCTCCAGGCCCCCCTTGACCTGGTCAGTCTGCTCTCTTGCCCCTTCCTGGGAAGCAGGCCCTTCGCCTGTCCTCTGATCGCTGCCTCCTCTCTGCCCGCAGCTTTGAGAGTCAACGTGTCATCCTGAGAGGTGACGGAAGAGCCAGGTGAGGACAGAGGGCTTTGAGGGTGGGGTGCTGGGCTCCCCTCTCCCTCTGGTCCCCATCTCCTGCAAGAGCCCCCTGCCCCAGACCCATGCTGACCACTGTCAGCTCTAGAGTAAACCCCGGTGCTCAACACACACACACACACACACTCTCTCTCTCTCTCTCTCTCTCTCTCTCTCTCTCTCTCTCTCTCTGTCTCTCTCTCTCTCTCTCTCAGTAATCAGCTGCCATAAATCTCTCCTGGAACAAGCCAGGGCAGAGGGAAGGTGGGTGATGCCACACAGAGCAGGTGCTGGCAGATAGCTGCTGTGTAGGAGGGAAGAGGGAAACTGAATTTCTGTCTCTCGGGGACTTCTGCAGACCTCCTGGTTTCATATGACTCACTGACCTTTCACATTCTGAGGGTCACATTCGAGAAGCCAGAGCAACCGTCAGTGCTCTGAAGAAGTTTCCAAGTCTTTGTTGTAAATAACGAACAATAGTTAGTTCTCCATAGATGTGGCCTGCTGCCCCCTAGTGGGGCACCCCGGTCTCACCTGTGAGGTTGGCGGGCCCAGGAGCCGCCTAATGTGGGACTGGCGGGGTTGACGTGACAGGGGACGACATCGCCATGCCAGGTGGCTGTCTGAAACCAGGGGTGGTCCCAGGCCGGGGTGATCTTGCTTCTTGATCTAGGGTCTCTATTTCTGGGGACCATCTGGATTTTTGAGGCCAAAAGAATGGTGACACTGGGCCACAGAAGTCATGTGAAGGCCACATCCATGAGCAGAGCAAGGAGGGGCCCTGCCCTGGCTCCCCCAACCTGGTCAGGTGCCACCACCCTGGGTGTAAGCTGCTGTCTTTCTCCCTGTGGCTTCCGTTCCCTAGGCCTCAGGTTCCACACCTGTACAGTAAGGGGTTTGATTGTCACAAGGGTCCCTTCCAGCTCCAATGTAGGTGATTTGAACTTCCCTCTCAAAATGTTTACCCCGTTCCTAGGGATCTGCCAGAGTTGCCAGCTGGAGCCCAGGCCTCGGGGTTCGGTCAGCCCTGCATCCCCAGGAGCTTCTGGTACCGCCTTACCCACTTCTCGTTTGGGGGTAACCATAATGGGGTGGGGGCTCAGGGAGTGAGGAGAGCCAGGGGTCAGGGGGCAGGCTGGGGACTGGGAGAGAGAGGAAAGAGGATTTGAGAGAAGGGGAAAGAAAGAGGGTGAGCATGAGGACGGGTGATGGAGCTGGCGGGCCCAGCATTCCAATTCCACCCTGACTTCTCTGAAGACTTTCCAGCTCCGCTGTGAGGGGCTATGAGACCCTGGCTGGGCCCCTCCACTCTCCTGGCCTTGGTGTCTTCACATAAGAAGAGACAGCCAAGCAGGGGCTGAACGGTTGCCCCTGTCCTGAGGAGGGAGTGGGGATAGCCAGGCAGGGCGGCCAGCTTGCACAGAGGCCTGGAGGAGTGAAAACTTGGCTCTTGGGGAACATTTCAGTGTGGCCGCAGCCTATGCAGGGAGAGTGGAGGCAAGCGAGGCCAAGGGAAAGACGTTTCGCTGTTGCCCTAAGGATAACGGGGAGCCACGGAGCGTTTTCCACCTAGGAGAAGCCTGGTCGGGCTTGCACTGTTAAAAGAGAGGGCACTGGCGGGGTGGAGAGAGATGGGAGGGAGGCAAGAGGGGAAAGCTGGAGGGAGCTGACGTGGTGAGCGGTTCGGACTCAGGCAGGACTTGGTGGGGGGCACTTCGGGGCAGGAGTAGGGCAGCTGGGCACGCAGAGGGTCACACTGAGGGGAACGGGCGCTCTGGGAGACTTGGGGGTGGGAGGTGTGCCCAGTGGAGGAGCAGCCTACAGCCTGCAGCTTGGGGAGGAGGGTTCTTGGGAGAAGCAGAGAGCCCCTGGCGCTGGACAGGGGCCCTGAGCCCTCTCTGATCTGACCCCTTGCTCTGCCCACTGATACTTTTCAGCCTCAGGGAATGTCAGCTGGAGCCCCCGAGCCTCACCCACCTCTGTGAGACTCTGGAGAAGTGCCCCGGACCCCTGGAAGTCAAGTAAGCAAGAGGGACACAGCCCCAGAGGGCACAATGTGGGCATCTTTGCGGTGACCTGGGGGGAGTGCAGGCGTGTCCTCATTCGAACCCAGGGGAGTCCTTTCTGGTTGCTTCCCACCAGACCCCACAGCCCAGCCCCATGGGAGTTCCCTGACCCATTGGTAGAAGCCCTGTTGCTCCCAAAGCCCAGCTCCTCAGCCCTCCCACTGAGAGAGGCTATGTGGGGCCTGCGGCTTTACCTTCCCCATCGGCTCAACTCCGGGCACCCAGGGGCTCCAGTCACAGCCCCCACAATGGCTGGCACCCACCTGGGCCTCGCTTCTGAAGGGCCCTTCTCAGGGCATCCCCCTTTGGGTGACCAGCTCCCCAACTCAGAACACCTGGGGCTGTGACCAAAGCCTGGACTTGGAACTAGGAGTCCTGGCTGAGTCACCCTCAAGCAGGGAACTTTGGACTTTGAAGTCACTGGGCCTCAGCCTTGTCCTCAGTTAAGTCAACAGTCAGCCTTTCCTTTTGTTGTCCCTGTTGTGGTCGTACTAACAGTAATTACCTTAAGATAAAGAAACCCAAGACAAGCCTGCCTCACCTAAGCAACCCCTTCCACTCATCAGATCAATGTTGTCATTGTCCTTGTGACTTTCTACTCCTTGTCACTTGCATTTGCATACCCAGCTTTTCCGTCTTTGTACTCACAGACTAGCCGAATTCTGCCATTTTACTTCATGTCGCTTTGCCATTTTGCTGGCCTTTTTTTGCTTTCCAGTTCCCATCTCACGTGCCCTCCCGGCCCTTGTCACGAGCTTGTCCGTGTTGACCACCTGACTGACGTGGCTCCTTCCACAACTTCCTACCACTTCAAACACATTGGACACAGAGGGCAGGGTTCCAACATTGTGAACAGACAGGATCTTATCACGGAAGATCTCTGCACCGAGCTTTCCCGGAATACGAAGCCATCAAGAACCAACAAATTTTTTCCTAAACAATTTATGTGAGAATAGTTTCTGACTTGATTTGCAGGAAAGCGGCAAAGCTAGTCCAGAGAGGTCCCTCACCCAACAGCCCCTGGTGGTTAACATCATCCCTTATCATGGCACATCTGTCACAACAAAGTAACCAGCCTTGGAACGTGACTATTAACTACACTCAGACTTGATTCTGAGTTCACCAGTTTTCCCACGAAGGCTCTGTTTCTGATCCAGAGTCCCATCCAGGTCCCACTCCCATTCAGTTGTCTTGTCTTTGCCTCCTGTGGCCTGTGACAACCTCTCAATCTTTCTTTGTCATCCATGACCTTGACAGTTTTGAGGAGTCCTGGTAAGGTGTTTTGTGAAATGTCCCTCAATATGGGTTTGGCTGACGTTTTCTTCATGGTGAGATTGGGATGATGGGTTTGGAGCAAGAAATACTACCAAGGTGCAGGGCCCGCCTCAGCCCATCTCAGAGGGGTGAGCTATGGACTTGACTTTTCACTGTTGATGTTGACCTTGATGGTCAGATTTTATTTCTGTAGAGTTACTTCTTAATTTAGAAGTAATTTTATTATGGAGATAAGTATATGAGGTATGTCCAGAAAGTATCCAGCCAAGTGTTAGGAAAAAGAGAGACATTTTATTGAAGAACATACAAGATACAGGATGTGTGAGCAGGCATATCATCATGATGAAGCTGCCAATCACCATAGCTGTGGCCTTCTGAATCATTCAAATAGTTTCCATGGAGGAATGTTCAAGCTTAGTACAAAATCTGATGCAGATTCATTACTCTACTCAGTCATTTTGAATGTGACAGCCAAACAGTATACATGCTCACTCAACGATGTCTTCTGTCCCCACTAACTAGTACAGTGAAGTCGTCATTGTTCACACATGCGCATTCCAGTCCACTTTCCTTAGCTACGAGGTTACATCGATGTCACGCAAACCGTTCTCCTCATATTAACAATGGCTGGACTTTTCCCAGACAGACCTTCATATATAAAATCAGAGAAAATAGTGTAATGGAGTCTTAGTTCCCCTCTACCTCCCTCAATAATTTATCACTCCATGGCCCCAACCCACACACATGCCTGCGCATAGGCACACACATGTGTGTAACACACCTCATTTTGAAGCAATTCCAAGACACCTTATAATTTCATCTGTAGATATTTCGGTATGCATAGCTAAAAGATAAGTACTCTATTGTTTAACATACCACAAAACCAGTATTGAAAGAGTTCACCCACCTGGGACTGTAGACACCGAGAACTACAGGGGAGAAATATTGCCTGTCTTATTATGATTAGCGCCTTCCAGGAGAACAGGAAGCTAAGCTCAAAAGCAGAACTACCTGATGGCATGTAGGTTAAAGCGTCTATAGGATAAAATCATGAGACACGGAAGGCCATGAGTTTGGGGTTCTGCTGGGAACTGATTGGTTGGTGGAGATGAGGTCAGGGTAATGAATCATTTCTCTGGGTCTTGAGGACAGCTCTGAGGTCCTTTCCAGCATCCTTCTGTCTAGTCTCATGGGGAAGTATCCAGGGGGGTTTGTTTGTTCCACCTTAGCGGTCAGGAGCTGAGTCATACCTGAGTCCAGATGTTTTCTTTAGCCTGATCATCACTCAGGTCCGGGCTACTGCCTTTTGCTGCTTCAGGGGTTGCTGATTATCCAGGGGAAAGGTTAGGGCTCTTAGAGGTGAAGAGAGAGATGATCTTCAGAGCTAGGATTTAAAACTAAACCTAGTCAAAGTCATAAGGACCCTAAAATAGTAACGTCGTTTTATGACATATTAAAATCATCAAATATCCCCTCAATGTTTAATTGTCCTTGATGGATGTTTTTTACACAATATTCGCCTTTTAACATGAACCCCCCATTGTTTGCATGTGCCACAAATTATTCAGCTCCTCTGCCCCCCCAACCCCCCGTCAAGTATAGGTAGACATCCAGGTTACTTCCAGTATTTTTGGTTCAGGTTTTTGGCTTTAGTTTCTTTGTTTTGTTTCCTTCTGTAGCATTGCAGCCAATACTGCAAAAAGCACTCTTCTGAGAAGTCAAGGAAAGCTAACCTGTCATCACCCAGCGCCCCCTAAGTGTACATGACCTTCCTTGTCCTCCATCCCCCACGATATCACCAGGATCTGGGGTTCAGAGGGAATGTTTAGGCCCCAACCCTGGCTTAGGGCCCATTCCTGGCCGGCTCTGGCCATGCGGCCCAGCCCCCGCTTGTCCCGGGGACTTCTGCGCCTCATTCAGATGCCTTCTGTCACAGGTTGTCACGCGTGGTGCTGAGCGACCGGAGCCTGAACACCCTGCTGGGGCGCCTGCCCCGGCTCCCGCAGCTGAGCCTCCTACAGTAAGACTTTTCCCCGATTTTCTGCGCAGCCTGAGGCTTGTGCGTTGCAGAACCACCCCCTCCCTCCCGATCCCTCCTTCTCTTGGGCTCTGTCACCATTTTATCTGTCACAACTGGGAGCTCGAGTCTACTTCCAGCTCTCTCCTCACCCTCTCCAGGGAGTTATTCGACCCCTCTGGGCCTCAGTTTCCTCATCTGATAAATGGGATTAATACTCCCCAACCCCTGCCCCCGGGATGGGACTCAAACAAGACAGATGGGCTATCAGACTTCGCCCCTCCCACGGGAAAGTCACCTGCTCCTAGAACAGGACTTGCCACCTGTGGGTCATGTGTATGCCACACACCATTTTTTAAAGGTCCTATCCCACTTGGTAAAAGGGGAATTTAGCAGCATCCCCTAAAGTATTTATAATTCTGTTTTCTAATTTCAGCTCAGACTGGTTAGAATTTAAAAAGGATTTAGTTTAAACCTTCTAGCAGGGGGAAAAGCTGCAGCTGAGATGGAAAAATACAGCAGGAAATTCAATTGTATCGTTACTAACAGCAACATAAGTCCTAGTGCTAAGGACCCCCGGGACACCTGGGGCGGCCCCCATTGCGCCAGGATCCCCACCGTCCCTGAGTGCTGTGCGGAGGAAGGTGGGAGGCGGTGACTTTCCGGGGGTGGACAAGTGTGGCTGAGCTCACACCAACCCCCAGGCACCCACTCTGGTCCTACCCTGCCAGGAGAGAACGGGTCAGGAAGGGCTGCTCTGGACACAGAAGGTTAAAATGGACAGGGGCAAAGCCTCTGGCCAGAGAGGGACTTCTCTACACCCCTGTTACACAGCATCTGTCTTTGGAACTAGATGGCCGGCCTGCCTGTCGCCAGGACTTACACTTTGTATTACTCAGTCCGGAGTGTTTGTGCTCGGCTGTGAGCCAGGAATTTGGGGGGGGGGAGTTCTGGAGACACAGTTAGGGGGCATTAGTGCTACCACCTGCATCTAGTGAGGAGTGAGGTCTGGGACGCTGCTAAACATCCTGTAGGACAGCCCCCAACAGCCATTCTAAGGGCTGACACATCCTACTCTCTGTCAGCAAGACTCGCCTGGTAAGTCTCTGCTTAAGAGGGAAACAGTATATTAGTAACAAGCATGGGTATCGGCCAGGCAGTGTGCACGCTCTATGTAATTAAATCCTCACGGCACCTGCAGAGGAAGGTATCCTATGAGTCAAGTCCTGTTAACAAGGTAGGGAAGCTGAGGCTCAGAGAGCTTAAATGACTCATGTAAGGACACACAGCCAGTATGCAGAACTGGGGCTCAAACCCAAGTCTGTGTGACCCCAAGCCCCTATTTGTCCCTCCCGAGTCCCCACTCCTTCCTTATTGCTGTGCTGGCCCGCCAGTCCTCTTCATCCCCTCAGTCCTTCCCCTCCAGCCTAGCCCGGTTCCTTGCCCACTGATCTTGCTGGGCTCTGACTCGCTGACTTAGGGTCTTGCCCCTTTCCTTCTCAGGCTGAGCCAGACACCACTGTCCCCAGAAAGCCCCGTCCTGCTGGCTCAACTCTTCAGCCTGTGCCCACGAGTTCAGAAGATGCATCTCAGGTGGGTGTTGCCCTGGGACAACTGGGCTGGTCTTGGAGGGTTCGGCCTGAAGTCTGGTGGGTGGGAGGGGTAGGATGGAGGCGGTAGGACCCAAGTCAGAGGCTCAGCTTCTGCGGGAGGGTAACCTCCTGGGGGCCTCCTGAGGCTGTGGCCAAGGGTGGCTGACCCAAGGACTGTGTGCTCCAGGTCCTTGCATGACGTGAGCCTGCACTTCAGGTCTAGAGAGGAGCAGAAAGGCGGGTGCTGTGGGTAAGTCCCCCAGGGCAATGCCCTGGCAGCCATTCGGTGCTGGGGACCAGTCGACCTGGCTCCTGAATGGCCAGAGCACAGGCAGCAGAGGGTGTGCAGAACGTCCCCCTAGGAGGACCTGCAAGGGGACTTATATTCTCCCATATGAAGGAGCAGGGGTCCAGAGAGCACTGTCCTTTGTCAAAGGCAAAGCAGTACACGTCAGACTGGACCAGGCTAAGAACTCAAGAAGAAGGACTTCACAACCTGCCCACCAGGCTTTAAATCCCAGCTCCAGAGTCCTGGCCAGGTAGCTCAGTTGGTTAGAACATAGCCCCAATACACCAAGGTTGCAGGTTCGAGCCCAGCTCAGAGCACATACAGCAACCAATGAATGCATAAAAAAGTGGAATAACAAATCTCAGTCTCTCTCTCTCTCTCTCTCTCTCTCCCCTCAATAAATAAATACAATTAAAAACAAATTTTTAAAAAATCCCAGCTCCACAAGGGCTTGGCACTTTGGGCAAGTTTCCTTAACCTCTCTGATCCTCAGCTTCTGCGGCAGGAGAAGGGAGACCCCATGCTGCAGGGCATTTGCAAGGACTAAATGAGACAACCTGTGAGGCATGAGTGGCATAGGTGCCAGGGTCCCTCCGCTGCTGACTCCTGAACCAGTCAGTGCTGTGTGGTTACCCCGGTGAGAGGGGGCAGGTATTGCACTGGAGGCAGGATAATGGGGCAGGAGGATGGCCTCTGAATGCAAAGGTGACATTTTTGATAACTATTTGATACCACTGGCTCCCAAGGGCCCTTGGACCAGCGCATCCTGAGCTGTGAAATAATAAACAGAAGAGTTAATATTTGTTGAGCATCTGCAAGGCACCACTCTTTTAAAAAAAAATTATTATTGGTTTGAGAGAGAGAGAAACATCAATTTGTTGTTCCACTTATTTATGCAGTCATTGTATGTGCCCCAACCGGGGATCAAACCTGCAACCTCATTGTATCGGATGACACTCTAACCAACTGAGCTACCTACCCAGGGCTGCAAGACACCATTCTGAGAGCCTTATGTACATCATTTCCTATAAACCTCACAACTGTGGTCACCGTGCCCATTACATGTGGTAAGGGGTGCAGCTGGGGACCGGAACCTAGGCTCTCCTACAGCACTCCTACAGCACTCCTAGCCTGGGGGCAGACAGACTTTTTTGGTAAAGAGCTAGATTATAAAGATTTGGGGTTTTGCAGGCCACACAGTCTGTCAGAGCTGCCTTACAGCTGTAGCTTAAAAGCAGCACAGACAGCTCGCCAGCCGTGGACGTGGCTGCGTGCCAGTTCAACAGCATAGAGGACACGGCGACTCGAATGTCATATAATGCCTGTGTCATGAACTGCTATTCTTTTGATTTTGTTCCTCAACCCTTTGAAAATGGGAACATCGCCCTTAGCTTGCAAGCCATCCCAAAACAGGTGGCCTTGGCTGCAGGTTTTGACTCCTGTCCTCGCCTGACACTACCCTGACTTGTAGCGCGCCGTGACGGTTCCTACGCCAGGGGTGTCCAGAAGATAGGACAGAGACCAAGTTCACTGAATCTTTAGTGAGGTCTCTCTTCCCTCTGAGACCAAGAAGACATCTCCGTTTGGGTATTAGTGGGTCCTTAAGACCTAATGCTAAGCTCCGTTCTTAAGAAAGAGCGTGCTCAGCAGCTGTCAGCATCTGGCTGGGACTTACCGATGGTGTTTTGCCGTCAGGAGTTCACGTCTGTTTCTGGCTGGCGAGGCCGGCTTCCCATTGGAGTAAGTGATACAGGGTTTTCTTTTACTGTAAGTGAGTCAAATAAAAAGAATGAGCTGATTTAAAATTAGGAAGGAAAAGTAGCATAAAAGGGGATTTAGGACCATTGGGAAAACAGTGAAGGAAAGGAACAGGAATAAAAATCTGAAATACTGGTTTTGGGAACTTCCTGATTGTATGATTTTTTTTTTTTTTTTTTTTTTTTTTTAGTTTCTGGCTGGTCACAGGCTCTTCCTTTACCTTATTGTATGGTCTCCTTTTAGGCCTTTCAAGGGCAGATTTACCATTCCTTTGAACTCCAGCATCTATAGCCCTCTGCCTGGGCAGACCTTGCCCTAACACCCCCCCCCATGTCTGTTTATTAAAGTGACCCCAAGAGCTGTCATTTTGGAACGGGAGCTTGAATCAGAATCGCCTGGAGAGCGTTGCCCCTAGAGTTTCTGATTCAGTGGGTCTGGGTTGAGTTCCCAGACTTTACATCTTAACAAGTTCCCCCTTCGAGAACCACTTCCCCAGAGGGAGCATGGGCAGACGGGGGAAGCAGGTGGGATCTGCCATAGGGGAGGGGGAAGTGGTGGATGTTAGGTATTCCAGAGGGTCCCAGCTTGGGTGAGGCCACCCCCGCCACAGGCCAGGGCAGACTAGGTCTGAGAGGCTCAGTGTCCCAGACCGTTCCCCCTCCTCCAGCAGGTTCACGGGCTGCGGCCTCCGCCAGAAGCACGTGGAGCCGCTGTGCAAGGCTCTGGGGAGGTGTGACAACCTCAGCGAGCTGGAGTAAGTGGGGGGGAGTGGGGCGGGGAGGGAAGTCTGGGAGCGTGCGCCTGGGTGGCACTGGAGGTGGGGGTATGTGTGTATCTGTGTGTGTGTGTGTGTGCGCGCGCCTCTCAGGGCCAGCTATCGGGATGCCCGGGACTCTGGGTCACCTCCTTCAAGTTCCCCTGCACCCACTTTGTCCCTCCCACGCCCTCACTCCTGCCTCGGTGGAGCTAGTTCAGAGTGTAGCCTTGATCCAATTTGGGGGGTACTTCAAAAAGGGCCACAGGAGTCCCTTGGCCTCGTGTGGAACCAGGCATTGGAGCCCTGCTGGCTGCTGGGCCCTCACAGGAGGGACCCACCAGTTTGTCTCAGCCTGCAGAGGGTCCTTGAGCCAGCTGGCTGGGGACCTGAGAGCTTTTGTACTATGGAGAAGTGATATATCTGCGAGGCCTGTCTTGGGGGCCCAGATAGGGTAGCCCCGCATGAGTTGAAGAATATTAATAATAGCCAACGTCTGTTGAGCAGTTGCTCCGCTGTTCTAAGTGCTTTAGATGTTCTTTTTATCCTCCCAACGAACCTAGGTACTGTTATCCCCACTTTACACATGGGAGAGCTGAGGCTCAGAGAGCTTAAGGGCTCGTCCGGGGTCCCACAGCCAGCACAAGGCAGCCTTTTCACAGCTGTCAGGAGTTTAGCTTAGGGCCTATGGGAATTATGGAGGGCTGTATACAGAAAACAATAAGTTCAGTTTCTGCCATGGTGCGGCCAAGAGGAGAAACATGGCTGATGGAAATCCTGTATTTCAAAGAAAGAGTAATAAGCATTATGTTTTTGAGTTTGGGGTTTTTTTCATTGTAGAAGGTACTTCTTATTTTAAAGATTATTAACGGGCCTTGTGAGACCAACTAATTTTTACAGTTTCTCAGGAAAAGGCAAAATAAACAAGCCTCCAAGTGTCATAATCAGGAACAATATGGTGCAAAGATGCAGGACAAAAGTCAGATATTCCAGGGCCCACAAGTCAGGTTGCGTCTCAACGGGCAGAACCCGCAGCGCTCCAATGAAGGGACGTGAGAAAGTATC
Source organism: Furipterus horrens (assembly GCF_987537825.1). Taxonomy (NCBI): domain Eukaryota; kingdom Metazoa; phylum Chordata; class Mammalia; order Chiroptera; family Furipteridae; genus Furipterus; species Furipterus horrens. The sequence goes on from NW_028327183.1 coordinate 7,443,437, forward strand.
CAAGTGCAATTTCCAATATGGCATCCCCGAATTCAAAGAGGAACTCTGTTGGGTAAACACACCCCCTGAGCGTCTTTCCCCTGAATTTAGTCTCGGTCCACCACGGCAGCTCCCAACTGCTGTGGGCCAAGGGCGCAGGTAGTGAAAGCTAATAGCTTTTTCTCTAACCCCTGGAAGCCAGCGCGGGTCCTGGGCGTGGCCGGCAGTTGGGGACTGGGTAACTGTGGTGCTGGGGACACGGAGCTGTTGTGTGATGGGGATGATGGCGGTGGTGACGGAGATGGTGTGTGTGTGTAGGGGGAGGCTTGGTGATTTAAGCAGTGAGGAGGGGATGAAGCTGGTGGCAATGGGTGACATTGGGACGGAAGCAGCGCCACCTGGTGGTAGTGATGTGAAAGGGGGCGACGAGAGTGCTGCGTGGGCAGAGGGATGTCGCTGGAGAGGAGGCCCCCGTGGAGGAGGCAGGACTAACCAGCCTCCACGCCCCCTTACCTCCTACAGCCTCTCCGCCAACCAGCTGGGCGATGACGGGCTCAGGTGCCTCCTGAAGTGTCTGCCTCGGTTGTGCATCTCCGGTTCACTCAAGTAAGTGACGCGCAGTCTCAGGGACAGCAAGGGCCGGCAAGGAGGAAGACGCCCCAGGCCAAGAGCATGAGTTGTGGGGATCCTTTGAGGGATCCCTAGAGAACTCCAGAGGACAAGGACTGGGGAGGGGAAAGGGGTGATTCTTTTTTTTTTAAGAGGGAGGGTGGAAGGGAGAGAGGGAGAGAAACATCAATGGGTGGTTGCCTCTCGCACACCCCCAACTGGGGACCTGGCCTGCAACCCAGGCCTGTGTCCTGACCCGGAATCGAACCAGCGACCTTTTGGTCTGCAGGCCGGCGCTCAATCCACTGAGCCACACCAGACAGGGCGAAAAGGATGGTTCTTACCTTGACACCTCCCCACCTTGGGCTCTTTCCTCCTCCTCTTCTTGCCCACCATGGGGAGAGCCCCCACCAGATGACCAGGAGAGGCTGCGACTAAGCTTGGTGACTCCAGCTGGCTCCAGGCAGGGAGTAACAATTCATCCCTAAGCAGCTGATGCAGGATCTTAACTGTCCCAGCTCCTGGTCTACCCCATCCCTGAATCTCCTCTGATCAAATCCACGGGACACAGATTTGGAGCTGTTCCCACAACACGGAGGGGCCCCAGGAAGTCATCCACACTCTCATCTGATGTCCCCAGTGACCTGGGAGGCAGGCAGCCAGAGTCAGGACACACCCCAGTGCTAGGCAGCTGAGCTTGGTGCTCTGTGTGGGGCTGAGCTGCCAGCCTGGCCCCTTCAGGGCCCTGTCCCAGAGCAGAAGGACAGCAGGCACAGAGCATGCAGCTCTCGAGGACTTGGGCTCTGGTGTCTGTCCTGTCCCTGTGGAGATAGGGCCCCTCTGGCCTCTCTGGAACTCAGTGTCTCCACCTGCAGAATGGGTCCTTGGACATGGAGATGACAGCTGGAGGGGAGATGGGGTGCTGGGAAGGGCTCCACGGAGGTGCTGCCCCCCACACCCCACCCTGAACCTTGTTTGTCTTCTAGTCTGAGTAACAACAGCATGTCACAGGAAAGCGCCCTGTGCCTGATTGAGACTCTCCCTTCCTGCCCACGTGTCCGGGAGGCCACTGTGAAGTAAGATGATGTTGGTGCCACTTGCTGGTGGTGGGGGAGGCAAGACCCCCACCCTTAGTGGCCTCTGTTTGTGTGATTAGGCCAACCTCTGAATCTCACAGTTCACTGAATGTGGGGTCACAGCTCCCATACTCACGGGGACCAGGGAGGTCATGGGTGGGAAAGGCCAAGTTTTAGTGTGCTCATGGGATGGGTTGGGGTCTCCTCTGCTTGGCAAAGGCTTCTTACCCCTCCCTTGCCCCTGCACCCCAGCCCCTTTCTCTCGGGCACCCCCTGGCACATGGGTCCTGAGGACTCTGGCAAGCCCCTGGCTTCCTCATGCCCCTCTCTCTGCAGCCTGGGCTCCGAGCAGAGCTTCTGGATCCACTTCTCCCAACAGGAGGCGACTGAGAAGACATTGAGGTAATGGCTGGTCTGGGGTGAGGGGGGACATGGGGGAAGGGGGGCAGAGGAGGCTGACCCCATGGGCGCTTCATGCGTCCTTCTTTGCTGGCCCTCTCCTCCTCATGCACCCTGCTTCATGCCCACTGCCCCTCATCTGCACCCCTGCGCCCCCACACTTCCAGCCCCGAGGTAGGGCCTTCACACTGTATTTGCACCTCTTAGCCACATCCGAAGTCTAAGTCTGGAGGTCTCTGAGTATCATGGTTAAGAGCTTGGACTCTGGAGTCACCTGGTGGTAAATCCCAGCTCTACCACTTACCAGCTGTGTGACTTTGGACAAGCTACTTAACCTCGCTGTATTTCAGATCTTTATCTGTAAAAGGGGGATAATAGTAGAACCATCTGCCTTAGGGTTACTGTGAAGATTAAATGAGTTAAAATGTATAAAGTCATTGGAAAGGGCCGGTTCATTTGAGTTCTATATGAGCTATTATCATTATTATTATTACCCCTCAGTAACCTTGGGCTCTGTCTCTCCCCACCACTGCGTTGGGTCAGTTCCTCTACATGTCTGACTTCAGCTGTGATCATGGTTTGAAAACTGGTCCACGGCCCTGGCCCCGCCTCCTCCATCCATTCACCCCACGGCACCCAGAGGGGCCTTCCCAGCACACATATCTGACTCTGTCACGTCACTGCTGCAAGACCTTCAGTGACTCCCCATGGCCCCCAGGATAAAGTTCCAATTCCTTAGCCTGCTCATCACCCTCATAGTCTGATCTGACTGTCACCTCTCACCACGTCCTCCCTCACCCCCTACACCATGCCTGTGCGTACACCACAGCACCCTCATACGCACAGACACACGCCACACATCATGCACACCTATACCAAACACACACACTGCACACACAACACACATCCATATAACCCACTGCACATGCACAATGTACACTCATGCCACGCACACAGTACACACGTACACCACACACACCAACCACACTAACCACACAAATTACATACGACACGCCCACACATCCACACACAGAATACATACCCACATCATACAGCACACACATATACCACACACAGCACATACAAACCACACACATAACACCTATACACCCACCACTACACACACATGCAATAGACACCCACACCACACACATACAATATTCACACAACATACATATAATAGCACCCACCATACACAACACACATCCACACCACACACAACACACACACACAATACACATACCACACACAGCAGACACACACTACACACACCAAACACACAAACCACACACACAACGCACCCACACACCCACATACCCGCACCACACATGTATACAATACACACAGCACATATCCAGCCACAAAGGACACCGCCCCTTGATCGCACGCTGCCTGATGAAGCTTCCCTTCCCCGGCCGCTCAGCCTGACATGCTCTCTCCTGCCTTTCCTGAGACGAAATGCCCCCAACCCTGTAAGACCCAGCTCAGATGTCAGCTCCTCCCGGAGAGCTCCAGAGGCCCCTCTCCGTCTGAATGAACCACCCACGGCGTTGTGCGGGCTGTCTCCTTGGCCCGTCCACAGACAGTGGTCTAGGGCCTGTCTGCTGGCCACACAGGGCCGTGGAGAGGATCCCAGGCCCTCTTCTCTCCAAGGGAACCTGGAATAAAGTGAGAGTTGGGGGGTGGTTATGGGTTTGGGGTCTGGAGTCAGGCTGAGCTGAATCAAAACCCAACTCTGCCTTACTTCCGACCAGCTCTTGTCCTTGGGTCAGACCATGTCTCTGCCAATAAACGGAGCTGTTGGAATGCAGTGAGATACTACGCATAGGCAGGCACTCCGTGCTCACCTGAGGCTGGTACAGGGCCTGGCCTGCAGCCAGGGCTCAGGATGTGACTCGCTTCTAGCACTTCCTTGGGGGCTTGTCTCTCCAAAGAGACAGGAAACTCCCAGGGCAGAAGCTGCATCCTTGGCCTTTTCTCAGGCCCTGGTCCAGGCCTTTGCATCCGTTGGGGCCCCCGTAAGTCCTGGTGGGGGCGGGGACTGGGGAGAAGCAGGACAGCAGCCTTGACGGGCCTCCCCCAGGCTCTGCCCTCTGCCCTCTGCCCGCAGGCTGAGAGAGTGCATCTTGAAGCCAGAGCACATGACCAGACTGGCCACAAGCCTGAGCCAGGCCCGGCAGCTGACTGAGCTCTCGTGAGTTACTGGGACCATCCCGTGGGGCAGCTGAGGGGCGGAGGATCCCTCCTGGAGCCCCTGCTGTAACCTGCCTCTGTCCCCAGGCTGACGCGGTGCTGCCTGGGCCTGGATGACCTGGCCGTCCTCCTGAGCCTGGTGCGGTGGCCAGCGGGCCTGCTCAGTCTCAGGTAGCGTCTTCCTCTGGGCCCCCTGGGGGGTGCGCGGCGTGAATAAGGGGCAGGGGTGGGCAGTGGAGTGTGAGCCCCCCAGGGTAGAGACCCTGGCCGTTTCCTGCACCCAGAACCCTGCCACCTGGTGGCAGAGCTGAGCAGAGACCCCCCCCTCGGGCACACAGAGAAGCTGCCCTCCTCAGGGCAGGTGCCTGGGGACGAAGGAAGAGAGGAAAGGGCTGCAGAGGACGCCCAGCTGGGGTCCACAGCAACATACACCGAATGCTACGCTCGTGTCCACTGCGGTCAATGTATACAACACTTTCAGAACTAGAGAGGATACTGAAAAGTAGAATCATTTTGAAAATTCCTATTCCCATCACCTAGGTTTGACGATGGTTCATAGTTTTCCAAATGTGCTTCACTTGATCTCATAAAATATCATTCCAACATTTCACCATGAATCTTTAAAGAATAAGGACACTTTCTACATAATCACAGTTGAACTAGGACACCCAGAGAACTCATTAGCAACTCCTCACTGTCATGTACTTCCCAGGCCAGTCTAAAATGTCCCATGGTCCCTGTATGGGACAGCTGTCCTATGGATCCAGGAGGCAGGCAAGGGATGGGGGAAAGGATGACTCATAGGACTCTTAATCTGGGTCGTCCCCCCCCCTCCCCCACCCCTTCCTCTTTCATATCAGTGACCTGCTGAGAGAACCAGCCTGCTGTGCTGCAGACTGATCCACTTTCGGGCTCTTGTCTGGCCACTTCCTTGTGATAGCATTGAGTTTGCTCCGCTAGCCCCTGGCTTTCCTGGGGCTGGGAGCAAGAGGAAAAGGCTGGCTTTGGTTCCGTTACATATTTGTGTCAAAAACATCAACTTCATGTCCAGTGCTGGTCGGTCACTTCTCGGAGACGCTTATAACGGGACACATAAAGTCTGCTTGTTCCCCAAAATAACATTTTTAAAAAAATTGTGGTATAATACAATAACATAAACTTGACCCTCTTAACTGTTTTTAAGTGTACGGTAGCGTTAAGTACACACATATTGTTGTGCAAACCAATGTCCAGAACTGAAACTTCTCATAAAACTGAAACCCTGGCCCAATTTAACAACGGCCCGCTCCCCTCCCCCAGCCCCCGGCAGCCACCCTTCTGCTGTCTGTCTCTATGGCTTTGACGACTCTGGGAGCCTCACGGCAGTGGAATTGTCCAGCGCTTTCTCTTGTGACCGGCTTTTTCACTCAGCATAATGACCTTGGGGCTCATCCATGTTGTCGCATGTTTCAGAATGTTCCTTCCGTTTAAGGCTGAATTAGATTCCACTGTGTGGACAGACCACATTTGGTTTACCCACCGCTCAGCCACTGACGGGCACTGGGGTTGCTCCCACTTCTTGGCTTTTGTAAAGAATGCTACTAGGAACGTAGATGTACAACTATCTCTTTGTATCTTTGTTTTCAGTTCTTTTGGGTACGTACCCAGAATTGCTGGATCCCCCAAAATGTCACTTTAACATAAAACTTTTCTTACTCTAAAAGATAACATATAATATATTAATTGTAGCAGTTTGTGGGAAAGTCCATGAGAGCATAAGAAGAAAATAGTACTTTGAAAAAAAAATACAATATAATTTTAGAGTATTTTAAACAAATATCTTTTTCCTGTGTCTAAGTTAATGTGTGCACATTTAAAAAGTCCAGAATATATTGAAAACTAAAGAAGAAATAAAATAAAGACCATCGTGAGAACACTACCATCTACACAACTACTGTTCACATTTAATATATTTTCCTTATCTCTTCTTCTTTCCATATATATTTTTCCTTTTTTCAAACAGAAAGTTGGAATCACGTTTTACACAGTTTTATTTCCTTCTCTTTGCAATGTCACGTGGTGTAGGCCTTTTCTTTCATTTAAAAATATTATTTTAGGAAGTAACATTTTCTGTTTGGACTGTTGCAATGACTCTTGGAATGAGCATGTTAATTTCATATTGTGCTCATGCCTAGTTGTATAATTTTATAGTTTTAAAATAAGCAAACCCCCCAAAAAGCCTCTAGGGCACGCCCCTCCCTCCCTGTGCTTCCGGGGACCTTCATCTGTGTCTCCTTCTATGCCAGGGTGGAGGAGCCCTGGATGCGCCGAGGGGGGCTGCTCACCCTGCTCCAGGTCTGCGCCCAGGCCTCAGGCTATGTCACCGAGATAAGGTGAGTCCGGGGAGGAGGCCCCCTCTGAATTCTTCATTAGCTCCTGACCATTGGGACTTCCCTCCTCTAGTCTCTTGTCCTGTGAGTTCTCTGGGTCCCCAAATGGCAGGAGCTCCTGGGGCACATGTGAGGGGCCACACATGCTTGTTGAGACTTGTGCAGTAGTCAAGCTGCGGTGCCAGAAAGAGGACGGAGGCCCCAGATCAAGACAAAGGGCTGCTGGATCCCAGGGGACACCGCTGGGAGGCCATACTGGTTGTCTAGGAGTGGACCCTGGATTGCAGTCACACACACCGTAGCTCTGTGACCCGGGGTGACAGAATGATGTAGAGGACCTGAGAGCAAGGGCTTTGGTGACCCATGACTTATGTCCGGATCCCCGCTGGATCTGGGATCTCAGGGCCAGTTGGCTGGGCAGCCTGGATTCCAGCTCAGCCACCTGGAGCCTGCCACAGGCTTCACGCTGGCCGCCCCCTCCCTCCTCAGTGTCTCTGAGACCCAGGAGCAGCTCTGCGTCCAGTTGAAATTTCCTCGTCAGGAGAACCCAGAGGCCATGGCCCTCAGGTGAGACCCAGTACCTGGGGCTCCAAGGCAGTGGCTGGTGATGGGGTGGGGACTGCTGCTCCTAACCCGCATTTCTCATGCCCCTGCTCAGAGTCCTTTGACGTCCAAAGTTTCTACCTGGCCCTTGAGGTCTGGGTTGATCTGTTTCTCCATGCAGTCCATCACCACCCCAAACCCCAGACGCGACTCCAGTCCTCCCTCCCAGCGTTCAGTTCATCGAAGACCACCTACTGTTGACCTCAGGGCCTTTGCACAGGCTGCTTTCTGCATAGAATGTTCTCTCTTCTCTTCCCCTCTTTCTCCTTCTTTACTTAGCTAACTCCCGCTCATCCTTCAGGTCTCAGGATAAGCCCCTCTGAACCTCAACACTTAGTCAAGTCCTCCCTTTGGGATGAACACATTCTGGGGAACAGATCACAGCTGGATCTCAGCCCTAACTTCCCTCCTTGGCTAGGTCCCCTCGTGTAGTGAACAACCTGCATAGCCATGCCCGCTCCCCATCTGGATCTCCTTCACAGCACCTGCCATAATTAAATTGTAAACCGTGAAGCTTTATTTGATTAGCATTTATATACCCCCTCAAGGTAAGGTCCTCACAGGCAGGAACTGAGTCCCTGATATTCACCCAGGTGTGCAAACACGGCTGCCTCCCTGTCTACCTCCAGGTTGGCTCACTGTGACCTTGGGACCCACCACAGCCTTCTTGTCAGGCAGCTGATGGAGACATGTACCTGGCTACAGCAGCTCAGGTCAGCACCCCGAAATTGCCCGGGACCCTGAGTTCTCGGATCCACCCCAGTGCCCACTCAAGGACACACGTGAGAGGCTAGCCAGGCCAGGATGGGATGAGCAGGGCCTGGGGCAGTGCCAGACTGTGGCGTTTTTGCTTTCCCAGGCAGGAGAGACTCACACTTGGCCAGTGGGGAGCAGCCCCAGGGTGCCACAGGGGAGCCCGGCCCCACCAGGAACTCGTGGGTTGTCCTTTCCCTTTTCTTGGCCTCCCCATCTCCATGCGACTGATGATCCCTGAGGTTGTCCAGCCTGATTCTCTGGAATATGCTTGGCCCTTTCCAGCTTGTCCCAGGTGAACCTCTGCAAGGCCAGCTCGTCGCTGCTGCAAAGCTTCCTGTCCCTCACGGAGCTGAAGAAATTCCGGTATGCAGACAAGACAGTCACTTGGGCCCCCTGCAGCCCTGCCCGACCCTGCCCTGCCCTGTGCCCACAGAACTTTCTCCCCGGCCTGAGCTCAGGAACTCTGTGTCCAAACCCCGTGGTCTGGGATCACTCAGCCCTAGACAGGATGCACCTACAGATGTGATGTGGTCATAGATACGGTCACATGGCAAGAAAGTAATTCCCTTTTCCATACTCTTTCATTTTTTTTCTTTTTCTTTATTATTTGGGAATAATTGCAACCTAATAGAAAAATTGCAAGAAAACAGAACTTCCATATACCATTTTCCCAAATGTGCCTGTTGTCAACATTGTTCCCACGTTTGCTCTTTTCTTCCCTCCCTCCCTCCTTCCTCACCCCTCCCCTCATTTTTTCCCCTCTCCCTCTTTCTCTCTTCAACCACTTGAGAGCAAGTTGCATAACCATGCCCTTCATCCCTTAATATTGCAGTGAATTTCCTAAGAACAAGAACATTCTCTCCCATATTCCCGTAAAAACAGAAAATGGAGAAACTTTCACACTGGTACACCTCCGTGAGCTCAACTACAGTTTATATTCCAGTTCTGCCCGTTGTCGCAGTAATGTGGTTTATTGCATTTTCTCCCCCATCCGGGTCACACAGTGCATTTAGCTTCCATCTCTCTTGTCTCCTTCCATTTGGAACAGGGCCTCAGTCCTTCTTTGTCATTCATGATACCGTCATGACATTGACATTCCCGTTATTTTGTAGACTGTCCTTCAGCTCCGGTTTGCCTGACATTTCCTCATGCTTACATTTAGGTTCTGCATTTTGGGCAGGAGTGTCACAGAGGCACTGTTGTGTTCTCGGTGCATCCCATCTGGATGTACACGATGTCTATGTGCCCCCTTCCTGGTGATGTTAACTGACCACCCAGTTAAGGTGGCGTCTGCCAGGTTTCTTCACTTGCAAGGCTACCACTTTCTTTTCCCTTTCTAGTTAACAAGTCTCTCTTACGGAGATCCTTTAAGACTGTGTAAACATCCTGTTCTTCCTCAAACTTTCACGCACAGAATGGTGGCATTTGTTGGTAGTTCTTGCCTGAGTCATATACAGTATGATGGTTGCAGAGTGGAGCTTTTCTAACTCAGTCCTGTGTTAATCCAGCTGATTGCCAATGTATCTCTAATACTTCTCGAATGCCTTTATTTGTTGTTTAAATAAAGGTGCAGAGCTCAGGGAACATGACAGTAACTAGCTAGACTTTACAGTGATGCTCACTTATGGCATAAATTGTCAATGATCGTGGGTTGGGAAAATGCTCAACTACTCTATGCTCCTGTCTCCAAGCTATATCTTGTCTCAATAATCCCACGGTGGGAGAAATGTATGAAGGAAAGAAGGGTCCTCTCCCACTGCCCCCCAAGAACCGCTCCCCACCCACTTCCTTACCCTCTGCCTTCAGTGCTCAGAGCTCACAAGACCCAGAGCTCCTGCCTGACCTGCTGCCCTTTGACCCCCCACCAGGCTGGCCTCCAGCTGTGTGAGCTCTGAGGGCCTGGCCCACCTGGTGTCTGGTCTGAGCCACTGTCACCACCTGGAGGAGCTGGAGTGAGTCTCGGGGTGGAGGGGTATGGGAAGGGCTGGCCCAGCTGAGGGCCAGGGGTAGAGAGGACAGGCGAGCCTTTGGGAAGTTGGGGAGTAGACCCTAACCCTTCTCTGCCCAGGGTGGCTTATAGGTGCCAGGGTGGAGGGAGAGCTCAGGAAAGGAAAGATCACGCTGTGTGTGTGTGTGTGTGTGTGTGTGTGTGTGTGTGCACGTGCGCGCGTGCATTGTGTCCCTTGTCCCCACCCTCCTCTTTTGCAGTCCTCATCCAAAGCATCATTTCTTAGCTGAGTCCGTTGTGATCACCATGCCCCCTCCTCAAGGACCCCAGAGCCCCACTGTTAGAGCCAGGAAGGCCCCCATGGAGCTTGGACAGGAAGGGTGGTCTAGGACCAGCTCCTGGGGGCACTGAGGGGGTAAGGGGGTGCTGAAAAGACAGCTCAGCTCCAGGGGCTGGGCAGGCTTGTCCAGCCTTCACCTTATGCTTGGTCCCCAACAGCTTGTCTAACAATCAACTTGGCAAGGAGGGCTCCCTGGTGCTGATCGGGACCCTTGAAGACAAGTGCTGGCTGAAGAGGCTTGAGTGAGTGGTGTGGTTAATGGCGGGCAGGGGCTGTTGGGAGCATGCCTGGGACCTTTGCATCTTTTGTGAACAAAGACTGTCCCGTCCCTGCCCTGGTCAGTGTAGCTCAGTTGGTTGGAGTATCATCCCGTAACTGAAAGGTTGCGGGTTTGATTCCCAGTCAGGGCTCATGCCTGGGTTGTGGGCCCAATCCTGGATCCTGGTGCGTACAATCCCCAGTCCAGGGGCCTACAGGAGGCAACCAATCGACGCTTCTCTCTCGCATAGACATATTTCTCTCTTCCTTCCTCTCTCCGTTTCTCTCTCTCTAAAACCAATGGAAAAAAAAAAGTCCTCAGGTGAGGATTGGAAAAAAAAATAAAAAGCTGTCCAGTTCCTGAATGGACCTGGTGCGCTGAATGCCCTCCTTTTGAGTTCCTTACCTGGCTCTGGGTGCTATCACAATGCTTGGTCACATGAAACAGAATTCTCACTCCAACACACCCAGGCCGGAAATGGATTGGCTCCTGTCACAGAAAAGTACAAGGCAACGGACTTCAGACTTGGCTGGATCCAGCTTCTCTATATTTGTTCTCCCCACGCCTACCCGTCCCTCTTTCTCTTCCTGTCCATCTTGACTTCGTTCTCAGTCAGGCTGCTCAGGCTTACTTTCTTCCAGCTTGGTGGAGGGAGCACCTTTCTCCCAGAACCTACAAAAAGGCCCTAGGTTGAGTCTCCTTGAACAAGCTCGGGTCACATGCCCATCCCTAAACCAATCGCTGTGGCTCTGAGCACACAGTATTCTGTACCAAAGGAAGAGAAGAACGACCATCAACGGGCACCCAGTATTCTGATTGGCCAGATCTGGGTCATGTGCCCACTCAATTATCTGGGCTTAGTAGGGTGTGGTTTTTCAGGGTGCTATTAACATAAGGAAACAAAATGTGGGCAGAAAAAAAATCCATGGATGTCCACTGCCCAATATTGGCCTACCATCATTTTGTAGCTACTGGCAACTTGAACTCTCACCTATAATTTAGAGTCACCAAATTCTTAGAAACGCCAGAAACAGCCTCAGTCCAGAGGACAAGTCGCCGTCTTGCACAGACTTAACAGCATCTTGACGGGACATTTAACAAGGCATCTTCTGCTTTTAATCTCCAAGTTCTTCTGATGACCAGAAATACACACTAGTTATCAAAAGTTCCGTCATGAGAGAGATATGTCACAAAGGCCGTGAAATCCCCTGGCAGCAACACCCCTGGGAAACTTCTGTGACAGAGCAGTTGGTGAACTTTTCTCCAGATTTTTCCCCCCACATTTGTTTTGAATATAGTTTAAAAGTAACCTTCTGACATTTTGCCACTTAACAATGAAATCCTGTCACTTTGGCCCTCTTTGGCCCAGGAATGGGGAGCAGTATTAGGGACACCTTTGGCCAGAAGACTCACTTGTCTTCCCACTAAACTGTTCCTTTGGCTTCTGCACGATGTGCTTGCTCTCTGCTCAGCCTCCCTGCCTTCTGGAAGCTTTTATTTGGAGCGTTGGAGGCCCAATGAGGTTGTTATTGGCTCGTTCATGTGTGTGATAAATATGTATTCACCTGGGCCCCTGGAGCTAGAGGGGCTGTGGAGAACAGGACAGATCTGTCATTTCTGAGTGTGTCCTCCCTGACAAGCCACTCCCCTCAAACCCAGCCAACGTGTTCCCCCTGTCCCACTGTAATGAGATGGTTAAGGTCACGGACCCTGGTTAGGGCCACATCACCTGGGTTCCATACTTGGTAGGGTGACCAACTGTCCCAGTTTGCCCCAGGCTAAAAGTCCCACATTCTAGAAAACCTTTTGATTCTAGGCAAACCAGGACAGTTGTCACCTCTCAGTTCTCCCTCTTAATGTGTGAGTTTAGGCAAGTTACTTAACCTCTCTGTGCTTTTTTTCCTTATTTTAACTTTGGGGATAATAGCTGTACCCTCCTTCCAAGGTCATCATGGGGATCAAATGAGATAAATACATGTTATAAAATAGAGCCTGGCACAGAGTTGGCACTAGACAAGTATTGGCTATTATTGTTATGACTCCCCTCTCCTGCCCAGGCTGGTTCCCTTGAGTAACACATGGTCAGGGCCCCGTAACCTCGGGTTCTGTTCCTGATGCTGACACTTTTTGTGTGTGACTTTGAACGAACTTTGTGACGCTCTGAGCCTCAGTGTTCCTCACCTGTGAAATGGGGATGATAACAGACCCACCTCTCCAGGTGGCCCTGAGCCCAGGGCTTGGCCTGTCGGATATGTTAGACAGGTGGTCACTCCGATTACTGGTCAGTAGTCTGAGCCCAGGGTGATTCAGAAATAGAGTGCCGCTGGGATGGCCTTAATAATCATCTGTGCAGAGGAACAGCGTTTAGATTTCCCAGGGCAGTTTTGCTGTGTGCGATTTTCCCCACTGGGTTAGCATAAGTGGTGCCCTGGCAGTCCCTGGGCATGGCTGAGCACTGGAACGGGCCTCGGTCTGTACTTGGGGCCCAACCCCCACAACGCCAAGTCCTCCTCTGGCCTCTTCCCCTGCAGCCTCAGCCACTTCCCGTTGGGTGACTCCACCCTGGCTCTGCTCACTCAAGCACTGAGCCACATGCCACTCCTGCAGAGTCTCTGGTGAGTGACCGAGTGGCCCCATGGGAATGGGGGTCGGGGGGGGGACTCGATTTCCAGCTCTATTGGGACCACCCGCCCAGGGAAGCCCTGGGGGCCCCTCCCTGAGGACCCTCCATATTCCTGTCCTTGGCACACTCCTGTGTCCTGCCAGGTGGGTGCCGCAGCTCTTGCCTTTTAATGCCACCAGCTTCCTAAAAGTGACCTAAGGGGGTGGCACCAAGTCCTAGAGCAGCCCTCATGTGCCAACTTCACCCTGTGTTCTGGTCGACATTTCTGATGCTGTGGGTCTGGGTTGCCTAACGAGCTCCCATGCGATGCTTGTTCCGGGGTCACAGACTGTCAGACTGACCAGCGACTGCCAACCTTTTTCATCTTGTGGCGTGCATAAACTAGTTACTAAAATTCTGCATACACCGAAAAATATATATATTTTTTGCCAATCTGGCAAAAAAAAAAAAAAAAGGTGTGATTTTGATTCATTCACCAAACAGCTATCGTATTAGCTGTTGTCATTTTTTATCTGACAATCTAAGGGAAAAGAGGTCAGTCCCCCTGCCTAAATAGTCAGGAAGTGCAGGTTTTAAAAATCCTTGCAGCTCACCAGTTGAAAATCGCTGGTCCAGACTCAGATCTGGTGACCTTGGTAGTCTCCCCAGTGCCCCTGGCCACTTTGATAAACAAATATCACCCACTCTTTTCACGTGACTTTTCAAAATAAAAAATATGGTAACTAAAAACAAACCCAAGCAGGGCACAACACTTTGCTTTGTTTTTATCTGAGGCCTGCCTCGCCCCTGCAGCACGGTAGAGTGCTTAGGGAATGAGGTCAGAGGGTTTGGGGGAGCATATCATGTGGGAGCAGGTCACTTCACCCATAATGTAACTGAACAGAAGGCAGTTGGCTAAAGTGTAATTTGCAAAAGAAAACGACCCTCAGATGATATTTCGTGTGGGCTAAGTTTGCACCGTCAGCTTTATTTTTCCCCCCTCACAGAGGCAGGACTCAGTCGGGGTTCAGAAAAGGCAATAACTGGGTTTAAGGAAAAGCCCAACTTTTGCACAGATTAGAAAAAGATGCCTCGGGAAACCATTTACCTGAACTGTGGAACCCGCGTGAAACCCGCATTCAGCCGGGCTGGCCTGGCAGCCCCTGACCAAGACATGTGGCCTCGGCTCCCAGGCCAGCGGCCCTGGGCCTGAGAGTCACGGGGAGTCCTTAAACCAGTCACAGCTCCTCCCTGGGCCTCTGTTTTCTCACACGGACATGGGGTGCAGCCATGCGCACACTCCCCGTCCTTCCTCCCCCCGAAGTTTGTGACTGGCGTATGTAAAGGCTTTGCAAGCTGTAGAGTTCTTAGCCCAGCCCTTGCAAAGGCCTCTACTCCTGACTAAGGCCTCTTCGCCTCTTTCCTGTTTCTCCAGCCTGAGTAGGAACGACATTGGTGACATCGGCTGCTACCACCTTTCCAAGGCTCTCAGAGCTGCCACCAGCTTGGAGGAGCTGGGGTGAGTTGTCTGTCCCTTCCCCAGACCCAAGACAACTTAGGCAGGAGAAGATGACAAAAGCAAGGGGCCTCTTGAAGACACTCCTCACTTATTAGTGACACTCATCACCTTCACCAAGTCCTACACAGCATAATCCCAGACGCAGAACCTTGGGAGACCCAAAGATAGGATGTGAGAACCTTGATTGCAGCAAGAAGGACTTAGGGCAGACATCAGGCCGAACATCTTAAGAGTTTGAGGTCGTCACTCAACATAGTGTAAGGGGACTTTATCAGCATAAGCTGAGGCCTTTCTCTAGACTTCAGTGTCTTCCTCGTCTGAGAGGGGGATGTGGACCAGGCGACATGGGGGCGGGCTGAGGGTTCCAGTTCCGCTGTTCTCTCTCCAAGCTTGAGCCACAACCAGATTGGAGACACGGGTGCCCAGCACGTAGCTGCCGTCCTGCCCATGCTGCCTATGCTCCGGAAGATGGAGTGAGTGGCCAACCCTCCCAACAGGGGCCCTCCGTGGCCACCCCACAGTCTAGGGAGACACTGGCTTCTGCCTCAGGCTGATATTTCTCCCTTCATGTCATGGTGCCCCACCAAGGTGACCTCCTGGCCTTGCTCACTTTGGGAGCTTGAGCCAGCCCAGAACCCTGCGGCTCTCTGGGTTTTTCTGCCCTACTAGGCTGGGAGGGTGGGTGGTGGGGTGCTGTCTCCTAGGGCCCCAGCAGATGTGTTGGGGAGGAAATGGGGGGTCCAACGGTCTGATGTTTGACCCTCTCTCAGCCTCTCAGCGAATGGCATCGGCCCAGCTGGGGGGATGCAGTTGGCAGAGTCGCTCGCCCTTTGCAAGCACCTGGAGGAGCTTATGTGAGTGTGTCCCCAGGGCCCCCTGGCCCTCATCTCCCCCAGTGGGCACAGGGCAAGGGTCTGGGGCGTGCCAGCTTGGTGCTCAGCCTCATCCCTTGTCTTCCTCCAGGCTTGGCTGCAACCCTCTGGGGGATCCCACAGCCCTGGGGCTGGCCCGGGGGCTGCCCCAGCACCTGAGAATCCTACAGTGAGTGTCTCCCTATCTGTGGTGTGTGCAGGGCTAGCTGGGAAGGGTTCCTCCGGGAAAACTTGGGGGTCAACGTCCCATCGATTGAACTGCCTTGGGTTCAGGCAAACTACCATGTGCTGGGGCTGGCTGCCCCCTCTCCCACCTGCTCCTCCTCTGCCTCTGGAATCTGGGGCAGGGAGATCAGGAGCCACAGCTTCGTCCTGGTTCTGCCACCAGCCCCTGTGTGCCCGCAGCCAAGGTCCTGCCCTCTGAGTCTCAGTTTCCTTGTCTGCAAAAGAATTGCAATGATCCCAGCTCAGCGTGCCCCCGGTCCCATCTCAGGGAGAGCGAGGGAGTGTCAGCAAAGGGCCCTGCAGCACGGCCCTAACACTTCACAGTTTATGTCCCTGGTCTCACTGGAGCTTCACAGCAGCCCTGGGGGCCAGGATTTCTATTTGCTGCACTTCTAGGCTGGAGAGGCATGAAGAGCTTACCTTACTAATACTTGAAAGAGTCAAGACCTTGAACTTGGGATCTCAGACTCCAAAGCCAGGGTCCTTGATACACACCCAGGTCCTGTGTGGGTGGGGAGGAAGCTTGGGATGGCTGTTACACAGAGACCTTCTAAGGTCTGGCAGTATAGCCTGAGAGAAGGCTGAGAGTTGGGGGATCTGGCCCCCCAATCCCCACATCTGGTTCCCCAAGGCTCCCCTCATCCTCTCCCCTTTCCCCAGCCTGCAGTCCAGTCGTCTGGGCCCAGAGGGGGCACTAAGCCTGGGCCAGGCCTTGGATGGATGCCCGCATTTGGAAGAAATCAGGTGAGTAGGATCTGTGGAGCCTGGGAAGGGGGGCGGCTGGGGAGCATCTGGCGGCTCCCCTCACAGGCGTGTCTCTGCCCTGCAGCTTGGCAGAGAACAACCTGGCCGGACAGGTCCCACGGCTCTGTCAGGGGCTCCCACTACTTAGGCAGATAGAGTAAGTAGCCTCCCCTGACTGCCTGGGGAACTGGGGGTGAGGGTAGAGGGGCAGCCCTCTTGGACACCTGAGAGGGCCTTTAAAGTGACAGAGGCCCAGAGGGGCACTTTTCTAAGACTCCCACGTACCCTGGCCCCTGGTCACTCAGTTCCCTCCGGGCATGGGGACAGGGGGGCTGGGGAGGTGCCCCAGACTCAGACACCTCCATCTGGCCCCTTCTCCTTCCACAGCCTGGTTTCGTGTGAGATAGACAACCAGGCTGCCAAGCCCCTCGCTGCCGGCTTCATGCTCTGCCCGGCGCTGGAGGAGATTCTGTGAGTGCTGGACACGGACGGTGGGCGTCTGGGACCCCGCCCTGGCCTGCTGCATGGCCTGGGCCTGGTCCCTGGCGCCCAGGGGTCCTCCCATTTCTAAATGGGGAAGGTTCTTCTTGCCCAAGTCTCCTCTCAAGGAAGTGTTCACACTGGAGCTGCGAGTGATGCTGGGTCAAGCCATTCAGCCTCTCCTGCCCGCTTCCCCACCTGCGGGGCGGCGGGAGGGGAAGTGGACCAGACAATCTCTAAAGGCTTTTTGCCTCTGACCTTCCCTTTGGGAGGTGGCTGGGCACACCACCTCGCCTGGTTCATGGAACCTTGATTTACAAAGCACCCGTTGGTAGTGAAGAGTGGCTGAAGCCAGCAGGCCCCCAACCTGCCCACTGGCCTTGCCCCCTGGCCCCTGTCCTCCTGCCCTTGGCCATCAGAGGCTCTCAAACCATGGGGCCTTGCTGCATGGCCTCAGGGCAAAACTAGCCTCGGACCCTGGCTACCGTATGGAAGAAAATGCTATTTCCTAAAGTACAGGACATGGCAATGATACGATTTTAGGTTTGCATCCTAAAGATGTTAATGCTTGTCATTACACCAAAAAGGAAGTCCCACATCAGTGCTAACTCATCTTGAACGCCTGACACTGGGGAGTCTCCCTTTCTCTCCAGAAGGGGGCAGGCCACAGGCTCAGCCCCATAGCGAGGACCCAGGTTCCGGCTAAAAGTTAATACTGTCATTTGCCCTGTGTCTGTCCTTGTAACTACCTCCTCCACACAGGTGTTCTGTGGATAGTAGTGACACAAGCTTTAAGATTAATTTCTTAAAGAACAGGAGGGAAGGGGGAACCTGTTTAAGGAAAAATATGAGACAAATAATGATATAAGAGGTGCAAGGATGTGATGAAAGTCATGATGGAGGCATGTGCATGGCGTACGTTTGGGTCATGACATTGTTTCTGCAAACCACGTGTTCTGAACGCTCAGAACAGCCAGGTCCTACGCTGTCTCGGTTCTTGCAGAGTGACCAGCTTAGCAGTGGGTTTGGGCGCCCCTGAGAAGTCTTCAGGGCACATAAGCACCCCATCGGGTACCTCTCCTGTACCCGCCGGCCACCCGTCCCCTGTCCCCCCCCCCACCTGCCACTTCGTCTTCACCCCTCCACCTCCCTGCTGCCCTGGCGCTGACCTCCGGCCCCTGCCCCGCAGGCTGTCTTGGAATCTGCTGGGGGACGAGGCGGCTGCCGAGCTGGCCCGGGTCCTGCCGCGGATGGACCGGCTGAAGAGAGTGGAGTATGAGGGGCACCTCCTGGGAAGCCACAATGGGGCAGGGAGGGCCACAGGGGACCTACGTCCTGGGGAAAGCCAAGAGGCCACTGGATTGGGCCCCTGTCTCTTAGCTACCGCCCAGCTGAGCTCCCCCTGGGTCCCAGCCTTTGCTTTCCTATTGCACCATGTCTACTGGGTTCTCTGAGCAGATGTGTGGGGAGCTAACGTCCCCCCACCTTGGCCCAGGGAAGGGATGTAGGGAAGCCTCCACCTGTCTCACGCCAGTGTCCGTCTTTCCCCACCTCTGCTATGCCTTGGGAAGCCTGGAGAAGAACCGGATTACAGCGCATGGAGCCTGGCTCCTGGCTGAAGGGCTGGCGCAGGGCTCTGGCGTCCAAGTCATCCGGTAAGGGGCTTGCAGGGACAGGAGTGGTGGGTGGGAGACCTCACCCGCCCCTACGAGGCGGGGCCACCCTGTAGATGGAGGCAGGACTGGGGTTGGGAGGGATCCATGAGACTAGGACGACTGACTGCACCAGGAACTGGGCAGCAAGCAGACTTGGGTCCCATCCCAGCCCTGCCATCTGCCGATGGTGCGACTTTGCAGCAGTAACTCCACCTCTCTGAACCTCAACTTCCTCACCTATAAAACGGGGATAGAGGAAGTACTTGCCGTGAGGCCTACGTGAGTGTATGAAGCGCTGAGCGCAATCGCTGGCACGTGGGCAGCACTTAAAACGGCTGCTTTCACCGGAGGCGCCACGCCCAGCCGTACAGGTTGCGCGCTGCACACGGCGTGGCGTCTCAGGGGCGCCTGCACACAGTAGGTCTGCCAGGTTTCTAGTGGATAACGGTGAAGCGTTTTGTTGTATAAAAATCAATATACGGTGACAGTGTCAGACAGCGGGAGGCAACTGTCTTCAAGAAGGGGAGCCTTTTCCTGATTTGGGGCTGTGTCATGAGTTGGACCTGCCTGGGATCACTCGCTCTCAGGGAAGAAGATGGAGGGGAAGAAGTCAGAATCAGAGAGGGGAACACCATCTCCCTGGGGTAGCCCGGCTGGTCTAATAGGTAACTCCGGGCACAGCTCCTCTTTTGGGGCCTCGGTCTCCCTGTCTATAGATAGGACCGAGGGCAGAGACCAGAGGATGAGTGCTGAGTGTTGGTGTCTGTCTCCTGCAGCCTCTGGAATAACCACATCCACCCCGACATGGCCCAGCGTCTGCAGACCCACGAGCCCAGGCTGGACTTTGCTTTCTTCCCCAACCAGCCGCAAGCTCCTCAGGGTTCTTGATGGCCACCTCAAGACCCTTTGAATCCAGCCAAGTGATGCCAACTTCCACCTGCCAGGACAGAGGGCTCAGAAGGAGCCTCAGCTGGGTGCCCCTGTACCCCGTCCAGCAGGGAGGGACACCTATGTCCTGCTGCAGTCTTCAGGGAGGACTCTTGGGAACCAAGAGCCTAATAGGACCAATAGATTATCCTGCATCCCATGTGACATGCATGACCAGTATGAACATGTGGCACAATGAGGGTGTCATTATGTGGTGCATGACATGGAAGGTCACACGTGGCAGAGTTCCATATGACATTACATGGAACTTGCAGTGTGGCCTGTGGGTCAGTGTCATGGGTCCTAGTACCACACATGGCAGGACATAGGATGGGTAGTTCATATAAGACACCTGACAGGTGTCCATGTCGTATGACAGGTGGCTGGCCAGATGCCCTCGGGCTGGTCCAAGATCTAATTTATTCCTTTTTTAAAACCAGGTATGTATTTATAGACTGTATTTCCGGAGCAGCTTAGCCAGACAATGTCTTCCGCCCAGAACCAGGATGGGGAAAGTGTCTGTACACTGACCAGCCCAGTGGCCTGAGAACCAGGCCTCTGGGCCAAGCTAGGGACTCAGCCATGAGGCTTCTGAATGAGTCCCCTCCTGCCTCAAGCCTCAGTCTGCCCATCGGTAAACTGCTGACCCTCTCCCCTTCACTGCTGGCCTACAGGGACGATGGGCCCAGGTCCGGGGAGAGCTAACGTGACCGGAGTAATGGGTGCACCCAGTCTGTCCTGTGTAAGGGACAAAGCCAGGTCTAAGGCTACAAGGGGTGGGCACTGACAGGATTGTTAGGCACAGCCTGGGGTCCAGCCACTACCTCAGTGGGTCCAGGGGAGCTCCCAGGAGCTGCTTATGTTGCACAGTGTTATTACTCTAAGGGCACAAGCGTGGCCCTGCTACATATACTCTAAGTCAAGTGGGACTAATAAATGCATGGTTTCCCAGCCTCCTGTCTGAGTCTGATGTGTCCCAACAGCTCATGGAAGTCAGGAGTAGTTCACTCCCTGTCTGGGGCCCGGAGAGCTGGGCAGACCACAGAGAGCTGTGCAGAGAGGCACACTGGCCTGGGAGTCCAGAGACATGGGGTCAAGGCCGTGCTCTGTCTCTATGTGGTCATATGATCATGGGCAAGTCACCGCCTCTCTCCGGACCTCACTGCCTGCCCATGAGGATGTTCTAGAAAGTCTCCATGTTAGAAACTGTCTTTGTTTGACCACATTATATTTAAACCGTTTTCTGAATTAATTGTCAATATTTAAAATTGAGAATGCTTACATAAAAATCCAGATTTTCAGCTTCTCTAAGAGGCTAGTCCAGCATTCCCACTCAAGAGTAATCTACCAGACCAATATGACTGTGCCCTTTAGATATGGCAATATCCCTCAGTTTTCTGCAGTCCCCATCTCTCCCCAAGATGTGCCCCTGCCCCCCTTCCCATTTGCTGTTTGCCTGGTTCTTGTGAGAGCCTGGAAACTTCTGGTTTAGAGGGTTTCCACAGGAAGGTGGTACATTAGAAACATGGCTTTGAAAGTCACCTAGATGGGCATAGAGTGGACTATGATGTGACCCCTTGCTGCCTGTTTTCGAAGCCAGGGGTTATTTCTGTACATGAGTTAGTAATAGTCCCCAGCCCCCAGGGCTTTTGGAGGGGTCAGAGGAGCATGGTATGCAAAGTCTCTAGTATGAAGAGGTGGCTTATATGCTAGTTCCTCCACCCCCTCACCGTTTTAGGGTTCAATATCATATGAGATAGAGAGATGCTTGAAATGACAGGAGAACAGCACCCCCTCCTGGTCACCTGTGTGGATCTCAGGGGAGCCTCCCTCCAAAGCCCCCTGGCATTGTGAAAAACAGGCAGGAAAAGAGCAGTTACAGCCGAGCACCACTGGAGGGCAGGCTGGCTCACTGGCAATTCCTGAGATAACTTCTTTTGCCATTAGACCCAAAAGGAAGTTAAGAGGTGATGCCAGGGGCTGTTCCCACCTGGCCTAGGACCCTGGGATGTTCCAGCCTGCTAGTGGCTTAGGCTTGACCTTTGCCACCCTCCATGTTGTCCCCGATCCCCTGCCAAGCGCAGGGACAAAGTCCTCTGGCCAAGTGCCAAGAACCCACACGGGTGCTGGGCTGCCCTTAGAGGGTCAGGGTCAAGGCACACCTGGCACCAAGTGGGACCATCAGCCTAGTCATGGGCAGGTAGAAGATCCAAGAAATTTACCTGAAAATCCAGAGCCCAAAATTCTCCCTCCCCTTCCCGGAGAATGATGCCCAGGTGACCTTGGCCCTTAGTGCACACCCTCATGCCAGGGTGGATGTGCTGCCTCCTGTTCTTGGCCATGACTGGAGTGTGAGTCCCGCTGTGCCTGACAGTGCTGTGTCCAGGGAGGTCCCAGCTGAGGAAGGACAGAGCACCAACCAGAAGCCCCAGGCCAGGTGACATGCAGAGCCGGCAGCAGCCAGAGCTCAGGGATCTTCTATGAATTTTGCTGCTTATTTTACTTTTCCCTTCTCCTTCTCTCCCCTCATCTCTGCCCCAGTTCTAAGCTCCAGGAAACTTTCAAGAGCTTCCCTGGCAAAACCACAGTATTGTCAGCGCTACAGAGCTGGCTGGGCTGCCTCAGGTTGGTGTACAAGCATCTTGTTAAGAGCCTGCCTCTCCTGCCACCTGCCTGCTTGGAGACTGGGACTATTTTTCTCTCCAACACTGAAGGGGTTCAGTCTCCCCGCTCCCTTCCTCCCCAAAATCGGCTGTTGGAGTCTTCTCAGTAGGCATGGGATGGCCTGGTGAGTAGCCATGCCCAGCTACAAGGCTGGGATAAGCTCATTTTGCTACTTTGTCACTTGGCCTCCATCCTATGGTTTTACAGACTGAATGTCTACCTTTCTGATGGGAGGCACAGAATCTCTCTTCCTGTCCACACAGGCCTCTTGTCCTCCGGAGCTGTGTCCTCTGTCCTCCCCCAAAAGCCCGTACTTCTCCAACTATCAGATTGTACTTACAGGAACTACAATGCCTGTGGAATCATCTAGGGGTGTTGTTAACATGCAGATTCTGGCTCAGCGGGGTTGGGGTGGGGGCAGGGCCCTGGGATTCTGTATTTCTAAGAAGCCGCTAGTGATGTCTATGATGACCACACTTAAAACTTAGTGAGACTGGAGACCAGTGAGTGGATCTCAACCCTGGCTCATGGAACTTTTTAAAATACTTTTTTAAAAATAGAGTATTTAAAAGGCTTCCTGGGTGATGCTGACATGCAGCCAAGGATGGAGACTCACTGCCTGCAGGGGGTGTGTTGGCTCGAAGAGGCCAGGGAAGCCTTTGCAGCCACACCCCGTATTTTGTCCTGAGGTTCCTGGTGACCCTCCCTTCCCAGAGGAGGACAGCGACCCAGAGATTGTTCCTGACTTGCCCAAAGGCACACAGCTAGTCAGTTGTAGCACCAGGAATCAAATCTGGGTCAATGTGATTTTTCTCCATGTCCCCCCTTGCTCCCCCTGCCCCCCAGTTTTTACCGAGATGTAATCGACATAACTACCGTATAACATGATTTGACTTTCATATATTGTGAAATGATTATCACAATTAGTTAACATCATCTCGTACAGGTACACGCACACACAAAGGGAAATTTTTTTTTCCTTAGATGAGAACTCCTAGAATCTGCTGTCTGAGCTTCCGAATTTTGAGAGCCTTGATCCCTCCAGTGCAGCCCCAGTTTCCTCATCTGTACAGTGAAATGAGACCAGGCCTAAGGACCTACTTTCTCCAGCTCAGGGATGACCTTCTGGTTCATCTCTGTACTTCCTCCGGGAGGTTTCTGACTCCTCCGTCACCTGCCTTGCTTGGGTATAGTTCATCATCTGTGGCTTCCTCTAGGCCCACAGCCACAACCTCACAACATCTCCCCTGTTTTCACAAATGAGACAGTAGAGGCCCAGAGAGGCACAGGACTCTCCCAAGGTCACACAGCCAGTATTTAGTGGAGCTCAGAGTCCAACCCTGGAGCAAGAAGGAGAGGTGGATGTTGCAGTGGTCCAGGCTGGGGACTGACCTGGTTTGTGGGTCTGTGTGTACCTCAGAGAGCAGGGTGCCAGAGAAGAGGGGAGGGCTGTGTGTCCTTCCTGGCCCTGCTTCTGCCGCCAGCTTCACCCCCGAATGACCGAGGCCAGGCCTAAGGGCGGTGGCCTTAGCCAAAGCCAGACACACCCTTGGGACACATCCGGAGCTTCCTGGAAAAGACCTTGCAGTGGCTGGTTTGGTCAAGATCCTCCCAGGGTTGGGCTGAGGAAGTTCCCCGGACAGCTGATCTTTCTCCCATACCCTCCCCCACCCCAGCCACCCTATGAAGCACCCCACCCCCACCCATGTGTCCCCCAGCCTTCAGAGCTGGAATCATCCCTCATCCTTGACCCTTGGAAGCCACCCCTTGTCACTCATCCCACACAAGTCCTAGCCTTGCCTGGCTGCCCAGAAATCAACCTCTGCCCTAAGGAAGAGGCCACAGAAGAGGAGCCTTCAAGACAGAACAAAGGCCAAGTGGGGTCCCCAAGTTGAGTTGCAGGGCTGGGCCCACAGACCCCACACCCACACATGAATCTCCAGTGCAAGGTTGGGGCTGATGGAGGTGTGTGGGGCTGACTGGAAGGGCCAGGGAGGCCTGGGCGTCCTGTCCCTGGAAGAGGGCATCCTTGCACTAGAGGGCCTTGCCACTCTGGAACTCAAAAATAGTAACGACAACACACTAGCCTGGGGGCCCGCCATAGCTGGTGCCGGGCTAGCCATGTCAGTTAGGGTCCTATTGAATTCCCACAATCATCCTGAAGCAGGCACTAAATCTATCCTTTGATCTTATAGAGGAGGAAACTGAGGCCCAGAAGACTGAGTGATCTCACCCAGGTGGGAATCGGAGGGGCTGGGATTCAAACCCTGGGCCATGCACGACTCTATGCCTGAGGCTGGACACTGGAGTCAGTTGTGCAGCTCTAACAGCGAGGTCCTTCAGGGGGTGTTCCCATCACCAATCTGTCTCCACATTAACCCCTGTGGCCGATGGCATTTTCCAAAATGGCCACCACAACATTTCCCATCCCACCTACTCTTCCTACAATGTGACAGTGACACGCCTCTCACCGAGAGGTGGCGGGGCCTCTGGCATGGTGATGACAGCCGAGGTGACCGTATGGGACTTGCAAAGCTAGTTCCTATAAAAGATGGTAGGGCTTCCACCTGGTTCTCTGGGAACGTTCACAGTGGGAATCCAGCTGCCAGGCCATGCAGAAGCCCAGGCCACATGGGACAGTCACAGGTAGGTGTTCCAGCTGACAGCCAGCACCAATGGCCACACATGTGTAAGAAAACCTGCTAGATGACTAGCCCCTGTCATCGTCCTGCTGCAACTGTCTGAGACAACCCTGAGCAAGGACTGCCCTAGCAGAGCCCCGTTGGCCCCAGAACTGGGGGAGTTAATAAGGTTTGGGGTGATGGGGGAGACATAACTAGATCGCCCTCCATCCTCTCCCCTCCCACACCCCCGAGGCCAGCCAGGGCCTGATGCACAGGTGGTCCTCCTTCAAGTGTCTTTAATTCACAAGCACACTGACGTTCACAGGCAGCACTGGTTATTCTGATCTGTTTGTCCAGACAGCCTGGACCGTGGCAATAAATATCCAGGCGGCAGGTGCTCTATGAGCACGCACGCACGCACACGCACACACACACACACACACACAGATGTAGGCCTATTTAGGGAACTTCAGGCCTCCGGCTTGTGCAGAGATCGCTACCAGGGTGAGGAGAGAGTTCCTCCAGCATTTCACAGTGGCAGCCTTGTGTCAAGGACAGAGTGCAAAATCAACTCATGATGGGCACTTGGACTTCATTAAGCAACTGATCCCTGACATTTTCTTAGCTTTATTAAGATGTAATTCACATACTATAGCATTCACCCCTTTAAAGGATACAAGTCAATTTTAGAACATTTTTAATCATCCCCAGAAAAACCCGGTACCAACAGCAATCACTCCCCATTCTACCCACCCCCCACCCCGCCCCAGGCAACCACTAATCTGCTTTCCGTCTCCATGGATTTGTCTACTGTAGACATTTCACAGAAATGGAATCATACAATATGTGGTCTTTTGTGGCTGGCTTCTTTCTTTCACTTAGCAGAAGGTCTTGAAAGTTCATCCATATGCATGTACACCTGACCTTTCTATGGCTCAATACTACTTTATTGTACAGCTAGACCAGTCTGTTCACCCATTCATCAGCTGGTGAACACTTGGGTTATTCCCACTTTTTGGCTATTCTAAATCATGCTGCTATGAACCTTCATGTACAAGTTTTGGTGTGGACATATGTTTTCTTTTCCCTTGGGTGGACACCTAGGAGTGGACCTGCTGTAACCCCTGGCCTTTATACTCTGTCCCCTTGGCCAGGGATCTTCTTGCCCCTGGGCAGGCCCAACTACCTCATCCCCAGGTCTCCTAGAGGAAGCTGCACTGAGCCCCATGGCTGAGCTGGGCCTTCTCTGCCACCCCACCTCCAACCTTTGTCCTTTTCATCCAGGAATATGATTACCTAGGTCATGGTCTTGCCCCTAGGGTGGGGGGCTTGGCGCGGGGAGGTGAGCAACGTGAAGGGAGGGGATCTACTTGGGTTCACAGACACCTTATAGATTGGTTTGCCCCATAACTGGGCTGAGGGCTTTAGGGCTTTGGGTGGAAGAAGGATAAGGAGAGCTTGTAGAATGGCAGGATAAATTGGGGACAGGCAGGCAGGGAACAAAGCTCAGAGCCCTGGGGCTTTTTAGTAGCTGCCCCTCTAAAGCAGCAAAGTGCCTGTGACTCAGATGTGAAGGGAGGTTGCAGTCTGCAGCGTGAGTCTCCAGGTTAACCCACACCTGCCTGAAATGCGAAGCCCACACCCCAGGTGCTGTGAGTTAGCTCTCCATCGAGGGGCCGCAGGCTTTGCACGTGGCCTTGAGGTCTCCCGTCAGCTTCTTCGCTCACAATCTGGTTAAATGAGGCTCGGTTGTCTGTGACACGGAACTGGAGTGGGGTGAGCAGGGCACATAAATACCGCCGAGGGGCCCGCGGCGTGAATGCCCGGCTACAGATGCATTCTTAAACCGATGCCTCCTCTGGGGAAAAGAAGGCCTTCGCAGGAGGGGTTTGCAGCGCCAGGGCCTCAAGGACCCGCCTAATTGCCCTCTCGCTGACAAGTTCCAGGCACTGTTCACACTGTCTTTATCTTACCTTATTTGTCAGAGAAATATGTGTCATCCTCGCAGTCTCTGGTGGCAAGAAAATGCCGAGCTCTTTTACTATCGGGGGGTGGGGTGGGGGGAGAAAAGAAGAAGAAAGGAAGAGAACACTGCGGTCCTAGTGCTGCCCAGTAGCTCCCAGAACCAAGCCCGGTGGGGCATCCCCGAGGGCGCGGCGCAGAGCTCATTAGTCCTTGGGGTCGAGGCCGCGGGCGGCGCTCTGGGAACCCCGGAGGCCCGGGCTGAGCCCACCTTTCGGTTCATGCGTCCGTGGACCTGAGCTCATGGCGCTCGGGGCTCGGCACTCGGAAGTGCCCGCGGCTCCGGCGAGACCGGCCTGGGCAGGGTGCGAACCAGCGCCGTTCCGATCCACGGACTCCCAGCCTGGCACGACCGGACCCTCGGGTTCCGGCTTCTAACACTCGGACCCCGCGGTGCCCACAGCACCGAGTGCCAGGGCGCGCCCGCCGCGGGCGGGCAAACAGGCAGCGGGCGGGACAGTGCCCCCGCCACGCCCGTTGGGAGCGCTCGCCCCTCCAGGAAGCGCCCGCCTCGCCTCCCCACTTCCCTCCCCACACCCGCCCCTCCTTGGCCGGGGGGAGGAGCCCGAGCCGCCGCTGTCGCCCGCCCGCCCGCCTGCCCGGCCCGGGAGGAGGACCGGACCCCGAGCGGCTGGGAGCGCCCGCGAGCTGGCCCTGGCCGCGCGGGCAGCGCCCTGAGCCCGTCTCGCGCCCGCGGGCCCGGCCGAGCAGGGGAGCGCCCAGGGATGCCCCGGCGGCCCGAAGCGCTGGCAGCGGCAGCCGCGCGGTGAAGGCGGCGGCGCCCTCGGGACCCGCGGTGAGTGGGGCCGGGGAGGGCCAGGGGCGGGCCGGGCGCCCTGGCGCGAGTACTTAAGTTCGGCCTTGGGGCTCGCCTTCTGGCGGGTTGGAAGGAAGCTGGGTTCCGCCTCCGGGGGCTGCGGCGCCCCGAGCCCCCGCCACCCGCGCGCACCGGTGCTTGGGTGACTCAGCTCCGACCCGGCCACTCGGGGGCGCTCTGGCTTCACCCGGACTGCCGAGGGGGTAGGGAGCAGCAGGGGGCGGGAGGTGGGTTGCGCCCTCGGGAGAACTGAGCCCAGCTCTTTTAGGGACCCTCCTACCTTTCCGAGGGGCCTGGGGGCGTCCGGAAGGTGGAGTCCCCGCTACGGTCCTACCGTCGCAGGGGCTGAAGACTTGAGGTCGGGCTGCCTCCCGACTGGCGCGGGCCCCTCTGCTCGCCCGTACCGGCTCCCAAACCCCCCACCCCAGGGAACTGCCCCGAGAGCCAGCTCCCAGCCCCGGAAGGTGGAGCCAAGAGACGGAGTGGAGCTTACCCGAAGTCGAAGCGTGTTTGCAAACTAGTTTTTTCGCTAAAGCTGTCTGGCACCTGTGCGTTTGGGGGCGGGGGGTGGGCATGGAGAGAGAGAAATGCTCGCCCTTCCTTCCTGTTCCCTCTCCCCCTTCCCTCTCAACGCTGCTTCTCAGAACACAGGGGGGTCTTACCTCTTCCCTTCTCTTCCCATTCCATCCTCCAGCCTCCCTCTTCCCACTCCATTCCACAAGCCCTCCATTGGGGAAGGGTCTCCTTCAAGGGCTTTGTGATTTGCACAGGGGGCCCTGGAACCCAGGGCTCTGGTAGCCAGTTGGGGGTTCCTGTTGTTGCCTGTGACCCCCAGCCCTGTTCTGTATTGGGGGCAGTGACAAGGGCGAGGGATGTGTGAGAATCCGAGTGGCCCTTTGTTTGCTTGCCTGGGGGGTGTGGGCTGTCACCAGGGGGGCGGGGGCTTTTTCTCTTTCTTGGAGCACCTGCAGCTTCAAAAATTGGGGGGAGGACCCCAGTTGTAACCTTCCAGCCCAGCGTTGATGGGGAGCTTTGGGAGACCTCCGTCTGAACACCTACCCAGCAGCACCTGCCCCCCACTCAGGGCCCCCTCCCCTCGGAGCTCCCAGTCCTCGTCTATAAAATGGGCCAGTGGTCCAGGGCTTGTGCTGGGAGGCTGGGCGCACACAGAAAAGAGCAGCTTTATTGCAGTCCCTCTGGCGCAGGGCCCAGTGACCCAGTGAGCGTTGGCACTGCCCCAGGTAGGCAGGCGACATTGCTGGCGGAGTCAGGGGGTCACCAAGGCAGGTTTCTTCAT
Source organism: Furipterus horrens (assembly GCF_987537825.1). Classification (NCBI taxonomy): domain Eukaryota; kingdom Metazoa; phylum Chordata; class Mammalia; order Chiroptera; family Furipteridae; genus Furipterus; species Furipterus horrens. The sequence continues at coordinate 7,472,416 of NW_028327183.1, forward strand.
GGAAAGAACCTGGGGCTAAGAATGTTGGCACAGGTGTTCTTCTCACCCCCTGGCACTTCCTGTCTGTGCCCCGGTCACCCCTTGGGTTCGGGGATTTTTCCATCTGTGAAATGAAGCAGAGTATGACAATTCAGTTCACAGGGCTGCCGGGAGGCTGGAAGCAGGGGCATGGGGGGGGGGGGGCAGGCGTTCTGCAAGGGGAGAACTTGCGTTTCATGAATGGCAAATGTAGTGTCTCTGGTAGTGTTTCAAGGGACCTTCCTCCCAGAAACCATGGGAATTAAAAACTTAGGAACACAAGAGGGTCGGGGGAGAGCCTCAGTTTCTTTGCATATAAAGTAGTAAGAACAAAATACCCCTATGCTCTCCTAGGTGGTGTGAGGATTAAATTCGGTGACATGCCAGCGCTGTGACTGGTCCATGAGAGCGCACAGTCGCCCTTGACCGTCGGTGTCGTCATTCATGGAAACATTAGTGCACCTGATGTGTGTTACTGCATTTAGGATTCCTCCCGGGATTTTCTCAGGCCAGCCTGCACCTCCCTCTCCTGCCCCCTCCCTGGAGAGAGGAGCTTCAGGATCCCAATGTTGGGCTTCTGGGCGGTTCCAGGGTCAGGGTCCAGAGTGGGAAGGTGCTGCCAGGCCCCGGAGATCACCATGGGGGATGGTAGTTCCCGTGGGTGCGCCCATGTCCTCTCAGGGCTCCAAGGAGGGACAGAAAACAGAATAGCCAGCCTTCTCTAAGAATTCTCTCACTCCTGGCAGAACAGGGAGAGTTGTCACAGGGAAGGTCCCCTACTGAGAAGCCCCCACGGTCCCATCTGCCTGATTGAGGTCTCCCTGTTGTCTCCTGCTCCCACCCTTACAGGGGTGCTGAATCAGGACAGTTATTTCAGGAGACCAGCCGCCTCCCCTTTGGGGAATGTGGCCTCAGCCAAAGGGCGGGATTCCCTGCACTGCTGCCTGGCACCCCGCAGGACACAGGGTGGGCTTCTTGGGAGCTGGGAAGCCCCGCCTCCCTGGGGTCTTGGTGGGCAGCAACTGGAGAAGGGGACGACCTTGTCCCACCCCCACTGTCCAGGAGGGAGAATAGAGGGTCCTCAGGGGAGTTTTGTCTTCTTCCTGCCACTCCACAGTGCGAGAGGGCTGAGCCGCGGTGTGACGTGCCTCCTGGCTCTCAGCCCAGTGTCCTGTCCCCTCCTGGGGCCACCCGGCCTCCACGCCATGGTGGAGTCAAGTGTGCTGTCCTGTCCACGCCTTCCTCTCCAGGATCCAAAGTGAAACTAGCCTCACTCATGATCACGTCATCTTGCTTAATTTTTCCCAGGGCATTGGCCATGCTCTACAGCCACCTCACTTGTTCTTTTGGGTATCAGCCTGTTCCCTGCCCTCCTTCCCTAAGGAGCCCGCGAGGCCAGCGCCTGGTGCAGGGCTCTTGCCCGCGCTGAGGCAGGCGCTCAGTACTTGGAAGCTCGGTGGCTGAATCCGCCCCTGCTGTCAGACGGGCTTGTGAGGTTGGGGGACGGAGTGTGGCCCAATCGTGAATTTGCTCTTTTGGGCCTCGGGGAATCCCAGTCGCACCATGCTGAGTGCTAGGGGCCCATCAGAGGGCAGCGGATTCCCGGATGGAGAAGGGACAAGTGCTGACCTGGGGGACAAGGAAAGGTGTGTCTTGGAGAAGGCGGGAGCCCCCTGGCATTGAACGACTCAGGGCTGGGGGAGGTGGAGGCAGTGCCCAGGGTGGGGAATCCCCTGCTTTCATCTCTGCCTACCCAGGGGACGGAGGTGTCCTGGGGAGGACCACCCATTCCCCATGTGACCAAGCCTCTTAACTCCTCTGACCTCAGTTTCTTCAACTAGAGAGTGGGGGTCTTGAGACCAGGAGCTCCCCCAGCTGCTTTCTCCATGGGGTTTTGAAGGCTCCTGTGAAGGGGCTTGGAAACTGTGCACAGATGTTATGATTCCTCTTCCACCTGCAGCTTTGGGTCCGAACCTTCTGGGAAGGCTTCCCTCATTGTGCAGTCATTGGTTGTCACGCATCAGATAATTGAGCAGCTCCGCTAGGCTAGGGACTGTGCTGAGGGTACAGCTTCGGAGCCCTGAGTGGAGGGCGGCGGGAGGGGGGTGGCACTGGGAGAGACCAGCAAATGATAAAGCGGCAGGAAAACTTCGGATGGGGGGAACGCCACAAAGGGAATGAAACAGGGTGACGTGACTGTGATGGGAAGGCGGAGCAGTGAGGGTCAGGGAAGCCTCTGGAGCAGGAGACAGTGACGTTCACCTGGGTGCTCATCTGTGGCCTGGCTGTCTCCTTCACAGCTGTCTCTCAGACCACTTGGTGCCCAGCAGTGGACAGGAATGAATGGGTGAAGGAGGGAGGAGTGCCTTGGGCAGAGGACAGAGCACATGCAAAGGCCCTGAGGTGGGAACATGCCTCGTGTGTCCCAGGACCCCATTCTCCCCACAACTCAGCTCTGTCTCCTTCAGGGACTCTTTTGTCTCATCAGGAACTGGGAGCACGTGGCCTGCCCTGGCCGTCCCATCCCCATGCCACAGCAGATGATGCCCTTCAAACCCTCCATCCCATTGGGCCCCAACAATCTTTCTGAGTCACGTCCCTGTGGCCCCCTAGGAGGGTATCAGTGTGCTGGGTAAGAGCACAGTGGCCTTGGGAAGCCGAGTGGCCTGGTGTCAGGCTAGTTGGCCGTGGACTGCTTGAGTGAGATTGGGCAGTGTATTAGTTTCCCAGGGCTGCTGTAACAAAGGATCACCAACCGGATGGTTTAAAACCGCAGTTCTGGAGGCTAGAAGTCCAAATCCGCAGGGTTGGCAGAGCCACGTTCCCTCTAAAGGCTCGAGGGAAAGATACTTCCTTGTGTCTTCAGTCGCCTCAGGCATGTCTGACCAGCATCGCTCCAGTCTCTGCCTCCTTCCCACGGCTGACTCCCCTCTTTGTCGTCACACTATCCTCTCATAAGGACACCAGTCCTGCTGGATTAAGGGCCCACCCTACCCCAGTATGACCTCATCTTAACCAGTTGCATCTACAACTCCCCTGTTTCCAAATAGGATTGCATTCTGAGGAACTGGGGGGTTAGGATTTCACATATCTTTGTGGGGGCACAATTCAACCCCTAACAGGCAGATGACATAACCTCTCTGTGCCTCAGTTCTCTGATCTGTAAAATGGGGCGATACAAATAGGGCCCACGCACTGGGTTGCAGGGAGACCGAAATGGAGTGATGTAAACCTCAGGACAGGGCCAGGCACACAGGAAGCATCCTGGGAGCTGGGAGAGCTGGGGCCAGGAGCTGAAGAGCAGGGGGTGATGTCCTTGGCTGGGAGGACTTGCCCAGCAGGGCCTGGGTTCTTGGGTATGGGCCTCTGCCTGGGGTGCTGTGCCTAAGAGAGACCCCTCCCCACTGTCTGGATGAGAGGGGGATTGCAGGGTGTGGGGTGGCCAATCTGAAAGCCAGCACACTCCCGCATAGCCATTAACACATGGCAGGAGATCCCATTTGCAGCGGGGCCCACAAGGGAACGGGGGAGTGTGAGCCCAGGCTACCCTTGCAGGAACCCAGAGCGGATTCAGGCCTTATTAGTCCCTCTTGGGGCTAGGAGCCAGAGTAGCCAGGGAAGACTGAGGGGCATTTGTAGAGTCCCCAAGGCTGGAAAGCAGGGAAACTTGGATGCAGAGAGGAGAAGGGATTTGTGGGAGTGCACACAGAGTTGGGAGCCCCTGTCCCCCATGCTTCCCCATGGAAGTCTCCTGGGTGGGTGTGGGCCCCACAGGGTAGGGCCGTGAGGCTGCGTCCCAGTCCCTGAGGCTGGAACAGCTGTGGCCCATGGTCCCTGTCACCATGCTGTCCACCCTCCATTAGCTTGTCCGCCCTCTGAGGCTGGCCAGACCCACCCCAAGGTCCCTGAAGTGCTTACTGAATCCCAGAGCCCCTCCACATCCAGCCCCGTAGTGCTTCCTGGGAGACCAGGGCAGGGCATCGCCAGTGCCACTTCATGAGCGGAAGAGCCCAAGCCAGAAGAGAGGCTGTGGCGGAAGCAGGACTGAACCCAGTGCCCCTGGGTGCCCCCTCCCCAGGGGCAGAACTCAGAGATCAGAAGGGGGCTGCAGAGAAGAGTCTGCCTCTGGGTGTGGTCTGGCTGACGCTGGGGGCTGTAGGGGGCATCGGGGCCAACTCCTGCCATAGCCTCCTCGCCGTCCTGTCTGAATCTATATTTATCCCCATAATGGCCCGGCTGCCTGTCGGGAGTGCAGCGTCTCCTGAGCCCGGCAGCCAGTGCCTTAGCTGATGTAGAGAAGTGATTTGTGTTGAGATGCCGCCCCCTACCTTTATGAGCCTCAGCCAGTTCTCCGGGGGCTGCTCACTGCCTGGCAGGAGCTGGCAGCAATAGGTATGCAAAGAGGGCCCAGGGAGCCTGAGCAGCCTGGGGATCCCCACCCCAACCCCGCAGAGAACCAGAGCTGTAGGAGGCTGGGGGGCTGTGGTTGGAGCTGGTATGTGGCTGGAAGGTGGCACCAGATAAATGTTAAAACCTTTCAGCTCAAGGGATTCCAGAATCCCAGAATTCCCAAATTCTGGAATTTGGGGTGCCTGTGCTCCCAGGCTCCTGTGATTCCAAGATGACTTGGGTCCTTTGCCCTTCACTTCCCCTCACTTTCCACAATCAGTTGTTGAGCTCCCATCCTCTGCCTCTCCGTGCTGGGACCAAGGGGGAGAAAAATAAGATCCGGTCCCATCTTACTGTTTTTTTAATGTCTTACTTATGCTGTTACAGTTGTCCCAGTTTTTTCCCAGTATCCCTGTTCCCTCCAGTAATCCCTTCCCCTTTAGTTCAGGTACATGGATCATGTACGTCTTCTTTGGCTTCACCCTCGCCAATATGTCTATTTTGTTCCTGCCAGTTATGCTTCTTGATCCCTGCACCTTTTCCCTCACCCCCCTCCCCCGCCCCCTCCCTACTGATAACTCTCTATATGATCTTCGTATCGATGGTTCTGTTTCTGTCCTAGTTGTTTGCTTAGTTCGTTTTTGTTTTTTAGATTCATTTGTTAATGGTTGTGTTTGTTGTCATTTGACTGTTCATAGTTTTGCTCTTCTTTTTCTTAAATGTGTCCCTTTAACATTTCATATAATAAGGACTTGGTGATGATGAATTCCTTTAGCTTTACCTTGTCTGGGAAGCACTTTCCCTGCACTTCCATTCTAAAGGATAGCTTTGCCGGGTAGAGTAATCTTGGTTGTAGGTCCTTGCTTTTCATCACATTGAATACTTCTTGCCTGCACAGTTTCTTTCGAGAAAACAGCTGACAGCCTTATGGGAACTCCTTTGTAGGTAACTCTCTGCTTTTCTCTTGCTGCTTTTAAGATTCTCTCTTTATCTTTAACTTTTGGCATTTTCATTATGATGTGTCTTGGAGTGGTCCTCTTTGGGTCTAGCCTGTTTGGAATTCTCTGTGCTTTCTGGGCTTGTATGTCTATTTCCTTTACCAGGTTAGGGAAGTTTTCCTTCATTATTTTTTCACATAAGTTTTCAATTTCTCACTATTTTTCTTCTCCTTCTGACACTCCTATGATTCTGATCTTGGTTCGTTTAAAGTTGTCCCAGAGGTTCCTAAGCCTCTCCTCATTTTTTCCAGTTCTTGTTTCCTCATTCTGTACTGGTTGACTGTTTATTTCTCCCTTATGTTCCAAATTGTTGATTTGAACCCCCGTTTCTTTCCCTTCACCATTGGTTTCATGTAGATTTTTCATTTCACTTAGTATAGCCTTTACTTTCTTCCTTATCTGTTTGCTGTACTCAGTAATTTCTGTGAGCATCATTATCACCAGTGTTTTGAACTCTGTGTCTGTTAGGTTGGCTATCTCCTCGTCACTTAGTTCTCCCACTGGAAGCTTGAGCTGCTCCCTCTTTTGCTCCATTCTTCTCTTGTCTCCTCAACTTGACAGGCTCCTGTGTTTGCCTCTGTGCATTAGGTAGAGCTGCCGCACCTGTTACATTGTGAGGGGCGTAGCCTTAGGTATTCATCAGTGCTGAGCGACGGTTTCTGGTGCTGTATGTGGGAGAGGGGTGTGAGAGGGAACAATGCCACTTGCTCGGCATTCACCCCTTTTTCAGTCACTTCACTGGCTTCCCGTATGCAACTGGTGCCCCTCTAACTGTTGTCCCGGTGATGATTCCCAGAGTGAATGAGTTTGCATACATTCTAGGACTCTTGGGGCCCTCTAAACAGACCCTTGTGAGAGATCAGCAGTTTTTTCCCCGCCCCAACCCCCACTGGTTTTCACAGGCAGGAGCAATGAGGCTTTATTTTCCCGGGGCGCTGGAACCATGAGCTGTGCAATCTGGTCTCTGGGGCTGGGATCACTCCCCAGGTGTCCCTCCCGGCTTTTATGTGTGACTGCCCATTCCACCTCTTGGCCACAGCCACTGCCTTGCTGCTGCAGCCACTGCCACACCCACACCGAGTCCTCTGGTCCTCTTTGCCCCGGCTCCCAGTCTCCGCCCCTCCATCCCAGCTGGCTGAGTATTACTTACTTATATCTTTGTTTGTTGGACTTTCATGCAGTTTGATTTCCTGGTAGTTCTGATTGTTTTTTGTTTTGAGGTAGATGTAATCCTTATGGTTGTGGAAGGAGGCGAGGCATTCCTACCTATTCCTCCATCTTGGCTGGAAGTCCTATTTATTTACTTTTAGACAGAGGGGAAGGGAAGGAGAAAGAGAGGGAGAGAACATTGATTGTTTGCCTCTTGTGTGCACCCCGGCAGGGGACCAAGCCTGTAACCCAGGCATATATCCTGACTGGGAATGGAAGTGGTGACCTTTCACTTTATGGGACTACACTCAACCACATGAGCCACACCGGTCAGGCCTCAGGGCTCATCAGGCACATCTTTAAGCTCAAGTGTGGGTGACTTTTCCTAAGCCAGTTGTTACAATATGATGACCATGTAAATAACGGGGCCTCAGGAGGGGCTTTGTAGTCCCTGAATTGTTTCTAACATTTTATTAAGTATAACATACAAAGTAGAGCAGATTTCCCACAGGTACCACTCAACAACTGTTCGCAAAACAGAAAAACCTGTGTTAGCAGCACCCAGACTGAGAAACAGAAACACGCCCCACCCCCCAGCAGGACTTCTGGGAGCCAAAGGTTGCTGTGATGGTTGATTTTGTGTGTCAACTCGGCTAGGGGGTGGTAACCAGTTGTTTGGTTAAACACCAGTCTGATGTTGCTGCGTAGGTATTTTTTAGATAAGATTAATGTTTAAATCAGTAGCCTTTTGGCCCTGGCCAGGTAGCTCAGTTGGTTACAGCCTTGTCCCAATATTTCAAGGTTGTGGGTTCAATCCCTGGTCAGGGTATATACCAGAAACAACCACTGAACGTATAAATAAGTGGAACAACACGTCTATGTTTCCCTCTCTCTCAAATCAATTTTTTAAAAAATCAGTAGACTTTTATTAAAACAGATGAGCCTCCATTATCTGTGTGGGCCTCATCCAGTCAGTGGAAAGCCTTCAAAGCAGAGACTAAGGTTTCTCCAAGAAAAAGGAATTCAACACAGAAACCTTGCCCCGTTTCCAGGCTGCCTGCCCTGCCCTGCAGATTTCACAGTCAAGACTGCAATATCAACTGTCACCTGAATTTCCAGCCTTCCATCTTGTCAGACTTGCCACCATCGCGTGAGCCAATTCCTTAAAAGAAATCTCTCTATATGTTTATAGTTAACCTATTGGTTCTGTTTCCTCCAGAGAACCCTGACTAATACAGTTGCCATTTGTCTTCCTGGATCTTCTCACCCAGGAAGTGGGGGGAAGGAGGTAACTTAGATCTGAACTCATTCAAGACGTGTTCCAACCCTGCAGGTTCAGTAAACTCAGCCATCAGGGCCATTGGGACTGCCATCTGGTTAGCCGAGGGTTCCGGTTAACAGAGTATTGTCATCTAGACCAAAGTTTGCACACTCAGAGGTCTGCGGATCTGTGTGTACTCCTGAGCCCACTGCGGTATCACTAGGAGGCTTGTTCAAACACAGGTTGATACGTGCCATCCTCGGCACTCTGACCGAGCAGGTCTGGTCGGGGGCCCAGGATGGTGCATTTCTAACTAGCTCCCAGGAGAGGCTGAGACTGCCCATCTGGGAACTCCCTTGGAGGAGTGAGAGCCTAGGGCCACCCCAGAGCCTCTGCTGTCAGCGATTAGACACCACAGAGGAGGATTTGTGGAAGAGGACCCAGAGGCCCTACAGGTCCCGGGGGCTGCCACCCAGGAGTGTAGCCCCTTGGACTGTGGATGTGGGTCTTAGTCTGTTATCCCCTCCCTGGTCCCCACCATCCAGCACCTTGGCCTCCCTTGGTCTCCCTGCGAAGGGGAGGCTAGAGCCACGAATTTCAACTAGTTTAAACTCCTTGCCCCCTTTACATAAACCCTAAAACCTCACACATCTGCCAAGGTTTTGATCTGCCCCCATACATCAAAAGTCACTGATAATAACGCAGGCTACACAGGGTTGTTCTGAGTGCCGTGCCCCACTTAACCCTCACAATGCCCCCAAGAAAGCATGCGTATTGTTGCCATTTTTACAGAGGGGGAAACTTGCATGAGGTTGCACAGCAGATAAGCTGAGCCCGGGATGCGAACCTGGGCTGTCTGAGTCCAGAGTCTGTGTTCTTAGCCTCTGCCCGGTAATGACGGGTTATGTTTGCAGAGCAGAAGGAGGCCAGTGCAGCCAGAACAGAAGGAGTGAGGCGGGAGGTGGCGGGAGGTACGGTCAGGTCAGGCAGGGCCCTGCCAGCCTGGGGAGGATTTTGGGTTTGGGATGACCTAGGAGGGGAAGCCACTGGAAGAAATTCAGGTAGAGCTGTGGTAGCATCTGATTTGAATGTTTAGACTCCCCTTGGCTTTGGTGAGCAGAAGAGAGCTGGGACTGGGGCAGCCTCGGTGACACCTGTCATGGGCCAGTGCACGGCTGGGCACGAGGTGGCAGGGGCCAGGCTGGGCCAGGGCAGTGTACGTGGGAGCTGGGGACAATGCTGGCTGCAGCCTGGAGGTGGGATTGGCAGTGGCTGTGGGGTCAGTGGCAGCGGTGGTAAAATAGCGGGTGAAGGAAAGAGAGAGGTCAAGGCTGGTGGGTTCTTAGGCTTCGGCTAAACCAGAATATTCTAGACCTGTGGTTCAGGACCAGAGTCTCCAAATCCTGTCCTGCTAAATGATAAGATGTCTTATAAGCTGGGGCCGGTAGACCCTGTGGGGTTTGAAGCTGCTGTGTCTTGTTTGTTGCTGTTCATGGTAGGGTGCTCAGGAATGTTTGTTGAATGAATGAATGAATGGAGAGAATCCTCAAGCCCTGCCTTCTCTTTGTCTCAGTTAACCCTTCTGTAAAAGATACTACTAATTTTGTTTCTCCGCCTTCCAGCCCCTTCCATGGGGGGTCTGGTCGCCCCAGAAGGCCTGTGCCCATCTGGGCCATCTGCGAACAGGCTCTGGCTCCTGTACCCCCTCTCCAGCCTGAAACCTCAAATTACCTGTGGGGCGGGTGCTGCACCAAGGAGCCTTCTCATCTCGCCCAGATGCGCGTGGCAGGCCCAGCCCTCCCTTAATGACACCTTGCCTGCTTGCCCTCTCTGCTGGAGCAGGAGAGGAGGGGGCCCAGCCCAGCCTGGGCTGTGGTTTCTTTTTCCATTGCGTCAGGCCTCAGGGTCCGGCCCGCCCACCCGCCCGATGCTGGGCTGGCGCAGAGGGGCCCATTCCGACCAGGCCCGCCCCAACTCTGGACATCATGTGCTCCCCGTTTCGGGGATCCAGAGGCTTGCAGCCGGAGGGTGAGTTGGGGCTGAGGGTCCTGCCCCGAGCTGGGGGAGGCATGCCCCTTCCCTGCCCACCCGTCGCTCACTCGTAACTGGGGCCTGTGAGCTGACCCGGGCAGAGTGGCAGTCCGCTCCAAGAAGCCCATGCCAGCCCGCCCCGCCCCTGTGACCTGGCCCTCTTGCCCATGTCCTCAGCCAGGCTTGAGGCAAATGATGATGGTGACTTGGACCAGGGGAGAGTGGAGGTGGGGAGAAGTGGCCCAAAGGGTTCATATGAGAGTGTGTCTTTGCAGCTGTTAGTCTGGGAACACGCGTGTATGTGTATCTGTGACCATCCATGTGTGTACATGCACGAGGAAGTATATGAACCTGAACGTGTGGACCTGACCGTGAAAGCAGACCCGTCTGACTTGGCAGCAGGGCGGACAGTGGCCCAGGTGGCCTCTAGCATGTCATGAAGGGGGCCTGGGAGGTGGAGAGGGGGTGGGTGAGCTGGAACCCACCCCATCAGTGATGGTGGGACATGCAGAGGTGTAGACAGGGTGGCCCTAGAGAAGCTGGTGACCTTGGGCGCTCTGAGGCCCCCCTTGTCGCACGCTTCCTTTGGCCTGGCTGACTCCCCAGTTGCCCCTCCATGGGAGCCTGGAGCCCCGGATCACACCCTGCCTCTGCTGTTTTCTGGCTGTGGCACCTCGGGCAGGGGACTTCTCTCTCGGCCTCAGTTTCCTCCTCTGTAAAATGCGGGTGACTGTCACACCCCCACCCCACCTCAGGGTGGCCGTAAGCATGAGCAGGCATCCTCTCAGCCCCACGGCAAGATGTCCATTTTGGCCATCACTCTCCCCAGCCCTCCTGAGGGTCGTGCTCACGCCTCGCCGCCCTGGCAGAACCATGCAGCTGCCCTCAGTGGGGGGGAACGCAGCTCGCCAGCCCTCCATGGAAACTAATTTTTACATGACGAGAATAAATCCTGCAGGCAAATTGCAGTGCTGCCCTGCCGCTCTGGGCTCATGTGATTATAATGAGGTTCTAGGGACAGACGGGGAGAGGGAGGGAGCTGACCACCGGCTTTGTCACTGTCCAGATCCTCTCCTTGCCAGGCGTGCCCGGAGCTGCTGTCTGGAAGGGGCGAGGGGCCTCTGGAACCAGCCCCACGCCCACCTGCAGACTGGGGCCAGTGACTTCCCAGAGAGAGGCTGGCACTCAGGGAATGTGGCCTGTGGCCAGGGCCGGAGGGCGGGAAAGAGGGCCCAGCACGGCCACAGTGGCTTGATCCCCTGGCCTGGATGCCAGCCACCTCCTCGCCAGCCTCCCTGCTGCCTCTGTTTAGCCTGACAACCGCCCCTTCCCACAGGGGCCAGAGTAAGCTTTTAAAACCAAATCGGATCATGTCACCTGTCTGTTTACAACACTCCAAGACTTCCGTCACTCTCAGAATAAAGCCCCGACTCCCTACAGAGCCTCCAGCCCGGGAGACCTGGCTGCTGTCCCCACTCTCTCAGCCAGACAGGGCAGTCCGAGCCGAGCCTGAACAGTCTTCTTGCAGCAGGATCCTGGCCCTGGCCCGGCACTTGGGACTTAGCAGATGTTCAATGAACACTCCAGAGTGACTGAATGAGCCTCAGCGTCTTCCTCTGGAGAGTGGGGTGATAACAGCAGCCACCCCACAAGGCTGGATCAGAATTAGAGACTGCCCAGGTGACCCGCGCAGGTCGCGGTAACTTGGATTTGTTGTCCCTCTTCTGGGACAATGCAGGACCAGGTACCCGCTCTACAGGAGTTGGAACCTGGCCTTTGTAGGTCAGTGTTTGAGGCTGGGCTCATGCACATGGTGACAGGGCCTGGGTTCACGGAATATGTGCCAGTGGAAATAAGATCTGACCACAGGAGTCCCTCACCTCAGACTGTGTCGTGATGGCTTGTGGGCAGATGGGGAAACTAAGGCAAAGAGAGCCAGCAGGCTTGTCCTTAGGGCCTGTGACCCATGGAACCCAGAGCTCCCCTCCGCCCCTTCGGCAAGATGGGTTTCTCCACACTTGCTCCAAATGAGCGCCTTGCACGTGGAGGAAGACAGAACTACTGGAAGTAAGCCGTGCCAGCGGCTGGCCTTGACGGGGTCCAGTGCGTGGGGGTTGAGGGGGCTGTGTGCCGGTGAAAGGGAAAACTATGTTGAGGATAAGGACCAAATTCAGGCAGGATCTGAGCGAGACAGAGGGTTAATCTGCTCATTGGTTTATACACTCATGCTTTTTTTTATTCCGATATATACTGAGTGCACCCTCTGCACCAGTCACATGCTTAGGCCAGGGACACAGGAGGAACAAAATAGACAATGAAAAAGGTCACGTTTTGGATAAGTTGCCAGAAGTGAGCTTCCTAGTGGCCAAAGCAATGAGGGAAACCAGAGCAATTACAAGCTCCAGTGTAGGCACAAGATGCCAACGTGTTAACTGCTCAGGAGAAGCCTATGTTTTCCTGGCAGAATGCATGTCTGGGCTGCCCATGTCCTCTGTGGTTTGTCGCTGGTCTGGCTGGGGCAACTTGGACCTGTGTGTAGCTCACAGGTAAAGATTGACCAAAGCAGAGAAGCACTTCAAAGACAGACTAAACACATCGACCAGCGTCTCTTCGTTCCTGCATTTCCAGCATTCTCCCTTCTCCAATCTGTCACCCATGTTATTCCTGGCTCCCTGCCACCCCCCACCACACACCCCTTTCTTCTCTCTACCCGCATCTTGAAGGTCAGGTGGCGTAGCAGATGCCTGTTCCCTCTCTCTGACCCCCAACTCCTGTCCCCGTAGACTGCCAGGAACTGTTGCCGCCACCACCGCCAACCCCCATGGCCTACATACCAGGAGGGGGTGCCCCGGCTGCAGGGGCAGCCCCCATGGGCTCCCAGTACTGCATATGCAAGGTGGAGCTGTCCGTGAGTGGCCAGAACCTGCTGGACCGGGATGTCACCTCCAAGTCCGACCCCTTCTGTGTCCTCTTCACAGAGAACGATGGCAGGTGGATTGAGGTGAGGCCCCTCCATGGGTGTCTGTGGTGGGTGGGGGGTGGCTAGGTGCTGGAGAGGGGCTGCTACTGGACCCAGGGCTTCCCAGTCAGGTCCTTGGAGGTAATTGGGATGTGAGCTGGGGACTACTTAGAAAATTGTTGCTCTTACAATTATATTTTAAATTTTTATATTTTAAAATTATATTTAAAATTTTTTTTTAAGTTTTTAAAATTTATTTTAGAGAGAGCAGAAGGGTGGGAGAAAGAGAGGGAGAAAAACATCAATGTGCAGTTGCCTCTCATGTGCCCACAACTGGGGGCCTGGCCCATAGCCCAGGCATGTGCCTTGATTGGGAATCGAATTGGCGACCCTTTGGTTCGCAGGCCTGTGCTCAGTCCACTGAGCCACAGCAGCCAGGTTGTGTTTAAATTTGTATAATTACAATTCATAGATTTATATTTATAAATATATAATTTTATATTGTTTTATATCATAATATTTTTAATTATTATAACATACAGTTAAAACCTTAGTGTTTTACAAAATGCTTGCTTCCACTGTTAAGTAACTTTCCCCACTTGCTCCTGAACAAATACAGTCAGTAAGGGACAAACGGACAGGGTGAACCCAGGCCTTGGTCTCAATGCTAGACCAAGGCTCAGTTCTGTCCCTCCTTTCTGTGTGGCCTTGGCACGTGGCTGTCCCTCTCTGAGACCGTCTCATCAGTGAAAGGCGGGCTTCCCCCACTACCTACCTTGGAGAGCCCAGAGCTAGGGATGTTGATGGGAACACAGCCATGGATTGTGAACTGGAAAACCTCAGCCTAAGAACTGGGGAATGATGAGCTTGAGGGAGGATATTGAGAAGTCCAAATGGTTAAGACTTTCTAGTTTTAAAAATTGCTTTGTTCCTATTCCCAACAGGGTCTATATTCATGGCAGTAAATTTAGAAAAGCCAGGTAGACCTAAAAAGAAAATCAGAATGGTTGGGAACCTGCCTGTCAGGGAGAAGCTCTGTTAAAAGTTTGGTGCCCAGCCTTCCAGATAGTTTGACATGTATGTAGATTTTCTAAAGTATGTCTCTACCTGTCATTGTAATTACCGGGGCCACAGTGGACATCCCACTTAACATACTGCGCTTTAAGACTCCCCGCAGATGTTAGCTCCTTACAATGCCAAGGAAGTGGTGCTGAGATTGATGACCCATTTTACAGAAGGGCACCTGGGGCCCAGAGTGGGTGGGGACTTCTGTGTGTCACCCAGTGCTTTGGTGACTCCGCCAGAAATGGGGCGTGGGACATGGGGGTCAGTCGAGGACTCCTGGCAGCAAGCTCCAGGCCTGAGGCTGGCACGTCTGGAGCATCCTGTCCCCTCTGCCAGGTCTCTGGAAACCCCGCCTGCCTTTCAGGAAACGGTGTCCTCCTCCACTGCCCCACCCCTACCATGGCACCCTCCTCACCCTCCCCACCTCCCTCCCACCCATGCGGGCCACACTGACTAAAAATAGCCCAGGAGCAAGACCTCTTCCTGCTGCTCCAGCCCTTGGAAATGGACTGGGTGGGAGGAAAAATCAACACAGCCTGGGCCCCAAAATAGACAGTCACCCCGACTCTGCGGTTTGGGGCCTCCATGTGGAGAGACCAGGAGACGGGGTTGCTGTCCCAGCCCCACCCCCAACCCACAGCACAGGCCTCGGCTTGCACAGGAGGTCGGACTTTGGGGGGCTGCACAATTCCACTTCTGACATTCCAGGGTTCTCTACAAGGTGCAAACATCTGCCCTCAGTAGGGATGGGAAGCCCTGAATCCCACACCCCCTAAGGTTCCCTTCTTCTTTCTGTTGCTTCTTTCAGCTGCCGTGTAAAATGTGGTTTTAAAAAAGGATTCTCCCAAAATAAAAAGAATAAAAACCACAGAGAGTCAAATGCCTTCATTTCACAGAAGTGGAAACTGAGGCCCAGAGGGAGAAAGGGACTTGCCCCTGTCAGCTAGGCAGGGACAGGGCCCGAACTCTCATCCCAACACGCGGGTATGCAGCCAGGGCCAGAGAGTTCGGGGTGTGGGTGCTGGAGTCAGACCTGGGTTCACATCTTGGCCCTGCCCCTCTGGCTGTTCCACCTTGGGTAAGTCCCTGAACCTCTCTGTGCTTCAGTGCCCGCCCCTGTGGGCTGAGAGCAATGACTGTGGCAACCATCTGGGTAACTGGCCAAGTGGCTGGTACAGAGTCGGTGTTCAGCGAGTTGGCAGCCTGAGGGGGTTGAACCCACACCTGACTCTGACCCCCATGTCCCTGCCTCTCCGCCAGTATGACAGGACAGAAACTGCCATCAACAACCTCAATCCTGCTTTCTCCAAGAAGTTCGTCCTTGACTACCACTTCGAGGAGGTACAGAAGCTCAAGTTCGCCCTGTTCGACCAGGACAAGTCCAGCACCCAGCTCGACGAGCATGATTTCCTGGGCCAGTTCTCCTGCAGCCTGGGCATGGTGAGGGGGCCCCTCCAGGTGGACGAGGGCAAGGCGGGACCCCTCACCCCCAGATGTCACCCAGGCCCTGAGGACAGGGCAATCCCTTGGAGAGAGAGCCTCCCCCACCGCCAGCTTTCCCTGGGCCCAGGCTCCTGGCTGGCTCCTGAGGTGGCATCGCAAATGCAGACAGCCCTGAGGGGCCAGCAGGCAGAGCTTGTGGGGTCTGGGGCCCGGGGAAGAGCTTGCCTTGGAAGGCAGTAAGCACAGTGCCAGCCAGATGTTGCCACACAGGAGTGGGGGCCCCATGTGGTCAGAGCTACTGTTAGAAGTAATCAGGTGTGGTCTTGACTTCCTGGGACAGGAGGATCCGACCAGCACCCGACACACCCATGGGAGTCTTACTTCGGGACTGCCTCACTGTGTGACCTTGGGCAACTTCCTTTCCCTCTCTGCGCCACCCTGCCCCATCTAGCTCAGTCCTGGGTGAGCTTATGGAAGTCGGAGGTTGCAGGGCTAGGAGCCCCTGACATGGGTGCCAATCAGCCTTTATGGCTGTGGGCCCTTGGACAAGCCCCAGCCCCTTCTGGGCCTCAGTTTCCCCCATTTCACGAGGGGATAATGATGACGGCCCAGCCTATTGGGATGGCGAGGAAATAAAATGAAAAATGCTTTTAGAGGCCCTAGTATAGACCGCAATGCTCCAAGCCTTCCAAGAGTTGATGCTCAATGAAAAAGCCAAGGGTCCAACAGCTGTGTAAGAAATGGGGTCCGGGGTCCACACTGGCCTCTGTGCCCACACCCTCAAAAGGTGACTGAGGAGGGAGCTTAAGGCTGAGTGGGCAGGGACAGGGAGCTGAGAAGGGAGAGGAAACCTTCGCAGGACCTGCCACCAGCCAAGCACGGCCACCCCCCACCCCCCTGGAGGGAGGGGCAGGGCAGGACGTGGCATTGGCAGGGCCTGGTGAGAGCTGTGGCCGTGAAGGCCGATGACCAGGAACAAAGCTTCTGCCAAACCCCAGCCCTGCCTCTCTCCCCTCCTTTGCTCCCGGCTCCTGCTGGCGTCCCCACTCGTTGAACCCCCACAAGCCAGAGGACAGGGGAGCTGGATGCTACCATTCCCAGTAGCACAGAGAAAGAGGAGAAGGGCAGGGATGGGACTGGAGAGAAAGACCAGCATAGAGCGAGTGGGAACATGCTCATATCTGCATGAAGAAACACTGGCATTTCCCCCAAGAAGCGGAGGATCGGGGTGGCCCATGATGGGTGTAGGAACGGGGCACACAGACACAGTGGGCAGGTGACGTTACGGTGTGGTCCACCTTTCCTTTCTATGTTGTACTGATCACTGAACCTTGCATCAGTGTGTTTCCTATACAAACCAATGAAAAGACGAAGGGGTGGGGGTCTCAGGGTTTGAGCCTCTCCATCAGAGGGTAGGGTGTGTGCATGGCTTTGCGGGAGGCAGTTTGGGAGCTGAACTCCCTACAGTTTTCGCCAGGATGAGCCCTGCAAGAGCCTTCTCCTGGGGGCAGCCGGGTCAGTGGGATCCCGACTGCTAGGATTCCATCCCAGCTGCGGGACCTCAGGCAAGTGTCTTAACCTCTCTGGGCCTCAGTCTCCCCAGGCGCCCAGTGGGGTTAGCAATGGCGGCTGTCTGCCGCCCGCCGCGAGGATCGCGCAGGGGGAGGGGTGCCAGCGCCTGGCATGGAGCAGCGGGCTGTGAGTGGTGTCTCTTGAGAATTTTTCCTCCTTGCCAGCCCTCAGGAAGCTGTTCTCTCTTCTCTCCCGTCAGATCGTCTCCAGCAAGAAGATCACCCGTCCTCTGCTGCTGATGAATGACAAGCCTGCAGGGAAGGGCTTGATTACGGTACCAGCCCCCCCTCCCTCAGCTCCCCCTCAGCTTCTGCCCGCTGCCCTCCTCCATCAATGGGCCCTTCCCTGGCAGATAATCACCAGCTTTGTTTGGAGTAAAAAGGCCCAACTTACAACTTAGCAACAGGTCTCTTAGCAACCGGCTCCTGGCTCCACAGATGAAGCACTGGGGGCTGCCAAGCTGGGGGTAGGGGGTTGTTAGTGAATCCCACAGCCTCTTATTCCTGGGGCAGGTGCATTCCTACTTGTCTGGAGGCCTCTGAGCCCTCCCAGCATGCCCTCCCGGACCGGCCCCTGCTTGTCCTCCGTGGGGGTTCTTTAAGGAGCGCCTAGCCCGTCAGAGCTGGGCTCCCGGCTGCAGTGCGCAGTGATTCTGTGATGCGCAGTGATTCTTGGCAGTGATCCTTGGCGGTGCTCAGGGATTCTGGTGATGCACAGAATGCTCCTTTGCACGGATGAGCTCCTGGGTCCTCAGAGTCCAAAAGGCCGAGAAACCCAGTTTTACAGATGAGGGGACAGAAGCCCAGGGAGGACGTGCCCTGGGCGGTTCAGCGAGTGAGAGTCCCTGCTGGATTATCCTCCTTCACAGCCTGGGCAATAATTCAGGGAACTGGCCCCACTGGAGGGAGGGAGGAGGGCCCACCCTGTGTGTTCAAATGGTGTCACTCCCCTGCTCCAGGACCTCCCTGGCTCCATGGAGCCTTGCAGTCGCAGTCAAGGCTGTGGGGGACCTGGCAGTCCTCACCTTACCTTCCTGCCTCAGCTGTTTACCGTGGGTTCAAGGCCAACTGAATTCTTAGCACACCTTGCACAAACCCTAGGCCCTTAGCCACTATTCTGCCATCTGGAATGGCTCCTCCCAACCTCCCCCACCTCTTGGGGTTCAAAACCTCTCCATCACCTGGCCTTCACAAGCCAGCTCCCCTCCACCTGGAAGCCAACCCAGACCAGACGGAGCCCACCCAGCCTGATATGCCATTCCCCCTAGCATTTCCACCTGACCCACTCTAGGCCTCAGTTCCTTCCTCTGTGAAATGGGTGCAACAGTAGGACCCACCCTGCAGGCTTGTTGAGCAGGTCTCAGCTGGAGGTGTTGGGGAAGGGGCAGACCTAGCCAAGAGAGGGCCCAGTCCATTGCGTTGCTGTGGACCAGAGGGCCTTCCCTGCCACTCTTTGGGGACGGGAGAAAGAAAGGCTTGGGGAGGGCAGGTGGCAGTCCCAGGGTGACCCAGCTGGTCTATCACTGGCTGGCTGGAGCCAGGGGCCCATGCCCATGGGGAAGGCATGGAGGATAGATGACAGGGTGAGCTGATGAGACAGCAGAGGGAGCTCAGGTGGCTTTGTCCCTGCCCTGGGCCTCAGTTTCCCTAGCTGCACAGTGAAGTTGCTGAATACCTTGGTGTCTGGAGGTGGCTGTGCTTTCTGGGGGCCTGAGGGGGCCTGTCAGGCTGCTCCCTGGCCCAGAATATCTCCCCAGGGCTCAAGACAACCCCTCATGTCTGGTCCCTGCTGAATCTCCCCTCTCCATCCCCTGGCCTCTTCCCTTAAGCCACACGGGGTCACTTTTTGATTCCTCATATCCAGATGGGTTGCCCCATTTTTCAGAAGATGGAAACTGAGGTTTGGGGAAGACAAGAGACTTGTCCAAGGTCACCTGGTATTATCCCTACCCTCCCTAGTCCCTCCTAACCCTGGAGAATGGACTCCTGGGGCACTCTCTGCCCACTCTGCCCGGCAGCAGGCTGGGGGAGTCTAAGGAGCAGGTCCTGACTCCTCCCATTCCTTTGGCCTCACAGATCGCTGCCCAGGAGCTGTCAGACAACCGGGTTATCACGCTGAGTCTGGCAGGCAGGAAGTTGGACAAGAAGGTGAGGTGGGCAGAGAGGGGGTTCTCCTCTGGGGAGCCGTATCCCTCCCCTACTCCAGGGTTGTATGGCCTAGCCCTGGAACTTCTGGCCACCACTGTCATCACCACCCACCAAGGACAAGCCCATAGCACAGGGCTGTCCCGGCCACCCCAAATTAGGACCTTTTCACCATTGAGGTAGTGAGTTTCCCATAACTTAGAAGTATTCAAGACATGGCTCCTTGTCAAGACCCACTCCTTGGGATTCCCTGTCTCACTTCGTATAAAAGAAGAAACCTACGGCTGTGTCCACAGCCCCAGGCCCCCTGACCTCACCCCTTTCACTCTCCCCACCCCCATTCTACTCAGTCAAATCAATCTCCTCCCTGTCCCAGGATTACACCAGGCACCCTCCTGCCTCAGTCCCTTTGCACATGCTGTTCCCTCTGCCTGCAATCCTCTTTTCCCTGACTTTTCTCATGATGGCTCCTCACCTCCATCAAGCCTTTGCTCTTATGTCACCTCCTTAGCAAGGCCTTCCCCCAAATTGTAGTGGTCCCTGATTTCCCACCCCTCTGACTTTCCTTGTCCCCTTACTACTAATGACTGCCCGATATACATTACTTACTTATTTTCTGTTTCCCCCACTTAGTTATAGACTTTTTATAGTGACACTGTTTTTTAACTTAAAGAAATAGGTTTTTAAAGGATATCGTATCCCTTCTGTAATGCGTTAGGGAGAATTGCCATTTTTCAGATTCCCACTAAAATAAATTAGAATCACGTGCTGCTGGAGGCCTCTCCTTGCCCTGGGAACACTCAGGCTTTTGAAGTCCTGCCTGGTCTAAGGTGCTGGCTCTGTGCTCCCACAGGCTCCAGGCCTCTGAGTATAAGCTGTGGTAACCCCAGGCTGGCGGTGGGGGCCGAGGCAGCTGGTCCCAGGGGGCTGCAGCAGCCCTGGGCGGCTCACTGAGCCCTGCAGAGGCTGAGGGGCGGGGCCAGGCTGGCTCTGCCCACAGCTCCGCCCCTGACACAGGGTCAGGGAGGCCGTGGACCTCACCCCCCTCTCACCTGACCCTGGCGGCCACGCCTCCCTCACCTGCATCCCCCTGCTTCCTCCAGGACCTCTTTGGGAAGTCAGACCCATTTCTCGAGTTTTATAAGCCAGGAGATGATGGCAAGTGGATGCTGGTCCACAGGACTGAGGTGGGTATGTGGGGGCCCGTGGTTCTCTAAGCCAGTGGGTTTGCAGTCCAGCTGCCGCCAATGGCTCAGGATGCGGTTGCGCCAGCATAGCCACAGGGTGCCAGGGAAACGCGAAATGGTGCCTAACGGACCCATTCGCCCTGCCACAGGGATGCCCGCTTCCATCCTCAGAAGTGGGGCCGTGGGGCTGTGGGGCTGTCCATCTTGCCACTGCCGTCCCCATTGGACTGATCTGACCCCAGCGCCCCGCTGCCCCGGGCCTGAGCTCACCTTGCCCCTCACTGCCCTGCAGGTGATCAAGTACACACTGGACCCTGTTTGGAAACCATTCACTGTGCCATTGGTGTCCCTGTGTGATGGGGACATGGAGAAGCCCGTCCAGGTGAGGGGACCCCTGCTCCCCACCCTGCCAGCTCCAGCCTTCCCATCTACCTGAGGCTTCTGGCAGGGGGCCCAGGCAAAGCTCTTTCTTATTAAAGTGGAAAGAGGCCCCATCTGGGGAGAGGGTAGGAGACCAGGGTCCCTCTCTCTGGCCTGCCTGGCCACCTGAGTGACCACCAGCTTTGCGCGCCCCTTCTGTAAAGCAGAGTGGCTGTCCTGGTCTCCCCAAGGCCTGTAGTGCTGCTAGGTAGGAAAATGGATGTGGAAACCCCAGGAAAGACCAAGTATCACTGTCTCAAAACACCCTCAGACCTCAGGGGCCATGTCTGTTAGCAGGTAGGGTGGGGAGAGGCAGCTAGGCCAGGCCAGGATCCCCAGATAGGGTCCCAGGAAACCTGGGTCCAACTCAGTGTTCCCTACTGCCACGGTGAGACTTTGGGCAAGTGCTTCCCTCTTAGGGCTTCGTTTTACCCATCCGTAAAATGAGTACAACCATCTCTACCTTCCTCCTATGAGTGTCATGGCAGCTGAGTTAGAGAGCATGTAAAGCTAGGGGTTTTTGGTACCCGTCTTAAGGAAAAAAAATCTAGGCAGGGCTCCAGGCCATGGCCTATGAAGCCTGGTAGGCCACAACCCAGGATGATAAGGAACCAACTGACAGCATGAGAGGAGTTGAGCTTCCTGCACTGAGGGTACAGCCTCCATTGCTGGGTGGCACACTTTCCCTTTCCACCAGCAATCATGGAAGGCTTCCTGTGGGAGGTGGTTCAGGAGCTAACAGCACCATCCCGGGCCAATTAGGCAGGTGCGAGGGGGAGACGGAGGCAGCACCAACAGAGGAAGACGTGGGGTTTGCTCAGGGAGCTGAGGGGCTGGAGAGCTCCTCTTTGGGGGGCAGCTCGGGGTGACCTCACTGGACCCCCCCCTCTCCCCAGGTCATGTGCTATGACTATGACAACGACGGAGGCCATGACTTCATCGGCGAGTTCCAGACCTCGGTGTCACAGATGTGTGAGGCCCGTGATGGTGTCCCGGTAGGACGGGCTCATGTGTGTGACCCCAAGACCTCAGCAGGGAACAGGGAAGGGGCACAGGTTTTTGAATCAGGCAGATTGGGGCTCAGATTTCATCTCTCTGGCTTTGTGAACTTGAGGGAGATATCCAGTCTCTCTGAGCCTCAGTTTCCC
Organism: Furipterus horrens; assembly: GCF_987537825.1. Classification (NCBI taxonomy): domain Eukaryota; kingdom Metazoa; phylum Chordata; class Mammalia; order Chiroptera; family Furipteridae; genus Furipterus; species Furipterus horrens. Next base: position 7,494,200 of record NW_028327183.1, read on the forward strand.
CATCTATCAAATGTAGGTAGAGGAGTAGTAGAATGGGAATTAAATGAGATGATACAGGTAAAGCGCCTGACACACATTGAACACTCAGGAGTGTCCGTGTAACTCACCTTGAGACACCACGCCCTGGGTGACAGTTCTGATTCATGAGTGGATATGACATAGATGTGTTGTCTGGGATCAAAAATAGATGTGGCTCCTCCTACCTTGGAGAGCCACACCTTGGTGTGAGACCAGGTGGCAGGACCCATTTCTGGGTGTGGACATCCAGGAAGGCTTCCTGGAGGAGGCATACTTCCCCTAGTCAATGCTAGAGAGGATTCTGGAGTCCAGGGGAGCATCAGTCCTTATGCCAACCCTGAGGTGAACTTCTTTTCCTCCTCCCATGTTGCTCAGCTGGAGTTCGAGTGCATCAATCCCAAGAAGCAGAGGAAAAAGAAGAACTATAAAAACTCGGGCATTATTATCCTACGATCCTGCAAGGTGAGCCAGTGAGGAGTGGGGGAGGCACAGGGCAGGGCCACAAGGTTTGGGTTCCAATCCTGGTCCTGGTTCTGTAACCTCAGAACTTAACCTCTGTGGGCCTCAGTTTCCTCATCTGTAGAATGGGGATATTAGTGAGGGTTAGTCTCCTATCACATCCCTGTGCGGAGGACACAAGATGATCTCCCAGAACCCCTCCTAGTTGGAGGGTAACTGTAGGTAGTTACTCCTTCCCATACGGGCAGCTTACCCATTATAGGTTTGGCATCCGAGGGGCAAAGGGTGTTGGGCCGGGCCACCTTGTCCTCTGGCAGTGACATCAGTGAGGGCTCAGGTAACTGTGGCTCCCCTGATATAACCTGGGCCACTGAGGCTCAGAACAGCAACGACATTTACTCAGCAGTGGCTGGGCTGAGGTCCGGGGCCAGGCCCCCTGGCTGTCTGGCAGACAGGTGCTTTTTGGAATTGGAGAATATTAAAGAAGACACCCAGGACCAGGGCAGCGAGAGCCCTGGACGCCAGGCCTGAAGGTCCTGAGTGGGTCCCAGCAGGAGGGCCCTGGAGCTCGGCCTTGTCCTGGTCGGGAGACGGTGCTGTCGAGCTGGGGTTTGGGGGGACAGTCACTGGGGAGGCCGCAGCACAGAACCGCGGTGTGCGAGTGAGGCTGTCAGCTTGCCAGCATCAGGCTTTTGGGTCCTTGTCTCTGAGACTTCTGTCACTCACACGCCCTGTCCTCTTATTGGCACCTGTCTTCTTATATTTTTGTCATCAGCCCCTCCTCCTCCCTGTCACTTCTGTTTCTCATTTTTTACTTAAATGCACTGAAGTTGAAATTCCTTTCAACATAACTCTCCCGAAAGGCAAAGGCTAGTGCCCTTTGCCAAACGGGGGCAAAGAGCATCAAAACAATGTTTAGCAGCTTTATTAATTTATGGAGGGTGGCCTAGAGCCAGGGGCCAGGCCCTCTGTCAGAAGTGGAGGTTGGTAAGAGCTGGAGAGGCTGACAGACCGAATGGCAACTTGAGACTTTCGTTCTCACGTCATCAGTAGGTATAATTGATGCTGGATCCTGGGACCCTGTTGCCATCATCGCGTGTGTGTGTGTGTCCCACCCACTGGGAACCATTGTTCTGAGTATTTTGTTCTAGAGGGATTTGGGTTTTGTGTTAATCAAATCCAATTTTGTCATCTGCCTTTTTTGGTCTCTTTGACCCTACTAAGGTTTCAGGGTGCAGAGCAGCAGCCCCCCAAAGGTCATCCGTAGAGAGTGCGGCCAAGTGGAGGGCAGGGTGGGGGCCAACTGACTCCCCGATTCCTTGCAGATAAACCGGAACTACTCCTTCCTGGACTACATCCTGGGAGGCTGCCAGCTCATGTTCACTGTAAGGTTCTCCCCACGGCAGTGAGGTTCTTCCCTGAGGACTTGGGCCCTGACTGTAGTGGGAGGCAGGGGTGTCTGGCATAGGCGGGTGGGCTCCAGTCTGGGCTTAGCTGCCCAGCCCACAGAGTTCGCTGGCTCCACGCCTTCAGAAGGAAAAAGCCCACTTCCTCCCACTGGCCACAGGCCTTCCTGCCTCATCTGCTCCCCCTCCTTGCTCACTCGGCTCCTTCCACACTGATCCTCACTGTTCCCCCACGTACCAAACTCCCCTCTGTCTTCGGCCTTCGCATTTGCTGCTCCTTCTGCCCAGAACACTCTTCCCTGGAACCTTCCTGCCGTCCTGCGTGCCGGGGACAGAGAGGTCGTCTTGTCAGGGAGCTCTTGCTGGATGCTTCCTGCTCCTCTTTGTCACTTCTCCTCCTATTTGATTATTTTCAGGGCACTTGCCACTCTGAAATTATCTGGAGTATTTTTCCCTCATCCCTGTTTGCCCCACCCCCTCGGCTGTGAGAGCCCCAAGTGTGGGCTTTATTGTGTCTCTGCTCCGCCCTCAGCACATCACACAGTGCCCAGCACAGAGCGGATGCTCAGTGAATGCTGCTGAAAGAATGGCTTGTCCCTCTGCCGGTGGCCTGGAGTGTTCGCCCTGCAGACTTCTGTCCCAGTCATCTCATCTTTTGTTCCTCACCCCCAGGGAAGCCTCAGGCCCAGGGGGGAGCCTGCTGGGGTCCCCTGCTCTGCCCACCTCCCACCTTGCCTCACGGCTCTCCAGCACCCCCTCTAGACCCAGGAGCACTGGCGCTCAGCTGCAGGACTCTTTGGGGTCAAGGCACTGGTCCTGCTGACCTCTAATACGCTGGTTGCCATTGCCCCCTCTTCCACAGAGGCTGTCCCCTGCATGCATGTGTTCATTCAGCAAATGGATACCAGTCACCTCCTGTGTGCCAGACTCTGGGCTGTGCTCCTGCAGGGTTCCCCCCCAAAACTAAGATATGCCACCCTGACCTCAGGCAGCTGACCCATCCCACAGCCACTGAGTTCCAAGGTGGCCATCTCTCGCCCTGTCCTCCTAACCCTGCCCTGCTGGACAGTCTTGCCCACCCTTCTGAGCTGCCCCTCCAAGGGCTGGGCTGGGGTTCCCTCAAGGCTGAGAACAGGAAGAACCCGAGTCCCTGGTCACTGTCAGCCCCAGGCCCTGTGGAGCACCCGCCCCAGGCCCTCTGCCCAGCCCTGGCTCCTCAGGGCAAGCATCTTGCCTGCCGTGAGCATCCGGTCTGACTGGGGAGGTTGGCACTGCCCTCTCTGGCAGCCCCAGGCCCCCAGGCCCCTTGGTGGCTGGAAGGATGAGGAGGAGGTGGCTTGGGCTGAGGGTGAGGTGTCTGGGAAGGCAGCCTCTGAATTGGGCCTGAAGGACGGAGGGGAGCTCCGCAGGGAGACAGATGGCCTGTCTGCTCTTTAGGTGGATGGGACCTCATGAATAAAGGCCTGGAAATGGGAACAGATGAGTATGTGGATGGGGACAGTGACAGGGGAAAGGAATTCGGGGCTGTCAACTGGCTTTGTCTCACATCTGGATAATAAACTTTATGCTCAGGCCACAGATGGCGTTGGAGCCAGAAGAGTGATCCAGTCAGACCGTTTCCAGGTCTTAAGGAAGGCGGGTTGGGGCTGGGAGATGAGAGGGCTTCCCATGTCCCGTTAGCCTCTGTTCCTGTGGGTGAGAAAGGGTGCTGGGGTCTCTGGCCACACTGGATGGTCGTTTTCCCCCGCTCTGCAGGTTGGGATAGACTTCACAGCCTCCAATGGGAATCCCCTCGACCCCTCCTCTTTGCACTATATCAACCCCATGGGCACCAATGAATACCTGTCAGCGATCTGGGCTGTCGGGCAGATCATTCAGGACTATGACAGGTAAGCTTAGAGAGGGACTCTGAAGGTCAGCTCGGGCTCCAGCAAACTTAGCTGAAACATGGTCCCTGCTTCAGGGAGTTTCTTCTTGAAGGGGGGAGATAGGCGTTTCAAGAGACCAGTTTACCTGTGAGGCAGGAGCTATGACAGCAGCAAAAAGAAAGGGATCCTGCGTAATCAGGGAAACCCACAGAGAGGAGGGGCCATTTGAGTTGGGCCTTGGAGGATGAGTAGGAGTTTGCCACAGGGAACAGATTGAGAGGTATTGCAAGAAAGGACACATGGGATTGAAGTTGGAGTGTCAAGGTGCCCTCTATATTTGGGGACAGCAAGTAGCCAGTGGCCAGTGGCCAGGGCTGGGGAAATAGGGCGGGAGGGAGGGCAGGTGGAAGGAGATGACACTGGGCTCTAGGGCTGGGTGATGAAGGGCCTTGAATGCCAACCGGTTTAGGGGAATTTTTTCCAGCCATGAAAGGAAGGTTGAGTCAGCCAGTACATTTCACTCCCATCATGACTGGTTTAGCGGCTGCATGAGATCCCAGTTTGGGAAGGATCTAGAAGCTGCACCCAGACCCATTGGTTAGAAATTCTGTGTCTGCCACAAGTATAGATGAGCTCAAGCCACACCAGGTACCCAGAGGTGGGTTTGGGCTCAGCAGGCCATTTGAACAGAGCTATGCTTTTCTTTCTATCCTTGGGGGTGTGCAAGGCAGAGGGGGTGGCCCTGGGTAGAGAGCTTGGGAAGGGTGAGCATGGGCGGGTGGGACCCCTGTCCAGTGGTCTCTCAGTGTTTTTTTCTCCACTCTCTTATTAGTGATAAGATGTTCCCAGCTCTAGGGTTCGGGGCCCAGTTACCCCCAGACTGGAAGGTGAGTGAACCAGAGTCTTTCCTCCTGGCTGGGACGGGGTTTGCATGTGTGCGCATGTCTCTCCAAAATCTGCTTTGGAAAGGTCTGGTGCTGGAGTCCAGTTGCCCTGCTTTCTCTGAGGTTCCCCCGAACCCACACTCATTTCTCAACCTGAACCTCACGCCAGCACTGGAGCTTTAACACGGGACGGGACAGTGAAGCCCTCTGGCCCCCGGTACCCAAGTCAGGTGGGGAAGACAAGAAGGATACCAGGTTTAGCAAATGAAAATACAGGACATCCACTGAATTTCAGATTAACAAGTTTTTAAGTGTAAGTATGTCCTAAATATTGCCTGGGATATACTTAGGCTAAAATACCCATTGTTTAGCTGAAATTCACATTTAACTGGGTGTCTGTATTCTGCCTGGCAACCCTAAAGACAGGCAGGGTCATCAGTTCCGAGATGGGGCAGCATGGGCCAGAGGGGGGCCCCACCCCAGCCTGGGAATATCAGGAGAGACTTCCTGGAGGAGGCATGGTCTAAGCCAAGAGAAGGGAAAGTAGGGATTCGCAGAGTGACGGGGGCTGGCGATGGGGCAGGGAGCATGGCAGAGAGAACAGCCTGTGCAAAGCCTGGGAGGCAGAGGAAGCAGGGCCAGCTGCAGAAACAGAAGGAAGGTGGGCGCGATGGACTCCCATGGAAGATAGGCAGGATGGGAAGATAAGCAACTAGAGGGGCAGGGGGCCAGCCATGCAGGGCCTCGAACGCATATTAAAGAGCAGTGGGGGCCACTGCAGGGTCCACTTGAGTGTTATAATCCAGTGGGTATTTTTGAAGGCCCACCCTGGCTGCTGTGTGGGGACTGGCTGGGGTCACGGTTGGCAAGATGGAGGGATGGAGAGAAGGGACGATGTCTGTTTTATAGGTGAAAGGACAGAGGTTCAAGTGACCTGCCCAAGGTCATGTTTACAACAGGAGCCTTGATTCCAACTGGGCAGACGGACTCTGAAGTTTATTCTCAGAATCGCCTGCCTCTCCAATGAGAAGCCTTGGGGGAGTGAGCCCAGGGGCTCCTAACCCTGTGTGTCTGTCGCAGCCAGTGCCCCCTTTTGTCTGCCTTGCTGTGCTGCATGCTGTTTCCAGAGGGAGCATTCCCCTTCCAGCCTCCCCAGGGAGGTGATTTTCACCTAGAATTTCCGAGAGTGGCTAGGGGAACCGCTGGCCATCATGTGGTAGGGGGCAGCGTCCAGAAGGACCAAAATGGTGCCCCAGGGAGAGGGGCAGGGAGGGCTGGTGCTGGCAGGCCCAGCAGGAGCCTGTTGCTAGGACACCGGCCAGCTTTCAAAGAACTCTGGTTCAGTGAGATGTTCTCTTGTGCAAAAGCCTCCTGGAAAATGTCACAGGGCTTGGCCAAGCTGGAGTGCCCGGCAGTGCCTGGAGGGATGCTGGGACCAGGCCGGGAGAGGATAGATAACTCTGTCCCACCCCCCATGCCAGGCCTGGCCCCTCCAGGCCCCTCCCCGCCTCTTGTTCTAACTGGCCTCGCTCCTGCCACAGGAACGTTCTTTCCTTCCTTCCCACCTCAGGGCCTTTGCATGTGGCCTTCCCCAGCCTGTTGTCCCTTTCACTCACTTTTCACACTGCTTCTCAGGGAGAGGGGCCCCCACCCCACCCCGGGCCTCACAGGGGGCCCTCCTCCTGCCACACAGTGTACTCACACAACTCTGGTCACTTCGTATGTGTGGGTTGGCTTATTTATCATCTCCCTTTGGGGCTCAGTGCCCGGGGAGGCCACCTAGCTTCCTTCTCACCCTGTCCCTTGTTCCTGACATGCAGGTGGCGTGCATGTCTGTGGACAGTGGATTAGGGGCCCAGTGGCCTGAGCAAGGACCCTGGGACCAGCTGCCTGCCCCTGGGGCCCCAGTTCCTCCCTTCCCTGGATTGTGGCTGAGGGATGCAGAAAGTGTCCCCCTGAGGAGATGGCCTGAGGCGTGGACCTTCAAAATGAACCTGAGGCCCTGGCTGGTGTGGCTCAGTGGATTGAGCACTGGTCTGCGAACAAAAGGGTCAGCAGTTCAAATCCCAGTCCGGGCACGTGCCTGGGTTGCGGACGGGGTTCCCAGTTGGGGGCATGCAAGAGACAGCCACACAAGGATGATTCTCTCCCTCTTTCTCCCTCCCTTCCCCTCTCTCTAAAAATGAATAAATATATAAATAAGCCAGAGTTAGTCAGATGAAGAGAGAGAACGGGTGGAGAAGAACACAGTTTATGACTCTTTCCACTTTACAGATGGGGAGACTGAGGCTTATAGAGGACAGTCCTCTGAGGTCAGCTTCCTCAGAGCCTCCCTCTACTGTCCTGCCCCTGCCAGGGCCACAGGGAAGTGTCTTAAGTCACTCACTGACCAGGGGCCAGGCAGGGCCAGGTGGAATGAACGGGGACCACTGATTGTCACAGGCCACTCAGGGAGTCCCAGGACAAGGACCTGTGGGCAGCTGGTCCCCAGGGGCCCCTAATCAGCTTGGTGTGGCCTCCAGGAAGCTTGTTCTGGTTAGTGGCATTTTTCAGGCAAACCAGGGCAACAGGCATGAGAGGGGCCGTCCACAGGCAGCATGGACACTTGACCCCCAGATCTGCTCCTGGCTCTGCTGTGGCTCGCCCATGGGATCTAGGCATTCCTTGGCCCTCTCTGCGCCTCAGTTTTGCCACCTGTGAAATGGGACTGCTGGAGTAGGTAACCTGAGAGGCCTTGGGGTGGAGGGTGACCCGCCACAGCCCCACCCACTTGACCCCCCAGGCCAAGCCCTCCCGAAAGAGGGGAAAGCAGTGGGGAATGAAGAGGTTGGGTGGCTGAGAAAGGGAAACAGTTACCTATCCCTATCAGGAGGGGGCTTTTCCCTCTTGGTGTCTAGAATCTCCTAAAATCTGATTTTGCAGGAAATCGTTGGCCCACAGGAGGCCTGTTTCCCTGGCAACCATTTCCTTCTCTCAGCCCCTCTGTACAAGCCCCACTCTAAATCTCTACCGAGGCTCATGAAGTTGCCACGGCAACAAGGACCTCCGGCCCCTGCACCTGGAGCCCAGACTGGGGACGGGGTAAAGGGGACCCCTGGGCAGGAACAGGGGCCAAGATGGACATCAGGGGACTGGCTCCATGCCAGGCACTTAGAGCTGAAGGAACAAAGAACAGAGCCACCCATTCCCTAGGACAGAGAGGGGGTCTTCTCCTCCGGCCACCTGCCACCCACAGGGCCGCACTAGGGCGAACTTCCTGTGCCGAGTCCCTCCCCTCTTGGCCCAGGAGGGCTCCCAAGGTCTAGGGTGCACCCCCATCATGGGGCACTAGGGACCTGGGTCCCTGGCCTTGGCACCTAGATCCCCCTCTCTGGGTCTCTGTTTATTTGTGAAAGCGGGGGCGGCGGGGGGGACATTAGACTTCTAGCACCTCCAGTGTAGTGCCTCAGAGCTAAAGTGTCTGTCTGGGATTGTTTGTGCCCAGCCTGAAGCTATCCCTTGGCCTGGACCTCTTCACCCTCCTGATTAAAACCCCTGGGAGCAGGAACACCTTCGGAGGGGAGTGGGTTCACGGAACATGACCTCAGGAGGCACTCTGACCTCAGTTCTAGTCCCAGCTCTGCCGTTCAGTATACAGGAGACCATGGGAACATTGTAGTATGTTCTGTGTCTGTCTCATCATCTAAAGAACGGGGTACTAACAGGCCTTTCCCCACTGCGTGCTGTGAGCAAGGAGAGAGGGGCGCTTAAAGAGCTGGAGCATGGGGCATGGCATGCAGGAGGGAGGGGGCTGAGTGGGGAGTTAGGCTGTGAGAGGGGGCGGGGGAAGGGAGAGTGGGGAGGTCCCACATCTGAGCTCTGGCCTCTCCTGGGGCCTTGGGTTCTATAGCCACCCCAGTCCTACCTGCAGCCCTGAATGGGGTCTAGTTGTGTCCAGGATCATAGGAGTCAGCCTTTGATGGAGGGACTCCAGTTACGGCCCTGACCACAGTGAGAGCTGGTGACCAAGGGGCATCTCTGTCCCTCTCAGGGACTCTCAGAGTGGGGCGAGGAGCCATAGGTGGCCCTGAACCTGCAGAACAGATTGGGGTGACGCGGAAGTGTCTCGGTTGCTCCTCTCAGTGTGGGCAAGACCCAGCAGCGGAGGTAAAAGCAGATGTGGGGTATCAATAGCTCTGACCTTGAAGTGGGGGGACAGTAAAGAGCCAGGTATCCTCAGAAGGAGCCTGGGACCAGGTTTGGGGTCAGAAGGCTGCCAGCTCAGCATTTTTCTCTGCATTTCAGGTCTCCCATGAGTTTGCCATCAACTTCAACCCCACCAACCCCTTCTGCTCAGGTGAGTGTCAAGCGTACCTGCATCTGCCCCGGGTTTGCACCAGGCCAACTCCCTGGGTGGAGGAAGGGGGCCAAGTACAGGTCTTCTCTTCTCCCCTCCTCCTCACACCCTCTCAACATGCCAGCTAGGGGAAGAGTTGGAGGTTAGAGTCAGGTGGTCCTGGATTCGAGGCTAGCTGCCACCCTTGCCTGGCTGTGTGACCTTGGAGAGGTCACTGCCCCTCTCTGAGCCTTTGCCTTCTCACCTGCCCTAGAGAGATATGATACCTGCTTAGCTCACATCACTGTGGTCGGGTGAGAATTCAGGGGAGTACTGACAAAAAGCCCTGTGTAGACCAGGAGGGGCAAGGGCGGAAAACGACACACCTGCCTCTCACTTTGCACCTGCTCTGCTGGGAGGGCCCCGCCCCCCGCCCCCCGCTCCACTCTGCTCTGCCTTTCAGAGAGCTGTGGCATCCAAGGGTTGAGGGTTGCCCAGGGGAGGGGAGGCAGGAGGGGCAGGCAATGAGTGAGGTGTCTGCCCACCCTCCTACCCCAAAAAGCCTTACGAGGACTTCTGAGCCCCCCAGAGTCAGTTAACAAAGGATTGGAAGAGGAAAAGAGGCTCCAGGTGGGTGTGGAAGAGGGTGGTCCCTGCCGTCATGGGACCTTTCAGCCGACAATTTGGCTTGGGTGAGGCATGCACCTTCTTCCATGGGGATCCCCAAAGCTGGGCCTGATTTGTTTCGGAAGGGAAATGCATCAAGTTGCCAACTTGGGGACGATCCTGTGGCTTAAGAATCATCTGTTGGCAAGAAATGTGACCCTGTATTCCTGCTGGGGTCTGGTTTGGAGCATGTCTCCAGAGATGTTTTGTCCAAGTTAATGTTTGTCAACTTCCTTTCTGGCCAGAGACCTTCTAGAGAGGACCACAGGGCAGGCGGATATTCCTAGGCTCAGAATGGCGGCTGTTTACAGAGCACCTACTGTGTGCAGGGGCCGTGCCAGCATCTCAGTCCCCCTAACAAGCCTGAGCAAAAGCGTGTCCAGACTGGACACCAAGTGGCTTCCCAAGGCCCTGAAGTGTCATCACCGGCTTTTCAAAGTCTGCTGGATCTCCTGCCACCTCCCCAAAGTAGATTATTGGTCTCATGACCTGACAAGGGAACAGACTCAGAAAGATTAAATTTGCCGCAGGTCCCACAGCTAAGAAGCTGAAAGGCAGGATTTGAACCCAGGTCTGCCTGACTCTGTATTCAGGGCCCTTTAACCAGGCTGGCTCTGCCCTGTGGGAGCTTCTGCCAGGGGCATTCGGGGCGAACCTGAAGTGACTCTGTTGGCAGCGGGGGCAGGTCTGGGAGGGCCAGGCTGACCTTGACTCTTGTCTCCGAGGCAGGCGTGGATGGCATCGCCCAGGCATACTCGGCTTGCTTGCCCCACATCCGCTTCTACGGTCCCACCAATTTCTCTCCAATCATCAACCACGTGGCGCGGTTTGCAGCCCAGGCCACGCAGCAGCCGACGGCCACAGTGAGTAGGCAGCACCCCTGTGGACGTGCAGGATGGGGTGGCACTGGCTGGGCCCAACCTGCCCATCACAAGGGATGGCCAGACTGAGGCGCATCCTTCCTACTCCACCTGCCCCCATGGGACTGGCTAGCTGACTAGTCTGCCTTCCTTTGTTCTAAAATCCTAGATGCCTTCCCCTCTCTGTAGCTCAGTGTACCTGCAGGTATGATACGGGGCGTGGACCAAGCTCAGCTTGATTAGTCCCAGCCTCTTGGAGTATAGACCTGAGGAAGACTCAGCAGTTCCATTCATTGTGGTAGGAAATAGGGCTGCGATCAGCGGGAGGTGCCTCCCTGGGGCAGAGGGTACATGTGGTCCCTACAGCTCTAAAGCTGACCCTCTGAGCCACCTAGTTCCCATAGAGCAGCCCCTGCCTCACACTGCGGGCTGCGGAACTGCCTGGCCCCGGCCGGGTGTTCAGTGATGCGGCTGTGGCTTGCGCCTGGCCGGGCCTGTGGCTGCCAGGGCTGCTGCGTGCACCTGGCATATGCGGCCAACAGCCGTGTCCTGGGCACCTGCAGCTCTGGCCCTCTCCCGCCCTCCAGCCGCATGCCTGGCGCTAGTGTGGGGCATCACCGAGGGTCGCCGTGCCCATCTCCTCCGCCAGCCACCAGCACCTGCTCTGACTCTGCAGTATGAGTTGGGGGGGTCTTCCCCACCTGCCCCAGGGACAGGACAATGGGTAGCACTTTGCAGTACTTTCTAGGCCGTAGCCCTGGGATGGCGGGACCTGCAGTGGGGCTGAGGAGCCTGAGATCCGATCCCCACCTGACCCCCAGACTCCTCCACGAGCCCCTGCCCCTCTCTGGGTTGCCTCCTTCTCAGGAAGGAAGGGGTCACTGCGTGAGTGCTGGAGTCCCTTCTAGACTGTCCTTTCACTCGTCCTCCAAAGCACGCTCCCGAGCTCACCTGCTGCCCCGCTGCCCTGGCCACCGTCGCCCCTCACTGGACACCACCGCTGCTCCTCACGCCCTTGCCCCTGGTACTCATTCACTGCGGGAGAGTCCTTTTGACAGCAGATGTCAGATCCTGCCCCTCCCCACCTCTCTCCTCTTCAGAGACCGCCCCCTTCTGTCCCTCAAACACACCAGCCTTGCTCCCCACACAGAACCTTTGCGCTGCCATCTCCTCTGCCTGGAGGTTCCTTCCTGACCTGCCTGCTTGGCTCCCACCCGCTGTGTCCCCTCAAATGCCTCCCCCTCCAGCAGCTTTCCTTGACCCCCTTTCTGTCTCGTGCCTTCTCTGTGTATCTGCCTCTTGACCGTGACAATGGTGGCAATGTCTCCTTCTCACACTTCACATCTCCCCGTCTACTGTGCATCTCCCCAGCAGACTCTCGGCCCCATGGGACAGGCTGTGCCTGTATGGTCCCTGCCACCCCCGCCAGCCCATGGCAGGCACTCTTCATCCCTAGAATGGATAGGTTTGATTGGCTCCCCCTGTGGGCTCTATGTTGTGCAGGAAGGTAGGAGGAGGTGGCTCATCAGGGCCTCCCCCAAAGGGAAAGGGACCTGGTCCTACTGGGGTTTCCTGGAGGAGCCAGGCACCTCGACTTGGTCGCTAGAGGGGTGGACATCGGCAGTTGGCAGGTGGCAGCAAAGATAGGAGCGGGGAAATCATGAGAGAGGACACCAGGGCCGGCCTGGGGAGGGCAGGACAGCAAGACATGGTCTGGTCGTTGGGAGGCAGCAGAAGGCCTGTGGGGAAGGGGACCCTGTGCGCAGGCTGCCAGAGTTTGAATCCTGCCCTTACCTTTCCTCACTGTGTGACGTGGGGAAGTCACTTAACCTCTCTGAGCCTCCGTTTCATCATGTGTACACCCAGAATACTAACAGGACCTACTTCAAGGGGGTGGTGCTAAGATTCAATGAGATAATGCAACACCTGGCACCCAAAGACGCCTGCAGGATGAGAAAGAACAGGGGGCAGCAAGTTCCTGCAGGAGGCCCACCCAGCAGAGGGAACAGCAGAGGCCAGGGACAGGCAGGAGGGAAGTCAGTGTGTGAGGGTCGGTGGGAAAGAAAGGCGGGCCTGGTCTTTCCTGCTGCAGAGACATGATCTGCCCTAGTCCCCGCCCTGTGGTGGCAGCTGAGGGCCTGGGACAAGCCTCTTCCCAGCTCTGAGGGGAGAAGCGAAGCGCCAGGGGTGATGTGAGCATCTGGGGCAACCTGAATGGGACACTGTCTGAGAAAGGCCTGGGAGTGGCCTTTTATAAAATTCCTGGGGGTTTGGGCTGGATTGTTAGGATGCCTGCAGCCAGCCAGGCCACTGCCCCTCCCAGTCTGTTATCGCCTGGGCCAGCTTTCAAAGGAATGGAAAAAAGACCTGCATTCTTGGGGCAAAAACACATGGGAGGAGCAGGAATGAAGCCAGTGTCCCTCCAGGGCCCTCTGACCTGCTGAGACCTGGGAAGACTGGGCAGGAGATGGGTCCTGGGGAGATGTGGGCCCCTCCTGCTGGATCCTTGGTCTGCAGGGAGCCTTGGCCCTGGGCAAGGCTGGGAAGGTGCCTTTGTGTTCGAGGGAACTGCTGAGGGTCCCCAGAGGGAAGATCGTGGCCTTTTCTCTGAGCAAGTGCAAATCCTAACCCGTCCTAATGCTCTCAACACCCCAGCCCCATTGTCGTGACTCGGTTCCCCCAAAGTGGGGAGACAGCTTCCTCCCGTCACCCACCCCAGCTTGGGCTGCAGGAGTGGGGCCAGGGAGTCTCTGTTGTCCCCATTACAGATGCCAAAGAACAGACAGCAGCAGGTCTCCACCTCCTGCCTGTACTCTGTCCCATGTCTCACCTTGCACTGAATATGGAGGATGCGGGCTGTCTGACGGCTCAGGCCCAAGCTCTGGACCCCGTAAACCTGGTTCAAACCCCAGCTCCACCACTTCATGGCTGTGTGACCCACGGCGGGTGGCTTGAGCTCTTTGAACCTGTTTCCTCGCCTGAATAGTGCAGATGATGCACTAACAGAAGCATGGGGAGCATTCAGCCAGGTTAGCGTGGCAGTTGCTCAGCACAGTGCCTGACACCCAATAAGTGTTCCGTGAATGCAGGCGGCTGAATCTTCTGGGGACCCCTCTTGGGCCAGCACTCAGTGATGCTGAGTACATTGAGGCCCAGGGCAAAAGAAAATAACTGGTGGATTAACGGATGCTTTCATACAGCCGCTTTCGGGAGAACACTTGGTGTGGCCTCACCCTCCCTGTCCCCAGACATATGCACATGCCTGCACACCCACGAACGGGAAATAGAGAGCAGGTGGTAGGAAGCATCTCTCTAGGCAGGGATGTACTCTCCATTCATTCAGACAACACATCTTTACCGAGAATATTTCTGTGCGGCACTGCAGGGGGACTAGGAGGCGCCAAATAAGGCCTCTGTCCTCCCAGAGCCTGCAATCTGGGGGTGGGGGTGGGGGGCAGCCTGGAAGCAGGTGCAAGGTCGTTAAACCTGTGATGGCAGAGGTGCAGAATCATAAAGGCAGCGCCTAACCCAGACAGCGGGCTCAGGGAGGGCTTCTCGGAAGAGTGATGTCCAAGCTGAGACCTGGAGGGTGCTTGAGAGCTAGCCTTGCAAAGGTTGGGTGCGTGCATGTGCATATATGCAAACATGCATGCATGCATGTGTGGACCATCCCAAGCAGAGGGAGCAGCAGATGCAAAGGCCTGGAGGCATGGTGTTTGGGCCTAAGTGAAATGGTGTAAGAGGGCTGAGCTGGGGGCAGGTGAGGTTGAAAGGCGAGCCAGCCCCCCGCAGGGCCGTGGAAGCTGGTGAGGAATCTGGATTCTTCTCTTGAGGGCAGGGGGAACCACTGAAGGGTATTAAGAGGTGCTGGTGGGGCCAGGGGATGGCTATCATGGGACCTTCATCCTTCCCTCTGCTCTGGCCCATAAAATGCAGGCCTTCTCGTCACGGCCCATTCCTGGCTGGACTCCTAGGTGTCTGGTGCTCCAGCGGGGGCGGAGCTGGGAAGCAGCCTCCCGCCCCCAGGGTCTTCAGCAACCAGCTTCTCAGAAATGAGCCAGGGACTGACTGCAGCTTCCCCAGACTGCCTGGAACTGTTGTGGTCGTCAGTTTCTTAGAAATCGAATCGCAACCATAAATGGGTTAGTGGTGATTTCGAGTCCCAGAAAGCTGAAGAATCTCTAGTCAAGGCAAAAGGTGCAAGGTGATCCTTCAGATGTGTTGGGAGTTTGGGCGCGAAGTTTGACCTGACAGTGATGGGCTCCGTTTCTGGAGCACAGACAGGGTGCCGGGCCCAGGATATGGTGGAGAGGGTATGAGGGGCCACGCCGAGGAGCACTCAGGGTGTGTGTGAGGGAAGGAGTGTCCCGAGGAGGAGCCCTCCCCACGGGCAATGCTGGCAGTGGAAGCAGAGCTCAGGACTGGGGAGAGCCTTCACCTCTGCTTGGGATGGAGGCGGGGACGGGTGGTGGCCAGACACTCAGATGGGTCGTAGAGCTGTGGCTGGGAAGGGTATGCCAGACAGGAGAGAGTAAACCAGGAAGGGCTCCCGTGGAGTGGGGCCATCTTGGGGTAGAGCACACCAGGACCGTCTGCGGGGACAGCAGAGCCCCTCCCACCTCCCCGTCCTATGCCGCCCTTCATGCGTCCCTTCCACAGCTCCCTCCTGGGTCCCTCCAGAACTGTCTTGGGGGTGGGGCTGTGGACCCCTGGGGCTGTAATGAGCCTCAGAGGCTCCCGGACAACCTTGGCTCTACACCATGATGGGCAGGGAGCCCAGGACTTGTCGGCTGCACTTCCACTGCCAAGGCTGATGACCGCACACTGAGGCCCAACACGCGTGTGAGCACTGGGGCTAGCTGGGGGGCACACAGGAGTGAGGGTTCAAGTGCGGTGCTGTGGCTCTGGACTGTGCCCTGGGCTGCTGTCCTGGACACTCTGGCCTCCTGACATGGGGGTGCTGGGAGAGAGGGTACAGGCCCCACTACAGGGGAGACAACTCCAGGGACATTGTGGAGAGACAGAGCCCCAACTTTGGAGTCAGCTAGGCTTGGTTTAGAATCAAGACTGTGCGCTGTCCCGGCTGGGAGACCTGAAGCAAGGCCCTTTAACTTGGCTCAGCCCATCCCATCCCTAAGAGGAGAATCACAGGGTGAGGGTGACAAGGAGGGCCTATGTGGTCACTGTGTGCTAACAGGGACTTCTTCACCCCGTTAGCTGGTGCCCACAGCCCTGCAGGAACCCGGGGCTCCAGGGCTGAGGGAGGCCCAGGCCTGCACACTGCAGTACAGACGTGTGGCTGATGGAACAGGGAGAGTCAAGAGGGCCGTGGTGGGGGTGGGGGACCATCTGGGCTGGGAGGTGCTTGGAGGCCAGTGCCACCCATTCTTTTCCTTCCTCAGTGCCAAGCCTCTCAGTGTCTTCCTTCCTGCCAGCTTAGGTGCCCTGGGATATTTCTGGTGGGATGGAAGCACCCCACTCAGGGAAGGGGCACTGGGATGATGGTGGGCTATGAGGGGACAAGGGCCTTAAGAGTCCCCCCCAACCCCAGGGACCGGGGGTTGGCAGCAGCAGCCCTCCACTGCAGGGATTCAGGCTGCCATCTCCATAGCAACAGGTATCCCCAGCCAAGGGATTGATCTCTTAAAGGCACAGTGTAGGAGCTGGCCCACTGCTGCCAGGGGTGGGGTTAGGATTGTGGGGTCCATGCCTCCCTGTGATGCACCCCCTTCCTTCCTTCCAGCCTGTGCTTGGGGGGACAGGCAGGAGAGCATGGCAGCCTTGGGGGCTGAATCTGTACCCCCTGTACCTTCCTCAGAGAGGAAACGGGTCAGAAGGGAGCCGCATGCTGGCATCAAGGCTGACTGGGGCCTGCCCTCCATGACCTTCACTGGTCTGGGCCCCGATTTCCTCTCCTGAGAACCAGAAGGGTCCGAGGAGAAGGCAAAAAGCCATACACAGAGAATATTAGGGCCACAGGAGCTTTTCTGTTTATGGGTGGGGGAAACTGAGCTCCCCCCAAAAGGGGCCAGAGGGGACTAAGGACAGAGCTGAACTGAAAACAAGGCCGCCTCCCACAGATCATCCAGTGAGCTTTCCTGAACCCCACTCCCCCTGCCTTCGAAGTTCATACTATAGCCCCCCGTTACCCACGCTAGTTATTCAGGGTGGTTTTTTACTTAAATAACTTTATGCGGAAACTTTGTAACCCACTGTAAGTGAATCATTACCCCTTGCCATGGAGAATAATAATAAGAATATGTAAGAAACTGCACAGCCTAGCCAGAGTGCTGTCCCTGAAGCTGAGCTCCCCGCCTTCTCTTTGCTAATAAGGTGAGCAAATGGCGGAGGTGTTACAGGCACACTAGCACCAAGCTGGGACCGCCTCCTAGGTCCACTATGTACAATAAAGACCTAACTAACACCTTCCCAGTGACTCAAGGCTGCGCTGCCTGGTGTGGGACCCCACTTCTGGTTCCCGGGGTCCCACAGTCCCAGAAGCACTGCCCTGGATGACCTGCTCAGCTTCCATGAGGGGTCTCAGTGCGGCTGTGCCCACAAATAAGCAGGGGCGCAGGTATTCGCGTGCAGGTGGACGGAGGACAGGCTGCTCCGGGGTCCGGCAGCCAGAGTGGTCTTCCTCACCGGCAGCGGGCCTGCCTGCTAGGAATGTAGCTATCGATTGGCGAACGAGCGGCTGCCATGGGGCAGGCATGTTCTCTTTGAGGTGCTTGGGGGACACACCACTCCCGCTTTGCAGATGAAGGAACCAAGGCAGAGAGAGTAAGTCAAAGCCCCACAGTGGAGCGACCGGCAGAGCCAGGCCTTGGGTCCTAGGCTCTCGGCTGGGCAGTTGGATGACACCCAGGGCAAGAGGACCAAGGCAGTTTATGCTATGGCTGAGGCGGGCTCAAGGTTTAAACAGAGAAGCGGCCTGCAGGGGCCAGGGTGCCGTGGGACGGGGCTGGGATTTGGCTACAGCTGGGGAAGAAGAGTCACCTTCCTCCAGGGGTCGGAGGGCTGTAGGGACTGGGACAGGAAGGAGCGGGGAGGGGTGCTGGGCACCTCAGGGCCCTGCTGAGCGCCCGCCGACCCCCTCCCTGCAGCAGTACTTCATCCTCCTCATCATCACGGACGGCGTCATCAGTGACATGGAGGAGACCCGGCACGCCGTGGTGCAGGCTTCCAAGCTGCCCATGTCCATCATCATCGTGGGTGTGGGCAACGCGGACTTCGCCGCCATGGAGTTCCTGGACGGCGACGGCCGCACGCTGCGCTCCCACACGGGGGAGGAGGCGGCCCGAGACATCGTGCAGTTCGTGCCCTTCCGCGAGTTCCGCAACGTGAGTGTGGGCCCGGGCTCGGGAGGTGGCGTTACAGGACCCGCAGAGCCGTGGTGATAACCGAGGACGAAGGTCCTGGGATTGTCTGCCAGTCCTAGGCTCCTCTGCCCTCAGCTGCACTGACTGCGCACTTCCCGAGGGCCTACTGTGTGCCCAGTGCCCTGCCAGGCCCTGCCCCCAGACGGGACCATGTAGCAGTGTGAGCATTCAGCCAGCTGATGGGACACGGAGCAGTGCCCAATCCAGACTGGGGCTCCAGGCAGGGGTTCCTGGAGGACGTGCCCTCCAGGCAAAGATTTCCAGGGGACAGAGGGAGGACAGCAGAGGCCTAGAGGTGAGACAGGCTTTCCTCATAATCACACCTCACCCGGCCTCCTTGCCTCACAGATGGAAAACCAGGACCGTCTTAGGTTGGTCTCCCCTCCCTAAGGGCCTCTGCAGGGAGGACTAGCTCCTGGAGGCGACTCTGCTCCCGTTTGCAGGCGACCCCACGTCTGCCCCAAGGAGGCTCTGGTTGGCTTCCTGGTTGCTGGGCCCGTGAAGAGTCCCAGAGGGAGCAGTCTCGCAGGGGCCATCCCTGTACTGCCAGCCTGGGCCCTTTATTTGACCACAGGCACACTGTGTGGCCTTGGCCAAGTCCTTGACCTCTTTGGGCCCCAGTTCTCTTCAGCCACAAGAGCCCCTCTGGGAGCTCTAGCTCAGGTCCCAGCAAGAATTGACCCCTGATTTGTCCCCAGTGGTCCTCACATCTCTGCCCAGTCCCCTCTGGGTTTGCCTGACATGGGTAGGTTCCTCCCTCTGGAGCATTAGCCGAGGACAGATGCTGGGCACGGACCACCATGCATTCACGCAGACACTGACTGAGCATGCCCCCGTGAGGCCTTCAGCAGGGAACCATCACGGCTAGTCCACACCAGCCAAGGAGGTGCTCAGGAAACGCCCGCCAGGCTGGGGGGGGGGGGGGGGCTTGCCCCGAAAAGCCTCCTCCAGAGCATTTTTCCTTAAAGTGCCCCTCTCAGGCATCCCGTGCTCAAGGTTAGAGTCACACTTCACCTAGAGGAAGGCGCTGCTCACAGTGGGCTCCGGATGGGGACGGGGATGGGGGACGGCAGTTCCACGCAGCCCTGGCCCACTGCCCACGCTGCCTGGGACCGGTGCCCCTCACCACGGCTGCTCAGTAACCCCTCCTTCCCTCCTCTCCCAACCCCAACCCCGCCCTGCAGGCAGCCAAAGAGACCTTGGCCAAAGCGGTGCTGGCAGAGCTGCCCCAGCAAGTCGTGCAGTATTTCAAGCATAAAAACCTGCCCCCCACCCACTCGGAGCCCGCCTGAGCGCCCCCCGGCACAGCAGCAGCATGCTGGCCGGGCCCTGCCCCCCTACCCCCGGGAACGTGCGCACGCACCCTGCTTCCTTATGGGTGGCTTTTTTTTTTTTTAAATGATTCACTTGTTTATTTTTTACAATCAGACCTCCGCCCCCAACTTCCCCCAGCCCAGCTGGGCTTCCTTTGTTGGAGGCGACTAATGATGCTTCCAGGCCAGACCGGCGTCCTCTCCTCCTGTCCCCGCCACTCTTAAGTATTGAATGTACTTTGTATAATTTTCGTGGAATTATTGTTATTAAAGAGAATAAAATTTTTACAGTCGTTAACTAGCTGCCGACTCTGAGAGGAACGCGTCCCTGGTGCACACCCTGTCGCGGCCCGCCCCTCACTCCTGCCGTTTTCAGTGCTGCGGCCATGTGCTGTTTGTTACACTCAGGGAATAACGGGGTCTCAGGACGGCCCTGGGGCAGCCAGCTCCTTCCTCAGCCGGGACCCGAGGGGCTCACGATCCGGGGCATAAACATGGAAACCCTGTCCCCCAGCAAGCCTGTGAGGGTGGTGTCATCACTTGGGGACCTGCGTTC
Source organism: Furipterus horrens (assembly GCF_987537825.1). Lineage (NCBI taxonomy): Eukaryota > Metazoa > Chordata > Mammalia > Chiroptera > Furipteridae > Furipterus > Furipterus horrens. Next base: position 7,513,927 of record NW_028327183.1, read on the forward strand.
CACATGAAATTACCCTCCTGTTGAACTGGCACCGGGCACACACACGCCCAGTGAGTGCTCGCGAGGGAACGGAACGCACAGGCCCCGCCGGCGACTGCAGGTTTTCTGGCCCCTGCACAGCCCACACCCGGGCCTCTGGAGTCCCCACACACTGGCCCACACTGTCCTATGTGCCCCGACCCTCCTCTCTCTCTCTCTCTCTCTGTCTCTCTCTCACACACACACACACACACACAGCCTTTGCTGCTGCCCATCTGCCCCCCGCCCCCCTCTCCCAGACACTGTGGTCTGCAGTGTGTGCAGGCTCTCTGGCCTCAGGGCGCTAACAGGGCCGCTTCTGTGCCCGCTGTAGCAGCCAATGGTTTCTACTGCATGCCCCTCTCTGGGCTCAGGCCCAACTTCATGAAACCTGCCAGGAAACCAGTGTCCGAAACCCCAGCCAACCTGACGTTTCCCTCCCTCTTCCATGTAACAATCCTCTCTCATCCACTCCCCTGGGAGCTCCAGGCAGCCACGCCTCGCACAGTCTCGTGATAATCAATAACAGCTGACATTTGTATTAAGCACTGTTTCCCACTCCGTGTTTAAGTGCTTTACAGGCACAATCTTGATGAACCCTTCCAACAGCCCGTCTACGGCCATTTTGGAGACGCGGAAACAAGCAAAGAAGCTGATCGAATCTACTGGAGGCAGACTCCGGGGCCCACACCTGCTCCATGGCACTGAATGTCCTCCTTCAACCCTATAAGGGCCCTCTGCTCAAGCTGGTGAGCCCGTCCTTCCTCGCTGCTGAAACTGGGGAGTCACTCACCTTGACCTAGTCTCTCAGGCAATTCTTACTAGCGGCTTGCTAAACCTGGGCAGTGCACAGGCAATGCCTCCCTACGGGAGCTGAGTAACCTCAGGAGCCAGCGTTTTATCTGGTGGAAGCGAGGGAGGGATAGCTTCAGCCTAAGTTTCCTTTTTTTTTTCTTTTCCCTTCTAAGTTTTCAATGTATCTGCTGATTCTGTAGCCGCCACCAGTCGGCTGAAATACCCTGTAAGGACACCTTCATTTCCTGAGGGCTGCAGGACTGCCTGGAGCCCTGATTCCCCCAAGGACCTCTGGGAAATCACACAAAGGTCTCCTTTCTGTTTTCCTGGAGGGGCTTTAGATGACAGCTGAGCCACAGACCCACAGCTAGGCCACCCGAGCCAAAGAACCTTATGTGCCTGAGCAATTAACATTTAGCCAAGAAGGAAGCACACAGAACAAGCTGGTGGTTGGGGCTTTGATGACCAGAGCTGACCCTTCATCCTCCCAGTGTTCTTACTGCGACTGAGGAGTCAGCAGGATGGATGAGCCTGTCCTACATCACCACTAACGGAAGCTCTGGACACCCCACCTAGAAACAGGGGAGGCCAACTCTAACAGTACTGAGGGTGGCTACGACTTACTGAGTACTGTGTCAGATACTACCGCTAGCAGCTGACCTAGATCATCAAACGAAGCTTCTCTCTCGAGTGGAAAGGAGGCAGCCAGAAGGGAAGACCCTTCGAGGTGGACAGGGAAAGAATGCAAGGTACAAGCCTGAGTCACTCCCAGTTAGGAGCGCGACTTTCAGTCTTAAATGCTCCTGAAGAAAGCTTAGACTACCCCCCGGACCCCCTGAATTAACAAGCCAGCTGCCTCTCCTCCTGGATGCTGGGGCAGCACCCGTAACCAGGTCGCCAGCCACCTCATTAGGCCCAGTCACAGCAGCACTCCTGCCCTTTACAGATGGAAACGGGGGCTCTGAACTTCATCCTCCCCTTCTCCACGCCTAGGTGGCAGTAGGGCCAAAGGCAGACGGCTACCAGGGGGTGGCCGAGCACACACACGTGGTGTGACACTAACTAGGTAACCTGAACAGAGCCGGCGATGGTGCTCCTCAGAGACGAGCGTCTTCCCTCGCGCAGTCCAAGAGTCATGAGAATATCAGTACTCAGGACCATGTAAGCAGGCTTAAAGGAACGCACCCCAAACTTCGTCTTTATCCCTTACTGTCTAGTTAAAAACTCCCAGCTGTCCAGTAAGGCAGGAGTGCTATATTTTAGGGTTTAAAGCAGAGCTTCCTTCCAGCCCAGTTTTCTGCGCTTCGGGCTGGAACACGTGGTCTACACTGGGTGCTTTCCAAGGCTGCTTCCTCTATTGGACAGACCAGGCCCTGCTTTGCTATTCCCGGTTTCTACAGAACCGGGTTCTAGTCCCAACGCTCTACACCGACAGGCACAACAGAACACAGTGGCATGACCCCCGGCGATGCCTTCTCGCCCGGGCACCAGGAGCAGAACGCAGCCTTCCACACTGGCTGTTACGGAGACGAAGGGCTGGGAGCTCACTCAGTATGGGGAAAGCCAGCTCTTGTTATGCACCTTCAAATTACGCACGTTTTGAATGCCTGTAACCCTCTGTCAACTTCTTCCAACGTCAATAGAGGCCTCGAGGCATAGCAGGGCCTCTTAAAAGTCAGACCGCACAAGCAGGGTGCCTTTGAGTCCTTGGTCTGCCACCTGAAAGGATCTGAGGTTTGCTCTGGGGACATCCTATAAGGATAGCACAATCGCAGGAACAGTGACGCAGAGAAACAGAAGGTGCCTACACCGTTTTACCTGTCCACCCCTGCCCGCTAGAACGGTCCTGCCGCACTTGTACCGACAGGCAGGCGCCCTTAGCAGGGAGCGGTCTGGGAAAGGAGGCAGGCTCCCCAGGCGTCGGTGACGGGTGAAGGGGAGTCCCCATCTGCCAGCGGGCCGCAGCACGGCACTGCACTGGAGGGGACAGGTGCAGGCTGGATGAGACCCGGGGCCTCCCTGCCCCTGGAGCTTCCCTGCCTGCCAGCGTCTCTCCGTCTGAAGGAACCCCACGGGCCGTCCTCCTGACGCAGGGGACCTACAGTCTTTGTAAGCCCGTGGCTACCTCTGTCCTCGAGGCTCCGCACCGGCCCCTTCCGTCCCGTCCTCCCGCTAAGACGCAGGGGTGAGGCAGCACCTCTAGGGCTTGGCCGCTCGCAGCCGCGGAGCTGCTGTGTAGGAATGGAGAAGAGCAGGCGGGGGGGGGGGGCAGCAGAAAAAGAGGAGGAAAGGTCTAGGGCAGTCCCTTTAAGCCAGAAATAGCTTCCATAATTGGAAGCCACAACTATAAAGGTGTCAACCAGAGAGGGACCTCAACAGGATGCGGAGTGCAGTCTGAACATGCAGGTGTGTCCCACTGGTTTTCAGTATCAGGAACCCAGGAGCTGCCAAAAATAAGTCACCTCGTCCACATACCTACTAGCACCTCTGATTTCTGGCTATGATGAAATAAAGCCCAGGCTTGCTTCTCTAAGGGTCAGAGTCGTAAATGGGGTTAGATAAAGGGAGAAGGACTAAGTTTTCCAAGGGTAAGGAAAATCTTCACAAAGAATGATGATGTTAAGTGACACCCTTGCAGATGTAGTTTTTAATCTTAGTCATACAACATCAAGAATTGGTTAAAAAAAAAAAAAAAAGAATTGGTTAGTTCCGGGGAGTACGCCAGTGCATTTCCTGGGGCGGTTCTCTCCCCCACCCCACCCCCCACATTTCCACAATGCAGTGCAACCAAACAACGGTTCATCTAGAGTAGAATGTTTAAAATAGCATCTGCCCAAGAATGGCCCTTGCTTCCTTCCCTGTGCTGTTGGGAAAAGAAAAAGAAAAAACAAAACAAAACAAACCAAGAAACCAGCATAACCTGAACCCTGTGCATGCCAGCTTCCCTACCTGCCCAGGGTATTTTTAGAGGAACTTCTGCTGGACCCTGACCCCCGACCCCACCCGGACGTCAGCAAGGAAGGAGGCCGCAGGGCAGGCTCGGGCATCTGCACAGGGCTGGGAGGAGAAACCACACACACATCGTGCCTCAAGTGGACCCGGCACATTTTAGACGAGGTTAAAGTATCACAGGTGCACAGGGGGCAGGCCACCCAGTCCTCCGAGGGAGGCGATGCCTGCAGGCAGACGCACCGTCCAGCCCTGTGGCCAGGACACAGGAGCTAGGGGGCCTCGAGGAAGGTGTTGGTTCGGAAGATGGAGGACACGATCTTGCCGGTGGCGTTGATGGTGCCTTCGCTGTCTGAGCTGGACTCGGAGTCGCTGCTCCCTGAGTAGGCGCCCAGGCCGGGGAGGATGCCGATACACACCGCAGCGGAGGGGCAGTGGATGGAGGGGCTGCTCAGGGACGTGCTTCCGAGAGACACGCAGGACGGGGCTTCTGCAAAGAAGGAGGGAGGACTTTAACTTCAACGCCCTCCTCCAGAGCTGATGGCCTACGTGCCACGTGCCAGGCCCCGTGCCGAGGGCTTCACCACAGAAGCGTCCAAGCTCCTGCGCAGGCTTCCAGTCCTACAGCTGTGCCCCTTTTACAGTGAGAACACGGAAGCCATAGTCAGAGGGCATTTGAAGAGCATGCAGAACGTCACCGAGTAGGCTGAGGCTCTTTTTCCCCAGGATACCCCTAGTTACGCTGCCCGCTTCATGACAGAAATCCTCGATCTAGAAAACGCAGGACTTAAAGGAAAAGTTAAGAACTTGAGTCCATTCCTTCCTTCTAAATGTTTCCAGCCTCATTTAACCACTACAACCTGCGTGCAAGTGTTACCCATCCTCCTACTGATGAGAGGTCAAATGACCTGCCTAGGTTAAAGGCCACTTAAGAGTAGAAAATGTTAAACTGAATCTGAATTAAAAAATAATGTACTAAAATGATTCCTGACCTCTCACTGCTGAGTAAGAGCTGGAGGTCAAACTTCAGGCTGACAAGCGTATTTTCTAGGGTTTTGTCCTAACAAACGCCTAACAGCTCATGTAAACATGAACAGGACACGTGGATCCAACTACAGAAAATTAGGAGTAAGCAAGAAGCACAGTGAGAAGCTAAATGAGCTCTCAAATGGCCGGGACACAGGGTTCAGGAGCTCAGTGCCTTTGTTTGCCTTACTGGATGTCCTAATAAGGGGGGGGAAAGCTGTGAAGATAGGCAATGTTGTCCTAGCCGGTATGGCTCAGTTGGTTGGAGCGTCATCCCGTGGACTGAAGGACTGCAGGTACAATTCCCAGTCAGGGCACATTCCTAGGTTGGGGGTTCGGTTCCCATATATGAGAGGCAACCGATCAATGTTTCTATCTATGGTTCTCGTTCGTTCGCTCTCTCTCTCTCTCTCTCTTTCCCTCTCCCTCCCTTCCCCTACTCAAATCAATAAGCATATCCTCAGGTGAGAATTAAAAAAAAGAAAAGATAGGCAATGTTAAAACCTGGAGATGGAGAAAAGTGAAACGAGAGCTGACCAGGACTGCAGAGACGGGGACAAAAAGGCCCGGAGGAAGCAAGAGGCAAGTACTTTTTATATATATCTCACAAAAGCTAATTTCTGTAACATATATAGAGTTCTTCCAAAACCAACCAACAACTGAATAGAGGAGTGGTCAGAGGCATGAAGAGTCACAGAAAAAGAAACAGACGAATTTTAAACACAGGAGAATAAACGATATATAAGGAGGGAAGGAGTGGGAATAGGCATCTCTCCGTGTTGCCGGCAGGGTACAGGGCAGTTCAGTGATGTCCTTCAAATTTAAACGATGTTCATACGCAGCACTGCTGACAGCAGCAAAGGCTGCAGACAATGGAAATACTAGCCACCGAGAGTGGGCCCGTGAAGTGACGGACCACCCTGCGGCACTAAGAAGAGCAGAGCATCTCTGTGTTTACTGGTATGGACTGATCTACACGATACTGTGCTAAATGGAAGAGGCGAGGGTGAGGCTAGGTTGTAGGGGGGAACAGGCCCATGGAACATGCGTGACAGTGTCTGAAAAAAATATATTCCCTTTAGAATTTTCTATTCTGTGCATACGAGGAGGGACCCAAAACAAGGAATTTATTTATGAAAAACTGTATATTTATTCTTATGTTTGAACTTCAGTCACTGTCACATTACTCTCCATTTGATGCAACACACCTGCAGAGATGCCTTTTTCCCGACCCAGGCCAGTTTTTTTTACACTGTTGCAGCGTGTCTTCCGGTCCCCAGCTATGGAGCAAGCGGGGATTGGAAGGGGTGTCTCGGCCAGGCTGTTTTCCTTCCCATCTCCGAAGCTGGTCAGAGCAGTTTTTGAATTCATCAATTCTGATGCCTTTTAGTGTTTCTGCCTTTTCCTTTCACCTCTTCCACAAGGGCAAAATGTTTTCCTTTGAGGACTTTTTCCAGCCAGGGAAACAAACAAAAAGAATCCCTCAGTGCGAGATCAGGTGAATAAGGAGGGTAGGGCATGGGGGTCATGCTGTTTAAACTGCTGAACACCCCGTGTGGTGAGGGCAGGGGCACTCGTAACTCGCCGATCACGAAATGGGTAAATGCACTAAAGAGTCTTCAAAAAAAATTCACTGGAGCTGAACGCAGCATCTCACAATGCCAACTGGTACCCTGGTACAGCTGGGTCCCTAGAATACTCACCTAGTGGGGGAAGCCTGTAATACAAGAGGCCTGCCCTCCAGAAGATAATTCTTGTTTTTTTTTGGGGGGGGGGGTGTCCCTTGTCTGCTACCTATTTGGACAATTTTTTTAAAAAAGGAAAATGCAAAAATCCAAAGAGCATCCTGGGCCACTTACATTAGGGAGGGACAGCCCTGACGGATGTAGCTCGGTTGAGCATCACCCCGCAAAGCCAAAGGCTGCCTGTTCGGTCCCTGGTCAGGGCACATGCTTGCGTTGCAGGCTGGTCCTGGCCACGTGCAAAGGATGCTTCTCTCCCTCTCCTTCTCCCTCCCTTGCCCTCTAAGAATAAATAAGTAAAATCTTTAAAAATCAGGGAGGAAAAGCCCCACATGTCTCTGTAACCGCAAGGGCATCCCTGTATTTACAGCCAGGAAGGCGGTGGAGACTGGACAGTCCTAAAGATGACAGGTGTGCTGGGTTACACCTTCCTCTCACCATAAGCCTCTTGAGGGCAAGGGCTCTTTCGTCACCATGCCATCCCTCGGCCCGCAGCACAGGGTGGCACAGAGCAGGCCCGTGGTCAGTGGGAGAACACAGGAGTGTGTTAAAGACACTTAAGTTTCGTTGCAAATGGCTAAATTTATTTGGGGGGGGGGGTGTATGAAATTTGGGATATAACATCAAACTATGTGCCATTTATTACTTGAACATTCACTGTATTATTAAGTCACAAACACAATGACACAGTATTCTGTTAAAAAAATTTGGTTGTTTAACAAAAGACCTGGTATCTTATAAGGATATGAGTCAGTTACTTAGAAAAATAATGTATGTGAAGCTGTTCAGTGAGATGACATTTAATTAAGTCTTTCAAGGGTGACTTTCTTAGTTATAAAAGAAGGATCAAGTTGAGAGGACCTGTGGAGGACTAGAGCCAGCCTAAGGGAAAGGATGGCCACAGCAATGCCACCAAAAACCTAGACCTCTGTGGCATCAGCAGTTTAAGCTGAAAGACCAAATCTCCCAATTGTCTGGTGGACTTCAAGAAAGAAGAGACTGCAACTCTGACAAATTTCATTTCACAAGCAGTTAACTGTCCAAAGAGAACAAAATGGTGCCCTCTGACCTCACCCATTTGGTGAAGTTTCCTGCCAACGTCTGCATCTGCAAGACCCCATTGTCATACCAAATTAACACTGAAAATTACTAACAGACAATGTTCCTGGGATTCACACAGATGCGTGACTTGAGAGTAAATGGGGCCTTGTGCACTCACTGGCTCTGCTCAGAGCTTAAGTTCAGAGCCCCCGGGGGGTGAGCCTGAATTTCCACTGGGCTGCAGAGCTATCTTCTGGGGGACAGAACGGGAGACAAACCCTTTTATTGCTGAGGACAAGACTCTGAAGCAACATACAGTACATAGTCTTCCTGTGTGGCCTCAGCCCCTAGCAAAAGAGGGTATTTCTTGCCCAGCTGCTGCTGTGAGAATGTAATGGGGAGGAAGGGATTTAGAACGCCAGAATGGACGGCTCTGAAACACGAGTCTGCCTCCATGTAAAGACCCCACGCAGGTTTCCCTTTCCACTGATTCATGTACATAGTTCCTACCAGGGAATAAGCAGCAGGTGCAGAGCTACTGATTAACTAGCTGAATTATGTTTAAGATGAAGTACTGTATACATGTGTGCATACAAACGCACAGTAAATACTCTATTTAAGCAGTCAGTTTAGCAAGTTTCCTATATATTAAAAACATATCAGTGAAACGCAACTCCTACATTGCTGGTGGGAATGTAAACTGGGAATATCAGTAGTCCCTCTCTATATCGCGGTTCACTTATTGCGGCCTCACTGTATCGCAGGATTTTTAAAAATATTATATTTATTTATCGTGGATTTTTCGCTCTATTGCGGGATTTTGCGGTACTGTATAAGTATGTTGCTAAAGTTACATAGGTTTAAGAGTGTAGAATAAACGTAAGGTTCCTACTTCGCAGGGGGAGGGAGTGTCTAGAATGTAATATCCATGGTAAGTAAGGGAATACTGTGATTCAAGAAAAAAAATTTATGGGAAAATAAACACTAATTTGATATATAATTCCTAAATATTATCATGTATCAAGTTGGTAAGTATTATTTTAGGTGTGATAATAGAACTGCAATCATGTTCAAACAAACAAACATACAAACAAAAAAGATTTTTTTTGGATACATACCAAAGAATTATGAATGAAACAATTTGATATCAGGGATTTGCCTCACATACCATACTGGGGAGATATAAATAGGACTGGATACATGTTACAAATTGTTGAAGCTACATGATAGGGTTCATTATACTATCATTTTAATGTATGAATGTTTTAAATTATCTATTATAAAAATTTTTCTAAAAAGAATATATTTGTAATTGCTTGTACACACACAGAACAGCTCTAAACGGATACATAAGAAATGGATGATCCTATTTCCCTCTGGAAGGGAGATCTGGATGGAAGAAATATATACGTAGAAGGAAGGCTCTTCACTGGATGTCCTTCTTAAAAGTAGATTCTATAGCAAAAAGGTATCAGCAACAGCTGACCATCACTGGTGCTCAGTAGATGCATATTTTAAAATATCTATTATTTTTTTGAGAGAAAAAGAAATGTAAGCCCTGTTTTAACTATGACCCATTGAGTTTAGCTCAGACTCTCAATCCTACAGGGAGTCAGGGACAGAACTGAAAACACTCTTGAATTTCTCATTCTTGATCCAGCCCCCAGGATACACTCACCTTCACGTAAAACAGTGCCACTTATATAGTGCCAGACTGGATCACATAAAAGCCACCACGAAAGAAAGTGTACACCTGGAACCTGTATTAAAACTAGGTTCAATCCAATCCAACCATGAGCAGGAGCCAGGCATTCTGACTCTCACTGGTAGCAAGCGGGGTGAAATCAAGAAACTTGACATTTGGGGAAAACAGAAAAAAGTCCTTTGTGAGGAGAGGTGATATGACTAGGGCTCTGGCTTTGCAAGCGCTCCCAGGGAGCACAATTGTCATTTATCAGAACCACAGGTTTCTAACGTAATACTCTGCAGAGCAGCTGACATACCCTTGGGTAGAAATCCTGCTTGGTATGAAACAAGTTGGTAAATTCAGTTTAGACAGGCTTGCTTAGAAATATATGCACTCACTCATAGCTGCAATGCATTCCAGTCTCCTCCTGTGGTCACGTGTATCATAAGTAAAGAACGAAATGGAAGCAGCCACCCACCTTGATTCTTGTCATCTGGGTCAGGGTCCGATTTCAGTCTTTTTACACTGTGGCCACTCTCTGAGCTGTAACAGAAAACATGGTGATGATGTGAGCTAAGGCCAATCTTGGGGATCAAAGCTTTGAGAATCAGGAGCTCCAATAACCACTTATATGAATCTTAGGTAGCCTCAAGGAAAAGAATCTGAAATAAAAAGTCTTCATTTCAAGGTCTCCTTCTGGTTATATTATTAGTTATAAAGACAATTTAAAACCCTGACCAATTCAAGGGGAAAAGCATTATATCTTCAACCATTACCTAAACTTTAGATTCTTTCTAACAGTTCATGGTTACTAAATAAATAAATCTCTAATCAAACTAGGAAATTCCTTAACTTGCCAAAGTTAATCTGAAAAAGCAAACAAATACTAATTTTAGCATGGAAAAGTTATAAACATTATGTTTAAAAATAGAGCTAAAACGAGAATGTGCAGAGTTGTTTCTAGCGAACATTTTACTTGTAATTCTAGCTAGTGAGGTAAGATAAGAAAAGGAATTAAAAGGTATAAGGAAGAGAATCAAACTGTCATTATTCAAAGATGGTAAATCTCTGCATAGAAATTTCAGAAGACTCTGCTGATAAATTATTATAATAATCCATCCATGGTTTTAATTACGATGAATGATAAGGACAACTTAATAAAAGTTACTAAAGACTTATTATTAAAGTTAATAAGAGCTGGTAACTGGATGTAAATATTGCATTGACTGCAGTTTTACACACCAGCAACAAAAATATATATAAAATATTATACTTAGGAAAAATCTTAAAAAAATGTGCACAACTTTTTTGAAATACAACTGCAAAACTTTATAGAATGACATTAAAGAAAACCAATAAATGTAGATCTATGCCATGACTAGGAAGACTCAAATCCATAATGATCTGTTCTCTCTATAAATTTAACAAGCAATTTAGTAACATTCCAATAAAAACTCCAATAGCAATTTTTAAAGAACTTAAACTAAATCTAAAATTTATATGGAAGAACAAAGTGGCCAAGAATAGACATAACACCCCTAAGAATATAAGGAGACTTGCCGTACCAGATATCAGGATTTATTATAAAGCTACAGTAATTACACAGAATGATACTAGTCCAATAGATCCAAGGACAAGAAAAAAAAAAAGGAACCCTCAAAGAAACCCAAATATGTATGGAAACTTGTTACCCAAATATGTATGGAAAATTGTTATAAGACAGGGGTAGCATTAAAGATCACTGGGGGAAAAAGGCAGTATTTAGTAAATGCTGCTAGAAAATTTGCTTTTTGTTTGAAGAGAATAAATTGAAATGGGATCCTTACCTCATGCCCTGACACATAAGAATAAAGACTAACATGTGAAAGACAAAACTCTAAAACTTTTAAAAGAAAAATTATCTTATGACCTCAGAGTGGAAAAAATTTAACAAAATATAAAATGTTCTAACCATAAAAGAAAATATTATATATTTGACCACCTTCAAATGGTACCAACTCCCAGTTACAAAATAAATAAGCTTTGAGGCTATAATGCACAGTGTGGTGACTACAGTTAATAATACTGTGTTGTATGTCTGACAGTTGCTAAGAAAGTAGATCTTAGAAGCCCTCATCACAAGAAAAAAATTTTGCAACTATGTGTGGTGACGGACCTTAACCAAACTTAATTACAGACTCCCAGACCTCACTCCAGACTCACTGCTCCAGAATTAGTGGGAGGCCTAGAAGCCACATTAACAAACTCCCAAGTGATTCTGATAAACCCAGGCTGGATACATTAGGAAGTCCTGCCCAGGAGACTAATTTATCCCCTTGCAACACAAAACAGCAATAAATGTAGCTTCCAAACTTACAGGGATTAGATGCATGTCACAGAGTAAGCTAATACAGGGTCCCTCTGAAAGGCGCTAAGGACTATAAGGAGATAGCGATCACACCCCTTCTGTTGGCAGCAGGACCGAGCTGAGATAGCGAACCGCCCACCTAGAGCGCCCTTTGTTGGAACACCCAGTCCTGAAAGACCCCGGGCCGGGCACGAGAGGCCAGGTGAAAACAGGCCTTTTCCAGGCTGCGGAGTCTCCTCCCCGCTGCTGCTGTACCACAGGGACATCTTCCCATGTAAACAATGTTCCTAGGAGCGTCTGCAGCAGGTGGACGGTGTGCCAAACCACAGGACTGCATCAGCACACTCCCTTCAAAACACGTGGCTGTGGATAATACACCATATTGATTTTCCTAATAGACTGTGCTTATGAACTTGACATCATTTTGTCCATGGTACAGCGGTCAAATTGAAATGGCCAGACTTAATCACTTTGGTGCCATTTCAGGATCTGGAAAGGGAGGTGCAAATATAACAAAGAATTTGCCAAAATCTCCAGGCAGTGCTGCCACGCCCACATCAAGCAAGCAGAGCCCTGCCAGGTCTGCGACCCTGTCACAGCTGCCACGACCCTGTCACAGCTGCCACATTCTTACAGGCCACACAGCCTTTCCAGCAGCTGCCCCGCCTCCTCCCGTCTGCCTGTCACAGCCATTTCCACTAATCACCCTCTCCTTCCCAATGCCTTCCCTAACTTCCCCAACAGCTGTTTCCTCCTCCCTGCTGTTATTACACCCCATACAAATCCTTTCACAGAACTTGCTGCCTCGTTTGCTAGAAACGTAAATGCTCAAATATTGAACCCCTGCTCCTATTATTTTGTGACCTTGGATAAAGGTTCTCAACCCCTCAAATTCTCAGTCTCCTCATCTGATAATAGCTATTCGTACTTCACAGGCTTGCTGAGAGGCATAAAGGAGACCATGCACAGCAAGCGCTTAACATAATGCCTGGCACACAGCAGGTACCCAAAGAAGAGAAGCTGCTATTCTGTTGAATGAACAGTCAAGAGAGAGGCCAAGGTCAAAGGCCATGGATATGCCAAATCTGGAAGGGGAGAGACACAACGTAATAAGACCGGAGGAACTTCACTGAGGCTTACACCTAGGCCATTCTGCTCTGGCTATCGTTACAAGAGGCATTTCAGAGGACACGGTCAGAGGCGGTGAAAAGTTGGGCAACTGCTGGCTGACCTCTTATGCTTCACAGCTCCTGCCAACAGCTTTGCCTGGGAGAACTTATTCTTGGTTTCCATGGGTTTCACAGCCACTTTCTTCTCCACTTCCTTCTTGTTTTCTGGAGAAATTCCAACCTTGTGGAGATTACTGTGAGTTACAGGTTAAGGGTCAAACTAATGAAAAAGAAGAGCTGTGGCAGAACAATGATAAATTGAGAGAAGGAACACAAATATAACCCACTAGCGGTTCAGCTCTGCCACGCAATGCTTAGCCCACCCCTCCATACTCTGCCAGGCAAATCCTGCTGGTTTAAAGAGAAAGGAAGTCGAACACACAGGAAGATGGCAAATCGAGCACAAAATAATACAGATGAGCAAACTTTCTCCCTCTAATTCTCTACGAAAATCTGAATACAGCCCGAAAACCTGTTACTGCCAAGCACACAGTTGATACCATGCTTGCTAGGAAAAATAAAGACCTTAAGGAACACAAATGCAACAGAAAAAAACATGGCTTCCCTGAAAATGTTTGCTTCCCCCGCCCTAAGGGTAAAGTCAAATTTTGCAGAATGGCCTATGACTATTAATGGCATTCAGTCTTAGATGTGATTAAAACTGACGCCTACTCTGCTGGGGCAAGGCAACGTCAAAATCACTTAAGGTTCATTAAAGAACAGTCATCGTGACTGTGACTGTCACCGCCCCGCGCTCCTGCATGCGGACCTCCACGGGCCCAGGAACCACTTTTAAATAACTCTCTCAAGAGATTTTAATGAGAAATCCCTGTGCGTATTCAGCTCAAGAACCAAACACGTGTTTTTGGGTCCTACCCAGTTCACCTGCAACGTCACTTTTCTCATGCTTTATGTCAATCTCTGGCCTCCAAGGTCTCTCACCTTCTTTGTTCTCCCCACCAGCCTCCTCCCCACCAGCCCTTTCTCACAACCTATTATGCAATAGATGAGCATTCCAGCGGGTGCTACCCCTTACTTAAGACGCAGCAGTGTCCTGCTGGAACAATAGTGACACCTAGTGCCCAAGGAATTTGAGAGGCATGTGTTATCAACCCCAAGGGCGGGGTTGGGGGTGGTGAATGGTCCAAACTTAGGTACCAGAAATAGGTAAAGTCTAATTCCGACCACTCTTCAGGCACTATCTCTGTGCTTATGAACACCAGTTACCTTAAATATGTGCAACAGTCAATGGGGATTATGCATCATGCTCAGTACGACTTAAGTTTCATCAATTTAGTGTTTTTAAGGTCATCATGGAAACAGTATGTGAATACCAAATGTTCGTTTTTTTTAAAGAATAAAAATGAAAGAAATAGATTTCATCTTTGTAGTACAGAATGCCAAAACGCATGAGTATATTGTGATTTTTACCTGTAACTCCATCAAAGGGATAGAAACTCAAAGGCATTCTTAATATTATTGAAAAATAAAACAAATTGGAAATAATTAATACAATAAAAGCACTCATGTATTTATAATACCAAGACACAGACAAAATGCAACACTTAATTTTTTTATTCTTTTAAAGTGAAGAAAAGTGCCCAACCTTTTCTTTTGGGGAAGGGAGGAAGATAGGAGGAAGGCAGTAATACTATTATTTTTTATCAATATCCACAGCATAAGCAATTTTTCCCTAAGTCCCTCTCCCCTAAAATGCTTTAAATACCATAAACAGACCTCAAAACCCTCAAGGAATTCATTAAAAGGCATTTTTAAAAATTAGTTTTTAACATGCAAAATATGCTAAATACTGGTTAACCTGAAGGAAAAAAATTCTGTTATTTCTATGGCTTATTTGTATTTGTAAGTATCACATTACAAAATGTATCATATTATAATGATCAATGAAAGCCAAGAACCAGCTCCTGGGTTGCCGCTTTCATAAACAAATGTCTAGCCCTTCCACTCGGATCTCAACATGTCTCTGGCTACACGCACCCCTGGGATTAGTGCATTACACAGCAGTGAGGTGGAAGGCTTGCTTTTCTTCAGTGTTTCTAAACAGTCAGAACTTTCCAAGTTTCCAATGAAAGCCAATACCCCTGGGGCCTCTTCAAGGTGGCTGTAATGTCACCAGGACAGGAAAGTTTCTTTGGCCTCACTGCTGCACTGTTCATTCTTCCCTTTGAATGGGAAACTGAAGGGCCCCTCACACTCATACCATAACCAACACTGCTCTCCAGAATGCTGCTTTGGGAGGCATTCTGTCCTAGCGCTGGCCTCCCAAATTAAGCACACAAAACAAGACGATTCAAGTGAGAAGTGTTAATTGCTGTATTTCCTTAGAGGGAAAACCTGGTGCTGAAACAATGCAATCCACAAACCCGCCCATCTCTGCAAACAGCCATGTACAATGTTATTCTGGGGCCAGCAGGGCGGAGCTTCAGAAGAATCAGTCTCAATCCTACAGCTGGGATTGGGGTGTAACTTTCCATCAACCCCTATCTTGATATTATACCCGAATGCCACCAGGAGAACTGGGACTGGAAGCCAGGTCTTTTGCTGCCAGTTAAGAGGTTTTGTGGCACCATGCTGCCACCTTATTTCAGTCACCACCGCTCTGAATTACACCAAATCCCTAGGAATCTCGGCACACTTTTTCCCATGTAACTCTTCAATGGAACCTACTGTACACTCCCTGCAAAAACAAACAAACAGACAAACAACTAACACATACACATAGTGTCATATCAATTGTGGAAGAGAAGCCTGTTCCATCAAGCTAATAAAGATATTCAATATCCAAGCTTGAAATCTTCAAATCCGACTTCTCATGGGAGAAAAAACCTAGGCCGGCTTCAGTAACCTCTCCTATGAGCCACTCACCACTTTACCCACATACACACTGGGAAGCACCATATGCCAGGCCCTGGGAAATCAGTGGTGACCACGTCCTTGCGCTTGTGGAGCTTACTTTACATTCTGGCAGTAAAGGGACAAACGAACCAAGACTTTCAGGTAGTGACAAGTGCTCTTAAAAATGACATTACAGATACTAATGGGAGGGGGTGCAATTTTAGGTGGGGTGCTTAGGGAGAGTCTCTATGGGGAAAGGAGATGAGACCCGAGAGCCACGAAATGCAGCTTTGTGAAATCTGAGGGCAGAGCGTTCTTGGCCAAAGAAACAGCAAAGCTCGGTGAGGGACACATAAAGGCCAGCAGGCTGCAGTACAACAAACACTAGGAGCGAAAGTTCAAGGTGCAGTGGGAGGTGGGTTGGCCTAAAATAATCAGAGCCTTGTAGGGCCTCATAAAAAGGCCACTAGTGTTTCAAACAGGGAAGTGACAAGATCCCATGTATGCTTTCAAAATTTCCCTTTGATGCTGTTTGGAGAAGGGACAGCTGGGGACAAGAGCAGAAGCAGAGCCTCATCAGATGGCCACAGCAGGCCCGAGGAGAGTCTGACTACGGCAGTGGCAATACAGATAGCAAGGGCTACACAGACCTGGAGTAGACCTTGGAGGTAGCCTTTGAACCAGGCACCTGGGGGTATAGGAGTACCATTCCTGAGACTGGAAAGACCAGGAAAAGGGGAGATTTCTGGGGGAGGGAGGCATGAAATTGAGAATTTTGATTTAGTCACGATATATTTGGGACGCCTATGAGGACATTCAAGTGCATGTTAGAAAGGCAATACTGAGCCAAGGCAAAGTCACCTTTGCTGCTTTCTCTACCCCTCTATGAGGACAGACTGGCTGTACCTATAGGGAAGGTTACTAAGGACACAGGAGACATGCTAAGCATTTTATTTTCAAACTCAGAAGCCAATTTCTCCCCTAGATGAGGTCTATTGCACAGCCCATCTGTTTCAGGGCCTAATCCCACAAGGCAACAATACCCTCGTACTGACTATTAGGGTTTAGGTCTTTAGTTAATCCTAAAGGATCTGGACTTCTGATCACAACAGACTCTTATATGCAACATTACGCCATAAATCACTGCCAGTTAGTTACTCAGAGTCACGAACATATCACGGTTGAAAGGGAACTGAAGAGATCCCCAGGAAGAAGCCCTTCATTGTTTTTATGAAGAAACTACCATCGCGGATGTTGATGGGAACACTGACACCTTATAGACTTCTCTCAGAGGACAAAGGATATTCTGTATTCCTTCAGTTCTCTCAGCTCTTCTTCTCTTCGCTGCTTTTCTATTAATTCCTGCTGCCGAGAAACCTCATCAAGGAAGTTGGTCTCATCTTCATCTAAGCCTCTTACCATGTTTTCTGAGGAAGTAATTAAAACAAGGAACACTGAGCAGGCAAAGGGAAAATACAGTCTAATAAGATTTTTCGTTTTCCCTTTTTAAAAATAAACGGTGGATCCTTCAGGGGATTAGAAGAAAGAATTTGTACATACCATGGCTTTTGAATAGATAACATGGCATAAAACCAAGGCATGTCTCCCATTACTAGATCTTAGCATCGAATTAAAATGGGTGTCTTGACTGCCAAACAAAAATGTTCAATGTGGTCTAGACGGCAGAAGCTTGTCTCTGTTCCAGCAAATAAGCGTTTAGAGACAAAATAATCACGATAACTCCGTGGCTAGTTAGAAAGTGTTGCGTGAGGCAAACGTGCATCAGAAAGACCCCGCAGAGACCCGTGGGCCCCATGTTTTCAGAAGCTTACTGAATTTGAACTGCTCCTCATACTCCTGCTGCTTCCTGTCTTTCTGCTCCTGTAGCCTCTCATATAGAGACCGCGGGTCATAAACCTCCTCTGGACATTCTGAAGATGAGAGAAAAGGGGAGGGGGGGGGAAGACACATACTTTATAACCCTTCCATATTATTCTGGAGTCACAAAGGATTTTAAAGATCAAGTCAAGTCCCTGCATGATCTGAGGGCAAGGATAACACAAAAATAGTCCTAAGTCCACAGCTTCCCCTTGGACCTCAGAGCCAAATGTCAGTGTCAGCAGGGCCCCTGGCCTGAGACGTTTAACTGGGTGAGGGGCCAGTCCACACTGCACCCAGCAGCGGCTTTCTCGGTTGTTCAGATCCCGGATGCACATGTCTTGACAGGACAGACCAGCAGAGTCTCCCGGACGATAGTGTTGTAGAGTGGGAAGGGCGGGCACATGAGCGTCCTGGCTGTGCTCCCTGCGCTGGAGGCCTAACACAGGCTCCTTCACCACTCTGAGCCTCTGCTCTAAAGTGAGGACACTAATACCTGCTTTGCAGGGTTGTCGTGAGGATTAAGACCATGCTGAAGGCCAAATTGTAAGCCCACATACCTTCTGGATCTTCAGGTTTTCGAACTTTCTCCCATTCTTCTTGCCTCCTTTTACGCCGTTCGTCTAGCTCTGCCTCGGTCACAAATCTCTTTTTGATAACAAGGTTACCATCATCCCCTCCATCCATAGTGGAACAATCAGTCTACGGAAAACAAAGTATTTCAAGTGAGAATCGCAATTAAACTTCTAAAGAGAAATAAGATTCAGCTCTGCCTCACCCAGCAATGGACTACCTCATAATTCCCTTTGACCGTGCACTGAAGAAATCCTCAAGTAGTTTAATGTACAGGTTATTGATGAAAGCACATGATTACTTTTTCCCCAATGTATGAGGTAGTTCTATTACCACTATGTTATCTAGGAAGCCAGCGAGAGAACATGGAATAATTCCCATTACATTCTGTTCCACAGTGAATCTTACATGGCAAATATTTCTCTGTCCCCCTAATCTAGACAAAAGGAGCCAAATCCCTTTTTCAACATAAACTTGAAGTTGTTTAAAGACAATTCCCATGTGCCTCCTATGTTGTCACTTTTCTGGACCAAATATCCCTGTGGAGAAAAATAATAGTGTCTCAAAGTAGCAACTTTATCATACTGCATGATTTAAACCCGGGAAATGAATATTAGAATCTGGTAATGCCACTGACATCTCTTCATTCGCATTATACATTTTAAAAAATGGAAATAATATATATTTATATTCAAAGAACAATTTCTATAGGCCAAAATAAAACCTAGAATCTCTCATGCTTTCTCCTAAATAAGAATTCAGAGACTTTTAAAAGTTATTCTTATAATTCAAAATTAAGAAAGGAAAACCACTTATTTCATTTTTATGGCCTGTTGAGTTTTTGGAAAGAGAAGAACCTGCCTTCATTTAACCTTGACAGAGATCCCTGAAACTCAGGGAGAAAACCATTAAGGTATCTGTAACCAAGGGTCTGAATTTGAAATAAACTCTAGAGCAGTGATTTTCAAGTAGTGTGCAGTGGCAGACACACCAGCGTGCTGCAGAATTTTTAAAGCACGCACTACCTGACAATTTAGTCAGGGGCACTGACTTATTTTTCCTTAGACTGTCAAATAAAAAATGACTACAGCCAACACAAAAATAACCAACCGGTGTGAATTCATCAAAATTATATCTATTTTTTTGTGTGAGATCTGCGACAAATATTTTTTTTTGATGTGCTGCAGAATTTTAGTAATTAGTTTGTGTGTGCCATGAAGTTTTTTGTTTTTTTTTTTAAAGGTTGGAAATTGTTGCTTTAGAGAAATAACGATCTTCCCGAGATTTATTAATCACTTTTGGGAAAAGACAAATTGATAGACTTCCAAGAACTTCTAACTCTTGTTCATCAGTCTTCATCACGTATGTTAGAATTCAACTTTCACCCAAAGAGCTGAATCTATGCTACCCATCTTACACACCCAGGGACAAAACAGGAATCACCATTGGTTAATGAAAATAAGGCAGAAGCACATTAAAAAAAGAAAACTTAAAGACAACGGCTTTAGAACTTGAAACACTGTACTTCTCCCCAGCTCTCAAAGGGCTGGTTTCCTAAAAACACAGTCAAAACTAATGAATACTTATAAAAGTTTGCTTTTTAAACTTCGTATTATAATCCTGACATTGTCTTGATGCCGAAAGAGAGCTAATTATAATAAACTTGTGAGCTTAAAGGGGATGAGAGTAAAACACAGACTGGTGTATCCATCTCCCTCTCCCATTTGCGTTTCTTCTGTAGGTCCTCATTCCCTGGCACCTCCCCTGTTCCCTCCTTGCCTTCAGTGCCTCTCTGGCTCAGTGATTTGGTCATCTGCTATGTTTGGACAGGTCAAAGACAGGGAATATTCTTCCTCCAGAAATATGCAGGTCTTTTCAGAATTCAAAACTTCGCTGTCAATAAAAACTGCCAACAAGTAAACTTATCTTCACACCTTTCACTACAGCCCAATATAATTCAACTAAATATGTAACAAGTACCCTCTTCTGCAGGCGTCTTACCAAGAGGGAGTACAAGTTAATGATAGAGGACAGAAGACTCTAAAATCAAGAGACCACAGTCTGAAACCCAGTGCCGCCACTTTCCCTGGGCAGGCGTCACGTAACTCCTCTGAGCCTTGGTCTTCCATCCACAACTGCAGTCACCGAAGAGGACTGAAATCGTCCCGCACACCATAAATCTTTGGTGAGGATAAACAAGATCATTCACGTAAAGCACTCCGCAGCGTTTGGCACATACTTAAAATGCTTTGAAAGGTCTGCGTTGCTACAAAGCACCGTGCTAAGCTCTGGACAGGTTGTGGGAGCGAGGGAAAAACTGTCTGCGCTCAAGAAGTGGGGGAGACATAAGTAAATCAGTGGCACAGACCATCATGACCCTTGAAGTGGGAAAGGGATCGCACCAAACTGAGACACTGGGAAAAATTTACACGTATAAATAATTTGGCGATTCTGTATTTTCCCTTTAGTGTGGTTCGCTAGTGTACTGTTTACTAGTCCAACTTCAGCCAGCTCAACCCTGTGCTGAATGATGACCTCCGTGTCCGGCACTGGGCCAAATTCCACGGTGTGCATACGGAAAGAAACCCGAAGAGTCAGTACTCTTGAACCAGCTAATAGCGGACAGTGTATACAATGAATCACCAAAGTGAAAAGGACGGGAAAGGGGTCGTGATGAAGGGCGTGGATGCGGCTCAGCCCAGCATCCCAGGCTGAAGACCTCCACATCCTCCTCCAGTCCTTCCTCCTCACTTTCTTACACCCGACCAGCCCCCAAGTTCTGTTGTTTCTACTTCATGCTGACCTCTTTTTAATTCGCCCTCTCCTTTCTTCTTCCTTCCTTCTTCTTCTTCTTTTTTTTTTTAAGAGAATAGTGCTTTCCTTTCCAACCTCTTCTTTTCCAGGGCTCCGGGTGCCTGGACTGCTACAACGGCATCGCATTAGTCTCCCTGCGCCCACCCCCGCCCCTCCCACAGCCGCTGATTCATGCCTTGGCTATAGCACTGACCCATGGGTTTTATCACTACGACCGTCCAACAGCTCTTTGTATCCACACTGCTTGTTAACACAGGCTCTGGCACATATTAAGTATGTCATAAGTACTCATGGAGTAAACCAGCCATAAAGAGGATTGAAAGAACTGAAGCAGGGAGGAATGCTCTCACATAAATATTCCTACGTATTGTTTTATCTAAGTGATAGGGAATGGTAGATGTTAAATAAGTATTTGCTGAGTCTTCTATGTCCCATGGGAAATCCTATTCAAACACCATACCATTTGTAAAGTAAGAAACACAGGACCAAAAATTAAATCCCTTTATTACATAATTGATGTCTTCCTCAAGAATAACTCTCACTCCCTCCTTTAATTTAAGCTAACTAAAAAGTGCTCTTACACTGATTAATAAGTATTTCCCACACAAAGCATTTCTCTTTGAAGAGCCCAATATTCGTTTGCTGTTTATTCAGTAATAAGGAGGTGATGCGTATCTACATCTTCTGGAAATGACAGAAAGATGAGAAGTTAAAAGTGTTTGTTTCTAATTCTTACTGCCTAGCTAAATCTTCACAAGGCTCCTATTTCTCTCCTTTGTTTGCTAGAATAATTAAAAACAAGACAAAACACAAACAAACAACGAGGGGTCTGGGGATCTAACTATAAAGATTCATGTGGGAATACTTATTTTACCTTTATTGTGTTTAATTTAAAAAATGCTGTCAACTCTCCTTTACTCATATAACTTTTTTCTTCAAGGTGACCTGTGTTAAATTATCAAACTAAACATTACATTATTTTAAAAAGAATTATTTAAGTTCTTCAAACAGAGCATTCAGGGAAGACCAAAACCATATCAAAATCAGTTTGTCCAAACTTAAAAGTTTTAAACTGATGCAAATAAAGAACAGTTTTCACTTTTGCTTGACAGCCAAAAAAACAAAGTTCTTATATTTCAAGCCAAAGTAACTGTAATACACACTGCTCTTCTGTGCTTGCACTGGAGACTGTGGTATTTAATTTCCAGGTTGGTGGAACAAAAATGGGCTGGGTGTCTAACACAGCATGCCCTACAAGTTTTAAGACACAAAATTTACATTGCTGCCTCCGAGCTAACTGCTATCGCTGCAATGAAAGATTATTTCTACTTAACTAGTGCCATGATACCAGCTAATGAGAACTGGTTTCTCATGGAATTAAATTTTGTGAGGGCAGACTACTTAAAGTGTTTACAGCATGCCCACCATCTCTTCCTGATTCTAATATTCAATAGACTGAAGTGTAAGGATACACCAGGGAACTCCGTGTTACTGTGTTCTAAGGCTTCTCTCTTTGGGTAGCAAAAGCAATTGGCTTATAAGCCTTCCTTTTGTCAGTAAATATAGTTAAGCGCTGCTCCTCCTACGTTTTTACCCTGATGTTCAAGTCACATGGGATTTCAAAATGCAGGACAGCAGCTAAGAGGAATGTTCCATCTGGCGAACTTAACTATATTCCAAATAACGACTGCTTTCTGACCAGAAGGCCCTTCTACCAGCTACAGTCATTTAGATCAAGCCAATTTTCCCTCTATTATAAAACTTCAGAGAATGGTAAACACTCTGTTAGCATTTATTATTAGAAAAAGAAGTCCTCAATCTTCTAACAATTAGCCTTATTTAACATTCTCCAGTACCAAAGGAAAATAAAAGGATCTAAAAATGAGGGTACAACAGAGCAATTTAATTCATATTTAAAATGTTTATTATGAAAAACAATTTGAAGTAACCTTCTAGTTGCCCAGGCATCTAAAAAACACATGCAATAAAAAGTTATTAGGAATTTTTTTAAAGGTCTATATATGCATTTATCTTCCCATTAGAACTGAGTCTTATTATATGTGCATTTACCTTCAATTCATCTACATGCACTGGAAGGAAAAAAAGAGAGAACGTAAAATATTGGTTCCCTTAGCTGATCCTCAGTTGCCCAACTCCTGTGTGCCTGTCAGAGTATAAACACTTCCCGCACTATGTATGATTCTAATATTAGTTGTATTTGTTACACGCTGTCACTCCTAAATGCAAACCAACGACTTCATCTGCCGCTCACGGGAAGAGAAACCGCATCTGTCCCAGAGCCGGGGGAACAGCTGGCCATGCTGGAACGTTGCTGCACTGGTATCCCTACGTCCAACACGATGCTTCCCGACTAAAGGATTTTCGAGGGCAGCTTTGATTATTTTGCCATCTGGGCTGGCGCTGGCACCTAAACAACACTAAATCATACCTCCCCACTCCCAGGCTTTATAGAACTCCTTCAGATCATATTTTCTAAAAAATAAATAAATAAAGGCTTTGCATTACACAACCATACATAAGGCCACCTAACTCATTCAGTTGTATTTTTTAAGTTAATCTTTACAGGGGACATATTATGTTCAAGGCACAGTGCTTGGCACTAACCTGGAACGTGAGGAATTTGCATTCAGGAAGAGACAAGGTTGGCAAGTTAGAACAGAAGAATAAGGTTATATGCTGTAATAGAATAGAAGCTAAGAGTTTAGAAAAGGACAACTTTAAAAAAAAATAAAAAGCTTCAGAGAAGCTTAATTTTGATCGTAGCCATGACACTGCTGTGAAAAGTGGTAGAAGTTTTAGGCATACAAAGAAAAACAATCTTTAATTCAAGATTGCCTGAAATCACAGATTTCACATTCCAAAATCAAAATGAAAGGGTGTTATAACTTACAGAAATAGTGGGTGAGGTTACCGAGACTAATCTTATACTTCTATGATAAAAAATAATAAAATAACTAGAAAAAATTTTTTAAATAGAAAAGCTAACAAGATAGTTCTGATAACCATCCTTGACTGGGGATCAAACCTGCAACCTTGATGAAGCGGAATGACACTCTAACCACTGAGTACCCAACCAGGGCTAGGCTTACCATGTTTAAAGAAACAAAAACCATGTCCCCAAATCAATAACTGTAAAACAGTTGTATGACACACAGGAAAAAACCAAATAGAACTTCATGAACTAAAAAAAAAAAGAAAATGCATTAACTCGATTTATGATTTCAATGAATGAGCTGAATAACACATTAAACATAGGTTAAAGAATTAATGAAGCAGGAATTATCCAGAATGTAGTATGAAGAAAATAAAAAGCGAGAAGAGAACAGAGGAAAAAGGTCTATGTTAAACCAGTAAAGGAGGAAGATAAAAACAATGGGGCAGAAGCAACACACAGATAAGAAAAGGCGGAGGAGTTTACAGAACTAATGAAAGACACTAACCTACAAATTCAAGAAGGCTAACAAATGCCAAATAAACCTAACAAAAACAAATCCACAGTTGGATACATCAGGGCGAAAATGTATAAAACCAAATAAAAAGACCTAACAGTCTTTAAAGCATCCTGTAGTAAAGAGTGAAAGAGATCGTATTTAAGAATTAAGTAGATTCAAAAAGTGATCCACAGTGAGCTCACCGCAATTGCTTAATTTAGCTGCCGCAAAGGCATAATTCCACTATGATTGAGCCTTCCGCTGAACCATGCACTCGAATTACTTCGTTTCCCTGATGCACGGTTTTTAATTTCTGAAGCAGCAACCTGACTCTCACCAAACATCAACATTCCTACAAGGTGAAAGGAAAGACTGCTAACCAGGTAGATGGTCTGGAGGTAATTCTTCCTTTCTTAGAACTACAAAGAATTTGCCCCCGGGATAAAAAGGCACCTAGGCCTCAGTTGAGAAAGATCATTGGGCAGCCTCTGCTTTCAGACCCTTACAAACTGTTAGCAGCTCATCTGGAGCTCTAGCTGAAAGACTATACAAGATTATTTCTCTCAGTTCAATTTCTGTATCGAAAAGGAGCTACCCGCTGATTCCTTTCAAAAGAGTCCAGAAGCAGTGCCCTCCAAACCATTTTACGAGGTCCCTCTTCACCCATCAATAAACCAAACATCTGAAGAATCAACGAATCTTACCTCGCAGCTGGTACCCAAGAGGTCATTGGGAATTCTGACCACCAGGCCGGCGCCTGGTTTCCCGGGTCCCACTCCACACCTACTCAGTCAGACTATCCGGGGATGGGGGTCCGAGAATCTGCATTTTAAAAGATCTTGTTTTCTACTAGTTAAGAACCACTGCTAAGGCCGAAAAGGTATCTCCTTTGCCCCCGCGCGGACGCTGACATTCACGGGGGCCACCGACTCTCAGACAAGGTGCTTCAACTCTCGGTCTTGGTTCCCTAAGTTTTCTGCAAAACGCGTCCGCTCCAGCGACTGGTCCACGGGAACACCATAAAACGTGCTTCCCGTCTCACACTTACTTCCACGCTGTGATTCAACCATCCCCAACCAGGCCGTGCCAAGACCTCTGGAATAGAGCCCGCTCCTCGCCCGGAGCCTCGGGGGCCCCACGTAAGCAGAAAAGGTGCAGGGAAGCCGCAAGAAGCCTCAAGTCCTCGTTCCGTTTGAAAGGATCAGGTAGCCTCTCCGACTCGACCTGGAAGCCATCCCGCGGGCTCCCTCGCCCGCCCCCCCGCCCCCAGACTGGGGCCTGCAAGCCTCGGGCCCCGGGGACTAAGAACACAGACTGAGAACAGGCCTGGCCCTAAACCTCAAGTCAGACGCAGCCCCCACGCCATGTCCTCAACGAAGAAGCTGGAGCCCAGGTTTCGCCGCCTGGCCAGGGAAGGCCCAGGCCGCACTCACCTACCGACGCGCGGAAGGCGGGACACCCTCTCCTCGGTAGCGCCCACCCCGAACCGCCACCGCAAACGCCGCTGGCTCTTTAGGAAACAAGAAAGAAAAGAAAAAGAAAACAGTCTTTGCGTTTGTATTCCTTTTGACCCTTCAGGGCTTCCTGTTCTTCGCCGCCACAGCAAAGGTCCGCCCCGCTTCCGTCGGCGTAACCCAATCCTCACCTCTCCTTCTCCCCAGGGGTCCGATGGAAATCCGGTGCCCAGGAAGCTGGCGGGAGACACAGGATTGGGCCATTCACACCTCATCCGGGATTGGCCAGCTCGCGGCTGGGGGGCGGGCCGGGCCGTGGGACCACGTGATAACAGCCCGGAAAGAGGATTGGTCGTCAGAGAGAGCGATTGCCACCGAGGAAGGGGCGTTTCCTAGGGGACTGTAGGAGGGCCGGGGCGGTACGAAGCGGGGGTGGGCCCAGCGCGTAATGGCAGCGCCGTGGCCTCGCGTCCATCTTTACCGCTCTCTCGGACCTGTCACAAAGGAGTCGCGCCGCCGCTGCCTCCCCCTCTCTCGAGTGGATCCGGGAGCTGGAGAAAGTCAGTGCCGCAGCCCAGCCGCCGCGCTCCGGGAGGCCCCTGGGGACGGGGAGGGAGGAGGAAAGTCCGAGGGCAGAGGACGTCGGTGAGGGAGGGGACAGTCCCCCGAGTCTGCGGCGGGGAACCTGACTGGTGTCGGGGGAGGCTCCGGGAAGGGGCCCGGGATGCGTGGCGTTGGGCAGAGCCTGGGAAACAGCCCGGAGGTTCTTCATGGAGGCCCGCGCTGAAGGCGCCTAAAGAGGTTCCTGCAAGAGGGTGTTCTCTCTTTCGGGGGTCCGTGACGGGAGGAGGTTCTCCGGGGTTGCCCTTCTGAGAAGGCCGCGGCGAAAGGGGCCCAGGTGAGAGGCAGGTAGCTCCCGGGGGGCTCCTGCTATTTAGGAGTGCCGCGGCGGTGTCCGGGGCGGAAGGGGTAGACGGGAGGATGCTTTGGGGGAGGGTTTCCTTTTGTGGAGTTGGAGGTTTAGGGGGCACGGGTGGGGAAGCAGACATTCCCCCGGGAGACGCAGAAATGCCTCGGAGTGGCGAGGTGCCTCGGAGAGGGGGGACGGGAGTTGGGAGCCGGAGCTAGCGGACTCCCGTACTCCGGAGGCCCGGTGTGGAACACGGTTAAGGGCCTCGCGGGGAGGGGACGGCTGGGCGGTTCCGGGGAGAAGAGAACTCCATCCACAGGAAAGCCCCGGGGAGGAATAGTGAGAGGGGAGCCGGAATGGCAGGACCGTTCTCCCTGGAGACCGCCCCGCTGTTGGACACAGACTTCAGCTGCTCCGGGGCTTCGCGCAGGTCCGCTCGGGGAAGTCCGTCCCCCCCGTACTCCCTGCGGGCCTCTCGATCAGGCTTTCGCCCCGGCCGGCTGCCTCAGTTTCCCTGTCTTCGGGGAGGGAACTCCAGGCGGAGACGGTCCGCTGAGACGGCAGTTCTGTCCTGTCCGAGTGAGGCTGATCTCCGAGGGTTGAACTTGGAACTTTCAAGGGCTGAGAGTGCCTGTTTGTGACCGAGTCGAGTCCGGCAGTTGTCCCGGCACCTCGCCTGCCATCTACTTGTCCCTAGACAAGTGACCTAAGCAACGCAGGTCTCCTGGAAAAGGACGAGTGTGGAAAGTGCTCTACAAACTACACTCTGTGTGCTTTCTACCTCCAGGCTGCTGCTGAGGCTTGAACGTGAAGGCGCTCTGCACACCGTCCACCAGTATGTAGACGAGATGGGGATCAGCGTCCACGCGGGGATTGATCGCGTTTGGGGGGCGGGGAGCCGTATGAGACAGAGCGCTTCAAGGGTCACAGCGGTTTAGGTCCGTGTATGATCTAAACCCATGGGGTTCAAGCCCTGCTGAGATGGGGGTGGAGGGATTTCCAGTGTGTGCGCGCAGAGGTTTAATTTTACGTTGAAATTCTGCTGGGCTGGCGGGAGGTATAGCCCTATCATATGATCCTTTCGGTCAGAAAGTTGTTCCCTGACCGCTGAGATTTTCCTCCAGGTCGTTCATCTCAGTGATGTAAAACTAGGTAGCGAGGATCGGTCTTCCTCCCTGAGCTGTGATTTTGTAAATGAGACCTCCTTTCTTCTCCGCGAACATGACTCCTGTAGGAGTCCCCAACTGTCCATAGCAGTCGCTTCTGAATCCCTCTTCCACGGTGGTTTTCTTCATTTCTCACCGTTTGTGGGGTTTGCGTTTCCTGGGACGATATCTTGCTTTGTCGCTTCCTCTGTGAGATTATAAGGATCCTTGTGTCCAGATGCGACGGTTTTCTGGTGTCTGGTTAGTGGCATTCGTGAGAGCCAGTTTTCCGAAAGTTAGGTAGTTTATGATTTTGAAGTTTTTTGTTTTTGTGTTTTTTGTTTTTTATGAACAAAAAGCTGATTTGACTTTCCTGTTTTTCTCATCTTACATTTCATGGGTCCTTTGGAGGAAATCACTGTGGTGGTTTTGTGAGCTTTCTGATTTCCTAGGACATGTGTTGTTCTGACCGACTGCTTAATGTCTTTCTGTGACCTGCTTTTTGCTGCTTTCGCAAACCCTTCATTATTTCTGTACTCCATGATTATTTTTAAATTATTGATTATAGCAAGTGTTCCAGCATGTGCTGTGTGGACTTTTTGTGCTTTGTCAGCAAAATAACTTTTCCCTTAGGAAATTGGCTAAGAATCAAGGGGAAGTAAAAACTTAACATTTTCCCTATTCTGTAGTGAATAGGGGAAAACAGCAACTCCGAAGTATAACTGGCAGGAGAATAACAACAACAACAGCAAGTCGTGTGCTCCTGAAGTGCATTCACAGCCATTTGTTTCACCTGCGGAGCTCAATTTAGTCTGTCAAGGATTGCCGGTACTTCCCGATAATGAAGTAATTCGTTACAATGATATGAGACGTCACTTTGCATCCTTTAAAATACAACTCTCTTCTTTACTCTAATTGCTATATGTTTGAGAAATTATCAGGAATTCTTGAGGATGGTAATAACTATCGCACTGCTTTAAACTGGGGGTTTTCTGTTTTGTGGTGGGATCCCTGTAAGGCAGGATGCGCCGGGCCGCAGGGTTGTCGGGCAGTGGGACCCTTTCAAAAGTGTTACTTACTTGGGGGTAGTAAACGATCCATTTAGCGTCTTTCAAATATTTGACATTTTCAAGGCATTTACCGTTGAATTTGGATAGTTTTCTTTTTCCTGGTATTCAAATTAGGAAACTGAAAAACAGAATAGCCAGGAAGTAGTAAATGCCAACACTTGAGCCACAGCCTGGAGGAGGAGATGTACAACTTTCAGAAGTGTAAAAGCAAGAATATTTTCCTTTTGGTTTATCTGTTCAGTAAGTCAGCTTTTGAAATGGTTTTCTTGCCAGTCTTTATGATTAGAGAAAAGTACATATGTGTTATTTTACTCTGTGTCCGTTCCTAAAGGGAATGCTTGCTGGTTAAATATGTAAAAGCATATTTAACTGTAGATAACGGTGTGATATATACAAGGCTAAATGAGGTAAAGTTAAATCTTCTAAATAGTGGTGGGCTCTTAGAGAATATTCCCCTTTCTCCCTTTCTGAGCTTTTGGAAACTAAAATGCATTTAAGATAGAAAAGAATTGATGCTCTCCTTAAGCTTGTTAAGGAATGAACCCTGCTCCTACCTTTTATATTGCTTGAAATTATGGTTTCCAGGCATAATTTCAGGGTCCTATACACATCAAATAGAAGGTTTGCGACCCCTTACTTGGCCAGTTTATTATTATCTCATAGTTTAGTGTTTCAGTGTTAGCTTTTCTTACCCCTTCTGCCCTCTGAAGAATTCCGTTTCCTCCTCTGGGCTTCCTTGATGCCCTGATTCCCGACACCTGCCTCCTATCCCGCCCCGCCTTGGGGGAGGTGCAGCTCCTTTTTGTCATCCTTGTTGCTTCATCGTTCTTCATACTGACATATGCCTACGGGCTACTGATTCATAACCTACCAAGGGAATTATTAAGGGTTACTAAAACGTGGTATTCATAAGCCAAAAGGAGCACATCAGAGTTTATTGTAGTCTAACACTTTCTCCCGGGAAGTCAGCCCTGAGAAACTTGGCGCCAGTGCAAAGCTTCTTAGTGTCATTTCATTGCAGAACCGGGGCTCCTGCAGTCATGGGGAAGGGTGCTCATTCTCCACCGTGCTTCCTCTTGTGGTTTCTGGTGGCTTTGTTTTTCATTACAATTACTTTTAGCTTCTTTATCAGTTTAACGTATGAGCTTTTGGTTAACCTTTCACTGCGGTCAGGATATTTGTACCAAAATATTTTGGCTTATAATTTAAGATATGAGTATGTTGCAGTGAAAATATAAATCCTCCATACCTCTTTTGTTAATGCTGATATATGGTACTTGCTTGTACAGAAATACGTGACCTTACTAAGTTCCTTTTCCACTGGGAAAACGGTGGAATGGGAGGCCTCCTCCTATGGCGTGGACAGCACTTGATCCGTGGGCTTGTCTGGCGTGTATTACGTCATGCGTAGGGCACTCAGTGTGTTGTCTGTTGCTGCCCTCATCTCTTTCTCTTTTCCTTTCTTTATTGAATTTATTGGGGTGACTGGTTAATAAAATTATCTAGATCTCAAGGGTACAACTCAATTATACAATACGTCATTTGTATTACATAATTGTATTGTGTGCTCACCACCCCAGGTCAAGTCTCCTTCCGTCACCATTTGCAAGGACCTTTTTTTCACCTTTGCTCAGTGCCTGAAATATAAGCATTGGATTCTGTTTATTGAATGATGTTGTCTCAGTTTTTCAAAGTGATAAATAGTTTGGAAGCACTCTTTTTACAGATTTTTGAATACATTCACTTAAGCAGTCATTAAATGCCTTTTAAGTTCTGGGTATCCAATTGAGTGTTTTCAGACACCATTTTAAGTAGATCTCATTAAGGGAGGTGTCGCTATTCATGTTGTTTATACATTTTGTTTACTTCTCTTAATACTAAAGAGTTTTCTATAATAGAAAAATTTGTATCCTTCAGATTTATGAATCATGTGTTTAAATAACACATCTGCATGATTTCCTATTATTTTGTCTCCTGGGGTGAAAGTCCCAAATAGTATAGAGTATTATATTTGTTTTTCTCCTTTGTACGGCAGCCATCATTAACACTTACCTCAGTTCTTCCATAGTATTTCCTGTTTGGGTCCAAGGCAAATTTTTCCATCTTTGAGACCAGGCAGGGATTATTTACTTCTCTGTTTTTTGTTTTTTGTTTTTAAACTATTATTTGCTTCTGGGAATTCCTTACTCCCTAACTTTATTTTTTAATACTTTTTTTTTGAATGCTGAAAGGATTCCTCTTTCTCCTTCTGCACCGTTTTAGGTCATACTATATTCTCTAAGTAATGCTGCCGTAAGTCTCACCGGACCACAGACACCACTGCTACAGGGTTAAGAAGCCCTTAACATTTTAGAGGAAGCTTTTCCAGATGCTCCTTTCCTAACAGTTCAACCAGAAAATTTTCTATTTCCCCCTCAAAGATGTACTTTCTTACACCACGTTTGGTGCATACTGCAGTATCAGAATCACCCAGTGCTTCTCCCAGACAACTTAAAGGTAACAACTCAGGAGGTAATAGTACCCTGTATGACTTAAACCTCACATGGCCAGTGTCAGTGCAGATAGATAATTTTGGACACACGGGTGACATGTAAAAATATCAGCTGTCTTGGCGGAAAAGTAAAGTTCCAACCAAATATTCCACAATACCCCCACCCCCCAAAGCCAGATGGCTTCTATTTCAACTGGCAAGTGTACTCGTGGTATATAATACACTTTTTCTTATCTGTTTATTATACTACCAAATAATCTCATTGACTTCCAAGTTTTTCCCATTTAAACACAATCTTCAGTAAGAAAATTATGGTCTTTAGGGTGTCTTGCACTATATTTTAAAAGCAAATATATTTCTGAACAAGGTTTTCCGTCTTGATAGGGTTTGAGTTACACAGGTGTATGCATTTAACAAAATTCTGCACATGTACGCATAACACTTGTGCATTTCATTATAAGGGAGGGGGAACCCCCCAAAAAACTGGAATTGTCTTCTGGAGGGCAGGCCGTTACAGTACAGGCTTCCCCTGCTAGGTGAGTGCCCTAGGAACCCATCTGGATCACTGTACATCCTCCCTATTCACCCAGTCTCACCCTGAGAGACATTTTTTTTTGTTTGTTTCCCCGGATGAAAAAGTCCTCAAAGGGAAATGTTTTGCCGACATGGAAGAGGTGAACCAAAAAAACGGCAGAAGCACTAAAAGGCATTAAAATCAACAAGTTCAAAACCTGTTTAGAGCAGTAGAAAAAAGAAATCTCGTTAGGTGTATTGCATCAAATGGAGAGTACTTTGAAGGTGGCTGAAGTTTAAACATGTAAGAATAAATGCACATTTTTAAATAAATTCTGGGGGAGTGTTGGGTCCCCCCTCATATGTAAATCTAATTTCTAAAAAATATATTGAACCCTGACCAGTGTGGCTCAGTAGGTTGAGCATTAGCTCACAGAGTGAAAGGTCATCGGTTCTATTCCCAGTCAGGGCATATGCCTGGGTTGTGGGTTTCGTTTCTGGTTGGGGCATGTAGGAGAGGCAGCTGACCAATGTTTCTCTCCCTCTCTCCCTCCCTTCCTCTCTCTCTAAAAAATGAATAAATAGAGTCTTTAAAAATATATATTGAAGTTCAGTTAGTAATATGTATACTGGATTATTTAGAGGGAAGTATACTGATGTCTGCAATTTACTTTGAAATGCATCAAAAAAATTAGATGGATTGATGATGGGTAGAGATGGATAGATATATGATAAAGCAAGTATTACTATGATACGTAATAATAAAAATATGTTACTGCTATAATGTTAATGGTAGAATCCAGGTGGTGGGTATGTAGGTGTTCACTCTAAAATTCAGTTTTGCTGTGTGTGCGTGAAATTTTTCATAATAAAATGGGGGTGTGGTAGTAAACATGAGGCAAGGAATTTTCACTTATAATACTGTCTTAGGAAAAATATCATTACCATTTTTAGTGCATTATATATTGTTACTTTTCTTGCTGTACATTTAGCCTTGAGGGGTGAGAAGTGAGGACTGGAAACGCTGCTGCATCCTGTAACAGGATTTGAGAACGACAAGGTGAAGATGGCAGCAATGGTAATTTCGTGACCAAAGATTGTTTTTTCTTCCTCTGGTCATTCTTCTAGCCAGTCTCTCATTTCTTGGCAGCATGATCCTGAAGTCTCACTTTCAGGGGAAAGAAAGTGTTCTTAATGTCACTGAGCCGTATTATGACTGAAGGCAAGCAAATATTTGAAGAAGTGAATAATTGGTTCCTGGACAGTTTGTTAGAGAGGCTTAGGCTTGGCCAGGTGTCTCTTGTGGTGAGTCGCTTAGGATGGCAGAGGTCTGTGTTTCGAGTACCAGACCCCATTGCTTTAACACAACACTTACTGAGAGAATGAGTTTGCTTTGTTCCCTCTCAGGGCAGCTTTGAAGAATATATAAAATATAAAAATATAATAAGCCATAAATGATATAGAAATGGAAGAAATAGTCTTTATTTTTTAAAAAGGAATCAAAATTAATATTACCACTCTTCGGAGAAATGGATTCACAAAGGAAATATTTTATTATAATTATGGCCTTGCAGAAAAATGGCTGTGAACAGTATAATGATTTAAAAAGCATTCCCATTTAGGTGGTGAGAAGTCTTTCTACCAAGCATTGGCATGGGTGGTATCATTACCATTAATATAGTCGATAATTGCCACATCGCTTTATGGTTGCCATAGCAGCAGATTTAATTGTTATGTTTAAATTTTTTAGCTAGCTTAAGGTCTTTGGTCTCAAAATTAACTTGACAGACCATCTAATTAATGCTAAGTAAGTTCAGGGGAAGTGTGTAGGTTTTACAGGTTTATGTGATCTCTAGTAGTCTCACACATTTTCTCTTCCATTCAGTCTGTCAACCCTTGGATGACATTACCCAAGGGCAGGGCACCATCTAGGTTTGTTATGATGCTTCATAAGGTAGATCTGGTGAGAAATATAGGGAGTATTTTGTTTGTTGTGTTGATATGCACTGTAGTAACCACTAATGGGTGTAACTAAGTTCTAGTGCCTGTTCTGGCTGACCATTCCAAAGATAGTTGCAATTCATTTTCCTGGAAAGGAAGATTAACTCTTTCGACCCCAGAAGAATCCCCTGTAAGTGTTGCGGTTTGTCCGGCATTCAGTCAGTAGTAGGTGCTGCCGACTGTCTCAGGTCCTTTATAGGTTCTATATAGCAGAGTGACTTCCAGACCTGGCCCCCATAAGAATCACCTGGGGAGCTTTTGAGAAAACACTTGCTTGGGCCACATCCAAGAAAATCTGGTTCTGGCTATTTGGAGTGGAACCAGGAATTTGCGTTTTAAGAAGTAAGCGATTCTAATGCACATCACCTGTAGGATGATTACGCTACAATCCCTCCCAAGGTTCTGAAAGTTTAGATAAGATGATTTCGGTACAGGAGGTAGATGAGTTCTAAAAAATGTAAGTTGTTTAGTTATCTCTTAAGTCCTGTCTTATTGCAGAGTCCCCACCTCCCAGATTATTTTGTCACCTCTGATTAGCTAGGTGCTCATTTTACAGTAACACCTTGCATTTTGGGTGCCAGTTTAAGTATTGGGCACTGTGCCATGTGTTTTACAAGCACTATTTCATGTAACCCTCACAGTATACTGTGAGGTGTAAGAACAACTACTGTCTCCCTGCTTTAAAGTGTCTGTCGTCAGGGTAATTAAAACCGAGGCTGTAAATACTGCAGGGCTGGCCCTGTGCCCAGTCTTTCTGACTACAAAGCCCCTCCCCTGTGCTATAGGCGGCCTCTGGCATCCTGTACAAGGTCTGTACCCCGAGTGTTACTGTCTGAAAACAATGTGCCTTGGAAAGCAGGCCACAGAATGCTTTTGGAATGAGATAAAACAAAGCTATCTGAAGTGTAATTGTTTAACTTCATTACCCGGTCTTTTGCCTGAAGAATTCACGATTTGTTCTCAGAAAAGTATCAGGAGTGGCAACCATTTCCAGGTGCCAAATGAATCTGAAAGATCATACACTGTTTATTTACGTACCCTGCCTTTGGCTGTAAGCCTCAAAAATAACTCTGTATGCTCATTTCAGAAATTTCAAAAAGCTAACAGCTCTTATTTTTTCTTTCTATGTTCTGTAGTATTGTCTTTGAAATGTCTCACCGCTTTTCCCACTTAATTAAGCTCTTCTTTACACCTGGTCTTTATAGGAGTCCTCAAGAAAGAAAGTCTTTGTTTTTAAAATATTTGAAAACTTTTTTTTAACTCAATTTCCTTCTCTGACAAATTATGTAGTTGACATCATTTTCTGGGTCATTTAAGGAAAATGAGTTGGAAGAAATTGATTTGAGCTATGCTTGAGTTCAAGTTGGAAATGGGGGGGAAACACTTAATTTTTGTCTCCCAAATTTAGTCAGATTTTTTAAATGCTTGAATGTATGTATTGGATACCTTCCATTTTCTTTGAAACTATTCTAAATGGAAATCTGCATAGATTAACTCTATATTCGGTTTATATACGCCTTGGCAAAACTTTTTTGGAAAGAATAAAGTTTTAAAATTTGAGATCCAACGAACTTTAACTTTCTGCTCTCCTCACAAGCACTCCCAGCATTATTCTGAATAGCTTTCCAAGTGTTGACGTTAAACTGTGACTTTTGTTTTCTGGGCCTTAATTTCACCTTGGCACCCTCAGACCACTGCCAGTGGTCTCCCTCCGTCAAGCTCATCTTCTCCAGTTTAACGTGTCTGGTTGGATTGAATCTCCTGTTTTCATGCCATGCCCATCCCGACCTCCGTGTTGACTATGCAAAGGCTCCGGAGGTTTAAAGAAGCCAGTGGAATTCCCTTCTGCTCTGGGAACGGGGATGCCACAGAGCAGTTTGGGGGGAGGCGGCGCTTCCCCAGGAGGTGAAGCATTCCCCGCTAGTGTTCCCTTGTGCGCAGTTCTGGCCCACCCCCTTCTGCCGTCCCCAAAGGATTGTGTGGCTTAGCCGCAGATTTGTACAGCATGGTGGTTAAGGAACACTGAGAATCCAGAGTGAGCATTTCTTCCCAGCCTCAAATGGGACGAGGTAATTATACAGTGTACTGGTTTAGACACATGTATCGTTAATGGAGAAAAGCAAATCACAGAACAATAGTTACGGCATTGTCCTCATTAAGTTAAAAAAATTATAAGGACATAACAATAGGTGTGGAAATAAACACATGAAGCTTTCAAAGGGGGTTATTACCTCTGGGAAAGGAATGGGTTAGGAAGAAAGTATTTCAGACCTGAGCAGGAAAGAGGCTTTCATTGTTCTGTAGATGCAGGCAGCATTTAGGTCTCAAAATGACTGTGTATTCATTACTTAAAAAAATTAGTGTATAAAAATTTTAAATATAATACCTTAGGATATTAAGGAAGTGCTCTAGTGGCCTATCAGCTAGGCTACTGCCGAGCGGCAGACCTGCCCGCAAAGCTTGGATTCTTTACCTCCTGTCATCTGAATGGCTCCTGCCCTGCCTTCTCCGGCCTTTCTGTGAGAAGGGCCAGTGCTCCACTTCTTGAGTGTTGCCTTTTGTGCTCTCTCTCAGAAACCACCATAATTTATAAGATCAGTAGAAATTTATACCAGGGACCCTTTAAAAGTCTTTCAGATTTCCGTTTCCTGTCCTTCTAAGTATTGAAATCTCTTGGTTATCTGCCTTCTGAAGGGAATCGTATACCCTGGTTCCTGCAGTCAAGGGAATGGTATTACTTCAACTCTTGGCTGGGTTAGAATGTGTTCTCTTTTAAAAAGCTATTCCCAGCCACGTCCTTCCATCATGCTCCTACCTGTATTTCAGTCACATCCGTTTAAATACAACCTCCAAATTTTGAAGGCAGCCTGGCTGTTTGGGGGGAACCCAGAACGTCTGTGGTATTATTTATACTTTGCTCAGCCGTTGCCGTTCGGTTGTCAGAGGGAAGTATTGTCTGTCTGCTGCCTCTCCTCTCTCCTCCCACCCTGTCTTAGCCCATCCTATCCCATCCCTACTCAGTCCCACCCCATCTCTCTCTTTTTCATCAGTCGCCCCATGACCGATCATTAAACTGGGCAAATATTTAGAAGAATTTGCTGCAAATCTGTCTAAAATAGTGAAAGTAATTTTCCTCTTGCTTCTAATCCCACCAAATTATGCATTTAAGTTATATCCATTCCTGAGCCATTGCTCAGTATCAGAGAATTCAGTTGTAAATAGCCAAGTGCTGAGTAGAAACTATACACTAGTCTCTTCTGTGTGTCCCTCTGCGTTCTTATGGGTCCTGGTTTCCAGGTCTGGGCATGGTTTTTCGCTTGTTGCCTCCAGCCCCATGTCAGTCTCCTGCTTCTGCATCTTTACTTCTTCCTAAACTTGGCCAGATTTCTCAGCTACATGAAGAGCTGGTTCTGTCCTTAGGTTTTTTGATGATAAACATACTGTGTGGGATGAGAATGGCCATCTACGAATCTTTGGAGGACAGGGGCTGTGCCTTATCCTCCCAGTGCTGGCGGAGTGCCTGACACGCACTGCTTGGTCAGTGTTTTCAATGATAACTGATGCATCCTTATTCTTTACTTCGTAGCAGATAATGTTGTATGACAAACTGATAATTGTGAAAATGTAACCTTGTGATAAATATTTGCCTAATCCCGAAGAGACTCTTGTTTAGATAACAGAACAACTTTGTAACTACTTGTATGATTTCTGTAAATTCTCAAAAGAGCCTCAAGGGGAAACCTCTGCAGTGTGGGTAATTTAAGTGGAACACTCTATCCTTTTATTCTTCTTGATATCAAACAGGTGCTATCAAAATTGTCATTTTTTTAAACAAACCTGTGTAATTAGATAGTTCACTTGAAACACTGAATTTCTCATACATGTAAATTAAGAAAGAAGACACTTCTTTTATCTACGAAAGGAGCCCTTGAACGCCTGCCCACATTCTCCTATTGTACCGATAGTTCTGTGTAGATAGAACTATGCATATGGTTTTTTAAAAATCAATGGCAATTCTTGTGGTTTACAAGGATATGGTTTAACAATCAACTTTATAATATAATTATAAAAAGGACTTATAGATTGTTAATTCTCTTATGGAAACATAAAAATAACCATCGATTCTTCACTGTAATCCTGCCATCTATAAAATCAAACTAGGGAAGTTTGAGTAATTGAATAGCCAGGAACGTTTGATTCATTTTCTTCTTGTTTTGTTTTGTTTTTTTCCCCTTTTAGAACCGTTACTGGATGACCAGGATTCCCTGTAATTGATAATGTTGGAGATCAGCTCTGCAACTTTCTTCAACATTCAGTTGTTAAAAACAAATAGGATGCAAGTGTCTCAACTCCGGATTATGAAAACAGTACCTGGAAAACTGAAAACTTTTTAAATGATTGTGTTTGGTTGGGCCGTGTTCTTAGCAAGCAGAAGCCTTGGCCAGGGTCTGCTGTTGACTCTTGAGGAACACATAGTCCACTTCCTGGGGACTAGAGGTGCCGCTGCTACCATGGGGAATTCCTGTATCTGCCGAGATGACAGTGGGGCAGAAGATAGTGTTGACAACCAGCAGCAACAGGCCGAGAACAGTGCAGTGCCCACTGCTGACGTAAGGAACCAGCCCCGGGACCCTGTTCGGCCACCAAGGAGGGGCCGAGGACCACATGAGCCAAGGAGGAAGAAACAAAATGTAGACGGACTGGTGCTGGACACACTGGCAGTCATACGAACTCTTGTAGATAAGTAAGTATCTGATTCACGGTCACCTGCTGTGTCATAAAAGGTGTCCTGCCAGGAACCGTAACTTTTGGACTCCTTCGGGTCCTGGCATGTGTTCGCCAAGCCTTGTGCTCATAGGGCAAGGGAGAATATTTTATTTCTCTGATGGCAGAGTATATTTTACGGGTTGATGTTTTTACTTGCTAACATCTACTCCTGTCTGGAAATTCTATACATTTCTGTATCAGAAAATGCTAATTAAATTGATAGTCTTTCTTAGGCCATATAGTAAGTAAGGGGTGAGTTTGTATTGCAGGCTCCGGTAGGAAATGGTTTCTTGAAGATTCCCTCCTAGCTTGCTCGCCTGTCCACTCCACTGACCAGAGCTTCAAGATGAGTTGTTTTACCAAGAGCATGGCTTCATCTTCATGCAGCTTCTGAGGGTTTTTTTCCTCCTGATAGAACACAGATCAAGGAGAGTTTTCATTCTCCTCCCTTTTTTATCTCCCTGTTTGGCCCTCTAGATCCACTTGAGAAATGTGTAAATTGAAACTGCAGGACACACCTGAGCCTGTTTTGTTTTTTTCCTCTGCTTTGTCTGACGCTTACATTCAAAATCCCAGATTGAATAACAGTGAAATTAAAGGATATTGTTCAAACTGAAAAACGATATTTTAACTTAATCATACAGTTCAGTTAGTGAGGAGCAAAAGCTTTTGGGCCATGATGGACCAAGGTTCAAATTGTGACCCAGCCCCTTAACTAGCTGCATGACACTGGGTAACTGCTTCTCTAAGGCTCAGGTTCCTCATCTTTAAAAATCGGAATGATAACTTTTTTACAGGGATTATCATGAGATAGTGGTAATGGTTTTTATAAGTTATATGTGGATTCTTTTTGCTTCAGGCTATGCTAGTAAATTTAAGTATCTTAAATAGTTGCTATCACGTTTTTAGAATGTGATGTTGTTTAGTTAGCACAGAGTATACCTGTGCATGTTAGTCTAAGGGTTTTTATTCCCCTGATAGGAATACATTTGTTTTGTACATTTTTCCATCTGCTGTAGAACATGCTGGAGGAAAGTGGTTTTTACAGATATTCTTCATAACCAGTTGAGAAATGCCTAACTAAGTTTATTAAAACCAGCTTATGAAGTAGACCTGTTTTTTTTAATTAACTTAATGTAATCTTACTATGTTTGTAGGAAATAACTGTTGAACAAATCTGTGTCATTTACATCCCCCAAACTCAGGCGAGGGACTAGAAGCTGTCATATAAAATTCCTTCATGGTGAAATTGGAAAAGTACCATAAAATTGTAGTGAAAAGTTGTCCTTCCCAAATAAGGAAATAAACCAAAAGCAATGCTATTTGGCCCATTGGAAAAACAGATAGAGAACAGACTTTGCCATGTGTTTTAAAAAGTGATTCAGAGAGCGTGGGGGCAAGCTAGGAGCGTTATTTCCAAGCTTCAGGAAAATATTACACATTACAAGTGAGCTTGTTGGTAAAGCACAGAATTCTCTTACATGAGGCAAGTGGTGTACATTTGGATAATAGGGTAACTTCTGTCTTGAACCTGTTGTACTGAATTATAGTTAATAACCCTTTGGGGAATGGAAAATGAAGCCGCCGAAGAGCAAATGTGAAGTGCCTTCTTGGAGAATGTAATGGCCAAACAGGGCTCAGACAGTCTCTAAGCAGAGACACGTAGCTTGTTTTTTAGAAACTACTAAAGGAGAAGAATTTCATAAGCTATAAAGTTTATAAGGCTTTTAAAACTAGACATGAAGGCTAGACGGGCTTAATAAGAATATACCTACAGGGATGTGTGCAGTTATGAAATGATCTGTACATATTTGTTCTCCTTGTTCCTGAGGAAAGGGTGGCATTGATCCGAAAGGAGAGCCCAGTCTCTAATATCATAGTGAGAGAGTTGCTATAGGAGATACACTTATTTTGGAATCATTTTGAAGTTCTGTTATTTGCATGTTTTCGGTAGTGACTTTATCCTCATGTTGTTTATGGTGTTAATGTTAGTCTCATGTGATTTAGAACTTTAATTTGCAGGCTCCTCTTGATGGAAGTTTCTTTCCTCACTTGTGTGTATGTGTTCTCTCTGTCTCTCTGTCGTTCATGTTTTCTCGCTCTCTCTTCCTGTCTGATCTGCCACTTTTGTTGTCTCCATCGGGGTCCCAGGGTCCTTCAATCTATGGCTGAAATTGAACCTGATGGTTCTGAGTCCCCTATCTCCCCATAACAAGCCCAGATCTTGCTGCATGGCTTTCTCTGCTTGCTTTTTTTTTCTCACTAGAAACTTGCGTCTTTATACCAGTTATAGCTCAGATTATTGTTCGTAATTTTTCAACTCCTTTTACCGAGAGGGGGACTGTGTCCCAGCTTCACTTAGTCGGTCTGCTTCATCCCTTGCGCAGGTGCTGATTTGGTCCCCAGTACCCACCCTGCAGGCAGGCCTAGAGCTCCTGGTCAGCTATCTGGTTCCTGACCCAGAGCCCAGTAGTCCTATGGCTTTAGCGCGTGCCTCCCCGCAGAAATTTCTACTCCATTTCTGTTCCGCAAAGAACTTTATCTTGTTTTTGTGTGTGTAGGGATATACATGTTCTTTAAATACACCCGTATAGAATTGAGGTGTTTATATTCCTTATTGGTGCTAACCCTGTCATATTTGTATTGGTTTTCCCTCTTTCCTAATTGCATTATCCTCCGTACCAGCTACCTCCAAGTATCAGGGGGTAACCATTCTCTGAACTTACGTTGTGTTTTTCAAGTCTGCCTGCCATATGTTTGTTTATGTCCAGGAAGTGTATCTGTAGTGTTTTTTGTGCTATTTAAAAAATGTACATAACTGATTGTTATATAAATCTCTTTTTAACTTGCCTCAACATTATGTTTGAGAACTAGATTACTGTATGTGAAGCCACAGCTGCTCTGACTGCTACAGTGTACTACTCTGTGTGCCTGAAGGTGCTGTGTTTTGTTATCCTCTAATCTGGTGACGGTCACTTAGGTTACTTCCAAATTTGTGTTCCTCCAAATAGCACTGCAGCAAATAGCCTCCTGTGCATCTACTACCTGTGTCATGGTTCCTCTAGAATAGTGGGGCATATGCATATTTAATTTGATTATTGCCAGATTGCTCTCCAGAAATGTTTATCCATCAGTTATATTGCTTAATTCTTTTAAATAAGAATTTTCCCTTATTATGAAGACACAGGATGTGAATAACCAGTACCTAAGGAATACCTGAAATGAATTTAGTAATGCCCATGTCACAAGGTTATTCTGAGGATTAAATAATTAAAGACAATAGTTTTTATGGTTTTTATCATAATAAAACAGAGAGCCATAATATGTAAACAAATAAGTGGTGGATGTATTCCTTCAGTAATTAAATTTATCATTGTTTGATGGAAAATATTTCTTTCATTATTGAAGCTTTCCTAAAGCACTTAAGGCTCCCAGGATCCCAGTCTGAAAATCCATTGAATTAAGGTACATTAATGCCTCTTTAGAATATTAAAGAGCTCCTCAGTTAATTTTGGATTTTTTTCTTCTGACACTATTTTTTGAAGCTTAAGCATATAGTGGTATCTTCCCAGGAGAACACTTAAGAACGGAGCTGTTTGTGTAGGCTCTCGCTTCCATAGTGCTCAGCTGAGATTGTTATCTCCCTGCCCGGCATTTCTTTGAGGTCAGCATGAGGAAGATGATGTTGACCCCCCTGGCTTGTTGCAGTTGGCATTGGGCCTCTAGAGATAAAGCTGAAAGTAGGCTCTGGTCTCTAATTGTAGTCTCTGCTTTTACTTCAGGCCACCTGGTGGTCCTTTTGTGTGCCCTTCTGCCGTTTTATTTGTGGGCCATCACAGACAGTGAGGGACCATAGGAATGAGCACACGTGGTGTGCATTTGTCCTTGCAGATTACAGCCCTGGTGGTCTCTTCCCTCTCCTTCTCCACATTCCTCTGTGTTCGTTTCTTATTTCTCTTTCTACCCTCACACAGTGTAAACTTTTATTTGGAATTGTCATTTCTTATTTCTTCAAGTTTGATGTCTTCAATGTTTGTTTTTCAGTGATCAGGAACCTCCTTATTCAATGATTACATTGCACGAAATGGCAGAAACAGGTATTTTTTTAAGTTCTATTAATATTTTATTTATTTACTTTTGGAGAGAGGGAAAGGGAGGGAGAAAGAGAAATATTCACATAGCTTGGTTGCCTCTTGCACATCCCCAGCTGGGGTCCTGGCCCACAACCCAGGCCTCTGCCCTAACTGGGAATCAAATTGGCGACCTTTTGGTTTGCAGGCTGGCTCTCAATCCACTGAGCCATGCCAGCCAAAGTTAAAGTTTTGGTTCTTTTTAAATACTTTCTAATAAATTAATGATCATGAAGAAATGTGACCACTTTTTTAAAAAATAAAAGATTCCAAAAATACTAAAATCACATGACAAAGAAAAAAAAATCCTTTAGTGTATGGAAACTTCCTATACAAGGAATAGGAAATGTATATTGCATCCTGAATTTGTAGCTGCACCTCTCAGTAATGTTTTATCTCCCTGAAATTACTGCCAGAAAAGTTTTTTGGCATTGACAGATCTTGTACCATAACTTTCCTAGAATAGGAAGGATACTTTTTTGTCTTTCAATTTCCTAAGTGTAATTCTAAAAATAGAGCCAATTGCTTCATGATCCTTAATTTTCTCAATTACTCTTATGTCATAACCAAAAACTATTTTAATCATATTTTGAGAACCCAGCACCATAGCTTGAATTTTCTCCAAATAAAAATGCCCAGACATCACTGGACTCCTGTAAATTCAGGTGCTTTGACTCTACCACGATTACTAGCAATTGTTGACTGTGTCCCTGCCAGTCATTAGCTGCTTAAACGTTACAGGATGAAGGCCACCAGCATTTCTAGTTTAATGTGAAGTCATCTTAGAAGTTATATATTTTCACATGTTAAAAAGAGTAGCTCCATCGTATAATCTTCTTGATTTGCTCTTAGATGAAGGATGGTTGGACGTTGTCCAGTCTTTAATTAGAGTTATTCCATTGGAAGATCCACTGGGACCAGCTGTGATAACATTGTTACTAGATGAATGTCCGTTGCCCACTAAAGTAAGTTGATACTTAACTTTTCTTGAAATTGTGATCTGTGCTTAAACACAGGATGAATGACCACAAAGAACAGAGGCCATATTGCATTTCCTCTTTACACATTTGGGGTGTGTTTTATTCAATATTAATTTCATTATGTAAACTTGGTTTTTATTACTAAAGAAGTACGTACTACATCCTCCTAGCAATAGCTTACTGTAAAGCGTTAGTTTAAAATTTAAAAAATGTTAAAAATGGAAGCATTTATATATAGAATACAGCCTTTGTTTGGAAACTAGAGGAGAGTATTCAGTTGCTGAGCTAATTTTCTTAT
Source organism: Furipterus horrens (assembly GCF_987537825.1). Taxonomy (NCBI): domain Eukaryota; kingdom Metazoa; phylum Chordata; class Mammalia; order Chiroptera; family Furipteridae; genus Furipterus; species Furipterus horrens. The sequence continues at coordinate 7,558,033 of NW_028327183.1, forward strand.
CTTTAAACAACTTCTTCATAATAAAAATGTTTACACATTTTCTATTAAGAAGAAAACTGTTATACTGAAAGCACCTTTGAGTCTTACTCAAACATTAAAGATTGTATAATCTTGGTTATCCCTTACATAGAACAGAAGTATCAAACTTTCATTGCTTTAGTTCACATGTTCTATGGAAGCCTTTTGTAAAAATTTTGGATTCTGGTATCTTTATTTGTTTAAGCCTCAGACATTAAGGCGCAGCATGGAAAAACAGTATGGACAGAAGGGAAAAGTCTTTGGCAAGTCACTGATGAATTAACTGTTGCCTAGGCTTATAAGAGGTTTGTTTATGTTATAATTTGCCTCAAAACCACTGGTGAAATTTGTTCTTACTTGGTAAAAAAAATTTTTTTTTAAGTAACTTTTTACTTCATCATCACTAGGCCCTACTATTCTAAATTATAGGGGCATTTGGGTAGATTTATCCACCCAAATGATTTTAAGGTTTCATGATTCAAGAATATATGGCATGTGTTTGGTAAAACTGGTACATTTTGAATAAAATGGAATTTAGCAATTTATGTGAGACAACTTTCAGGTTAATCAAATAATATTTCCCATCAATAATGGTATGATTGGGTGCATTTTATCATTTTTGTATGCTTATTCTGAGTTAACGCCTGATTATAGCTTTTGTCTGCGAGAATTACCTTGGGGAAAAGACCTAAGTAGTGTATTTATCAAATCCACTTGTTTTATTTTTGTTTTTAGGATGCACTCCAGAAATTGACAGAAATCCTCAATTTAAATGGAGAAGTGGCTTGCCAGGACTCAGCTCATCCTGCCAAACACAGGAACACATCTGCTGTCCTAGGCTGCTTGGCCGAGAAACTAGCAGGTAACTCTGGGAAGCTCCACCGAGGAAGATTTAAGTTGTTTGATATTAAGGGAAAGATTGCATTGCAGGTCTAATCAGACCCACTGTACCAGGAAGAAGTGTCCCCCTCCAGCCCCACAAAAAATTGAGGGACAGGGATAACTGGAAAAAAATTACTCAAAGACCACAGAGGAAAATGTAATCTAATTAAGCTTTGAGGATTTTCAGAGGGAAATTTAAAAGAAAATGTTTTACTTATCTGTTTTAAAATTAAGAATAGGAGAAAAGGCTGAACTTAGTATAACAAAGATTATATATCTATGTATGTAACATACATATGTACCCACATGTTATAAAGTTTAGGTAATGGAGACAAAAGGTGGGGGGAAGAGGAAAAGGAGTTTTAAATTAGAGCAGTTACTGAGAGAGAAGCAGCTATTTAACTTGTTTATGAATAGAACCCATTTTAGAAAAGTTAACGTTAAAGTGCAGGTGAATAGCTCCGCTAGTTATGTCATGTATGGTGGAAGGAACAATGGATTAGAAATCAGAACACATGGGTGCTGGTTCATATTCTGCCGTGTGCTCCCCAAGTGCCCTGAAGGAAGTCACTTCACTCGAGGGCTCCGTGGCTCAACTGTGAAATGGGAGCAGTACTAGTTCCTTCCTCAGAGCAGGAAGCTTGAATAAGATAATGTGCAGGAGAGTATGTTGTAAGCATTCTACCAAAACAATTTTATTGTTATTAGTTACTGATTAAAAATAATCTGGCACATTTAATTATATCCAGTGTTTGTTGTATTTGTTTAGGTCCTGCAAGTATAGGTTTACTTAGCCCAGGAATACTGGAATATTTGCTACAGTGTCTGGTAAGTGAGACATCCGAGCTAGTTATTCTTGGTTATTTAGAATTGTGCATTTTTCTAAAATTGCCAGCTTAGCCATTGGCACAGTGAATGGAATCAGTTATAAATTTTATTTGCAGGTGTTCCCTGAGTGTTTATTCCCTTCTATGTTAGAAAAAAAAAAAAATGAGGGTGGAATGGGAATTTATTACAAGCAACAACAGCTGGGTTGGTCTGGTTTTAAATTTAGTTATAGAGTAGCAGCTGTGATTGACTCTTTCATGTGTGTCCCTAGAGTCTGCCAAATGGTAGTAGGGGCCTCCCCAGTGGAAGCAAAATTCCATGGCATTCCAAGCCAGAAAGTCATCAGGTCAGGTTCCTAGTATATATAAATCTCTGTTCCTTCTTCCCTCCCCCATCACTGCTGCTGTTAAACCGTTGTTGTTGAGGGTCGAGTGTATTGTCGATGAAGCCTGTGGTTTGCCGTGGCTCTGCCGTCAGACCTCACACTGCTGGACCGCGGTCTTTACTGGTCTGTGTTTTTTAAAGTTATTTCTGCAGGCCTGGTGAGCACTGGCCTTCTTCAGAATCTGAAAGACCTTATTTTTCAGTACCTATGTGATATGTACTTGAAGCACGTAGCACTATTAGGGAAATCACTCCGGGGATACAGAAGTAGCGTAACAGCCCTTTGCCCTGAAGAAGTGTTCTGGTTAGCTGAGGGAATAAAACTACTCAGACAAGACAATGACCTTTCATCTTATGACAGTTGTAATCAAGGGCAAAATCGCTTCCTTGAGACCAAGTGCTGCAAGGGTCCTGAGAAGCCACTGGGAGGGGGGAGGTATGGGCCGTGAGAGCCGGGAGAGTCATGGGCGACCGACTTCCCTGATGGAGGTGGGACCTCAGCTGGGTCACCCCATACGGGCAGGATTTGTGCCCACAGGAAGAAGAAAGGGGGTGTCTGGGCTGAGGGCACATCACTGGCAGAAGCCTACAGAGAAACATGACCATGTTCCTGGCATATTACAGAGAATTGTCTGCGCAGAAGATATTGTTCGGAGGCACGAGCACATAGACTGGTTGCCAGAAGGGGAGGGCCTAGGGCCTGAAAGCCAGGCAGCGGGATTGTGAGTGCAGATGGCAGGAAGCTGGGTGCGGAACAGGCCTTGCAGAGGGGAGGAGGGAGGTCACCTGAGCTTTGCAGAACCTAGTCGGGCACCAGGGAGGTGAGTGGAACCAGCTGATGGCCCAGAGCTCCTCCGCAGGCTCCTCACGTGGCTGTGGGAAAGGTGGCTGTGACGTGTGGTGCCAAGCAGGTAGACCTTTCTTTAAATGTAAGCACCTGTGACGTGACCTTCAGTGTGACTATTAGAGCTCGCCTGCTGTGCTCTCCCACCTGCCGTCAGCAATGTGGGGTTCCTTTCGGAGAACAGGTGGAAAACTAAGCCGCTAGTCGTTAATTTCATCATTATTTTAGAAGGTGGCTATGATGAATTGTTCCTTTTAGGGTGCCGAATAAAGTCATTTTTTACTGTGATTCTAGGTTTCTGGTTGGCTTGCTTAAATGAAAGTCAGCATTATTTTATTTAATAAAGCCCTAATATAAATGTTACTAAGTAAAATAACAGTGCGTTTAACAAGATACCTTTGAAGTTTCTGTATCTTAACTGAACCCAGTAAACTCAAGAACATAACATAAGACTTGAAGAGACTCTTACCTTGGTTCTTCATTACTAACAATATCAGCAAATGGACAATCGAGGACTTGAATGAGTAAGCCCTTTCCGACCGCTCCGACTAAAGTCTAGTGCGTATTGGGTAAGAGCAGGAAGCTGATAAGCTGCCGCCTCTGCAGGGAATGATGCTTTTGTTTTTTGTTTTCTACCTTTTGTTGTCTTTCAGAAGTTACAGTCCCACCCCACAGTCATGCTTTTTGCACTTATCGCCCTGGAAAAGTTTGCACAGACAAGTAGGTATAGTGACTTCTTGCACTAATGCTCTCATGTGTCGGTTGTTAAAAATCCTATTTTTCTTAGTCACTGGATGAGTTCACGCTTGGAGCCCCGCCAGACACGCGCACAGTCTGTTCTTGTCTGTGTAGACGCCTCAAGGCCAGTGAGCTGTAACAGGGGCAAAGGCAAGGGCTTCCCCACCGAAGACTCAAAGCTCGGTAACCGTGATCACCCGCTTTTTATAGCGAAAAATTTAGTGACGAGGTTGCTACTTTCTAGAAAGTACCAGAGCTTTTGAGCCATGTCCTTGTCCTAGTTTGCAAGTTCTCTAATGACCGCGCCTCACTCCTTCCCACCACTGATCTACCAGCAAATCATCTTAACTTTTTCGGGGTTCATTCAAGGTTTGTCTTTCCAAACAGGTGAAAATAAATTGACTATCTCTGAATCCAGTATTAGTGACCGGCTTGTCACATTGGAGTCCTGGGCTGACGACCCTGATTATCTGAAACGTCAAGTGGGTTTCTGTGCCCAGTGGAGCTTAGACAATCTCTGTAAGTAGCTGTCTTTTGTTCAAGTGCCTGTTTCCATTCCCAAGCCCCTGCCGTTGGACAGACAGGTCCCCATTGTCCTGCCCCTAGGCCTGTTCCCCCACCTGGAATTTCCTCTCTTTACTCTTCTTCCTGTCCCAGCTTTGCTCCTTAAAACTCCAGTTATGTCTTACATACACAACAAGGGGTGCTCCTGGTTTTTCTCTTTTTCTCCTCCAAGGGCTGCTCTAATAAACTATTTTACCAGGGTGTCCTCACCCCGCGTTCACAGCGAGCACAGTGCTGGGGTACAGCTGGGCGTGTGGGGACTGGCTCAGTGCGCAGCCGTGTTCCGCTGGTTACAGGATAATTCTGAAAACGTACAGTTCAGATTGTTGCGCGCAAAATCCAGGCAGCCTTCTTTTTATTGCCTTTGGCTTTATGGCGCTTCGCAGATAATTCCTTTTTTTGCACATTGACGGTAAAGCCAGCAAAAAGGTTACAACTCACCGAAGACTCAGATGATGGTTAGCATTTTTTAGCAATTAAGTATTTTTTAATTAAGGTATATACATTGTCTTTTTAGACATAACACTATTGTACACTTAATAGACTACAATATAGTGTAAACCAATTTTATGCACACTAGGAAACCACAAACTTCCTGTGGCTTTATTGCGATACTCACTTTACTGCAGTGGTCTGGGGCAGAACCCACCGTTTCTCTGAGTCGTGCCTGTAATGAATACAGGAAGCAAAAGAATAAGCCCAGCAACGCTGCCTTTCCTAGTGTCTGCTTAGTAATCTTTGCGTGGTGGTGTAGCCACAAAGCCAAGGTGATAAGGCTTGCTACCAATTCTGCCATCTGTGAGCACCTCCACTTCTGAGCACGAGTGGCATTTAGCCACAGCCCTAGCTCTTTCCCCACAGCAGCCTGCCTTAGAAACATGACCCCTCTTCCTTTTGCAGTTTTGAAAGAAGGTAGGCAGTTGACCTATGAGAAAGTGGACTTGAAGAGCATCAGGGCCATGCTGAACAGCAATGATGTCAGCGAGTACCTGAAGATCTCGCCTCATGGCTTGGAGGTAAAGCTTCTGCAGCGGAGGGGGTGGGGGTGAGAATCTTGTTCTCATTTTCATGTCCCGGTTCTGGACAAAAGCAATTTCCTGCAGAGTAGATGGAAGTTTCTTTCATACTCAGAGAGCGGTTGGAGGTACAGGTGGCAGGAGAGAGGGTGTTGGGATATCCTTTACTCTTATACCCCACACAGTGCTGCACATATATGAAGCACTATAATATTTATTAACTGCTTGGTTTAAATGTGTCCATTTTTAATCTCTGCCATTTTATTCAGCAAAAGGTAAAAAGACTAGTCTTTCTAAAAGAGGCCCTTCCTTTTTTTAATCCCTGCATAGCCAGTTGTATTTGGGCCAGGGCTTCCTCTCTCCCTGTATGTTGGAAATGCTTCTGATTTTGTGGTGAAGGTCGATGAGAGGTCTGCTTATGTACAGGAAGGTACCAGAAGGCACTAGACATGTCGAGATAAAAGAGCTCTTTGAAGAATGGCTGCAAACAGCTCTTTGATCTTACACATTGCCAAATGCTCTATGTACTTCTCTGCTTTCAATTATTTTTAGGTACCGCATCTTATGCGCTTAAGTACCCTTCTTTCCCGCCACCATATCACCTACAGGCCAAGGCAGCGTTCGTGCGTTTGTGGAAGGTTGATTGTACTGAGGGAGCAGGGCTCTGGAAGCGTTTAAAAATGAAGCCAGTAGCCTTCACCAGTTCTTACTGCAGCCACCTTTACGGTCTTCCAATCCTGTTAGAGTCCCCAGGGAATAAAAATGTAACATAGTGTGTGCTTCATTGGGTTTTGCACTTCTTGTCACCAGAAGCGTTCATGAGGGAAAAAATACAGTCAGACTTCTGGGCGTCAGGTCTCTGTGGCAGTCCTCAGGCACCGATGGGGGGTGTCACGTGTCTTGGTTTCCCAGGCCCGCTGTGACGCCTCCTCCTTTGAAAGCGTGCGCTGCACCTTCTGTGTGGACGCTGGCGTGTGGTACTACGAGGTCACCGTGGTCACTTCGGGCGTCATGCAGATCGGCTGGGCCACACGCGACAGCAAATTTCTCAATCACGTGAGTACCCTGGAGAACTGTGCCCGTGGGTGTGGCGGCCATTTCTTGCGGAGTGGGCGGGGGATACTTACTTTTCAGGTAGGTTTACGCAACCGTTGTTTCTTGGGCTGAACCACGGGGTGCCAGATCCTAACACTGGCTTGGTCAGAGAGAGAAAAACAAGTGAAATGGCCCCTGAGCTCTTTTTCTCTGGAGTTTAAGTTCATGGTAATTTTCCACCTAGAGGTTGGATGTGTCCTTTGTATGCTCTGTTCTGGCCCCAGCCATATCTTTGGCTCAGTTTTTATATAGGGACCAGTGATAACTTTTTACCTTACATTTAAGCTTTAAGAACTTTTAAATACGAAATGTAGACTTCTCTTACTTGGCTTACCTTGTAATTAGTAGGCACATTTGTTTTCGGTATTCAGTATTTACCTTTCATTACAGAAAGCAGTAATACAGAAGGGGCGATGAGTCCAGCAGAGGAAGCAGGGTGGGCCTATCACAGCTTGAGTGTGAGAGGTTGGGATTCTTCCCTTTCCTACAGAGGGTGTACCCTTCCAGTGCCTGGTTCAGTCAGCTTGCTTCTGTTAATCAAATTATAAGCTGTTTGGAATCAATCCAGTTTTGATCAGGAATATTTTGCGGATATATGATTTTTACCCTTGGACTGTTTTGTTAACCTCTCGAAGTCTCCATCTCACATGTAAGGTCCTAGGGTGGGTTTTGGAAGTGCTCCAGCAAAGCCACACTACACCTGCCTGCCGTGAGCAGAGTTTCTAAGGGGCCTCTCAGAAAGACTGTATAGTGTCCTAGAATTGTTCGTGGTATTTTGCTAAACTCCTTGGTGGAGAGAGATGGATTGGAAGAAGGGGTCAGGTCCAGATTCTTGTCCAGGGGGCAGAACTAGGCCCCACTGTGCCGTTATTTTTCTCAGGGACCTTACCTGAGGCAGGGCCTCCTAGTCAGCTGGACCTCAGTTAAAACCTGGAAGTTTGGGGCTTTTGTGTGGCACCGTGTAGTCAGAAGCAAGTGGGTCTGGAGAACAATGCTAGTTAGCTAGTCTCTTAATTCCCAACTTGGGCACTGATTTAAAGCAGCAGGTAGTATCCATTACACTGACAGCTGCCCCAAATGATGTCCTAAAGAGGACTTTTTAGGACTTAAAAAAAAACAAAAACAAATACAGCCTTAGCCAGTGTGGCTCAGTTGGCTGGAGCATCATCCCATAGACCAAAAGGGGTCACAGGTTCGATTGTCAGTCCGGGCACATACCTAGGTTGTGGGTTCTATCCCCAGTCCAGGCGTGTAGGAGAAGGCAACCAATCATTGTTCCTCTCTTTCTCTCTCTCTCTCCCCCTCCCCCCTTTCTCTCTAAAGGCAATGAAAGAAATGTCCTTGGATGAGGATTAAAAAATAATAATCTTAATTTCTGGAGCAACTTCAATTTAGAGTCTATCATCTGATCCCCACAGCAGCTTTTACTCTCACAGTTCCCGTTTCACAGCTGAGAAAGCCGAGAGCAGGACGTAGAAAAACGAGGACCAGAACTCGGTTGCCTTCCTGTTGTACAACCGTTGTTTCTTTGTATTGGAAGTAGGGAGAGTCTCAGGGCATTATCTGATCTCCTCATTCCAGAAAAATTACTTAAGAAATAGAAGACATACGGATTTCTCTAGGGAGGAAGCTTCGATATAAAATGCGTTTTTCCTAATGCGGCAACAAACACACCACAGGGCTAGGTGTAGTGTACCTGCGACTGGATGTTGCAAATGTATTTTTTTAATGACCAGTGAAGCTGGGTCATTTTATCTGATGGATGAAGCTCATTTCTGTCATGTAGTTGCAGAAACTTTGGCTCCTCGAGTTAAGAGGCTTAAAATACTCTTTCTACCCTCCAAACTGCTTGATAGACTATTAATTTCTTTCTTGAAAAAACAAAAACAATTTTTTTTTTTTTTGTGATCCAAGTACTGGATGATTCCCTGTTAGAAACTGATGAAGTCTGGTATATCTTTTTCCGAATGCAGGATTTTAACGATGTTGTCATACTTACAACTTTGACTCAGATGGACATTGTTCTGGTGATTCAGACTCCTTTTGCCTGTACAGACAGGGTGTGGCTTTATGGAATAAGTCATTCCGTGTATACACCCAGGTTCTGAAGATTGGCAGTCAGTCCATAGTGCCTTTTCTTTTAACTCATACAGCTTGGGCTTCAGTTTTGAAAGGATGATCAAAGTGTTGTGCTCGGAGATAGAGCATTTAAATGAGAAACTTAAGAATAGTTCCTGCCTCCAGCCTGAAGACGGTTGGTGGGAATTGAATGAACTCACAGATGTGAAACGTGGCAAATATTTGTTGGTGAAGTCATTCTCTGTTCACTTGGAAGCAGACCTCTGGGTCAGAGTTTTGGTATCTTCCAGGAATATAGGCGCTTCCTCCACCCAAAACACTTAGAGTTCCAGCTACCAGGCCAGTGGTTAAAAAAAGCCACACTTTTCCCCTGACACAGCAGGCCTTGCTGATCTTCTGGGCCCTGTCTCCCTCCAGGAAGGCTATGGCATTGGGGACGATGAGTACTCCTGCGCATACGATGGCTGCCGGCAGCTGATTTGGTACAATGCCAGGAGTAAGCCCCACCTCCACCCGTGCTGGAAAGAAGGTATTCATTTCTCTCCATCATGAATTTATCCACTAGGTTAAGACATTAAGGCATCGGTGATTACGAAGCATCTATTATGTTGGGCCTTGAGATGTTTTAATGGAAGAATATTAAATGTGAAAAGGGGTAATTACCCAACATAAGTCTTCTTTTTAATGGCTTTTGCAGGTTCTTAAAACAATATAAAACTTCATTTAACAGAGCATAAGACAGAGGCCCTGTCTACAAAGACTGTGTAGTTTGTTTTTTAAATATTTTTTAAGGACTACTGAAGTAATATGTTTAGTATATAAAAATTTGGAAAGTAGGGGAAAAAATAAAAATGAAACTAAAATTCCATGTAATTCCTCCATTCAGATTTTTTCTAATGCTTAAAATTTGGTGTAACTATATTATTATAAAATTGTACTATATTAATCAATGCCTCAAGATTGGATAGTTAACATCTTAATTTTTTAAAATTACTATTATAAAATATTATAAACCATTCTGGAATTTCTCAGGGTAAATGCTTAAAGTGAAACTTCTCTGGCTAGGGATATAAAGAATTTCATTTTTTGAATTCTTTTGCTATATAATACCAGATTTTCCTCCACCAGCAACGATTGTCCATTTTTCTGGTCATCATCCTATAATTCATGTGTTCATCTTTAACAATTTAAAAAGCAAAAATTTTATGAGCGAAGATTAATGCCATTTTTAAAAACATGTTTTGGGCCCTGACTGGTGTGGCTCAGTGGATTGAGTGCCAGCCTGCGAACCATAGGGTCACCGATTCGATTCCCCAGTCAGCGCACATACCTGGGTTGAAGGCCAGGTGCCCAGTTGGGGGCGTGTGAGAGGCAACCACACATTGATGTTTCTCTCCCTCTCTTTTGCCGTCCCTTCCCCTCTCTCTAAAAATAAATAAATAAAATCTTTAAAAAAAAGGAAAAACACATTTTTGGGGGCAGTTGTTATCTACCATAGGAAGTTTTAAATCTCAACCCAGAGGCAAAAAAAGCTCATGATTTTGATTTCACTGGTCCCAAAATGCACACTTTTTTCCACATTTTTAACATCGTTGAAATTGGGCCTGTCCTAGAGTAATTGATAGCACTTTCTTCTTAACAGTACATTAGAATACTGGTTATGTAGGGGGTCAGAGCAGCTGCAGAAGAAGCAGGAAAGGTGGGTATGTTGAATCCATGGCTACAAATGCAGGCTCAGTACTGTGACATTAAAACCCTGAGACACTTAGCAGAATCCCAGTAGTATGCACCCTTGTCCTAACAGCGTTTTGTTTTATCCTGTAGGAGATACGGTAGGATTTCTGCTGGACTTGAATGAAAAGCAGATGATCTTCTTTTTAAATGGCAACCAGCTGCCACCTGAGAAGCAAGTCTTTTCATCTACTGTGTGAGTAGCTTTCCCCAGGCAAAAATTTGAGGAGGTGCATGGAATGCACTTTTCTCCAGAAAAAAGACTTTGTTCGTTTATATAGTCAGTTGTGATGAGAAACAATTTTATTTCACGTAATTGGGGACCCATTTGATCAGACCTAAAGCTATCCCACAGTTTGACCTAGGAAGATAAGGGCAGGAGATTCTCAGCTTCCCAGTCTGTCTAGGTCAGTAAGCAGAACTTGTCCCCGTTTCAGCTAGGATGAAAACCACTTCATGTGTGAGCTTTGCTTTGTTTTTACGAATTTTCCTAACCTCTATTCATTTTTATCTGCAGATCTGGATTTTTTGCTGCAGCTAGTTTCATGTCATATCAACAGTGTGAGTTCAATTTTGGAGCAAAACCATTCAAATATCCACCATCTATGAAATTTAGCACTTTTAATGATTACGCCTTCCTAACAGCTGAAGATAAAATCATATTGCCAAGGTAAGGAATCTGCACACGCTGTCTCCAGACTTTCACATGTATCTCATAAGAGATTACAAGTTTCTAAGAGGCTTTTTTTCAGTTTTACACAAATGATTTTGAAAAGCTCAGTGAAATGGTGACTTCCTAGGAACTCTGAATTACTAAAACGCATCCCAGAAGAGAGATAAACAAAAACAATTATTTTAAAATTAATTGAAAAAAATTCAGAGCCGTGTTCCCCAGAAGCACCTGACTGGGCGGTTTCACAGGGGACCGCCACCGGGCGGTGAGGTGACAGGTAACATCGTTGCTCTTTACAAAGGCACAGGACTCGGGAAGAAAGAGCACTTCCAAACGACTGTTATGAGCCAGATAACACTGGTTATGAATGTCAGACAATGTAACAACGCACCTACACCAAAACCCCTGCCAGCTCACTTCACCTGAATATCAGTGTGAGAATCCTACACATCAGGAGATTAAGTGCACCTTGTAACAGACTTGGGTTTATTGAGACAGACTTCTTGTTGAGTTCTAGCTGTGCGGTAAAGACGCCAACCATTAGAACAGTGAAGGCCATCTGGGGTAAAATTTCACAGCCATTACTTGCCAACAGCTGTGGAGGGCATAGTCGCAATGGAAAGGTGCCTGCTTTTCTTCCTTATGTGGTGGTCGTGGTCTGTTCCTTACACTGGGAAAGACTCCAGCTACTTCAGGTTGTAACTTGTTTCACACGAGGAGCAGAAGTTTATCATCTTTTAACAGATCGGCTTCCTGGACTTTGTGAGGAAGGGTATTCCTGTTCCTAATAGCACGTGTGTTATATTGATGACGGAGTCTCCCTCAGCCGGGAAGGCGACCACACTGGCCCCAGCTGCCAGGGCTGGGCCGTTCTGCCCCTGAACGTACCTGTGACAGTGTTGTAACCCTCGCTCCTATTGGCTCAGATAGCAGGTCCGTAAACAGCCCTTCTGGGCTCTGCTTCACCTGAGACTCAGCGCCCCAGGGCTTGAGAGAGCCTCAGCAGTTCCCAGATGAACTAGGAAACGTCACACAGGGACAGCAGCGTTGTCTGCCGCACAGAACCTCCAGAAATGGTCCCAGAGCAGAAGGGCTGCTTACATCCCAGCTTAGGGACCTGCAGTTTATTCCTAGAACTTGTCTTGGTGCCTGACAGAGAGTCTGAGCTTGAGCTCCTGTTGGTGAAAGGCTGAAGTCACAGCTCTGTCCTCTGTCACACCCCGCCACTTTTATTTAGCCTGTCTCTTTGGCCGCAGCACGTAAATCAGTTCGCCTTCTCACATATGCCACGAGAGCTGCGACCAGCCCACCTAAGAGTGCCTCTGCAGGCTTGCCGAAGTTCGAATGGCTGCAGCATTTAGTCAACCACCCCTGCGGGGTCAAACTTCCCAGAAGTCAGGTGGTAACGGGCATCTGCCCTCGGTAGGCCTCCTTTTGTGGGCAGCTTCTAGGTACTCCCGGCGCCACGTCAGTTCAGCGCCCTCAGTGCAGCCCACCCTCACTGGGAAGAGCAGAGTCACAAGCTGGGGCGGTGCTGTGCTGCCCTGGACCGCGCTGTCTCTGACAGTGACACCAGGGGAGCAGTGTCGGGGCTCACTGAGCACCTTTCTCAATGCCACCCTCTTGCTGGTGCATTCCAGTCAGCCTTACTTACACACTGTGGCACTAAGTGTTAACACGCCCAAGACTGTTTTCTACGTCATTAATATTTTCAGCCCGTGTCCAAAATTTTATATTCAGGGATAATTTTCTACTCACTGGAATAGTATTCCTTCCTGGCTTCAGAGTAGGCGATTGTGGCCCTGTTACTACTTGGGATTTTGTAGATTGTTCTATATTGTGTGTATTCTCTGTAATATTTCTCCCTTTATTCACTCTTTTTTTTTTCTTCATAATCTTTTATAATGGAAAACTTTAAATACACAAGAAAAAAGAGAATAGTACAATGAAGCACCGTATATGCATCCATCTCTCAGCTATGGTAGTCATCCATGCTGGGCCACCTGCTTCTCCAGCGGTCTTCCTTCCTCTTGTTAATAACTCCATTATCGCCCCAGTTTCCCTGGCCGTGATCCTGGAGTATCCTTGACACCTTTCTTTCTGCCGTTCCCATATCCGATTCCTCAGCAAATCCTGCAGACTCTGTCTTCAGGTTATATCCCAGATCCAGCTACTACTTATCATTCTCACTGCTGCCTCATTGTTCAAGCCTCCATTTCCCTCCTGGGTCATTTGTGCCCTGCATCTAACTAGTCTCCTTGTTCCCGCCTTGACCCCCTTCAGTATGTTCAACACGGGCTCCAGAATGATTGTGTTACAGTTTAAATCAGATCATGTGCTTCTCTGCTCAAAATACTGAGTGGCTTTCCACTTCACTTAAGGTAAAAGCTTAAATCCTTACAGCAATGTACCATGCCCTACACAATTTGTCCCCTCTTCTCTATTACAAAGTCTTTGACTTCATCTCCTACCATCTCCCATTTGCTTATGCTCCTTATTGAGCCACCTGGCCTCCTTGCTGCTTCTAAAACATACTGTCGTTTTATTTATTTATGTTAAAGAGAGGGGAAGGAGGGAGAAAGAGAGGGAGAGAAACATCCATCAGTTGCCTCTGGCACGCCCCCAACTGGGGACCTGGCCCACAGCCCAGGCACGTGCCCTGACTGGGAATCGAACCAGTGACGGTACAGTTCACAGACCAGCACTCAATCCACTGAGCCACACCAGCCAAGGTTAAATGTCACTTTTTCTGGTACACCCTCCTTATCCTTCTCCCCGCTTTATTTAACATTCTATTTCACTTTTTTATTTAGTGTACTGTCTGTCTCCCCGCACTGGAATGCAGGCTCTCTGAAGGCAGAACTACATTTTTCAGTCCTCTGCCCACCGCTGCATCTCCAGGGCTGGGAACAGGGCCTGGCACACAGTGAGGCCTTAGGTGCTTGAATGGTTGTCTGTGTTTCTCTTGCCCATCCATCGGGCTGACCCTCAGCAGTGTGGCTCTGCCTGTCTGCATTTCCATTCCCAACTGAGTGCAAGGGTCTAAGCTGAGGTGTCTGGACTTCCAGGGAGTCTGTGATGGGCAATTATAAAAACCTTGAAATTGTATGAAAACATGTTTGTGCTTTTTTCTTGGGAAAGGCCCTGTGCTTTACATCAAATTCTCAGAAATGTATGATTTAACAAGGTTGAAAATTTGCAGGTAAAAGATAAAGAATGCTGGACTTAGAACTAAAAGATTTGACCCTGATTCCTGAATCTGATTACTGTGCGTGACCTTATGCAAATCATTTCCTTGAACTATTTGTACAATGGGAGTGACCGTGCCACCTTCATTCCAAATGGAATTCAGTGATTTCAGATCTTTGTAAGAGTGAAATGAGATGTGTGTGAAAACTACTGGACAAAGCTTAGTACACTTCACATTGTTGATGCTAGAGCTTCCAAATCTACAGAAAATTTTATGAGTTTTTTGTATTTATTTGAGCCAAACTGAGAACACGCCCAGGGCAAGATCTCAGTGGGCTGAGAAAACGCTCCAGATAATGGCACTTCGGCAGTTCTTTATATGCACTTAGAACCCAAGGAGAAAAGTAAGAAAGGCACATGAAATCCCTTGGTGGTGGATTAAGGAGGCAAGAATAAGCAAAGCGGGGGTGGTGCTAGGGTGGGTGGGTGCAGGATAGTTAACATTTATCACTTACGGTAAACAGAGGTCGCAGGCAACGAGGTAACAGTGAGGGTTCCAGGTGCTCTGCCTAGTGGTCACGCCGCCCAGGGGTTTGGAGGAGATTGACGTTTCACAGGTTTGCTGTCCTGGGGGCCTGAGCACCACAGATGGGGCTGAAGGAGGTGAAGATGAACCTTCTACTATGGAATTGATAAGCCTGGGGTATGGCCGCCTACCGTGGACTGCCCGCCCAGTTAGGGCTCCGTAGTTATTTCAGCAACTTGTCAGGCCTGCCACGGCCCCCACAGTGTGTCCGTTGTGCTGTGTGGCCCCGTTTTTGTTCACAACCCACACACAGCATTTTCAGAGCGTTTCCTGTGCCTCACTGCTGACAGGACCCATCTGTTTGGTGACACACTGTGTCCTCTCCTCAGGCACAGACGTCTTGCTCTGCTGAAGCAGGTCAGTATCCGGGAAAACTGCTGCTCCCTGTGCTGTGACGAGGTAGCAGACACACAGTTGAAGCCATGTGGACACAGGTAAGAGGGTTTGTTCCTATTTTGTACATTATATTAAGCGAAGTTTCATCCTGTCCTTGAATTGCTTTTAGAGTGTTACCAGTTTCATGGCTGTGCATCAAGCCTTGTTTTATCTAAAGTGGGCTGAATGAAGAATTAGATTTGCCACACAGTGTATGGCTGTATTCCAGAGAGTACCTGAGATAGAAGAAGCTGCTTGATACGGAAGGCCTGGGTTTTGTCAATACCATCTGAATTGTGCCTTGCAGCTGGAGACCTGCCCAGTGTGCCACTTCCACATCACACAAGGATATTCATGCGCTTCTTGGGCAATTCTTAGTCTTAGAGCTTCCTCATAGATGTATTATTCATATTCCCAGCCGTCAGGAAGGCAGCGCCGCCTTGCCACCTAACCAGACTTCGGTTGTATGAGACAAACGCAGAGAGCAGCCCAGACCCTACAGGAATGAGTGGCTGAACATGAGCACAAGAAAACCACCCCAGCCAGGGCGAGAAAGGGGTCGGCCCAGGCGGAGTCCTGCTTGCTTACAGCGGTGCTCATGCCGATGCCCCAGGCCGGCTCCTGCACTTCATCCCAGCCCGTACCCTGCCTTGCTCTTATGTTTGATGTAGCTTTAGCCACCAGGTCTCCTAGGGGTCTGGAGCCTGGAGTCATGGACGCCAGCCTATGTCCTGCGCCCCGCCCCCCCCCCCCCAGGTATAACTCAGCCTGGGCCCCTGCCTGCCTCTCCTCATCTGCTGCCTTTTGAAACTGGTTGTTATCTAACGGCTGCTCGGGGACATGCGTCCAGTGTCCCGCGGTCCACCCGCGCCTGTTCTTCTGAAAGAAGGGCACAGCCGTGCCAGCTGTGGCCATTCCTTGTATCAGCTCTACCACCCAGAATTCCTTCCTTTGAGCCCCTTTGGAGGTTTTTGTTATCAAGGCCTCGCAGGCTGATGCAGAGTTTAAGAGCTGGGTATCTTGATTTTTTTTTTTTTTCTTGATGCCCTTTTTGGTCTTTGTTCTGTGAGTGTGTTAATATCCCAAACAGCAGGGTCTGGTCCTACTCATTTTTGTGCTCTCTGGCCCTTCGCAGTGGTTTTTGCACACAATAAGGGCTCATGAAAGAAAACTGAAATCTAAAAACTTTGAACCAGGTATGTTAAATATGAGCACAGTCTCCTTAATAGATAAATCCAAAACTGGTTAGAGGAGGAAATTAAAAGAATTATAAAAAATTTAGCTCAACTTTCAACAGCAACATAAAAGAATGTGGGGAGGGGGGGTCAAGAAAAGAAATCTGAGTAAACTGAATAACATGAACAGACCCTGAGAAGAGACTGAAAATCTTACACACCTGTTACCATAGAAGAACTTGAGCTAATGATCAAAGCTACCTTTGCGTTTGCCCCAAAAACACTAAGCCCAGATGGTTTCACAGGTGAATCCTTCAGACTTTCAGGGAGTAGACAAATAGAGTCTATTTAAATTTCTCCAGGCCATAGAGAAAATAGGAAAACTACCACATTCTTTTTACAAAGCTCCATGATAAACATACCAAAAGCCGATAAAGGAAACACGAAAAAAGAAAACATGTACATCTAAAAATCTCAAATATTAGCAATAGGCCCTAGCAACACTATCAAGGGGGAGCTTATCCCAGGAATGCAAGGACGGCACAATGTAAGAAATATACTGGTGTGTAATGTATTTAAATAGGCCAGCAGGAGGAGGTGCAGGGATTTAAACACTTTCTCCCAAAATGCTGCAAAGGCATTCATTAAAATTAAATATCCCTTCCTAGTGGATGAAATATTTCAAAACAAAGGAATGGAAGGAAGAAAACCATATAAAATAGGAATGTGTGGGTACTTCCTTAACGATATAAAGACATATATCTCTCAACCAAATGCTAGCATCTTTTTAATGGTGACATGCTGGAAGTATTCCAACAAATGTTGGCGACAAGATAAGGATGCTTGCAGGCAGTGCTATGACGTGCATTATATAAGCTAAGGCAGTTAGACGAGAGAAAAGGGGGGAACAAACTGGAAGGAGGTGCACAGTCATCATTTGGAGATGATAGATCAAACCCCTGGCTATCAGGAGAATTGAGTGAAAACCTGTTGAATAAACTAGTCAGCTACAAAAAACAGTAGCTCTTCTGTGTCTGAATAGTAACCAGTTAGAACATGTAATTGAAGATTCCTTTTACAATCTAGAAATATGTAGTGCCTATGTGAAGAAAACTTTTAAACTACCAAGGAATGTAATAGAAGACGTGAGTAAATAATCTGCTCCTGGATAGGAAGACCTCTCCATGTTGTAAAGGTGACCATTTTCCCTGAACCCTAAGTTTACTTTGGTCCATATAAAAAGGGCAACATTTTTTTTTTCTAGAAATTGAAATGCTAATTTAAAAATTCATGTGATATTAAGGCCAGAAACATTTTCTTTTTTGTCTAGTTTTATGGGTTTGTTTGTTTGTTTTAAGAGTATTTATTTATTTTTAGGGAAGGGAGGGAGAAAGGGAGAGAAACATGGATATGGGAGAGATACATTGTTTGGAGAGATACATCAGGGAACAAACCTGCAACCCAGGCATGTGTCCTGACTGGGAATTGAACCAGTGACCTTTCACGTTGTGGGATGATTCCCAACCGACTGAGCCACACTGGTCAGGGCAGGTCAGAAAATTCTAAAGACGAGGTACACTTACCATATCTTAAAATATATTAAAACAAATGTTTATTGTTTGGTCCTAATATGTGAACAAAATCACAGAACAATAGAACAGAATAGAAGCCCAGAAATAGAACTAACTACAAATGAAAAGTTAACACATAATATACTGTGTCAAATCTATGATCAAACACGGACTAGTCGGCAAACGATATTGTGCTAAATGCCTAGCTGTCTAGGAAAAAGTGTCGTCTCTGCACACGCATGCACATCTGCATGTATGTGCTGTGTGCACGCAGGCTTCCGGGAAGAATGTGCGTGCACTTCCTCAGAGGAGGAAGATTGAGGATCAGAAATGGGAGACTTATTATTTATATATTTACTTCATTATTTTAGCCGTTAATTATTACCCGTTCAATTCACAAGCTCATTACCATTTTATACAGATTGAGCCGGCAGCAGGGCTCCTTTTGAAGCGCTCCCCTAACTGGCATTTGTCTTTCCCCTCAGTGACCTGTGCATGAATTGTGCCTTGCAACTGGAGACCTGCCCATTGTGTCGTAAGGAAATAGTGTCCAGAGTCCGACAGATCTCTCACATTTCATGACACATGTGAAGAGGCATCATGGACTTATTTCTACTCAATTCCAGCCAACGTTGAAAAGAAAAAGAAAAAAAAAAAACCATCTCTAATCAGTTGTACGCACATTGAAACTTATAGCCATGGCCAGATTTTATGCTAAAAATGGTAGTTTGTCAAAAACAAAATTCTCTTAGAATCTAACCCAACTTGCCAGCCCTGAGAAATTCCTTCCAAGCCAAGGGAAGCCGAATGCTAACAAGCTAGGCCTGGGGTACTTCCGGGACGAACAGTAGGGAAAGTGCCCTCTTGAGTGCTGGAGCCACATGGGAATTCTTGTTGGGTTCATTTGATTGTTTAATACAGGATGTGTAGTCTCATATTCTATAAAGTTTTATTTTGGATAGAAGGTCATTACGGAGAAGTAAATGATGCCATTTCTGGGTCACATGTGACTGCCCACTGGTCAGAGGTAGAGGAGTGTTAAGGGTGGATATTGCACTGTAAGACTTGAATCTATAAAATGAGAATCACATAGGTCAATACTACAGGCAACTTGGAGGGCCTGAGAGAGGGTGCACAGACTGTAGGGGAAAAACCCAGGTTTTTGATATTTCAGTGATCCCAAAGAACATTCTGGTTTTTTTTAACTGCAGAAAATTGGTGGTATTTCCACATTCATGGTGTTTCTATCCAATTTCAGTACCCACATTTTGTGAGGAAAAAAGTTTTAACAATGCAGGAGGAATTCTTAAATTAATTGCAATGATTGACTGGAGAAAATTTGGTATTTAGGGTATTTTTAAGGTACCATCAAATCAGGTTTTTTGTTAAAAAAAATTTTTTTTAATCAGTGTTGTTTTTGGAAGTAATATACTTTCAAACTCTTGAACTAATAGTCTCAAAAACTCTTAGAGGACAGTCTGAGAGCACGTATTCCTATTGTTTTAAATAAATAACATGTTTTTGAACAGTAATTTCAATCATGGATTGTTGACTATGTCTTCATCGAAAGTGTTAATCCCTCTCAGGGTCTCTGGTGAAGACCTTCAAGAGTTTGGTTTTTTCTCCCAGAAAATTGGAAGGTAGAATTGTAAATTCATAGAACTTATTTTATAATGGTGTACCTCAGCAGCTGCCTTTCAATTTATGCCAAGTCCTTACTGAGTTTATACTTGAATAGTAAATATGTCTTCTGAGTTTTACAATGTCTTAAACTCAATGCACATTTTTTTTTTCTTTCCCCACCCTTTCTTGTTTGTAGTTCATTAAAATGTCCTATTACAGAGCTGATTTCCTTCCTGGCTGTACTTGTTGGGGTGCTGGATTTTTTCCATGTCTTTGTCTTCCATGAATTCAAATATATATATAAATATATATGTTCTTTTCTTTAGCTTGTGGTGAATACAGTAATTTGCCTTGAAGAAATAAAACATTTGTTGCCTTTTTTTACTAAGATTTCACAACTTTCATTGGTGCCTGCTGCTAAAGTTCCAAGACAGCATACTCTTAAGTTGAAGGATAACGCTTCAGAATAGGAGAGAATCAAGTATTAGAATTAAGAAGCAGGATTAATCACTGTTCATCTGGCAAATCTTTATTGAGCATCTAATATGTTTTGCGCACTGTGCTGATATGGTATCAAAAGAGATCTATTCATAGAGCTTTCTTACAACTGGTAGTGGGAAGAAGACACTATATTTGTGTTGATTATAATAAGTTGTTAGTGCCTTTGAAGAAAATAATGGGATGCTGTGAGAGAGAATGAGGGGAACTTAGTTTAGATGGAGGGGAAGTGCAAAAGAATCCTCACTGAGAAAGAAAGATTAGTAAAAACTTGAAGAAGTGGGCCATGGCCAGGCAGAGAGACTTAAGTTTCTAGGACTGGGTAGCCACCTGAATATATTACAGGCAAAGGCACTAACTCAGGATTCTGAAAGGAGCTCAGTGGGCTTCCGGGTCTAATGGAGGGCCTCTAGCTAGTAAGACAGGAACGGGATGGGCTGAGCTGAACTGTATACTCCAGCCATGGAGAGATCAGGGGACTGCTCATGAAGCCATGTGAAGGATTCTGTATTTTATCCTAAGGGCAACAGAAAGCAAAGAAGTTTAAGCAATGCAAGTGCTTTGATAAATATAATCATTTTAACAGATGGCTCTGGCTTCAGTATGGAGACGGGTGGAGGTAGGGTGCAGGGTAGAAGATGAACAAAAAATGGGAATAGTAAGACCAGTAGGGAGACTTGTAAGTGATTCAGCTGAGAGGCGAAAGTAATCTGTAAAGCCAGTGGAGACAGAGAAAAGTACATGAAATTAACAGGTAATCTGCCAATAGTCAAAGGAATGCAGGAGCCTATTAGCTTTCTAGAAATCTACTCTTGAATTTTGTTCATAAGATTAATCTACTTTTCCAATGCTAGACCATAAAAATGAGGACTTGAATATTAAATTTTTCAGGATGGAAGCAAAGTTGTAATCTTGGAGCTACTCCAAAGGGAAAGATATTTACGTCACATAGAAGAGAAAAAACTAGCAAGCTTTGTGGAAGAGAATAAACAATAGATCTGTAGTCTGCATGGCCTGTAAGCATTTTAACAGAAATTGAAAGCTAGGTTTTTACTGATGATATATTGTACCAGGACAAAATGTAGTTTATATTTTATATTTCCTAGAAATATCCCCAGATCGAGAAAAAAAAAGTTTTTAAATGAAATTGCCACCTTTTTTGGACAATATTGATAAAGCAAGTAAAGTCACAGAGCCATTTGCAGAATGCCAGGAAACTTATTCAATCACAGAAATAATTCCAGTAGCAGAAAATGACAACCATCTTGAATATGTATCCATAAAAACAAACTATCCCCTAAGACCAGCTCTTCCAGAGATTGTACATTTGTTGCTTGCTATTCACTTAAAACAATTAGTAATGCTAACCTGCAATCAAAGGATTTAAGAAATATTAACGGAAAACATTTAATATAGTCATGTAAATTTATTTTTCTACAAAAAAGACACCATTCTGTTTGTTTGTTTTTTAGAAAAGTATCTTGTTCTGATTTCCAGTATTGTTTGACAGCTCGGGGATTGGGGCCCTTTACAGCATGATGAGTAAAACAAGAGTGTGGACCCCAGGTTTCAGGCCACGATGCCACTTACCACAAGTATGCAAGTACTTCCGAGTCTTGGTTTCGTAATCTGTAAAATGGAAATGACAGTACTTCATAGTGTTTTTTTTCTCACAGGGTTTCAAATATTTCAAAAGGAGACAACATATAAATGTTTAGCACCAGTACTTGGCATAGGCCTGAGTAAGTGGGTACCTATGACGATTGTCTTTGTCCCCACTTGTTACAGTTTGTTCTTATAGCCAGAGACGAAGTGGACTAAAGATGGTCACATATTCTTTGACAGTCCTTCCATCTATAAATGAGGTTTATGTCCCCTCCCCTTAAATCTAGGTGGACTCCGTCTGCTTGATCAATATAATTCAGTGGAAGTGATTCTGGGCCAAGTTTCCAGTCCCAGAGCCTTACGTGACTGGCAGCTTCCACTTCCTGTCTCTTCAGGTAGTTGCTCTTGGACCCAGCCACCATGGTGTGAGAACAACCAAGCATCCCTGGGAAGACCCGTTGTACATGGGAGAGGAACTGAAACCCCCCACCCCCCACCCCAGTCCTCTTAACAAACGTCCACCCGGAGCTCCCAGCCAAGAGCCAATGTTAATTTTTCAGCCATGTGAGTGGGCTTCTGGGAAGAGGCTCCTCTAGCTCCATTCCACCTGTCCCAACTGATGCAGAATGGAAGAGAGATTAGTTGTCCCTACCAAGTCCTGCCCAAATTGCAGATTAGTGAGCAAAATAATTGTTTTAAACCACGAAGTTTTTGGGGGTGGCTTTAACAGCCATAGGTAATCAGAATAGATGAAATCATTGTTTCCTCCTCCACTCTGATCCCACACATGATTTAGCAATGGAAAGGGCAGGCAAGTTCATTTAGTCCAAACGAAGTAAGAGGTTTACACAGAAAGTAGGTCATGAGGAAATTTGCTGAGTTTGCTTTGGGCTGTGACCAGTGCTGGACTTAAACAGAACTCGGGTAGTTATTCAAACCTTTTTAGATGCCTGTCGTCTTGGTGTTAAGCAGGTAGTACCTCTGAGAATTCATCTCATCCTGGACACAACTGTCCTGATAACAATTGCCATTCCTTAAGGTCCTGTACGATGTATCACACTTTTGGCCAAAAGGTACTATAATGCAACCGAAGAAACATAACGCCCAGTGGCCCAATCAAGAGAAATCAGCTCTAGGGGATCTTTTTAGCAAATTTTGGCCGTTTTTCTGATTGCATTGTTCAAAGGGGTCTGTCAACTTTCATCCCGCCTCATTAGCAAAGAAACCAAGTATTGCCGAGTAATATTTATGGTGTGAATATTTATGATGTACAAGACATCCACGTTCGGTAAGGCATTCCTTCCACGAGAGGGAGTAACTGCCTTGCAAATCTGACGTGGGCAATTATCAGATTCAAAAGCCAGACATTAGCCCTCCAGAGATTTGCAATTTATAGTACCCATAAAACCCGTCTTAAACTACTTAATCTTCGTTTTAAATATTGTAATTTGCAAATGAGGATATTGACGCAATTGGATTCCTTCCTCAAAACACGGGTGACGTGAGATTTAATCGCCACACAGCATGAGAACACATCGACGAGCCCGTGGTGCTCCCTGAAGCACAGCTTCCCTTCCTTTGTGACTCCATCCTTTTCATCACTTCCGCTCCCCCTCTTTGTCCCGCCCCGGACATCGGGCACCGCGCCTGTGATTGGCTGTCAGAAGCGGCGGGCGTGAAGGAGGGTGCCGTGACCATGGTGACGAGAGGAGGGCGCGGCATCCCGAGATCCGTAACCGCAGCCTTGGCCTCGAGGCCGCTACAACGGCTCACGCACAGGCCTGGCTGCGCGGGAAGGCCGGACCGCCGCGTGGCTAGGCCGTGACCCGGCCGTGGCCTCAGCGGCAAGGCCTCCCCAATGCCGGTTGGCGCTCTGCGGAGCAGAACGGAAGTTGGGCCCGGGCTGTGGGCAGGATAGAAGGCCGACGGACCGGCTTGCCTGTGCGGGGTGGATGCGGCGGCAGCGGCGATGGACGCCCTAGAGGAAGAGAGCTTCGCGCTGTCTTCGTAAGTGACACCACCCCACCACCACCCCACCCTACCTCCGGTCCAAGGCAGGCAGGCGCTCGGCCTCGGCCTCCGCCCTTTGAAACGGGTGTCCAGGCGGGGTGGGGGGCTGTCGAGGCTCCGCCCCAATTCCCGGGGTCTAGTCTGTGGCTGTTGCGACCTCTGGCTTCAGGCCGGGGAGGGCCGGAGTGCGGGGTGTGGTTTCACGCATCGGTCATCGCCTCTCTCACAGTCCCCCCCACTCTCACAATCCCCAACATCCCCCCCGCCACCCCGCCTCCAACCTTTCGTCGTCAGCAAAACCTGGCGGGTTAGAGCTGCGGAGGCCCAGCCACGGGTCGGAGGACCCTGCACCCCCAGAGACTCGTGATCCAACGGGCCCCCTCCCTGGGCGGGATCTCGCCCGCGCCAGGTTCACGCTCGCAAGCGGACAGGTGTGGGCTGGTAGCAAAAATGCAGTGAGTAGAACCCACAGGAGATAAACGCGGGGGACCCTTAACACATGGTTGACGGGCCGTTTTATACAAAAGCTGTCCCATATCCACCCGCTATTTTTTCGTAATTGAAAATGAAAATGAAACAATTTACAATTTTTTTTTTAAATTTTTTTACAAAATCCCATATTACTCTCATTTTTAAGAATTGTACAACCTAGGGCAAGTGAAAACCCGAGTTAACTCGTTAGCGGTCAACAATGTTTGGGCTTGAAAACACAAGTTTTTCTGTGGCTGGTCAGCAGTTAAGATGGTCTATGCAACCCTTTCCCTCCTTTATTTCAGATTTTCTGAAAACTGCAGCCATTACATTCATCGTCGATGTGTGTTGTAGACTGTTTGCAATTACCAGATTAGACTAATCATTTTAATTGTTGAAGCTGAGTGATAGGAAGTTTATTTTGCTGGGGTATTTTTTTCCACATGTTTGAAAATGTCCAAATAATTTTTTTTTTTTTTTTAATGATTTGAAACAGCACCTAATCCAGGCATATTTTTCAGCTCGTCCGCCTCTGATGCAGAGTTTGACGCTGTGGTTGGCTATTTAGAGGACATTATCATGGGTAAGCTCCCTCGCTAGCTTGACCTGTGCGCTTTCGTCCTTACACCCTTGCTTTTAAGGACACTGAAATCAAATGTGAAGGGGTTTCGTTTTTGTTTTTTAAGATTTTTTTTATTTATGTTTAGAGAGAGGGGAAGGGAGGGAGAAAGGGAGAGAAACGTTGATGTGAGAGAGGAACATTGACGTGGCTGCCTCTCGCACGCCCCCAGCCGGGAACCTGGCTGGCTACCCAGGCCTGTGCCCTGATGGAGAATCGAACCAGCAATCTTTCGCTTTGTGGGAGGATGCCTGACCCACTGAGCCACACCGGTCAGGGCAGAGTTAATTTTTAAAAGAGAGAAAACATTAAGCTGCATGTAATTTTTAATGGAGCGCAATGTAATATTGAGCCTTGCTGTGATTTGTCTTAGAGGCAGACAGCCTGGCACTCCTCACAACAGCTATTACCCACAGGCTCAGGAGTCAGGAAAGGACTTAACCTTGGGGCTCTTGGCAGAAACTTCAGGAACTATTGACCTACTTTATTTCAGAGACCATGAGCGACCTAGTTTTAACATTTTTATGACATAAACCACAGCACACCATAATCATAGCATACATATCCATGAAGACAACAAGGTGTCATCCTTTAGCTGGTTCTGTGTTTCCTGTTTGTGGGTTCATTTCAGCCTCCATGAATTCTACTAAGTAACAAGCAGCAAGTGGCAGCAAAGGTTTAAGACAACTATGTGGGAGAGAAAAAACTCAGAATTTGATAAAATTTCGTCTATTGACTTCAAGTTTTCTGAGAATTAGGACGAGAACACGTATTTGGTGTTACTAGCTATATTTCTTAGTCTAGTTTAGTCTGAAAATCAGTAACTAAGTTTTTGTATGTTCAGATGCAGTCAAGGTTCATGCCTTTAACCCTGTAAGTACAGATGTTTCACCATGAAGCTCTCCTTCCATGTGGATCTGAGGATTTGGGGGAGACAGAGGAATACTCTGAGTTCTTTTGCTGTTTAGGGGTACCCTTCGTGCTGTGGGAAAATGAACCTTCTGTAAGCCCAGGATATTTACCCCAAAGTCTAGGTCACTTGTGAAGCTTTCCTTTCATTTATTATATTCAGCTGTTAAAATTTCCTATTTTCTAACATTTAAGTGTTTGCTATGAACTAATCTCTTTGCATGAATTCTCATGTAAATTCCACCTAACAATCCTATGTAATAGGAACTATGATCATCCTCATTTTCCAGTTGAAGAAACTGGAAATTAAGTAATGTGCCCAGAGTCACACAGTTCTAAGTGACTGAGGTAGTATTTGAACCCAGGCAATCTAGCCTGTGTCAGAGCCCATACATTTCTTCACTATCCTCTCTTCACCACTGCTGCTGAATTTGTATTAAGGTAAGAGAACCATGTCATTCCTTTGTGGAAAAGTAATGTGAGGGAATTCCTAACCCACCCTGTGTGGTAAAATAAACTGGACCACAGTGGTAATGGAGCACAACAGTGTGAAGGGACTTAATGCCACCAACCTGTACATTTAAAATTAGTGAAAATTTTATGTTGTTTATATCATTACAACTTTAAAAATAGCAATAAAAAGACTGCATTGCTCTCTTCCAACCCTGGTGTCCCATTGAACACTTCCTTGGAGCACCTTCAGCTTTCTCTCTCCTAGACACTGACCACTGAGAACCCAGTTCTGACTTATAATTCCTGGCTATTTATAAATCAGAATGGTTCTTAGTCTGCATTAAAAAGACTGATTCTTTTTATTGTGGTCCAGATGACGAGTTCCAGCTATTACAGAGAAATTTCATGGACAAGTACTACCGGGAGTTTGAAGACACGGAAGAGAATAAACTCACCTACACGCCCATTTTTAATGAATATGTAAGTGGATTTTTATTTCTTTTACTAGAGATTAAGGCTTCATTCAAATGTGAGTTTAAAATTAAAAGATGCTGAAATTTGCCCTGATGAGTGTGGCTTGGTTGGTTGGGCATTGTCCCACAAACCAAAATGTTGCCGGTTCGAATCCCAGTCAGGGCACATGCCTGAGTCGCAGGTTCTGTCCCCAGTCGGGTCACGCAGGAGAAGCAAACAATCAGTGTTTCTCTTTCTCTCTCTCTCTTTCTCCCTCTCTTCCCTTCTTTCTAAAAAATAAATAAATAAAATTTTTTCCTAAAAATGATGCTGAAATGTGCCACTAGTGCTGTGCCCAGAATTCTAATTAGAATCTGGGTTCTCATCTCCTCCATGTAGCTTTTGGGGCTCTGATTTTATCAACTTCTGTTTTAAAAGATGTTTGGCTTTATCATAATCCTGCATTCGGTTACAATACTGGGGGTCACCACACCTTGCATTTATATACTTTTGACCTTCTGGCTTTCACACTGTTTTGTCCTCCTATGTAATCCAGTCAGGTAAAAGTGAAAACCAAGACCAAGATCACTAACTAGTTAGTGGCAAAACCAAAACTAGATCCCAGGGACTTCATTTCTTGACACTTGGGTCTTTCCACTCTGCCGAGGTCCGGAACAGCCTCCTGGAATGTTCTCATTTGTCTGAGAATGGATTTGAGCCTGCAGGACTTTATTTTCTTAACACAGAAGCTTGGGATAGTCAGTGCAGGTTTCCTCAAGCCAAGCCTCAGCTGATAAGGACCCTGTGATTGCCGCCAACCATGGCTTTTATGTGGGCTCTTCCTGCGCAGATCCCATCTGCCTGGGATGAGGAGACACGTTTACTCGATCCCTTACTTTCTGCTGAGGGGTGGGAGCCCTGTGGCTGTCCCCGCTGACCGGGGAGCGTTCATGTTGTTCAGTGTAATCACCTGCAGTGCCTCTTCCTGGGTGGGCCAGGCCGCCCTCCTCCAGGACGGGAGCCGTGTTTTGCTTCTTTGGCATCCCCAGCATTCAACATGGAGCCTGGCACACAGAATAGGCCCTTAGGACAGGCTTTCTGAAAAGAAGTCCTGTGGTCCGACAAAGACCCTTCCCACTGTTACAGATTTCGTTGGTAGAAAAGTATATTGAAGAACAGCTGCTGGAGCGGATTCCTGGATTTAACATGGCAGCCTTCACGACAACCTTGCAGTGAGTCGACAACCTTGCAGTGTATTTTACCTGTCTTCACCTTCCTCCTCCTCCCATCTGGAACAGAGTCCCCCTTCTTTTTCAGTGCTTGACCATCAAGGCTTAGAGCACTTGGTGGTTGGGTCCCGGGTAGGAGGGCCTCAAAACCTTTGAACAACTCTTGAAGAGACAGGGTGTTCTATCATTCGTTCATGACACAGCCCCCCCTTTTCTCTGGCAGGCACCATAAAGATGAGGTGGCCGGGGACATATTCGACATGCTGCTCACGTTTACTGATTTTCTGGCTTTTAAGGAGATGTTTCTGGACTACAGAGCAGTAAGTCCCTTTTTCTTTTCTTTTTTGTTTTGTTTTGACTAAGTCACTCTTGCCTATTCAGTTAGCCACACCAAGCTAGAAGGTTCTGAATAGAACTGTTGAAAACAGACCACGTCCCACGCTTCTCCCTGGAAGTTGGCCAGTAGCAGCTAGTGGGTGTCAGAGTGAGCGCCTGTCCTCTGGCAGGGACCGGGGGACCCTTACTGGGGAATCACATTCTTGTGTTTTGCTGAAACAGGTCCAGGGACCTCCTAAGGTCCCTAAAAGATCAAAAGGACCAAACTAAAAGGCAGGTCTAATTCAGCCTTGTCTTTCTTAAAGTGCAGGCTCTTACATGGAAAAATAAATGTTTTTCAGTGAAGAGAGGTGCATTTTTAAGACCAGGGCCAGTTCTGAGCAAAAAATGCAAAAAACTCCCCCTCCCCCCACCCCCCACCCCCTACCCCCGTTCCTGTGCACACCCTGGTAGTCCACACTCCCACCCTGAGCGCCTCTCTCCCCAGGCCAGGGTTATGGGCTAGAAAGGACTGTTTTCTTTCTTGCCCCTTGAAACTGTTCCTTTCCCCGTGTAGGAAAAGGAAGGCCGGGGACTGGACTTAAGCAGTGGTTTAGTGGTGACTTCATTGTGCAAATCATCCTCTGTGCCAGCTTCCCAGAACAGTCTGCGGCATTAGGTCCCGCCTCCGGCAGGGAGACTGTTCTGGACACCAGCAGCCCAGGGTCCTGGGAGAGGCTTCAGTTAATGACGGAAGAAGAGATCTTGAGAGACGACTCTGTCCTGCATCTCTTCATTAATGTGTCAAGTATTGGGGTAAAAAAAAAAAAAAAGTTTATGTGACCCTCCTGGGACCACTTTCTTGTTCAGTAACCCAAGTCCTCCTCCCTAAGTGGACACGGCTCTCAGGGGCTTGAGTCAGGCCCTGGAGCAGGCCCACACCAGCTCTCCACCTGGGGGCCTTCCCAGTGTACGTGGTGGCGTGCCAGCACACACGTGTCAGTCCCGCAGCCTCCGTGGGGTTCTTGGCCTGTGCGAGCGTCTGTCTAGGGTGTTACGCCAGCTGCTTGTCTTGGAATTTCTGGAGCTCCTGTTGTCACAGCGAGCCTTGCTGTAGGCATCAGCTGAGAGATGTCCTTTATGTCCGTGACCTAAAAGCTACATGTAAATGTCCATTTCTAGTCTTCCGTTTGCCATCCCTGTATCTCCGTGTCTTCTGCCGGTCCTGATGTAGTCCTAGTCCCACTGTTTCTAGAACTCTCTCGTAGGCATTTTTTAAAGATATTTTTATAGACAAATACTCAGGCTAACCTAGTGGGTATAATCTTGGAACTTCCATGATTCCCCACCTAAAGATCAAAGTATTATATGCGCGTGCGCGTTAGTTGCTAGTGCCCCGAAGGTGAGGATGCTGTGCGTGGGCGCCCCCGTCACGGAGCCCCGGTGCCCGCGCGTGTGCGGGCAGCGCACTAGCGGTCTCCTCTCCTCCTTCCCCGTAGCGTGTTAAGTGTGTGTGCGGGTTTGCTTTAACTTTTCTGTATAAATCAGTCCCTTGGGTTTTTGGTTGGGGTGGGGTCTGCAGTTCCTCCTTCCTGTAAAAATCTTCCCACCAAGGCAGTGTTCTGCTGGCCTGGCTAGCAGCTGCTTTACTCCCGCCTGTCTGCTCCGATTTAGTCCCTTGGCTTAGCACCACGTTCGCGAGACCGTTCCTGACCAGGAAACATGGATGTCACGTCTCTAGAACGAGGAAACATAGTTGTTCCCAATGTGTAGCTTAGGTTTTTTTTTAAGTAAAAATAAGAATCTGTACTTACTTTTCACTTGGCTGTTGCAGTTTTAAAGGATGCGCTGTAGACTGTGTTTTCTGTACTCATGTGGCACTTATTAAATACTTTTGCACTGTGAGTAAAATTTGAAGTGTTTTGCCAGAACCATGATTCTAGACGAGCTGTTTCTTTTCTTTACTGTAGCTGCTGCCATCACGTTAGCATTGCTTTGGGCCTTCGAGTCAAAGGCGCCCAGAGCCAGCTTTTTAAATGCGCCCTCACCTGGGCTTGCTTTTCCTTCTCCGTCAGTGGGGCTGCCCGGTGCAGGCTGGGCACAGAGGCAGCACTCGACTGTCAGTTCACCCGGTTGGGCAAAGGCAGGTGGGCAAGTCTAGAGGTAGAATTATGAAGAAAGAATGAGAAGAAAGGCAAATGGCTCTTTTACATTGTTCTCCACTCAGAGAAAGAAACAAGCAAGCTTGTTTTGGTTTAAGGAGAAATCATTTGCCACCCGGGGCTCCGGCCAGGCCCGGGAGGAAGCAGCCTGACATTCTGCCCTTGCCTCGGGGGACAGCTACATTCCCATCTCCTACCCCTTCTCGCCTATGGGAAACAAGATTCACCCAAACCTCGGGGTCTAAGGGTCAGACTCATTACCCCGAACCAAAGGCTGTGGCTTCCCTAAGCAGGTTTACTCTCCCCTGAAATAGGCTGTAAGACATGCCTAAGATTTTGTTCTCTCTTAAGCCTGAAAAGAAACTAAACTCTCATGGCTTAATCCTGGCATGACTATTATTTATTCTGAGACATTCAAGGGTGAGAAGGATTGCTGTTAATGTTTACACCAGGACAACAGACGTGAACTGGGACATGGGTAGCCGACTCAGTCCCCCGTCCCTTCGTGATGGAGCAGCTCATCCACAGCGCTGTGAGTCTAGTTATGTTTTAATTGTTCCCAGTTTTTCAAAACAGGACCAAGGGGTGCCCAGAGTGCCTTTGACTCATTATTCACAGCATGTTGCTCTGTGGCAGTAGAAATGAGCTCAGGAGGACCCCCCGCACCCTGCCCCACTGCCCCAGCTCTGTTCATCAAGCATGGCCACTTACCTCTGAACTTCATAAACGTTCAAGAAGGCGACATTACAGCAACCTGAAGTTCAACACGATGACCAAACTTGCCTAAAGCTAGGGTGACTCAGTGGTTTATTGTTAAACTGAGACCCTTTTGAGAATAAAATGGGATGCTATCAAGTTGACACCAGGACAGAAGGCATAAGCCGGACCTGTCCCAGGCACAGCAGGCAGGAAGTTGGTCGGCCTAGCTCAGGTCACAGAAGTAGCTGAGGGTGCCGAGTGACTCCAGAACAGGTATGGCCCCATCACGAACATTGGGAACCTTTGTATTCTCTTACCCTGCAGCTTCCTGGAGTTTATAAGAACCCAAACCATAATTCCACAACACCTTTTCAAATAAGTTCGTTCATCTTTATTTTTGTAAAAAAACAAAGCACAAAAAAACTGAATACAGTGGTCACCACCAAGCACCCGACAACTCACCAAGGAGGATCTTTATGCCCTTCCTCCTTCACGTCCCACGTGTCTAATCAACAGTGTCAGGAAAGGGGCTGGTTCTGACGTTTAGCTTCTCCCAAAGGGACTGTTACAGAAAGGGCCTGAGATAGGCTTTCATCATTGAGAAGTTGCTTAAAACCAATTTGCTTTCAATAATGGTATGTTTGAGATACAGGAAAGGAAGACCATGCTGTCAGAAATGTCTCCCTACAGGTGACATGTTGGTCTGGGGGAGGGTCAGGTCAGAATTGTGTTTTACGGAATCAGAATGGTTTCATGAGCTTGCTCAGCACTCCTCGAACAAAGACTATGATGAAGAAAAATACACATTGCTTGTTAGGCTTATTCTATGGTCGGTCAGGGGCTACAGGTCTGAGTCCTTGTTAGTGTATTTAGTGCTGGTGAGAAGGCTGAGCCCTGCCTTGGACGTTGAAGTCCTCTAAAGACAAAGCAGAGACAGTGAGCCCCGTATCCCCCGTCACCTTCTGCTGAATAAGGGGGATTTGGAGGAAGAGGAGGTCTCGGCTGTGGGCCTCTTTCCAACCTGTGCACGTGCTGACTTGGGCCAAGCCAGAGGAAGGCTCCTGATTCCTTAGGAGTGATGG
Source organism: Furipterus horrens (assembly GCF_987537825.1). NCBI lineage: Eukaryota > Metazoa > Chordata > Mammalia > Chiroptera > Furipteridae > Furipterus > Furipterus horrens. The sequence continues at coordinate 7,589,909 of NW_028327183.1, forward strand.
GTGAGCCCAAGTCTGGTGGTCAGAGAGGAGCAAGTGTAGTCCCTTCTGGGCTGACCCACAGGGCCACCCTGCACTGGGACGCGGCCGCAACCTTCAGCCCCACGGTGGGCCTTGGCCCTGGTGTTCAGGCATAGCCGCCAGCCATCTGACTGGTGGCTGCATTGCTGCCCACTCCTCGCCAGGCCTGGAAGCTGAAGAAAGCGCTCACTCCGTAGGCAATCATCACTAAGCACGCAAAGAACTGGAAGAGGAGAGAAGACACCGAAGCTAAGTCGTCTGCAGTGTGGCACAGGGTGGGGGGTGGTGACAGTGACGTGGAGTGGACGGCCTGGGACCAGTACAGGGAAACCTGGGGCCCCTCAATTAGCTGGGACTAGTTGCTCTGGCAGCCACACCAACTCATACACTCATTGGACACGCGTTGCTGGGGTCTCATGGGTGCCGACATTACATCCTACCAGGGGCGCCATTGACTGTGCAGGCAAGACACGTGATCAGGACACCCGGACAGGGTGCTAGCAAGAGTGGCTGAGGGGCAGGAGCAACTTCAGACACACCAGGGAGCTCATTTTAAAAAGGCAACATTCCAGAGCTACCCTAGGAATCTTCTGGAACCTGTTCACCAAAGGCTGCCTCCAGAAACCCCATGTCTGTTTCAGTGCCTGAGTTCACTGATGTCAAAACCATCCTCACCAGGAAGATGGAGGACGCTCAAGTCCCGGTCTAGACACTGCCCTGCCCTGGACTTCGTTGAAGTGCGCTGCCTCTCTGAGCCTCCGTGTTCGTGCCTGTCAGATGGGCCTGGCAGTCTCTGCCGTGCGAGGCAATGTCTGCGCAGGGCCTCGTGGAGAGACTGCTGCTCGCGGGCTGCAGGACACAGCCCACGTTTGGGCTTCATGGGAGAGCCTATGAACCCCCCCAAAGGTCTAAACCAAAAGGTTTTTGCATGTGCCCTTTTCAAGGGAGGGATGTGGGGATAGTTTTTAACAGTTCCTCCAAGGGGGCCTATGACCCTAAGTCAGTGCACCAGGTTTGATTTATAGCCAAGTTCAAGTTAGCCCAGAACTCCCGTTCGCCACAGGGTGCTTCCCAAGCACTGTGGTTCTTTAGGGTCTTACTGTTAACTGTGGAAGACTGAAAGTCAGCTTGGCTCCCCTGGGACCTGCTGAGAGTGAGGAGAACGTGGGAGGTGGCAGGTGCCTGGCCTCAGACCAGGAGGCACCGGGAGTCCAGGGCACAGCCCTTGCTTTGGCCAGTCCCCTGGCCCTGCCAGGGACCCATACTCACGGAGGCAGCTGCACGCTGGTTATACGGCCGGGTGCCCTTCAGGGATGTCTGCTCAACCGCGGCGGAACAGGTGATGAAGGCCGTGATGTAGAGAACAGTGGCACCCATGTTAAATATCATTAACTGGGGGGGTGGGAGAAGGAAGAACAGGCTTAAGACATGAGACTCATGGAAACCAGAACCTCCTGGTTCCCACCAGCAACCCCCTTAGCAGCCAGGATGGGCTCCCTTCTCTCATCCCATGGGGATGGAGGCAGCAGTCCACACGTGCTCTGCCCGGAGGCCATCTGAGCAGGGGCACCAGCAGCCAAGGCTGAGGGGAGGGGAAATCATGAGAAGGCCCACAGTGAGCTGGTGCAGGACAGTGACACGCCCCCAGGTAGAACCCATTCCCCGTGGCAAGAGACTAATGGAGCCTGGCTCTGAGCTCAGCAGCTGAAGAACTCCAGGCCACTCCTCTGTCCGCTCAGGGCCAAGCCCAGGCCCTCTTCTGGGGGCGGGGGCGGGGGGTGGCCTCACATCCCACTCTGCCCCCAGTGGGAGGAATCTGTCTACCTTTTGGCCCACCCTAGGCCCCACATCAGACACCAGGGTCAGGACCCAGCAGGATCCTGAACCAGACTGGCAGGAAGGACCTGAGCTGATAACCAGGCCCGGGCACCATTGCTCCAAGGCTTGTCCCCAGGAGCCAGTGAGTAGTCTTAACAGACTGCAAACTGGTGGCCCTCAGACATGTTGGGTTCCTGCCATAGATTATTTTTTAAATTACCAACACTGTAAAATTAGATTTCATATGGAAACCTGAGATTTCACTAAAATCTATCAATCCTAAAATACCAGAAGGCTCGGCACCAAGGGGCCTGCTTTCCCACTGGGGAGTAGAGGCGGCTCCCTGTGGGCCGCTGGGTTCTGGGCTCTCCAGACCACCACCACCCCCGACCCACTTCACATATCTTGCCTGCCCTGTGGGGGCTTGTAGCCCCCATCGCAGAAAACCTCCAACTTGGCCGTCCCAGTCCAGCCCTCTGTAGATGCAGGCACTCCCCCCAGCCACCTGCTGAAAGGTCAGAAGCATAGAGGACGCAGGCCCACTGTCACGGCCTGGGCCAGGGGCCCCTGACAGCAGCAGCTGGGGCTGGAGACACCTAGGCCCCTCCACCCCCGAGACGGGGGGCGGGGCTGGACCCCAGCCATGAAGTCAGGCCGCCCCTCCCCACCCCGGGATCTTCCCTCCAAGCCCAGCACCCGCTGCAAACGCCACCTGGCCCCTGCCAGTGATGTCAAGATCTAACAAACCCGTTCTGTCTTGAGGATGACTCACGTTTCCTCGGTTTAAAAAAGTCATTGAATCCCAAACAATGCTGCCTAGTCCCAGCCTTGCTAGTCTTACAATCATGTGCCTCTCTCTGCTCACTGAAAGCCTCAGACCCCAGCTGCGGGGGTTTTCCGGGTCAGAGAAAAAACCGCATCACTTTCTCTGTGTCTGGCCCGGGTACTTCCTATGGATGCTTCTGGTCCTGAGGAGACTGACCTGGGGAAACGTGGGACGCCACCCTCTCCTGCGGCAGGGGCTTCACCCAGGGGGCAGCGCGTGGACGGCCCCGGGCTGGGTATCCCTGCAGCCAGCCTGGCCTCCAGAGACCCTCTGCAGCACAGGTTCAAACCCCAACTGCCCCCAGACATGAAAAATACTTTCAAGACTCCAAATGGCTTCCAGTGTCCCACAGCCCCTCACTTCTCCCTTCCCCGGGGAAAGTCAAGCCCATGTGCTCCCTGGCTCACGCTCCCGGCCACTTCTCGTTTAGGGGAGGTCCCACTGTCACAGCTCCCCCCGCCCCCCTCTTGAGGAAGAGGACTCAGCCTGGAAGCACCCCCAGCACCCCCACCCAGACTCACCACCAGTGGCCAGGGCACCATGTACAACTTCATGTGCAGCTGAAACAGGTAGAGGACGAAGAAGACGATTGTCACCAGCCAGAGGAAGACAGCGACGAACATCACCCAGCCATAGGCTGGGTACAGGTGGTATGGGGTGTCAGCGATCAGGGCCCACACCAGGAGCCCCAGCGCCTGGAGGAAAGGGACAGGGCTGGAGTCACCCAGAGCCCCCAGCACCCAGGCTGCAGGCCACAGAGCAGAGTCCCCCGGCTTCACGCCATCGGGCTCCCTCACATTTCCATTTAGTCAAGCAGCAGTCCGTGGGCTCCTGCACACCACTGCGGGCCAGCCCCGGGCCTGGCAGCTCCCCTTCAGGTCGCAGCTGACATGTGACGCGTTCCAGGTTCCCCACTCCTCCAACCTGGATTCCAGAACCGAGCACTGCCCCCCACCCAGGGCCAGTGTTCTGTCTCCTTCGCAGTACTGCGGGTTCCCCAAGGGCGGGCCGACTGTCTCACTCACAGCTGCGCTCAAGCACCCAGGACGGGCCCTGGGCCCTGCCAGGGGGTTAGTAAAAGCTTCTGAAAGAACAATGAAGTCACCAGCACATCCCTGAGGGACAGACAAACTCCCAGAGGTGGGAAAGCGAACAGCCTGTGTGCGTCCTCTGGGTCAGCGCCACCTGGCGCCCCACCGAACCCTGTCCATCCCACCAGCCCTGCCTCTCCTAAGGGCCCCTCTGTACAGGCGTTACTGTCCCCGCCTGGCAGGGGAAACTAGAACTCAGAGAAGCCAAGTTGTTTGTCCTGTTCCCACATGGCAGCGGGGCCCTAGCATCCCGGCAGACTGTGCGCACCGGTTAGAAACGCACCCCGCCCCCAGCAGCCCAGCACCCCTGGGGAAACGTGCACACGCTCTCTGTGCTTCCGCCGTCACCTGTCAGGTGAGTGTAATGACCACGCCTACACCACCGGGCTGCATTAAAGACCAGGAGTTCATGGACTCCAGGATCACGGAGTGTTTGCTTTTATTATTCCCAGCAGGTCCGCTGGGCCCGCCCCAGCCCTCCAGGCTGCAGGGCCTTCTACACAGCTTTTGTGGGGCCCCCCGGGGGGACAGGGCACGGTGGGCCCAGCACAGGGCCAACTGAGGCAGGAGGGTCGGGGGGGCCCGCACGCAGTTCCGACCGTGCGGCTGTCCTGGCCCCCCCCCCGCCCTCCCCCCTCCACAGGGACATTCTCTGGAATCCCTGGGCAGCTAGTCCTGACTCGGCCAGGCCCCTGAGGGGAGGGAGGGTCTCCCCTGGGGCTTTTGGCTGAGGAAGACCCACAGGAAGAGCAGTGCCCAGGCGTGTGGTACCAACACTCACGGTGACAGCCCGAGGTGAGCCAACTATCAGATTACAGAAAAGCCACTCAGGAGCAAGACCCACCTTTGGCTGCTGGTTTTGGGGGACAAAAACTCCCCCTGGCCACTCACACCAGTTGATGGGCTGTGGCCAGCTCCAGGAGCAGACACGAGAGAGCTGGCACTCACCCCTGGGCCCACGCCCCAGAGGACAGCCAGGGCTGGATCCTGCCAGACACCCCGCCCGGAGCACCCCGCCAAGACCCAAAGGGAGGTTTCTGCAGAGATCGCCCTCCCTGTGGGGTCAGGACAAGAACGGCCTTAGCTGAGAGGCCAGGAGTCCAGCAGCTTCCCTGACAACCTTTCTTTCTCGTCTTCCCGCCCCTCCCCTACGCGGCTGCGGAAGGTGCAGCTTCTCTTCCTGCACCACTGGGAAGGGGGCGCGGAGCCCTAGGCCTGGGTGTCCACAGCCTGCCTGTGCTGTGTGACCCTGGGCGAGCACCTTCCCCTCTCCGCGGGCTCACCTGGGCAGCTCTTGTGAGGCCCACCCACTGCGACGCAGGTCCCTGAGGGATCCTGTTTTGTTCGCTGCCCAACAGTGCCCAGCATATAATACCTGCTCAATAAATGTGTGCTCAGGAACAAATGGGCCTCAGTTTCCCTTATCTGTGAAACGGGTCAAAGCCCACCCTGCATGGGTGCTGTGTACTTAGAGAGGAAACTGCCCCCTCACCAGCATAAACAGGCAGGCAGTGGCCTGGGGGGTCCCACTTTGCAGGTGAGGAAGGTGGCCCAGGTAGCAGAGCCTTGGCGGCAGTCACACAAGCTGGGGACAGAGCCCTTACCCATGAAGACCCAGAGCCAGGGGGTCTGAGCACAGGGTTCCTCCTGCACCTTCTGCCCCCATCTTCAGGGCACCCTGACCGAAACAGGCACCCCTGAAGCAACATGTCCCAGGACCCTCCCGGGAGAGACCTGGGCAGGGCAGGGACGAACGATTCTCTTTTCACTTAGAGCAGCGTCCTTAAGGGACCGTGCCATCGTGTTGCCTGGCTCCAACTACCCGAAGGGAAGGTAGACAATGCAGTGGACTGAAACTGAAGAAAAGGCCAGTCCAGGTTTACACTCACGGACACCCGTCATTACAGGCACTATTACTCATAGCCCTGGTCACCAAAACCACCGACGCCCTCCCACCGCTCTGGGCCGGGCCTCCGGCCGGCACCTCCCCTTTGATGGAGGCTCCCCATGGGTTCCCCCACAGGCCCCTCATCAGTCAGTGCTATTTATGATCCCCACTTCACAACAGCGCTGAGGGACATGTGCTGGTAGTTACTCTTGGTCGCCCATGGGTAAAGGGCAGGGCAGGATTTGAACCCAAATCTGTCTTCCTGGGGAACCTGGGCCACTGAGAGCTACTCAGTGATGTGTGCAAAATGAGGACACTTCAGCGGGCTCCGAGGGCCAGGCCAGCTGGCGCCCAGGCTCCCCCACCCCAGCCCGGCCCTGGTTTCCAGATGAACGGGCCGGCCTCTGGGAGATGGTGCTGCTGGATTTGCAGAGGGAATTTCTGGTTTTCCTTCTGGCCTTGCTGCCCTGGCCCTGAGCCCACGGAGCCACCTCGGTTTCTGCGCTAGAACAAGGAAGGTCCGTTCCTCCATCTGAACCAGACTGACTGGCTCCCCCTCCCCCACCCTTCATCTCCTCTGTCACAGCCCCAGGAATCTGAAGGCAGCACCCCACCCCCACCCAGGGCACCACGGAGACCCCACTCAAACATGCAGGCCTCTTTTTTTCTGAAAGCCTAAAGATTTCAGGTTAGGAATTTTCTGTTTAAACGAGGACTGTCAAAAAAGACATATTCACATATGCCCTAGGACCTTTGCACCTCCAAAAGAATTTCTAAACAACTGGCTAACAGAGAGATTTTGGTTAAAATCACCTGCGGGATCAGAGTGGAGAGAGAATCGTCACAGACAGCAAACCGAGAAGCATTCCTTGTTTAGAGTGGCCCTAATCCAGTGACTGGTGTCCTTAGAAGGAAACTGGACACAGACATGCAGGTTATGAGTATTACAATAGCTTTAGTAACTCAAAAGAGTGTCACAATGCAACCGGAAACCTCCTTTTGCCCGCCCCATGTATGAGGTACTCAGACCAGCACCCAACATAGACTTAACACTCAGTACACGTTCTACCATCGCTATCCCTCTGAGAGGTGAGAATGTGGCTTTTCCAGTTCATTCTCTGCGCCCAGTGTCCTTGGTTCTTATAGCATGTAGGCCTAAGGGTGTGACGCCTGGGTGACATAATTCAGGTATCTAAACTTAAGCACCAGGCACAGCGCCTGGCAGATAAGGGCCCTCTGCCAGTGTGGGCCCCACCCATCTGTCAGAAAAGGCAGATGGACTAATCTGAAGGGGAGGCCCCAGAAGCCCTCCCAGCCCAGCTGTGGGATGCTGCACTCCTGCTCCTCGTAGGCTGAGGGTCCCTGAGCGACCGCATTGCCCCGTTAGCCCTCAGTCTTCCCCTCTGTACCATGTTCTCCAAGGCTCCCCTCAGTCTGAGGCCTGACGCTCCTCTGCACAGGCCTCCTCCAGCGTGGCCCAAAGCCATCTCTCCCACCAACCCATGAGAGCCAAGCTACCCCATCTCCTGCCCAAAGAGGGTCAAAACCCCAAGTCTCCCTTAAATCCTCCCCACCTCCACGGTTGGGTAAGACTCTTGTATTAGATTTGCTGTGTGGCATTGGGGGAGCTGCCTACCCTTTCTGGTCTGTCTCTTCATCTGACACGTGAGGAGGTTGGGGAGAGTATGCCCACCCTGGTCACCTGACAGGGGTGCTGTGCAGATAAAATAAAGGGCTAGTTAAAAGCTGTGTGGTCATGAGTGGCAAGTGGCTAGGAGGGTAGTTATATGGTCAGAGGGAGTAAACCCCAGAGAGAGGGCAGCACCTCAGAGCCTGGAGGCGGACCCTGGGATTTTCAACTCAGCAGCTGCCAGGCAGGCAGGTGACAGAGATGACAAAGGGTGGGGGGGAGCCCAGGTGGGGTCTGCAGAGCTGAGAGCGGGCTGTGGTGAATGAGGGAACGCAGGCCTGAGGCAGCCAGGATGTCTAACTTTTCCAGAGGCACTGGAAACCTGACTTTCTGTGTGAAATCCTCAGTTTTTTAAACATTAAAAACGAAACCAAATCTTTTAGAAAAGTGCAAGGGCAAGGCTCGCCCACCAGCCCCCAGGACTTCCTCCCCCCACTGCACCATCCGGGAAACTGAGGCCCAGGCCAATGACGCGAACCCTTTCCCGGGGTTCCCCCTCGCAGGGACACATCTGGACATCTGAGGACACTCAGAACTTGGCCTGACCAGGCCCAGCCTCCACCCCCGCCCTGGCCCTTCTCCCGATAGTGAAAGGGACTTTATGGGGACAAAAAGCCACCTATTGTGTCCCAGGAGACAAAGGCGCAGGGGACAGAGGCTCCAGGCGCCTGAGCTGGCCACAACAACTCCACACGCCACCCCCTCCCTCCCTGCGCAGAGGGCCAGGCCTGCGGGGCAGGCTGCTCGGAATTCCCACTCTGCGCACTGGGAGCCTTAGATTAACTGGGAGAGCAGGTTCCGAGCCCCACAGAGCCTGCTGCGGGGCCCGGGGGCGGCATCCAGCCCTGCAGCCTCGCTCTCATCATCTGAAAAGTCGGTGTGAGTTAACAAATCGAATAAATGAGTCCAGTCATTGAACAAACTCTTCAGAGGGCCGCTCTGTGCCTTGGACAGCAGGGAAGGCAGCCAGGGTCCCTGCCCCACAGAGCTCCCAGCGTCACAGGGAAGGAGATGACCATGGGTGACCTCCAGGGCTTTCCAAAGGTGGCCTTCATCACATCGCCAGTTATTCCTGAGTCCCAGGATTCAGAACTACATTTTTTAAATTCACAGAGATAGACAAGTTTCCTACATACTGCCCCCCCCCCCCCCACAGCCCGGCCACCCCTAGAGACCCCTAACGAGGTTGTCCAGCCCCTGCATGTCAAGGAGCCCCCTGCCACTGTTCCTTCGTGGTCTCCCTCAGGCCTTTAGAAAAATCTTCCCAACATGATGCTCAAACTGCCTCCTGCTTTCCCTCCCACCTGCGTTCCCACTCAGCACTCTGGGGCCAGAGACCAAGCAGGTCCCCACCCACAGATGGCCCCCAGGGGTGTGAAAGCAGGTGCCCCCTTGAGTCACATCCCCAAGGCCTCTCCTGGCTCCCAGAGCAAGTGGCAATGTTCTTTGGTAAGGTCCCTGAAATTTAGACCTCACCTACCCGTCCCTTCTCCCCTCCCTCCCTCCCTCCCTCCCTCCTTCCCTCCCAGTCCATCAGGGGTCCCCAGGCCACCCCACCTACATGCCAACAAGCCACGCAGAGCCTTGCCAGGAAGGCCTTGGCCTCCTTCTTGTAAAGCCCCAGGTCATGTCCAGCCCCAGTGCCCTCGCTCACCCTGCCAGGTGCCATTATTGCACCCCTCCCACCAGAGTCTTTCTCCCTGAGCCCAGCACTCTCAGTACAGCACCTGGACCATGTTACAGATGAGGAAACCAAGGCCCCTGGAAGATTTGGACCTGAACCAGGCAGTGCTGTGGCCCAGCAGGTGGAGATGCCCATAGGACAGACCTCCGAGTCCTGGGATGGAGGGACACTGCCCTGGAGACTGATTTGTTTGGCGGGAGCATTGCTGCCCTGGAGGCGAGAACAGAGAAGGGCAAGGGCTGACCCTGAACTCTGATCAGAGGGAACTCTGGGCAGAGGTACTACCAGCCCCCCAAGCAGGGCCCCTCCTGCCATCAGCCCCCCAGAGAAAGCTGGCTGTTGGGAGCATGCGGCCCGGCCTGCCCGCTGGGGAACGACTGGGCGGCCTACTGTGAGGCTCTCCTCTATTCCCCACCTCTTCCTGAGACACTGGCTCTAGTCCTGGCTCGGGCATGAATGTTTGGGGATGAGTCCATCTTAACTTCAAGGAGAGGCAGGTGACCCCACCCTGCTGCCTTCACACAGGGTGGCAGGTTATCTGGTGTCTGACAAGCCCCTTCTCCGACCCCCGTATTAAAGCTGGAATGTCCCAGAACAGGCCCAGGTCTGTTGCCTAGCAGCTCCTACACTGGGCCCTGCCTGACCTTTGGCACTTGCCTTCCTGCCCTCCCTTCTCTGTGAGACCCCGGGGTGTCACCCTGGCCTCTCCCCCTTGGGCAAACAGGAGGGACCAACCCAGCCCAACAGCAAAGAATCTGCGAGTATCCAGGGTGGGGCTCACTGGGCTGCCAAGAAAAACACCCCCTGCCCGCAATCAGGTTCCTGTTCACCATGGGGACCAGGGTGGACCCCCGCAGTTCCCCTCAACCATCTATGAGCAGGACATCGCGACCTGGTCCTCACTGAATTGTCCCAAACGCCTCGCCAGCTGACAAGGAGTGACCAACACCTGGCCCTGCCACACGTATGGAAACAGCAACTGCCCACCACGTGCGGACAGCTTCCCAGCCCTTACCTGACCCCCACCGGCGGGCCATGTCCCCCTTCCACCTACAGGTGACTAAGAAAACGGCCCCAGGTCACCCAGCAACCCTGAATTTGGGACTATGGCTTGCCACTGTGTGATCCTGGGAAACTGCCTGCCCCTCTCTGGGCCTGAGGGACTTTCAAGTGCCACCTTCCTAACTTTTTCAGTACTTACAAACTACCAGAAATATTTTTTACTCAATTTTCACTTCCTTGAAAGATTTGTTGATAAGTTATTTTATTTATTTTTGAAATACATAATATATATCACATGGTAGATATCATGTCATGTACCTCCCTTCCCCTGGGGCAACCAAGAGTGGTTTCTCACATGCCTCTCCAGAAACTGTGTAACATACATATACACACGTGTCAGACGGATGCATCTGCATATAGTCTGTGCGCATTTCTCCCATACAAATGGTAGTCATCAATACACAGTTGAACCGTGGAGCCCGACGGTTGTTCCTATGGAGCTGCCTTACTCTCTTCTTCGAGGGGTAGCATGTTATCTTTTCGTCACTGCACAAATGTATCATTATTTAACCAGTCCTCTCTGAGGAATGTATATGTATCACCCAAATGAATCAATTATTTTAAAAGGAAACTTTTAAATCACAAAAGAAGTGGGAAACCTGCATTATTTACCACAATAGAAGCCGACTGTAAAATTAAGTACAGCAAATATATAACAATGTCACTCTACCCTAGACAGATACAGTTAGTTGTCTGCCAGGGTCCAGAGCTCCCCATTTTTAAAAGGGGTGGAGGAATGGGAAGGTATTAAAGGTGCTTTAGCAGCAACCTGAGGCTGTCTCCTCTAGTCCGCTTTCAGGAGTATGACAGACTGTGGGTGACAATGACGCTCTCCCAGTTCTACACAAAACTGGTCTATTACCTCAGAGTGGGAGAGTCCTAATTCGGAGTCAATTTCCAGAAACGAGAAAGAAAAAAAAGAAATTCAGCAACATAGAAGCAAAAGCCTGTGGCACAAAAGCACCACGTGCAAAGTCAAAACCAAACGACTAGGACCCACAACTCTGTCAGATGGGGAAGGACTACAGACAGACAAGGAAAGACAGGGGCTCTTAAACATATTTTAAAAGGTCAGCCTCGCTCAGTCATAAGAGAACTACAGAATGATGCTACGTGACCGGCCATCTGGCCTCTCCGACTGGGGCACAGGAAGAGGTGTGTTAATCCACCCTGGTGCTGAGACCGTGGGGACAGGCACTCTACCAGGAGGTACACTGGGGTGTGGGGGGGTGGGACCCCTATGGAGGGCATTTGTCCATCTCTATCAAAATCCAGAACGCGCACACCCGAGCCAGCGGCCCACTTCCAGAAACGCACTGCACAGGTGAGCGCGGTGGCTTGTGCACCAACAGAAGGAAACCCCAAGTGTCACACCGCAGCTGCCATGGGCCCCTACCAAAGCCATGACACCCCACAGGCTGAGACCAAAGGACCGCCAAGACACATTTTTAAGTGAAAAGGGGGCAGAAGGACGTGGACAGACCATATCCCTTGGGTAAAATAGGGAGAGGTAGGAATCTACAGCCACTTTTGCACAGATCTCCTTCAAAACAAACTGGAGCCCTGGCCAGGTAGCTCGGCTGGTTAGAGCTCTGTCCCGATACACAAGGTTGTGGGTTTGAGCCCCGGTCCGGGCACATACAAGAATCAACTACCGAGTGCATCAATAAGTGGAACAACAAATCGATGTCTTTTTCTTTCTCCCTCTCTCTCACGCTCTGTCTCTTTTCTCTCTCTAAAATCAATAAATAAAATTTAGAAGAAAAAAATGGTATCTGGGAAACTAGGAAGAGTGGATCAACTCTAACCAAAAGGGACAGAGATTTTTTTTCCCCACTGTGCTCTTTCCCACTTCATCTGATTCCGCAGCATTGTCAATATATTACTTATTAAAGAGATTAAGTAAGTAAAGGACTAGAAAAAGGACACATGCAGCTCGATGCGCACTGACATGGAACATCGTAGGTGCATCGCCGAGGGGGAGGCGGCGTGGCCGGGCCCCTGCAGCAGGGCTCCCCTCGGTGCTTTTCTAAGCGAGGATGGGGTCCTGTGTAGAAATACTTTCCGACTGGCCCCGGGACACGACCCACGGGAGGGCGGCTGCCTGGCGGGCCTGGTCGGAGACAAGAAAGACTATATTTCTGTTGACAGCTCTTTGTACCACTTGAATGTTTTGTGGTATGGCCATCATTTTTTCCAAACAATAAAACAATGTTAAATGGGTCCATCAGAAGAGAGATGGCTAACTGAGAGGGGGCTACCGTGACGCTATGGGATACCCTGAAAGAGTTAAAAAGGGAGGGCGACAGCTCTGTAGGGCCTGAAGGGATGGCAGGTGCATTGGGTGTGAGAAAAGCAACTTCCTAAACAAAGGATATAGAATAAAACCATCAAAGTTTTTTTTTTTTTTTTTTTTTTTATGCACAGGAAAAAGAACTGCAAACACCCCAAAATGATGGTTCCCCTTGGGGAGAGAGGCAGGTGATTCAATAACTGTAGCCTCATCTGTAATAGGTTATCATTTTTTAAGGAGAATGTGTTCATATATTGATTACATAATTATAAATTAATTCCAAGCAGTCAACACCCTCCCCGCACAAGTGGGGAGATGGGCGGAGCTCACAATACAAAGCCCTGGTTTGCTCTGTGTTGGAGGAAGCGAACTTGAGAATGCAGGGCCTGGAATGCTGCCCTGAGGAGACTGAACCCACAAATTTCAGAGATAAGGAAAGCCTGGGGAGATGCCAGTACGGAAGTCCCAACGCAACCAACCTCTGCTCACACCCCTCAGACCTGAACCTCATCTAGGCAGCCTCTTCCTGGAGGTCAGAGTTGACCTTCAGGCCCTGCCCTGCCCCCCCCCCCCACCTGGAGAGGAGCTGGCCTGCCTGCTGGGGCGGAAGACAGAGCCAGGGTCACCAGGAGGAAGAACTTTCTAACTTTCCCAGGTGAACCAGCATGGAGCAGGCCACCTTGAGAGGGACTGAGCTCCCTGTCCCTGGAAGCATGCAAGCTCACAGGACCTCCAGTAACAAGCATAAGAGCCCTAGGATTCTATGGCACTGAATCCTAAGTACCCTCTATTCCAATGCACTCCACGTAAATCCCTTTGTAGGCATTACCTTCCAGAGTCCCCACACTCCCACAGTCACCATTTTACAGACAGGGAAACAGAGGCTCAGGGAAATTAGGGAACTTATCCAAGATTACACAGCCAGGAAGGGGCAGAGTCAGAATTTGAACTCAAGGCTCTCTGCTTCCAGGCCTGTGCTCCCACCAATACTCTCAGCATCACCATGCTGGATCATTGTGATCGGATGCAGGTGAGGCTTCTGATCCATTTACTCACCTGCAAACCAGGCATTGTGGTGCCACCCTGGTCCCAGGAGGGAGGACAAGAGGAACGCTAGAAGGTGCCAAGCACAATGGCCCCATTGGCATTCACATGGCTTCTACATCTTGGGCCTCAGGGATGCTCTTGCATCAGCTATGGTCTGTTCTGCTCCTCCTTAGGCCTGCTTCCTTCCATATAACTAAGCCCTTCAGAGCCCACTTCTGTCAGGGAGCCTTCCCTTGTGGCCCTGGCTCCTGTGAGTCTCCCTTCCTGAAGTCCCTCCCCTTCCCCATCCCCCAACAAAAAAACAAAACAATAAAAACAGGAAGCAGAGCTAAAGCCAGGCTTTGAATGTGCAGCCCTGAGTGCAAATCCCAGCTCTGCCGCTCTACCGCATGGCCTTGGGCAAGTTTCTCACCCTCCTGGAGCCTGCTGCTGCATCATCTCTCTCCCCAGAACTTGGGAAGGATTTTAAAACTAAGAAACATATGCTCATGGCATCCATTTCATATTTACTCCATAAAGGCTCTGGGATGACCCACAAGCAGAAGTTAATCACACCCTCCCCAACATTCACACACCCCCTAGCCACACAGGGAAAGATCTGTAGCATCAGATTTTTATAATCACAAGAGTCATCTCATGGTAATGGAAAAAAATACAATCGAGATTAAGTTTTAAAAAAAGAAGAGTTGTCTCTAGATCACACTTGCTTGCTTCTCTTTTAAAGCTGCTACCTGCATAAGTTCGTCATTTCCCTTTTTGCCCAGGCTGCTGGGAAGCTTAACAAAGAATAACAGCCTTAAACTTCTTACAAATTGCTGGTCCAATGATCTCTTTTTTGGCTTTAAGTCAATCGCCCTCGCTCCCACCCTCTACACATCACCAACTTTAGAAAATGTGTTCTTCTGTCCTATGTGGCTTAATATCATATTCCATCTAATTTCTTTTTGGAACTAGGTGAGATTGGGAGGGGGTGGGGGTGTGTTTGTGATAAATCAGTGAACACTGAGGTTGGTTCTTTAGGACACACTTCATACCAGGCCAAGAGCACATCTGCCTCCGCCCCTCCCCTCTCCCCACATCTGGACCACTTCACCCAGTCCTGGGAAACAGGGAGGTCTGACAGAGCCTTCGCTCTCCCTTTCCCACTTACACCTCTTCTCTGCAGCCCTTCCTTCGGCACCAGACCCTGTCCCTGGGGAGCGCATAGCTGAGTGTGCTCGTGAGGAGCATGCGCCACGGAGCCCTGGCCCGGTAGGTCAGCTGGTTAGAGCTCTCTCCCAATACACCGAGGTTGTGGGTTTGATCCCCAGTCGGGGAACACACAAGAATCAACCAATGCAGCCCTGGCTGGTGTGGCTCAGTGGATTGAGCACCGGCCTGCAAACCAAAGTGTCGCTGGTTAGATTCCCAGTCAGGGCACATGCCTGGGTTGCAGGCCAGGTCCCCAGCTGGGGGCACACAATAGGCAACCAAACATTGATGGTTCTCTCCCTCTCTTTCTCCCTCCTTTCCCCTCTCTATAAAAATAAATAAATAAAATAAATAAAAAGAAAAGGTATGCTCACCTCTACCTTGAGGTTAAAAAAAAAAAAATCAACCAATGCATAGATAAGGAGAACAACAAACCAATGTTTCTCTTGATTTTCCTCTTTCCTTCCTTCCTCTCTCTAAAGGTGGGTGTTGAGGTGGGGAACACAGGCCAGAAGAGTCTGCTCAGGGCCATTGCTCCCTATGAAGGGGGGCTGTAAAGAACTGACCTCTGAGCCCCAGTTTCCTCACCTGTAAAAGGGGGAAAATAAGAGGCTATGTAAAGCCCTTGGCAAAGGATCAGGAGCCTAATGGGCTCCCAGAAGATGGTGGTACCCGTTGCGTGAACCCCTCTTGCCTCAGACCTGGTGGAACTGCCTGTTGCTAGAGAAACGGCTCCAGAAGCAGCTTCTCCCAGAAGTAGACTGGTGAAGACACTAAAAGATACAGGCCTTCAGAACTCTGATGGGAGACCTGCATCCTCCCGGCTCCAAAAGTACTACAGGGAGGGCAGAGGAAGGCCACCCCAGTCACAGCCAGTCCCCACAAGACTGAAGACCCAAGTGCCAATCTCCACTCCTGGACTATGTTCTATCCAGACCTCGGCATCCACATCTGTGTGATGGGACCCAAATGCTCAGGACGGGTCTGCTGAGCCCACAGGGACCCCCAAATCAGTGACACGGGCCTCCTCTGGAGGAAGCTACCAAGGTCCCTGTAGGCACAGCAGCATGCTCCGCTTATTCCAAATTCCTCTAATTCCACTTATCCCAATTCTCATTGTTCAAAGGCCAAGGGAGCGGATGCTCAGGTCCTATAGGAGCAAACCGTTAGGGACCCACTGGACCACCTCACCATCCCCACCCAGCAGAGACCCCTCTGCGGCTCCCAGACCTCCTGAGGCTGCCACCGAACACAGTCATAATCTCTGGCTACCCCAGAAACAAGCGCTTCCGGTCCAGTTCCACCAACCTGTTGGCTACTCGCCACCCCCCCCCAACCCCCTTTTTTTCCAGCTCCCCAAGCCTTGGCTCACAGGGCACCTTGACCTTTATAGATTTTTAGAAATTTTTAAATATTGATTTTAGAGACAGAAAGGGAAAGAGATGAGTGGGGGGAGACATCGATTTGTTGTTCCACTTATTGATGCATTCATTGGTTGATTCTTGTATGTGCCCAGACCAGGAGTGGAACCGGCAACCTCGGCGTAGGGGGAAGATGCTCTAACCAACTGAGCTACCCAGCTGGGCAGGCCAGGTACCCTGCCTTTTGAACACCCTTTTCCTACCAGGCCTCAGATTTCAGCGAAGTCCCTGCTCCAAAGCCACCTCTCCTCCATGAGACTTCCTGGACTCAGAACTGACCTCCTTCTCCGCTGCCCTTGCACACCCCTGGGACCTGGGCTTCCTTTCTGCTTCCCGCTGTGCCCTTCACCACCACCCAGAGCCTAGCACAAGGCCTCCCTCCAGATTTAAGTTAGTCCCTGACCACACACCTTACCTCCCTCCACCACCCCTCCCCCATCTCCAAAACAATTCCTGGAGAGGAATTAAAGATGTAGATTTCTGGGCTGCACTTCCTGAGATTCAAATTCCAATTCCACATTTTTTTCCCGGGGGTGGGGACCAAGATTCTACATTTAAACAAATCCCTTCAGGAGAATCTGAGGCTGGGGAGCAGAAGGGGCGGGGGTGGGGTGGGGGCGGAGTTGCTCACAAGGAGAGAATTGAGAAATTCCTAAATAGAGATAGCACTGACCCAGGAGGCAGAGGGGTGCCAAAAGGAAGGTTTGTTCTCAGAGGGCCCCTCCTTCCAGACTGAGCCTGGCAACCTTGCCAGGACCCAGCAGTAGGGGGGCTGCGGGAGAGGCCCTAAAGGAAAATGGATGCTGGCCCACCTCGGAGGCCCCCCCTAGTCCCCTGAAAACGGCCCAGGCCCTCTGTTGGGGCAGCCACCCAGCTTCCTGACTTCCACGAGGGGGAACTTAAGAGGAAGTTCTTTTAGAGGAAGAAAACTCACACCCCCAGGCCTGCACCCAGTGTGTGGGAAGGGGGAGAGGGGTGTTCCCATCGGCCCGACAGCAGCTGATCAGAGGATCTAGGAGACAGAGGAGTCTTACCCCTGGCTTCCCACAAGTCACTCCCCACAGCGCTGGGCGCGGTATCGCGGTCCGCTAAGCCGGCCAAACCGGCTGGAACCCGGCGGGTCACCCAGTGGAAGCCAGAAGGGCCCAGCTCCCGCGCGGGGGCCCATAGGGCCGCGTCTAAGGGCCCCCTCAGTTCAACCAGGACTGTGCTGGGGTGCAGCCACGCGGAGAGCGTTTGCCGAAACTGGACTTCGATTCAGGGTGGGTCCTCTGGAGGATTGGGACACTGTCCTTGCAAAGACAGAGACTGAGTCCTACGCAGTGATTGCGGCTTACGTGAGCGCTTCTGCAGGTGGCCCCTGGTGACCACCCGGGAGGGTGGTGGGGCGCTGTTGGAGTGGGGAGTCTGAACAGGGGTGCACGGTGCGTGTGCTCGCAGGGACAGCAACGGGGACTTCCGAGGTGAGCGGGATCTCGGGGGTGTGATCTTGGGCTGGTGGTGTATGGGGTGCTAAGGAGGACCTCCCCGGAACCCCGGAACCCGCGCCACCACCACCCCACCGGGCCCCCAAGCGCGCTCACCAGTTGCAGCAGCATGAGCGCGCCGAGGATGGAGCGCACGAAGCCCAGGTCCGGGCGCAGCGCGGAGACCGAGACGCCAGCGCCCTGCGCGGGACTGCTGGTCCGCGTGCTCACTTTAGACGGAAACTCGGCCATCGTGGCTTCGCTTGCCTCCCCGAGGTTGCTCCTGCAGCCGTCCCCGCCCCTCTGGCGGTGGGCACCGGCTCCTGCGCCGCTCCTCCCCGGGGACCCTGCTCCAGCTGCGACTCCAGGCGCTAAACGGGGTGCTGAGGAAGGGATCCCGGAGCAGCCAGGTGCGGCCCTGGCCCCAGCCCCGCCCCCGCCGCCGGACCCGCCCCTTTAACCCTTTGCTCGCCGCCGCCGACAGGTCCCGCCTGGAGGCGAGTGAAGTCAGGTCTGTCTACTTTACAGACGGGGAAACTAGTGAGATGGCTCGCCAGAACCATCCTAGGTAGCTGCGCGTTCTGTCCCGGGAAAGGCCGCCTGCTAGGAATTTACACCGCTGCTCCGCGCCCTCCCAGCGGGTAACCTCTACCGGCTCTCTCCTGGGTGTCTGGGGCGCTGGGTGCCCTTTGGCCAGCCCCTGAGCCTCTCTCTGCCCTCTCCTTAAAGCGGGACCAGCACCCCGGGAGACCGAGCAGCCTGCAGGGGAGGGTCTGTATAAACTGTGACTCAGGTGATGTACTTTTCACGTATGAACATACTGAGAAGTAACTTAGAAGATCTCTGAGCCTCCGTTTCCTTGGCTGTAATGTAAGGATATGAAAGGAGCTGCCTCGCGGAGCTGTTGTGCAGAATAAATGAAGCCCCTGGTACGCAGTGGGACTGGGTGTCACTCAGAAGGTGGGAAATGATGTTGGAGTTCCGGTTTCACTGCCCCACCAGCACCCTGGAACACACACACACACACACACACAACACACACACACACACACACACGCCCCAAGTGCCAGAGGCATGCACAGATCACGCATTTTATTCCCCAACCAATGTTTGCTGCGTGCTTGCAGTATGTCAGGCCCTGGAGACAGAGCAGGGAACGGGCCAGACAAGGCCTTCCTGAGTCCCCATTTCTTGTGGAGTAACAAGCAGTAAAAACTGGGGAGAAAAAATAACTTTGGATAGGGACAAGTGCTAGGACCAAAGTAAAATAGGGGAGATGTGACCGAGATGACTAGGAGGCAATGTTTAGATAGAGCGGTCAAAGACGATCTCTCAGAGAAGCTGACATTCATGCAAATACCTGACTCAGAGCAGGGACCTGCCTTGGGAAGGTCTGGGGGGGAAGAAGTAAGTGCAAAGGCCCTGAGGCTGGGCAAAGCTGGACAGTTTTGAAAGAAGATCCCTGGTGGCTGGGGCAGAGAGACATGGGCAGGGGCTGGGTTACAAAGGGCTATTTAGACGATTCTATTAGTTCCAGTGGCTGCTGGAACAAATTATCCCGAACTTGATGGCTTAAAAGAATAGAAACATTCTCTCGCAGTGATAGAGGCCAGAGTCTGAAATCAGTTTCACTGAGTCAAAATCAAGGTCAGCAGGACGGCTGCCTCCGGAGCACATATGGGAGAATTTGTTCCTGTATCCTATAGCTTCTCATGGTGACTGTTGGCATTCCTTGACCTGTGGCCTCGTCACCTCAGTCTCGGCCTCGGCCTCCGTAGTCCTGTTTCCTCCTTTTCTGTTTGTATCAAATCTCTCTCTGCCTCTCTCTTGTCAAGGCACTTGCGATTGGATTAAGGTCCCCCCCACCAGGTAATCCAGGATAGTCTGCCCTCCTCAAGAACTTCAATGTAATCTACAAAGACCCTTTTTCTTTATACAGTAAAAGTTGCAGTTTCTGGGATAGGGCCTGATATCTTTTGGTGGCCATTATTCGTTCTACAGGGTAGTGGAAGGAGTTAACATTTTTTTTCCAAGCAGGAGAGTGGCAAGAGCTGACTTGAAAATATCACTGGTTGATGCTGATTTAACCCTTTGCCCACCCAACTGGGTGTTCCAGGGCTTCCTCACAACCCACCCAACTGCACTCCCCAGTAAGTACTCAGGAAAGGAGGGGTGCTTCTTGGCGGCTGCAAAGTCCTTACCCAGAGACCCCCCTCTCTGCTCACTGTTCAAGCCCAAGTGCAGAACAAAGCGCCTGGGTAAACCATTAATTTTATTATGACACCGAAAAGAATAAGATGATTGTTTCTGAGGCAGAGTCTAAAACAGTAAAGTGGTTTGGTTTGCGTTTGGGTTTGGGTTTGGGTTTTGTTTTTTTGGTTAATCCCACTTTCATTCCTTTCAAATGGCAGCAAGTGAGACTCAATCCCTGCATTGTTTTCTACGGTGGCATTTTCTTCGAAACTGTCTTTGTTCACCCCCTGTCCCCTGTCAGAAAAAGTGGGGAGGCTAGCACGTGCTGCCCACTCAGGGTCTCAGCGGGCACTGTGGGAGTCCTGGGTTCTGGGGTGGGGTGCTGGGACAGAGTTGGGATGAGGAGGTGGAGAAGGCCTGTGTATTCTCAGGGCTGGTCCCCACCCCAGGGTCTGAGCAGGCATTGTCACGCAGATCACCTGAACACACGTCTAGTCTCAGTTCTCACTTCTCCAAAGGCCCCTTACTCCGGCCAAGCCCCGGTTGTGCGCTGGGCCTGCCCCACTTTGGGGTGGGTGGGGCACGCTGCAGGGTCCCTGAGCAGATGTTTGATGTGCACCTTGGGTGTACCAGGCCCTGGGAACAGAGCTGTGAGCCCTCCGTCCAGACCCTACCCTCAGGGCGTCAGATGGGAGAGACAGACAGTCTAGATGTACAGACCCACAGATTGACAGATATGTGATTACTACCTGTGATAACTTGACTATAGGAAAAGAGCAGGATATCACGGGAAACTAATAGTAATTGTAGGCTGGGGGTGTCATTTAGATAGCTGGGTCAGGAAAAGTCTGAATATTTAAGCAGAGATCTAAAGGGTGAATAAGAATCAGGCATGAAAAGAGAATTCCAAGCAGAGAAAACCGTGCAAAGGTCCTGAGGTGAGAAAACTTTGAGGGGGGTCTTTGAGGAAGGACTAAAGGTTATGAGTTGAGGGAATCAGTTCCAGAGGCAGCCGGGGGCCGGATCACCTAGAGTTCAAACCCTTAGCAATGGAGTGGATTTTATTATTTAAAAAAATAGACCACTGGAAAGCAGTGATACCATCTGATTTACAATTTTTAAAAATTCCCAGAAAGGCTCTCCCAGGGCTCATCCAACAGTTTCCAGGAGCCAGCTTCAGGAGGTTAATGATTATAATCAGCAAATATTGATTTTGCACTTTTCCAGCTGGCTCTGTGCTTGGTGCTGGGGAGCTGGATAGTTTTGGTTTCTTTATTTTTAATCGCTCAGTTAATTCATTAATTTATTTCACTGCACGTCACACACATGTCTCCAAACCTGCATCCTGACCTCTAGTTAATCACTGAGAAGCATTTGAAGAATCGTAACACATCTTTTTTTTTTTTACTACTCTATGATACATGATGGAAATATGGAGACTTGCTTGGTATGTACATTTTAAAATTTTTTACCAAAGTAGGGGATTATACTCTATATATCGAAACTTGACTTTTTCACTTAACATTAATTATATCTTGGAAATTTCTGCATGACAGTACATGAAAATTTCTCATTCTTTTTATATGTCAGGTAATATTTGACAGAGTGGCTATTACATAATTCTTTATCCCATCCCCCATTTGGTAGACACACTTGAGTGGTTTCCAATAGTTCCTCATTACAAGTAATATTATATAATATTTATTTATTATTACCTATTTATTATTTATATATCTTTGCACACATGTGAGACTTTACACATCTTTGAAGACCCACGCATTGAGAACCATGAGGTTAAAGGGTATTTGCATGTTTTAAAGAATAGGTATTGCCAAATTGCTTCAAAGGACCATATTAGTGGACACTCCCACTAAGAGCATTAAAGATAGCCTCATCGGTTCCACTTTCCAATACTTCGCTGGTAGGGCTGAGTTTCTCCCTGAGCTTATTAACCACTCATACTTCCTTTTCTGTGAAGTTAAGTTTTGAACCATTTGCCCTTGCGTAGTAAAGAATTTAAATTTTCCCCAAGAGAGGTCTGTCCTCTGCCTTCCGCTTCTGGAAGGTAATAGCTAAACCCTGGAATGTCATGCCTGACAGAAACGTCTTTGTTTAGGGTGAGGACTGATCACACCAGATAGTCCAACCCTGTGATTTAGGGTGGGGTTTGGCCACACCAGATAGTCTAACAGTGTGGTTTAGGGTGGGGACGTATGGTGTTCGTTCCTTTAGCTCCCCGGAGGAGCTGGAGACAGGTCAGCTCTGTGGGCAGGCAGCTGGGGCCGCACGACGGAGCCCCAGTAAAGACTCTGGACCCCAGGACGGTGAGCTCAACCTGCTTGGCAGTACCCCCTGGGTATTGTCACACAACAGTGCTGGGAAAGTAATGTGTGGCGTCCATGACTCCCTGGGGAGAGGACACCAGAAGCTCCGCGTATGACACTTAAACCTCACCCTTTAAACAATTACACACGTCAGTGGTTTTACTATAGTCATTGTGAGTGAATCATCACCGCTACCTAATTCCAGAACATTTCCATCACCCCTGTGTGCACTGGCCTCGGCTGATTTCCATCTGTACCCTGAGAGGATCCAGTGTGCAGGGCGTTCTGGATCACTGGACCCGAGCGTGGTTCGGGCCACGCCCTGCGCTCTGTGGCTGTGGCAGAAGTGACAGCCGCCGTGTGGATGATGTGCTCCCCCCTCACATGGTAGCCTGTTTGCTTTTTTGTTTCTGTTTTTAACTTTATGAGCTCCATTTATATTTTAGATACTCATCCTTTGTCACTTTTATATGTTGCTGTTGTTTTCTCCTGCTTTTTTCTCTCTGCGACATTCTGATAAATGCGTACAGCCATGTCACCACCACCAAAATTAAAATATTGAACATTTGGGTCACTCCGAAAAATTCCTTTGCCACCTCCACCCTGGCCCCAGGCAACCACTGATCTGTTTTGTTGTTCTGGCTTTTCTATAATGTCATATAAACGGAGTTTTACATTATCGAGTTGCGGCAGACTGGATACATGCCTCCCTCGCCAAAAAGTTCTGTCCTAATCCCTAGCCCCCCACCCCTGCCCCATGAATGGTAATTACTTTTAATGGCAAAAGGGATTTTGCAGTTACGATTAAGAATTTTGAGATGAGGAGATTATCCTGGATTATCTGGATGAACCCTAAATATTTAATTACAAGTGTCCTTATAAGAAGGAGGCACAGAGAGATCTGATGATAGCAGAGGAGAAAACAAGGTGAGCACAAAGTGGAGACTGATATGATGTGGCCAGGAGCCAAGGAATGCTGGCAGCCTTTTAAAGTGGAAGAGGCAAGGAACAAATTCTCCCTGGAGCCTCCAGAAGCAACCAGCCCTGCTAACCTTTTGATTTAGCCACTTTTGGCTCATTTTGGATTTCAGACAGTAATAGCCTAAGTTTGTGTTGCCTTAAGCCAGTAAGTGTGTGATAATTTATTATGGCAACAAGAAGAAACTAATACAGTAGTCTTTTGTGAAAAGTTATTTCATGTAATATAAAGCTTTTGAAATTCACCTGTGTTGTTCAGTATATAATATATATTTTTTATTGCTGAATGTATTTTACTGAATTGATATACCACAATTTCTTTATCCATTCACCAATTAATAGACATCTGGGTTCTTTCCAGTTTGGGCTGCCTGGAATAAAACTGCTAGAACATTCACATGTAGGTTTTTGTGTGTGTGAAAAAAAAAAGTTTTTATTTCTCTTGGTTAAGTATGTAGCAGTAGAATTCCTGGGTCATATGGTAGGCGTACTATTGATTTTTAAGATGTTGCAAAACTGTTTTCCAAAGTGGCTGCTCATCACTGGTTTTACAAAGTAAACTAAGGAAAAAGGGAAGTGATTTGCCCTGGGTCACTCAACCAATCAGAGGCTTCAGCGGAACTAGAATCTACATCTAAATTTTCTCATCCCCAGCAGGGATTCTGAGAGTCAGTTCAGCTCGAGTATGCCTTTCCCACTTCCATCCTCCCCAGGTGCTTCTGCCCCTTCCTATCTCTCTTCTTTCATCCAGCCCCAGTAGGAGGCAAAGGGCAGAGCAACTTTCAGGTCATTGCCACCCCCACTCCACCCCGGAATGTACCCACCAGCAGTGAGAAAGGCTCGGGGAAAGGGGACCATTAACAAGAATCCCCCCCCCCCTCAGGATCTGAGGGCTGTGCATTCCCCTGGAAAAGACCTGTGGGTGGGATGTGAGATGATTTTTGGTGGTTCAAGGACGGTCATCAAATACTTCAAATGCTTTATTAGAAGCACGTTGTTTTAAACTTTGCTTTTCAATCTGATTATGCCAAGGAGGATGCTTCCTTTGGTGCTAATACGTGTTTAACATCTAATTCCATTCATCTCTTTTTAGTGAGCAAAGATTCTGGCCAGAAGTTAATGATCATGGTTTGTTCATCTGTGTTTATTTTTACTGTATGGGTAATGATTTAGATTTTCTGTTATAGCCAAATTGTTTCTCTTTAAAATTTATTTATTGCAGTTTAAAAAATGAGTCCGTTTAAAGAAAATATTTAGTTTGCAAAACTGTGCAAAACCCTCACATGATTTTCAAATATGTTGAATGGTTTTTGACAAAGATATCAAGACCCCTCAGTGGGGAAAGGACAGGCTTTCAACCAATAGGTATTGGGAAATTGGATGTCCACATACAAAAAATGAAGTTGGATCTTTACTTTATACCATGTGTGAAAATTAACTCAAACTGCATAAATCAAAGGCCTAAACATAAGATTAAAAACTATAAAACTCTCAGAAGAAAACCCAGGGGAAAAGCTTCATGCTCAACATCAGTAATGGTTGAGGAAATGCAAATCAAAGCCACAATGTGATAGCACTTCACATTCATTAGGATGGCTACTATCAAAGTAGGAAAAAATAATAATGATCACAAGGGTTGGCGAGGATGTGGAGAAATGGGAACCACTGTGCACTGTTGGTGGGAATGTAAAATAATGCCACTGTTGTGAAAAAGTTATGGCGGTGCCTAAAAATAAAAAATAGAATGACAGTGTATATTTCACTTCTGGGTATGTATCAAAAAAAAAAATAAAATAAAATAGAAAGCAGGGTCTTGAAGAGATATTTGTCCACCCACGCTCATAAGATTATTCACAAAAGCCAAAAGATGGTAGCAACCCAAATGTCCTCTGACGGATGGATATACAAACCACATATGGTATACTGTATATGTGCAGTGGAATACAATTCAACCTGAAAAGGGAATGAAATTCTGGCAGAGGCCACAGCATGAACTTGGAAGACATTATCCAAAGTGACATACGCCGGTCACAAAGGTACAAATACTATTGGATTCTGCTTACATGAGGTATCAACAGCAGTCAAGCCCACAGAAGTAAAAAGTGCAGTGGCGGTTGCCAGGGACTGCGGGAGGGGATCGCGGGGGAGGGGGTGTTTAAAGGGGAGGGTGTTTCAATTGGGAAGGTGAAAGGGTTCTGGAGAAGGGACGTCGTGATGGTCACACGGAAACGCGAATGCCACAGAACGGTGCACTTAAAAGCGGTAAATTTTATGTTATATGTATTTTACCAAATGAAAGGAAAAAAATTAAGTGTTTTAATTAAAAAGCAAGTTAAGAGCACAAGTGGTATATAGACATGAAAAAAAACCAACAACGAGGTAATAAATTCCTGAAGTTCGGCAAATGGTGATCTGGTCTAACTCCCTCCTGTCATGGTGGGGACATCGGTCCATCTCAGAGAAGGACAGGAATTAGCTCAAGTTGCATGGTGAGTCCATGTGACCAGGGGCCGGGTGGCTCTCTTTTTTTCTTTTCTGTTTTTTAAAATTTTATTTATTTGTTTTTAGAGAGAGGGGAAGGCAGGGAGAGAAACATCAAACGTGAGAGAGCAACATTGATCAGTTGTCTCTTGAACGTGCCCCCAACCAGGGACAAAACCCGCAACCCAGGCATGTGGCTCCCGCTGGGAATCAAACCAGTGACCTTTCTGTTTTCAGGACAATGCCCAACCCACTGGGCCACACCAGTCAGGGCCAGGCGGCTGTTCTTGTCACTAGGCATCCCCTTGGGGTTGGAAATGGGTGGGCATGAAGATCACAGAGCTCCATCCATTCCAGCTAACACCCATTCTATACACGGCCACCACACCTGAACTTCCTGGGGTAGGGAGAAGATACGAGGCCTTCAGGGTAGAAGTGCCATCTGAGCAGAGCCTTGAAAAAAGCGATTTGAGAAGGGGCATTCCAGGCAGATGATACAAGAGCAAAGGTGGGCACCAGGATGCTGAGTAGTGTGGGCTGATAGCCTTTGTGACGTCTCTATGTGGAGAGATGCAGGCAAGACATGGGTGGAAGGGGCAGCTCTCTGGCAGGGACCTGCCAGCCTCCTCTGGGTCAGTTACTTATTGGCCCAGAATGAGGCAAAGGTCAATCTTGGGGTTTGGTTATTTTCTCTGCCTGGCCCCTTCTGCCTGTTGGAATAGTGGGCGAAGGTTGTTCAGGATGGGAGCTCCAAAGAGAGGGCATTAGGATTAATTATTTGTTCAGAGAACCATGGCTCAAATTCTTGAGAGATGTGCCCTGGCCAGGGTTTGGGTGAACCCATCCTATTCTATCCAGGTGTCAGTGGGGGTGGTATTTCCAGGGCCTCCTGTCCCTGGCCCACCCCTATCCTGTTGTCTGCACTCATTCATTATTCAACCTGTATTCATTTAGCTCCTTCTTCACATTTTTGTGTCCTAGACCGTCGGGATTTAGGGGCATACTAGACTCTTGAGATCTCTGCCCTTTTGAAGAGCTCAGTTTTGGGGGCAGAGAAGGGACACCCATCTAGACAAGCCATTCCAATCCCAGTGCTTTGAGGGGTTAGCCCAAAAGCTTGTGGGGACAGAGGAAGCCAAAAACCTAGCCAAGGGAAAGAAGCATCAGGGAAGGCTTTCTAAAGGAGGTGACCGAGGTGAAGCAACCAGGATGGGAAGGAAACCTGAAGGAACTCCTTCAGCACTGCTTCCAATGGTGTAATCCAGCTCCAGCCATGTGGGCATCAACACTGTCCTTCTCCCAACTCTGGCCCAGGGCCCATGGCCCCATCTTCCATCCTCCGTTGGCTACTTCTCAACCTTGCCACAGTTCCAAGACTCTTCCTGAGACCTCCCTCCAGGATGCCAGGCTTCACCATTTCCATCAAATACCATCCGACCCAGCAACCAGTTCCACTTTCTGATATCTATGCAAGAGAATTGAAGGCAGAATCTGGAAGAGATATCTGTACATCCATTTCACAGCAGCATTATCCATAATAAATGAAACATGGAAGCAACCCAAGTATCTATTGATGGGTGAGTAGATAGACAATATGTGGTCTATACAAACAATAGAATATGGTTCAGCCTTAAAAAAGAAGGAACAGCATGGGTGGACCTCGAAGGCGTGCTCCTGAGAGAAATAAGACAGTCACAAAAAGGACAAATACTGTATGAGGTACATAGGGTTAATGTTTGGGTAAAAAAAAAGATCAAATTTATAAAGACAGAAAGTAGAATGGTGGTTGCCAGGGGCTGGGGGAAGGAGGGAATGAGGAGTTGTTTGATGGGGATAGAGTTTCAGTTTTGCAAGATGAAGAGTTATAAGATCCTGGCCAGGTAGCTCAGTTGCTTGGAACACCGTCCTGTGCACCAAAAGGTTACAGGTTCAGTTCCTGGTCTGGGTGCATATGGAAGGCAACTGACAGGTGTTTCTCTCTCTCTCTCAAATCAATAAACTAAAAAATGTTCTGGAGATGGTTGCGGATGACGGCGTCACAACAATATAAATGTACTTAATACCACGGAACTGTGCACTTAAAAATGCTTAAGATGGGGTGACTTCTGGCCAAGATGGAGGCATAGACAGACATTCTGAGTCTCCCTCCATAACTAAGAAGGAATACAACTACCTCAAAACTAGAGACAACCGGATGTTCCAGAAAATGCAGCTGCATGGAAGTCCAACAAACAAAGATATAAAGAAGAAATACTCACCCAGACAGGTAAGGGGGGGGGGGGTAAAGCCGGGGTGGAGAGGAAGTGGTGTGGTGGTGGCAGCAGCAGACCAGCGGAAAGTGCAGTCACATGTTTTAAAAAGTTAGGAGGGACACCTGGGGAGTGCTCCCAGTACCAGACCAGACCGCACAGCTCACGGTCCCAGCGCCGGGGAAAATCAAGCCTCATTGCTTCTGACTGTGCAAAGCAGTGGGGGTCGGGATGGAGGCATAAAATGCCAGTCTCCCAGCAGAATCCACTTGTTTGAAGGGCCCCCATGGTCCTGGAATGTCCGCAGACCCACCCACTCTGGGAACGATGGCCAGCGCAATAGCTAGAGAGGCACCAGGCCCATATGAAAGTGGGAGAAGTACCTGGAAAGGGGGTAAGTGCTGGGCAAGTGCTGGGCAAATGGCATTGTTCCTTCTCTGACCCCTCCCCCACATACAGCGCTACAATGTGGTGAAACGGGTTGCCCTGTACTGACGAATACCTAAGGCTCCGTCCCTTAAAACCTAACAGGTGTGACAGCTCTACCTAAGACATAGAGGCAAACTAGCACAGGGGTCTGTCAAGATAAGGAGACAGAGAAGTATGGCCCAAAAGAGGGAACGGATCAAGGTTCCAGTGGGAGAACTAAGTGATGAGGAGCTAGCCAACCTAATAGATGAGGAGATAGACAACCTAACAGATGAAGAGTTCAAAACACTGGTGGTGAAGATGCTCACAGGCTTGACAGAAATGCTTGAGTACAGCAAACGCATAAGGGAAGAAGTGAAGGCTATGCTAAATGAAATGAAGGAAAGTCCACAGATAACCAACGGTGAAGGGAAGGAAACAAGGGTTCAAATAAATGATTTTGAACATAAGGAAGAAAAAAACAGTCAACCAGTACAGAATGAGGAAACAAGAATTGAAAAAAATGCGTAGAAGCTTAGGAACCTCTGGTACAACTTTAAACGTGCCAACATCCAAATCACAGGGTTGCCAGAAGGAGAAGAAGAAGAGCAAGAAATTGAAAGCTTATGTGAAAAAATAATGAAGGAAAACTTCCCAAATTTGGAAATAGACATACAAGTCCAGGAAGCACAGAGAGCCCCAAACAAGCTAGACCCAAAAAGGACCACACCAAGACACATAATAATTAAAATGCCAAAGGTTCAAGATAAAGAGAGAATTTTAAAAGCAGCAAGAGAAAAGCAGAGAGTTACCTACAAAGGGGTGCCTATAAGACTATCAGCTGATTTCTCACAAGAAACTTCGCAGGCAAGAAGGGACTGGCAAGAGGTATTCAATGTGATTAAAAGCAAGGACTTACAACCAAGATTACTCTATCCAGCAAAGCTATCATTTAGAATGGAAGGGCAGATAAAGTGCTTCCCAGACAAGGTAAAGCTAAAGGAGTTCATCATCACCAAGCCATTATTATATGAAATGTTAAAGGGACTTATTTAAGAAAAACCAGATCAAAACTATGAACATTAAGATGACAACAAACTCATAAGTATCAACAACAGAATCAAAAAATTAAAAACAAAATCCAACTAAGCAAACCAGAATAGGAACAGAATCATAGGTATGGGGATTATTTGGAGGGTTATCAGCTGGGAGGGGGAGGGGAGAAATGGGGAAATGGTGCAGGGACTACGAAGTATATTTGGTTGGTACAAAATAGACAGGAGGAAGTTAAAAATGATACAGGAAAGGGTGAAGCCAAAGAACTTACATGCATGACCCATGGACATGAACTAAGGGGGATGGAGTTGTTGGAGGGAAGTGGGGTACTGGGAAGAGATTAATAAAGGGAAAAAAATGGGACTACTGTAACAACATAATAAAATATACTTTAAAAAGTGCTTAAGATAGTACATTTGTGTTATGTGTGTGTATTTCAATAATAATAATAATAATAATAAATGATTTAGTAAAAATATGTAAATAAACTGGTTCAAAGGAGAATATATATATACACATACAGGGTGGAGCAAAAGTAGATTTACAGTTGTGAATACGGGAAACAGAGTTTATTGCTGTTTATGAAGTATTATTTTTCATATATATATACTGTATATCTCACAATCAGGAATGCTGAAGTGAATTTGCTAATAGTTACAAAACTGGCCTCTTACCAGACAATATTTATTTACATTATTATGAACTGAATTTTAAATAATTCTAATAATATATTTTATTTACCCCAAATAGTTCAAAATATTGTCATTTAAACACATAATCATTACAAAAGTTTTAATGAGGTAATTCAGGTGTTTTTGGTCTGCGGCCTTCAAAACCGCACGTGTATTTTACACTGGCACCACACCGCAGCTCTGCCCAGCCACATGTCAGGTGCTCAGGAGACACGTGCCGTTTGTGGCTACCGTGGTGGACAGCTCAGCTGTAGACAATACCTGATATTCCATTGAAATGATGTCCAGGAATCATTTTGCCTTTTTCAAGATCTTTTCCATTTTCTTTCTGACAGTTTTTTAAATTAAAAAAAAAAAAATCAACCAAGTAATCCATGTTCAATGTACAAATATCACAGATAACCAAAGAGAAAAAAAACAAATCACAGTAAATGCCACTGCCCAGAGATAATCACAGCTGCTGATGTTTCTATAGCTGAGACTTTAACACACACATTTTGTTATATGTATATATATATATATATATATATCTTAAATAAGTAATTTTGTTTATATGCAATATATAGTAAATACATAAACAACATGGTTTTGTATTTTTAAGTTTACATATTTTGTTAATGTATAAACTGTGAAAATTGTATTGTTTTTACAATAGTTTTTGCAGAATTATTGCACAGAGTACCAGTTCATTTGCACTCAGTTTTTTAAAATTACTAACACCTTACACTGGTGTTGTATATCTCTCACAATTAATTAGCCAATATTGGTACATTATTATTAAAGTTAATACTTCTTTCAGATTTTTTTTGGTTCTTTCCTCATGTTCTTTTTCTGCTCCATGATCCCATTCAGGGTATCACATTACATTTACTAATGTCTCTCCTTAGTCTTGGCTGTGACAGTGTCTCAGACTTTCCTTAATTTTGATGACAATTTAAAGCTATCAATAGCTTTAAGGAGGACTGGTCAGATATTTTGTAAAATACTCCTCCACTGGGATTTGTCTAATGTTTTTCTCACGATGAGACTTGGAGTAATGTGTTTCTGGGAGGAAGATCACAGAGGTCAAGTGCCATTCAAGGGCACATCATATGAAGGGTACATATTAGCAATCTGACTTATTATTGTTGATGTTGACTGTAATCTCCTGTTGAAATTGTATTTATTTTTGATTAAGTAAAATATACACATGATATAAAATTTTAAATGTACAAACTAATAGTTTCCCTTTCACCTTGTTTTATCCACTCTCAAATGCACCAGAGATAACTATGCGTAATCCCTGGGACATGTGAGTGTTAGTTTACCTGGTTTAAAAGGTATTTTGCAAATGTGGTTAAATTGAGGATTTTGAGATGGGGGGATTGCTCTGGATTATCAGATGGGCCCCGTGTAATCAGAGAAGTCTTTATAAGGGAATACACATGATGTCAGAGTCAGAGAAGGGGATGTGAAGATGGAAGCAGAAGTTGGAGTGATGTGGGACTATGAGCCAAGGAATATGGCTGGTCTCTAGAAGTTGGAAAAGGGGAAAAAAAGAATCTATCCTAGAGCCTCCGGAAGGAACACAGTTCCGACCTCTAGAACTCTAAGATAATAAATGGTGTGGTTTTAAGCCACGAAGTTAGTGGTAATTTGCTACAGTAGTAATAAGAAACTAATATGAGGACCCTGGAATCCCTTCACCAGCCCTTCCATGAAGTGACTGTCCGTCCTTACCTTAAATGCCTCCACTGATGGGGACATCACCACCTACACAGGCACCGTTGCCCTTCCCGCAAACTCCTCTGTAACTACCCACCCACTGCACGCTCACCTCCAGTCCCCGGTCTTGGAGCAAGGACAGACGGACACACTTCTAACCCCTGTGCACAACAGGCTTTGGTAAACAGAAGTTTACTAACAAGGTATAAAAGCCAACTTTCTCCGGATGAGGATCCAGCTAAGCAACTTGTGGAACGGAATCCTATTGCACATGACTTCCCATCCTGAGGACCCCATATCAAAGTCCATCACAGAGCAACCCCCTTCAGAAAGAATCGCCGAGCTCCTCAGCGGCCCAAGAGGATATCGACTCTTTCCGCCGATAGAATTAGTCGTTAAAAAATAAGACAAAAACTTCAGGTTCCGAGCTTTGGCAAGTGGCTAGAATTGAATGATAGAGCTTCGTTTCCGTTCTATTTATTTTTATGGTTATTTTCTACTGATGGCAAAGGAAACTGATTTTGCGTTTCTGTTCAGGCTGCAGATTGTCCACTTAAAACTTATAAGTAGTAAAAAAGACGGAACCAGTTTAAGAGTAACGACAGGGACCGCGTAGGGGGACTTAAATTGTCAGGGATCCTACAACTGGCTGATTCTGAAACCACGTTGCATTATAGTAGAGACTACATCAGACCCACAGCTGGCAGGCCCTGGAACCAGAGCGTCAGGATGGCCGAGCGGTCTAAGGCGCTGCGTTCAGGTCGCAGTCTCCCCTGGAGGCGTGGGTTCGAATCCCACTCCTGACAGCAGCTACGTTTTAGTTTCTTTTTCCTCCTAAACTGTTTTAAGCGCGTACGTTTTGACTATGCTAACAGAAGTTCTGCGGTACAAAATGAGACTTCCTTTTTACAGTTTAATGTTAATTACATGTAACTGGAAGAAGGAAATACTTGTTTGGTAAAAAGAGTATCCAAAGATGCCATTATTAGTGAGTAGGAAAAAAGCTTTTGTCAGGAGTGGGATTCGAACCCACGCCTCCAGGGGAGACTGCGACCTGAACGCAGCGCCTTAGACCGCTCGGCCATCCTGACTGCTCGAAATGTGCTTGACAGGAAAAGCTTTTCTGAATATCCTTAGTGTACGCATGCGTATGAAATTGCATGGGCTGGGCCTTTGTTCTGTGCCCAGCATTGGGAACAGCTAGATATCAGCCCGGGCTCGAACGCAAGGGGCAAGCGAGCGAGGCGCCTAGGCGGCGGCAGAGGGCGCACACGGCACGCTGGAGAATCTCAAAACCCGAGAGACCCAGGACTACTGTGATCCGTGCCTCCAACATGCATTCATGCTGCATGCGTGCATTTACTATGACACCAGTTTGAATGGTGCACATCTGCAAGCATCCTTGCCTTTCTGCACGAAGCAGTCAAGCTCACACACCCGCATCGGCTAATAGATATGTTTGCTGGCGCTCGAAACAGGCGAAGCCCGGATATCGCAAAGTCTCCTGGCAGCTGGACCGCATTCTGTTTCAGAACATTTGTCAAAACTGCAGCTTCACACTTACACGCGTGTTCAACTCATTCAGGCTCCGGGTTAGAGCGAGTCCTGCAAACGCACAGCCACACCTCCCTTATTCCTGACCGTGTGCCCAAAATATGGCTGGCGCAAGGTAGGCGCTCAGTTACCGTCCGTGGATTAATCCCTGCCTGTCCTCTTCCCTCCTGCATTCCGTCATTTCGTGACTCATGCCCACCCCCACTCCCAGCTCTGCGGGACCTGGAGCCCGACCTTCCACCCCCCCTTCCCTAACCGCAGACTTACCCACGCGCCGGCTCTGTCCAGAAATCAGAAGACTTCCGGCCCACGAGGGCACTTTTCCCCATGGGATTCCTGGGAGGTATAAGGCCATCCCCACCACCCCCACCTTCCTAGGATCTCATACACCCCATCCCCAGGCTCCCGGAGGCCCCTAAAGAAAGGTGCGCAGGTTGTGGAGACAGGAGATGGAGATTCTGGCATGAAAGGGCCACTAAGTGACATGGGCAGGGAAAGAGGGGGCCTGAAACTACCTCAGCGAGCGGACCCTGGAGTCCAGGGAACAGACCTTGAGGGTATGAGTAGTGGAGCCACATTCGCACCTCAGTGCCCTTTGACTCACCTGAGATGGTATCACAGAGCAGCCTCAGCCAGATAGCATGTCCTATCACCCCCGCAAAAGGGTCCTTTCGACCCTTAGGACTTGGGATGTCAAGGGGTGGTGCAGCGCCCAGCGTGGGCAGAGGTCCTGGTGTTTTGACAGGTGATGAACACTTCTCCCCGTTCCTTGCCCTGAATGCCCTTCCTCATCAGCTATCAGAATTTATTGCTTTTGGCTCAGCGATCACCTCTTTTGTGTCCTCCCCTAAAATATAAATTGCCCGGGATATTGCAAAGGGTATCAGCATTTCCTGAGCACGTGCTATGTGCCAGACACTCTTTTAGACGCTGTATACAAAACAATTTCTGCCCTCAAGATACAGTCTAGCGTGGGGTGAACAGAGATAGACAAGAAATAGGTGAATAAGTTCAGGTGCTGGTAATTGCAAGAAAGAGGATGTGTGAGGAAACTTGTAAGTCTTTGAAAGTGGCCAACAAAAGATAACCAGAGTCTTGCCTGGGGCCCAAAATCCCCGTCTCTGATTCTATAGGGGCCTGCGCCTTTCATTACTTCTACATACTAATGACTCTCGCCCATAGAAAGATAAGTGGATTTTTGGGGGTGCAATGCAGTTAAATATTGCCCTGTGGATATTGACCATTTTTGCATCTGTTTATAAACTCATCATCCCTGATTGCCAAAATATGGGTGTCTTTGAATTCCCCTTTGAACAAGTTGTAAGATCTTACTGGTTCCCCCATAAAATAACGAGTTAAATGAAATCTTTGACTTGTGTTCATTTTATATTTTTATGAGAATCACGATTTTACCTCAAAAAGAGTATCCTTTAGCAGTGATCAAGAGTGACTGGGAACTCTCATAGGAAGGGTGATCAGGGAGGACCTCTCTAAAGAGGTGACACTGAGTTCAAAAGGGAGAGACAAGCAAAATCAAAGTTAGGGGTGGTGGCGTTCCAAGTGAGAAGTATAGCCAGTGCAAAGGTCCTGAGGCGGGGAGGGGTGTGGTCTCTTGGAGGAATAGCAAGGCCAATGTGGCAGGGGTAAGGTGGAGAAGGAGGCTGAAGTCCATATCACACAGGGGTGGAATGCCAGGGAGAGGAGTCTGGATTTTCTTCTGTGTGTGATGGAGTCAATGGAGAGT
This sequence comes from Furipterus horrens, assembly GCF_987537825.1. Classification (NCBI taxonomy): domain Eukaryota; kingdom Metazoa; phylum Chordata; class Mammalia; order Chiroptera; family Furipteridae; genus Furipterus; species Furipterus horrens. The sequence continues at coordinate 7,624,787 of NW_028327183.1, forward strand.
TTTAAGCAGGGGAGTGACATGATCCAGGTGACCTTCAGAATGGCTCCTTTGGCAGCTGTGAGGAAGGTGGGTGTGAGAGGTTAAGAGAAACACTGCAGTCCAGGGAGAAGGCCATGGCAAGGGAGGGTGAGAGATGCTGGTGACTTGCCCAGGGAGGTGGTTGCAAAAGGTGATCGAATTCAAGATTCAAGATGTGTTTTGGAGATAGTGGGACAAGCCCTGCTGGCTGGCTGATGTGTGTGTGTGTGGGGGGGGGGTGCAATTTGGAGAGAGGGGACTCAGGGATGCAACAGAAGGTCTCCAAGACCTCAGAGGGGCCGGGTAACCAGGTACACATAACTTCCCTTTGAGGCCAGTGCCCAGTGGGTACTGCTGCCCCACTTTGCAGACCAGGGAGCAAAAGCTCAGACAGGCTGAGTGACTTGCCAAGGCTCTGGGGTGGGAGCCCATGCCCTCTGCCTCAGGAACCTTCCCCTCATGCCCTGTACCACCAACACTTCTGAGTGCGCATCATTTTAGAGGTGAGTAAAAGGGCTGGGCAGAGTGGAAGCCCAGGCTGGCCAGCTCTGCCTGATGCCCTTCTTGTCTGTCTGCTAAAAAGTGCTCACTTGATGGGGCCCAGTGCTGGGGCCCCGCTCAACCCTATGCCCTGGGTTTGAATGAATGGCCAGCTGTCTTCCCTGACACCTTTCTGGTGCCAGACTCCTGGCCTGCAGGATGCTTTTCAGGGCCCCTTACAGTCGCAGGCCCTCGAGACCATTTATCCTGTTTTCCTATATATCCCATTTCCTCCTTATTGGCAGCCTAGACACCAACCGTGGACCCTTGAGAAATAGGGTACACCCATTCCCTGCCCTGGGCATCTGTCCAGCCCGGGCCAGGAAAGTCCCGTGACATCATTATGGAAAGTCTATCCACATCAGGGGAAGTCCCAGCCTGGCTCTTCCAATGCTGTTCAATAGCCATTGGGGACCTGGTGCTCAGCCAGCTGAGGGGCCTCAAAGGGGGACTCCTAGCATCCCTGTGACCTTGGCACACATCACCCCCTCTGCTTGGGAAGAGGGTAGCAGGAAGCTGAGTTTTAGTGCCTGTCTCCTTTCCCCCCATTATTTCATTTCATATTCTTAACAGCACCATGGCAATGGTTATTATTGCCTTCATCTTACAGATGAGGAAAATGAGGCTCAGAGAGGCTAAGGGACTCCCCAGAGTCACAATGCTGATCAATGGAACTTGATTTTTCTGGCTCAATACCTCTTCTTGAGAACTATTCTGGGCCTAGAATTGTGATAGGTGTTTCCTTTAGGTTGTTTAAAAAAAAAAAAAAGCCCAGAAGCCTTGCCAGCTCAGATGGCAGCCTTTACTTTGACATGTTATTTTTAGTCCTGTTGTTATTATTGGAGACCTGAAAAGAAAGGATTGGCTTTTCCCAGCAAGCCAGTCCAAGTAGCACAGCCGAGTTTCTGTACTTCCTTGGCCCTGGGAGTTTCAGAAACCATCAGGTGCCAGCAGTGAATACTTGCCAAGGTTCTCTTTGGGCACCTTGGCCCAGGGTGAAGAGGATGAAGCAAGCACGGATCTCTGATGAGAAGGGGTGGGAACTGTCAGTCCCTCTGGCACCAGAGCCAAAGACCACGAGGTCCATATTTTTCATGAAGAGAGATGGGCAACCTGGTTTCCCAATTTTACATGGATGACGTGGACAGTGGTGACCAGAATGGACCGAAGACCAGGAGCTCACTTCCAAGTTCTATGGACTGCTTACCATGCTCCCCCCCAAACTTTTGGTCACCCTAAAAAAGAGCCCCAGGAATGGGCGAGACTGTAGCTTACCACTCTGATAAGCAAGAGGCACACAGCCGACTTTCACTTGAGGCAGCATGACTGAATGTGTACATGTGTGAATTCTGGAACCACCTGAGTTCAAACCCTGCTTCTGCCATTTGCTAGCTCGGTGACCACTGGGGAGTTTCTTAGCCTCTCTGTTTCTCAGTTTCCCTATCTGTGAAATGGATTTAGGAATAGTATCTGCCTCAGAAGTCGTAAAGGTTACAGAGTTCATTTATGCTGAACATTTAGAGTGCCTGGAACAGAATAAATGCTTTAGAAAAGCTCAGAAAAATAAAGCAAGGCACCATTTCTTGCACCTGGTGAATATTGGGGGCAAGTTCTCACTTTCTACAAACTGGCTTTGCAGGAAGAGGGTCTCTGCTGCCATCCCCACAGCCACCGTAGATCCTGACTGCCCCACTGAAGCCAGCCTTGCTCGCTCTTCCGACCTCCTCTCCACCTCCAGCCCCGCTGCCCGCATCCTTCTGTTTCTGCAAGACACAGAGCACCGCTGTCTCCTCAGGGCCTTGGCACTTGCCCTTTCCTCTGTGTGGGGCCATCTTCCCCTAGAAGATGCAGGGCTGGCTCCTTTCACCATTCCTGCACAGCTCAAATGTCTCCTCCTCGGTACTCTGGCTAAAGTGGTCCCCCACCCCACCTCCCACACACTTTCTCCCTGGCCTCCTTACAGATGCAGCCACCATGGCTTATTTGCTGGTCATGATTCTCTCCCAGTGGGCTCTGTGCTCTGTGTTCTGTGAAGGCAGGAACTGTGGCCACCTTGCTCGCCAGGTATTCCCAGTGGGGAGCACAGCACCTGTCACATAGCAGGAGCTTGATAAATTAGCATTGCATGCGCAGATGAATGGACAAAATGATGAACGGGTGGACGGATGAGTAAATTCCTTGGGTTCCTCAAGTCAGTTTTTTAAAAGTTTTATTTATTTATTTTTAGAGAGAGGGGAGGGGAGAGAGAAAGAGAAGGAGAGAAACATCCATTGGTTGCCTCTCTCGCCCCCAGTTCGGGCCTGTCCTTCAACCTAGGCCTGTACCCTGATTGGGAATCGAATCGGTAACCTTTCCATTTGCAGGCCAGTGCTCAATTCAACAAGCCACACCAGCCAGGACTCAGGTGAGCTTTCTGTCCCTCTCAGGTGGAGCTCAGGAGGCCCCCCCCAGCTGGGGCCATCCATGACCCCTCGCCTTCCCCAGGATCCTCCATCTCCGACCCACATGCCCAGCCCTCCCCATGGGCACATCAGCTCTTTGGTCCATCTGGGCCTCAGGGATTTCCAGACCATCTCACAGGCTCCATCATCTGCCTCTTTAGCTAAAAGCTTTGTGTGTTCCGCATAGGGCCCAGCCCTTTCTCTTTGAGTAGGCTGAGTGCTTAGCACAGCAGACAGGGAATGCAGTACCTGAGGTCTAGGCTACTGGATGGTCCCCTGGTCCTCTCTCTGTGGCCATATCCGTGTGGACAGAGTAAACTACTGTGGTACTAGTTGCTAAACAGGGCTGCTAAAGAGGTTGCCCACACTGGACCTCCCACTCCACATTCCCTGCCGTCTACAGGCTCCTGGATGGATTCAGCCCAAAGGCTGTTACCCGCCCTCATTGGCAGGTGCCCTACTTATCATTAAATATTTTGAACATTTCCCCAGGACTAGATTATGGTTCTCCTGTTGGACCAGCACTCTTGTGATTCAATCCAACTCTGGCCACCACTCACTCCCAAAACTCATCCTCCTTCTCTGCCTCCGCACCCAGTCTTCTGACACCAGCCCCCAGATGATTCTTGGGGAAACAAGCCCTCCCCCAGGCTCCTTCCCAGCAGGTCAAGTGATGTTGACGCTACTCTCCTACCAGGTGGGGAATGGGCATATGACTCATACCTGACCAATCAGTTGGTTCCATTCACCTAGCCACTCAGTGATTGGTTCAGATATGAGGACTTGATTCCAGTTGGTCCAATGGGAATCTGGCCAGGGAAACTCTTGAAGAGAAGCTGGGCGGTGAGGTCAGGTGGTGGAGCCGGTAGAGGAAAGCCCGAGGTGGGTGGTGGCCCTCTTTGCAATGCCATCCAAATCCTGCTTGAGAAGAAGAGCTGGAGAATACAGAACATCAGATCTGTGGTGACACTGACATCATTGGAACACTGGATCGAGGTGTGCCTAAAACCATCTGTCTCAGTCTTTTCAGTTTCGTGAGCCAACGCCCCTTTTGACTTAAGACCGACTAATGTGAATTTCTGCCACGTGTAACCCAAAGGCTAATAATATAGCCGAGATCTGTGCTGCCAACACAGTAGTGAGGAGCTGACTATCGAGCATGTCAAATGTGGTTATACTGAGTGAAGATGAGTTATAAATGTACTATACAAACTGGATTTCAGAGAAAGTATGACCGTTAAAATGTAAACTATTTTATTATTAACTTTGAATATTGAAGACATCTTGAAGTGATAATACTTGGACTATGTTGCATTAGGTAAAATATATTGTTAAAATTAATTTCATCTGTTTCTATATACTCTTGCAATGTTGCTACTATAAAAATTTAATTATGTATGCGGCTTATATTATACTTTGTACTTCAACTGATTTTTAGGGAGACGAAGGGAGAAAGAGAAACACCAATTTTTTGTTCCACTTATTGATGCATTCATTGGTGGATTCTTGTATGTGCCTTGACTGAGGATCGAACCCACAATCTTGGTATGTCAGGGCGATGTTCTAACCAACTGAACTACCTGGCCAGGGCAGTACCTGTGTTATATTTTGATTGGACAGTGTAGGCCCCTGTGTCTCTCCTGTAAACCATCAGGAGCAAAAGATTAGAGCTCACCCAATTAAATATGCAGTTCCACCAGAAAAGAACTCCAGGATGTCAAAGAGGAGAAGGCTTGCTGGAAAAGGTGGGCAAAGAAGGACAGGCCTGTCTGCAGGGGTGGAAAGGCAGTGGGTAGCCTTCCAGGTAGGGACACGGCGTGAGTCAAGGCCTGGGAATGGGACTGAGCAGACTTGGGCCTGAGAGCTGAGGATGCCATAGAGGAGCCTTGAGGGTTAAGCGGGGCCATCGATTTCTCCAGGGAAGCCGGGCATCTTGGGGAGAGGGCAGAGCAAAGGGACAAATACTCCATCTTCTCTTCAGCCTTCACTCATTTTCTGCATGCAGCGTGAGTGCCCAGGGCTGCAGCTATTTCCTCAGCTGGACAGGGTTGGACTAGTCCCCGTAATGCTGGAAGCCAGCATTTCAGTCTCTGTCCAATGCCCAGACCCATCAAAACGGCTTCCAAGCAAGGAGAAGCTGGCCCCAAGACTGGGAGCAGCCGGAACCAAAAGCTACTGGTCGTTTCTTCTAGCAGAGAACCAGAGTTTCAACATTTCCTCCGGAAATTCTCTCATCCTCAGAAAACTCCCAGTTTCCCTCTGAACCTTTGATATGGCTGCTGGGCTCCGAGGCCTGAAAAACATAGCTACGTTTTTAGTTCTGGGGAAGTCCAACAAAGCACGTGTCAGCAGGGGCCTGGACAGGAGACAGGTTGTCTCTTTGAGGTCTAGTAGGTCCTCACTGAGTAGTACAAACTCAGGGTGCCCTGTCCCCTTGCCAGAGATGCCCTGGGGAGCCGGGCCCCCCAAATCCACTGCTTCTGCAATGCAAAAGAAAAAAGTCAAGAAAATTCTTTTGCAAAAAAAAAAAAAAAAAAAAAAAAAGTGTGGGTTAGGGGAGCCTTTCTGATGCCTTCTTTGTTCTCTGAAGGTTTCAGCAGATACATAGACCAAGTGTCTTGGTTTATCAAGCCTCCCATAAAGAGGAGAGTCTGATGCAATGTATATATATATTTAGGTCAGGTGGTCTGAGAAAGATTCAGCATTGCAGAAGGAACTCAACACCTTCACCTAGCCCTCAGTTCTCCAGATGTCCCTAACTCTGGGGAGGTAACCTCCAGCCTGGGTCAGAGCTCCTGTCTGCACCAGAACTCGCAGCACAGTGTGCAGTTGCATACGTGTGTGTGTGTGTGTGTGTGTGTGTGTGTGTGATTCTCAGGCCACATGTGCTCCCAACAGACCCCACACTGCACGTGGAGATTTTTATTAATTGAGTAAGTGAATGGATAAACCCCTAATTCAATGTCTTTTCCCTCAGATATTTACAGCACCCAACTAAGGAACTCAGTCCCTGTGCTCTAACCCCTGAGATTACATTTTGGGGAAGCAATTCTCCCCTAGTTGACATCTTTCCATGGAAGCAAGGAACTCGTTCCTTTCTCTGCCTACTCAGCTTCTTTATTTATTATTATTATTTAATCCTCACCCAAGGATATGTTTTTACTTCAGAGAGAGAAGGAAGGAGACATAGATGTGAGAGAGAAACATAGACCTGCTGCCTCCCATAGGCATCACAACTGGGGATTGAACCCACAGCCTAGGTATGTGCCGTGACTGGGGATCGAACCCTTGACCTTTTGATGCACAGGATAGTGCTCCAACCAACTGAACCACCCAGCCAGGGCCTACTCAGCTTTTTGATTGGCCTACTCTGCACCAGGCCTGGGGACCCCAAGTAGGTCTGGGGGTTAGGAGTGTGTGTTTTCATTAAGCTTGGGCCACACTTATGAGAGAGCCTCAAATCAGAGTTAATGTGTAGGTTTCCATCCTCTGAGAGCTATTGGGGGAAACTGAGGAAAAAGAGATTCTGAAAGATTCTCTGAATTGAAGAAGATGAAGGTCACCAGGGCTGGAGTGAGAGTCAGGGTTGGACCTCCACTTCAGAATTAGGATTTTTATCTTCCAGCCGAGCTCCCCTTCAAGACACCTGTGCACTTCAACCTCAGGAGGCAGGAATGGGGAACCCAGCAGTTCTTCGCCAAATCTCCAGGAGGTCCCAGCACTGTGGTGGTAAGGACAGGAGCCTTAGAATTCTGCTGCCTTAGAATCTGGGCCAGGTGGGGAAGGACCTAGAGGTAGGTGGCCTCAACAGTCTCTCCCCGTTCCCAGGGCTCAGTTTTCTCATCTATAGAAATGGCATCATTTCCCTGGCTGCCTCCCAGGGCTGACCCAGAGACAGCTCTGGGAACGGGCCCAGAAACCTGCTCACTGCGGAGAGGGAATGAGGAAGGCGTTCCCACTCTTTGCGGTCCTGGAATTTCTTATCATGAGCATGTATTACATTGATCATAGGAAAGATATTAAGAAAATACACTTGTGCTCTGGAAACCCCAACCGGATACCAGTGGTTCTGCTGGTAGATGACCCTGTGGACACAGCCAGGGAATGAGGTTATTTGCCAGGGGACGGAACTAAAGTTCTGGGTGGTTTCCCCTTCCCCAGGAGCCAGCTGGGGATGTCACTGCCTGACTTCAAGATCGAAGGACGCTGCCTCCAGATGGCCTCCCGGTTTGCATTCCTGGCCAAGGAGAATTGAGCCCAGTCCTTCGCCCAGAGAAACAGAACAAAAACCACCTGCAGAAATAGCTCCTAGCAGACATAAGGGTTAAATTAAATGGAAAGTTGCCTTTCATAGTGCCTTTTCTTTTTCTTCCTGTTATTTTTGTTTTTTCAGTCCCAGCTCTTTCCCAGTGAATCACAGGAGGGTTTCACTTTCCTTCTGTATCCCGCCCCACCTCTCCCACTGGCATCGGGAAGTCTATGGCCAGAGATCCTGCCTGTTGCTATTTTCCCCTTTGAACATCAGCGTGTTAAAAGGGAATCAGAATTGCGGTCACTGTTACTTAATTTTTTCTAGGTCACCAGTCTATTACAGAGGGTATTAAAGCATATAAATCAACACTCAGATGAAGAGATACATAGGAACTTCTGTCCCTGTGGAGTTTGGAGCTGGGCCTCATGGCACAGGGAAACTCCTCAAATTCTCTGCTTTTGGGTTTCTTGGAGGCTTCATTGCAAAGGCATGATTGATGAACTCATTGGCCATGCGTGATTGAGTCAACATCCATCCCTCCTCTCCTCTTCTTGGAAAGCCGGCAGGGAGAACCGCTATTCATGGTTGGTTCCCCAGCAACCACCTCCCACCCCTGGGTGCTTTCTGAAAATCGCCTCATTACCCTAGACCCAGTTGTGGTGGAAAGAGGCTCGTTATGATTAATGAGACCCCCATCTCACCTTTATGACCATGAGGAGTTTTGGGGAACTGAAGCCAAGGGCTCAAATGTTATAACACAACATGATTCCATTGCTCTTACCACTCAGGAAATCCCAAAGGTTTGGGGTGGTAGGAGCCAGGAACTGAGGGTGAAGACCAAATACATATGACAAATAGATTTTGGTTGTCTGAATCCCTTAAGATCTTGAAGTTATAACACTCCTATGTAAAAATTTTAAACATACCAAAATGCTGAACTTCAGTACATACTTTAAACATTTTTTACATCATATATCTAAAAAAAGTTGTCTTAACAGGAACTATATTTACATAATTCTACTCTAAAAGGTTCAAAGGAATCGGCAGTGAAACACTTTCCTCCCACCACTGGCCCCAGGGTACTTCCCCGGAGCCCGGAGGCAACCCTGTTAGCAGTTGCCTTGGCTCTCTGTTGTAATAAAAGAGTAGCTCAGAAAACCATCAAGATGCAGCGAGCAGGAAAGGAAGTTTATTGAGGGAATTAGCAAGCCAGGAGGGGGCCGGGCCCTGAGAATGGCTCCGGCTCCGAACTTCTAAGGGGCAAGTGTGTTGCTTTATAGGAGAAAAGAAAAGGTATTGTTGTGTTTATCTTGCAGCTGTGAGTCTGATGGGCTGATCAAGGCCGAACAGCGGTTTGGCACACCCTGTGATCACAGAAAACTCCCTTCACAAATATCCCTATCTCCCAAGCAGCTGCAAGCACGGGGCAGAGTGGCAGGGCGTGGGAACCGAGGCTGGCACCTGTGAGTCCTGACGCTGTAGTCTTCTATGCACATGGCTCTGCCCCTCCCCCACTAGCAACACACCTTGGTAGCTGTTAGCAAGAGTACACGAATGCCTACGGAACCCGTTTATTTTCCAGAAGGGGAAACTGAGGCCCAGAATGATCTAGAACTCACAGTCCAGGGTGCACTTCTCAAGTTGGAGGGTGAAATTGGTAGGGATAAACTCTCCCTGCTCAGACATATCATTGAAAAGCAAAACAAAACAAAAACTTGGAATGAAGCAGAACTCAAACCAAGATTTATTTGTTTGTTTGAAGAGCCCTTGGCTTCTCAAAAGGAGAGGAAATCAGAGCCTCCCAAGTACACACTGAACGGCAGCTTCCCCAGGGGTTGTCTTTGAGCCAGCGTCCACCTCCATCACAGATGGCTGCCTTCCGGCCCAAACCAGGGCCAGGCCTGTTGAACTCCTTCCAGCTGTGCCCCAACAGCTGTGTGACATCCGGCAGGTCACTTTCCCTCTCTGGGCCTTCAGGCCCATCTCCAAAGAGAGGGCCCTCTCTATGCCTCAATAGCTGGGAGCTGTTGCTCCCTCTTCCGTGTTCCCCAAACACATGATTTACAACCCCCCTCATGCCTGCCCCCACCCCCCACATGTCCTCCTCTCATCCTTGAAGTAATCTGTAATTAACTGAGCATGTATGATGTTCCAGGTCTGTACCAAGCGCTCCTCATGTGTTGAAGTCTCAAAATGGCATGGAAAATCTGGACTCACCTTACAGGTAAGGAAACTGAGGCTTGGGCAAGTCAAAGAACTTCCCTTCTGTCCCCCAGCTGGTTGGTGTTGAAGAAATCACACCAGGCCAGCTCCACTGATTGCAGAGTCCCTAAGGGGACCTACCGCTCCCTGGGGCCTTGATGTTCAAGTGTGAACTTAGACAAGTTCACACCCAGCCCTAGACAAGGAGGCTGGTGCAGAGAGGGAGAGTGGTTGCCTGCAGACACAAGACGCCGGGGCAGAGCTGCACGTGCACCATTTCCTTGGAGCTTTTGGATTTTTCTTTTTTAAGAATAACTACTTCCTCTTTTTTAATCTCGATTTTTTTTTTTTTTTTCCTTTTTAGAGAGAGGGAGAGGGAGAGAGAAAGAGAGGGAAAGAAACATTGATATGAGGAACATTGGTGAGCTGCCTTCCGTATGTGCCCTGACCTGGGACCCAACCCGTGAAGCAGTGACCTTTCCATTTGCGGAAAGACGCCCAACTGACTGGGCCACAGAGGCCGGGGCAGATCTTTTGCATTTTAATCACATGCTGGATGCTGGGGACATGGAGGTGAATAGAACACCTGCTGTTTGCTCCCAGTTGCTCACTGAGCTTCCCATCTATACAGTGGTCTAAGCCAATAGCTGCGTGCCAGGCACTGGGCCGCTTACACAGGTACTTGTCCCAGTGACCCAATGGGAAAGAGACTCCTGCCCCACTTTACAGATGGGGGAACTGAGGCTCACAGAAGGGAAGCCATGGCTGCCTCGGCCCACCTCCGGCCTGCTGTTTTAACCATCACAGCTCTGCTCCCTGGCTTGGGGACGTGTAGCCCTATGGAGGAGGGGTGCTGGTATTAATACTTAATAACAATTATTACTATCACTGTGGCCTTATTACTGATGATCCTCCTTCTTGGTTCTGGGCAGAAAGAGTAGAGGTTTTGCAAAAAGGGCTCAGGACCTTTCCTGGCTCTTCCGGAGTCAGGAAGGTGACTCAGAGATTTCTCCCAGATAGTCCAGCTCCAGCTTGAGATCCCAGAGGGTGGAGTTGGCCCAACCAGCAGCTCCCACTCTCTCTCCCAAGTGGGTGTGGAGTCAAGGTCTCCAGGTGATTTCCCTGGCAGGGAGAGAGGGGACTTTCAGCAGCTGAGGAACAATCAGAGCAAAATCTCACTCCTGGGAACCCCACAGAGGGGAAAACTCAGATGGAAGGTGCACAGAAAGGTGGAGGCTGAGGCAAGCCCCATCTGGAACAATGAACAGTTCCTGGAGAGGTTTGCTGTGAACCTGAGGTTTGGACCCTGTAATGGACAAGGCCCAGGGCCTGCCCGAAAATGTTCATGGCTCAGTGCAGAGCGAGGTCATGAGTGGCGTGGCCACTCCACGGTGGAAGAAGTGGTAGCCTGGTGGCCCAGAGGGGGATGCCATGGAGTTCTGTTTGGTGGGGGGAGGGGAGTACATTGGATGGGCTTGGAAGGATGCAATGTCCAGATGGAGGAGGGAGGAAGAGCATCCCAGGAGGAGGGAACAGCAGGACCGAAAGCTCAGAGGTGGGATCTTGCCCAGGGACTGTGAGAGGCAGTTGGCTGTATGAATTGAGAGCTTAGATTTAGGAATCGGACTTCTTAGGTTTGAATCCTGGCTCTTTCGCTCACAGCTGTGGGCCTTGGCAAGCATCCTAAGCTCTTGGTCCCGTTTCTTTCTCTGTGAAGTGGGAAAACAATAGTACCCACCAAAAAGGATTTTTGTGAGCTTTGAATAAATTAATCCACATAAAACAGAGCGAGGCACATAAGTATCACCTGCTATTATTGATATCATAATTGGTTCCGGAGCATTCCAGTGGGGTCCAGGGTGCTTTCTTCTGCACTTGGCTCCACCTTGTTCTTTGGGGCTCCAAGGAACCTTCCCCCACCTCACCCTGTATTTGAGACCCCTGAAGGGTGGTCTGGAGAGAGGGAGATTCTGGGAATAGGACAAGTGGAGTTTTTGCAAAACCCCAGCTGTAGTATTGAGATCCAACCCCAGGAATTAGGACAAGAGAGAGGAGGGGCAGGAGGGAGTATAGGAAGGGGGCGCTACTGTAGACTAGCAGAGAGACATGCTCATCCTTCACAGTGGCCCTCTTGCCTAAAGGCTGCGGAAGACTCTTACATGACAGGTCAGCTGGAAAGGGAGGTCACAGATTTATGACAGTTTGTTACACAAAGAATGTTGCCCGGGCTTCCCATGCAGGGACATGAACTTTCTAGAAACAACTTGCGGCGGGCAGGGGGCGCCGGAAAGAGGGGAGGGCAGAGCAGCGCTGGGGCTTCCCTGAGCAGCTCAGCCCCCCAAGTCTGGTTAGGGGCAGGCAGCCGCCTCCAGAGTCTCCAGCCCCCCGGGGGTACGGAGCCACCTTCCCAAGATGACTTCAGGGTCAATTAGGAGCAAGATGTGCTCATGACATCAGGGGTGGGGACAGGTTACAGGGACACACAGGAAACAGGACCTGAGGAGAGGGGACTGTCTCTAACAGCCCATTGGGGATCCTCCGCTCTCCCGCTGCCTATGCCAGGCTTTCTGCTCATCTGTGTGACTGAGCCTCTTTCTGGGGCTGCTGTGGTGACCTCCCTAGATTAGCCATGCCCCCCGCCCCTCAATTCCTGTTCACCGCTTCCCCTCAGGGAGGTCTTGGCTTCTTTGCCACTCTCTCCTCCATGTCAGATACACAGTGGGGTTTTGGGAGAGGGGTTGACACCCCAACCCGTTCTCCAAGAGTATTCTCCAATTGTCTTTGCAACTGAGTAGTGATTTAATATCTAATGGGTTTATTTATTGTAAGATAAATTCACATGCTAAATTCATTTTTTAAAATCAGCGTCACATGGCATCTTAGCTCTGGTTGCTATTACAAAATACTGGGTGGCTTATTAATAACGGAAATGCATTTCTCGCAGTCCTGGGGGCTGGAAGTCCAAGTTTATGACATCATCGTGGTCAGGTTTGGGTGAGGACGCCTTCCGGGTTGTAGGCTACAGACTTCTTGTTGTAGCCTCACGTGGCAAAAGGAAGGGGTGAGCTAGCACTCTGGCTTCTTAGAAGAGCACGGATCCCATTCATGGGGCTCCCCCCTCAGGGCCTGATTACCTCCCAGAGGCCCCACCTCCAACATTACAGTGGGGGCTGATTTCATGAAGGAAAGTATAAATGCAAAAATTTAATGAATTAGACTATATCCAAGCTAAAATTTGTGTTCATCAAAAGACACTGTTAAGAAAGTGAAAAGTCAAGTCAAAGAGTGGAATTAAGAAAGTCTCAGCCAGAACATGTAAAAAACTAAAGAAATCAGTAAGAAAACAACAGACTGTTTAAGGGGGGGAAAAGGTCAAAGATATGTGAACCAACCTTTCACAGAGGATTTCCAAGAGGCCCCCAGATAAAACAAAGCCAACTTGAAATGGGGTTCCATTGCTGTAGTCATCAGGAACATGCCAGTTAAAACGAGGTATCGAGACTTGTCCTCAGAATGGCTGAAAAGAAATGAGACAGAGCCAAGGGTCGTTGCGTTTAAGCAACAACTAGAAAGTACACGGGCTGCCGATGGAGCCGTACGTTGGTAGAAGCCCTGGGAGAATGCTTTCGCAGTATTTTTGAAAGCAGAATGTACGTATGACCCTGAAATTCTACTCTAAGATATACACCTCAGAGAAACATGTCTACCAAATGACATGTACAAGAATGTCCATCGGCGGCGGCGGCGGCAGCCGTCCGTCTCGAGAGACGATGGTGTAGCTTCTTAAGAGTCTATCTGCACCGCCGAGAATGGCTGTGCAGTCCGACACGGGAGTGACACGGTATCTGTCTCCTCCCGTGTTGAATCGACATCTTGCGATGACGCTGGAGTGTCCTCTCCAGTGAAGCTGAAGCTACAGAGCCTGGGCAGGGTGATATGGAGGGTCTGCTGTTGCCCATGCAGCAGACCCCCCCTCTCTTCGCAGCTGAAGGCTCCAAGGGAAAGACGGAGTCAATACAGCTTGGCTTCAGGTGCGCCGCAGGAGTTGCCGGTGTTGACTACAACGTCAAACCGCCTTAGGGACTCCGGCTCCGGATTTATTAGCAGCATTTATCTCCAAACTGGAGACTGAGTAGAAGTCCATCAGCAGCAGAATGGATAAATACATTGCATATTCTTTTTGTTGTCATTTTTAAAAATATATATTTTATTGATTATGTTGTTACAGTAGTCCTAATTTTTTCCCTTTTGCTTCCCTCTGCCCAGTACACCCCTTTCCTCCAGCAATCCCACCCCACTTAGTTCATGTCCATGGGTTGAGCATATAAGTTCTTTGCCTTCACCCTTTCTTATATCGTTCTTAACTTCCCCCTGTTGATTTTGTAGCAGCCAATTATGCTTCTTAGTCCTTGAAACATTTCCCCATTTCTTCCCCTCCCCCCTCCCAACTGATAACCCTCCGAATGATCCCCATACCTATGATTCTGTTCTTGTTCTGGTTTGCTTAGTTGAATTTTATTTTTATTTTTTAGATTCAGTTGTTGATAGTTGTAAGTTTGTTGTCATTTTAATTTTAATTTCATAGTTTAGATCTATTTTTTCTTAACTAAGTCCCTTTAACATTACATATAATAATGGCTTGGTGATGATGAGCTCCTTTAGCTTTACCTTGTCTGGGAAGTACTTCATCTGCCCTTCCATTCTAAATGATAGCTTTGCTGGGTAGAGTAATCCTGGTTGTAGGTCCTTGCTTTTCATCACATTGAATACCTCTTGCCAGTCCCTTCTTGCCTGCAAAGTTTCTTTTGAGAAGTCAGCTCATAGTCTTATAGGCAGCCCTTTGTAGGTAACTCTCTGCTTTTCTCTTGCTGCTTTTAAAATTCTCTCTTTATCTTGAACCTTTGGCATTTTAATGATGATGTGTCTTGGTGTGGTCCTCTTTGGGTCTAGCTTCTTTGGGACTCTCCTGGACTTGTATGTCTATTTCTTTCACCAAATTAAGGAAGTTTTTCTTTGTTATTTTTTCCCATAAGTTTTCAATTTCTTGCTTTTCCTCTTCTCCTTTTGGCACCCCTATGATTCAGATGTTGGCATGTTTAAAGTTGTCCCACAGGTTCTTAAGCCTCTCCTCAGTTTTTTCAGTTCTTGTTTTCTCATTCTGTACTGGTTGACTACTTTTTTCCTCCTTATGTTCCAAATCATTGATTTGAACCCTAGTTTCCTTCCCTTCACCATTGGTTTTCTGTGGATTTTCCTTTGTTTCGTGTAGCATAGCCTTCACTTCTTCCCTTATGCATTTGCCATACTTAAGCATATCTATCAAGCCTGTGAGCATCTTTATCACCAGTGTTTTGAACTCTTCAACTATTAGGTTGGTTATCTCCTGGTCACGTAGTTTTCCCACTGGAACCTTGATTTGTTCTCTCTTTTGGGCCATACTTCTCTGTCTCCTCATCTTGACAGGCTCCTGTTTGTTTGCCTCTGTGTCTTAGGTAGAGCTGTCGCACCTGTTATGTTGTAAGGGACAGAGCCTTATGTATTAGTCAGTACAGGTGACCCCTTTTACCATGTTGTGTTGCTGTGTGTGGGGGAGGGGTCTGAGAGGGAACAATGCTGCTTGCTGGACTCGCCCCTTTTCCAGGCACTTCTTCCAATTCTGTATGGGACTGGCGCCTCTCTAGCTGTTGCTCTGGACATCGTTCCCAGAATGGGTGGGTCTGCAGACATTCTAGGACCGTGGGGGCCCTTTAAACAAGCAAACTCTGCTGAGAGACCGGCAGTTTCTGCCTCCGCCCCAACCCCCTCTGGTTTGCACAGTCAGAAGCAATGAGGCTTGATTTTCCCCAGCCATGGAACAGTGAACTCTGCGGTCTGGTCCGGTGCAGGGAGCACTCCCCAGGTGTCTCTCTCTACTTTTCAACGGGTGTCACTGCACTTTCTGCCAGTCTGCTGCTGTCGCCGCCGCCGCTGTCACCATCACACCACTGCTCTCCACCCCAGCTCCGCCCCTCCTGCCTGTCTGGATGAGTATTTCTTCTGTATATCTTTGTTTGTTGGACTTCCATGCAGCTCAATTTTCTGGAACTTCTGGTTGTCTCCAGTTTTGAGGTAGTTGTGTTCCTTCTTAGTTGTGGAGGGAGACGCAGCGTGTCTGTCTAGGCCTCCATCTTGGCCGGAAGTTGTTGTTGTTGTTTTTGCCAGGTCTTTTTATTTTATTGTTAATTGTACAATTATTTTTAGCAAATGTATAGAGTTGTGCAACCATCACCAAAACTGAATGGTAGAACATTCCGTTACCCCGAAAGCTCCCCCCGCCCGCCGCTCATGTGCCATCTTTCATTTCCCCGTCCCCAGCCGACTACTAACCTAATTAACCACTGTCTCTGTAGATTTGCCTTTTCTGGAAAGTTCATATACATGGAATCACTCAATATGTGGTCCTTTATGTATGGCGACTCTCACGCAGCCTAGTGTTTTTGAGGTTCATCCATGCATGTATCAGCACTTCGTTCCTTTTTAGGGCGGAGTAATATTGCATTGTATGGGTACGCTGCAATTTGTTTACTCATTATTGATGGACACTAGGGTTGTTCCCACTTTTTGGCTGTTATGAATAATACTGCTATGAATATTTGTATTTAAGTCTTTCTGTGGACATATGTGTTCATTTCTTTTGGGTAAATATTCCTAGAAGTGCAATTCCTGGGTCATATAAAAAAACTTTTATGTTTTGCTTCTTAAGAAACTGCCAAACTGTTTTCCAAACTATATGTACCATTTTGCATTTCCAGGATAAATTTATGGAGGATCTAGTTTCATCCTTGTTAATAATTGTTACTCTTTTTTTTTGTTATAGTCATTTTTGTGGTATGAAGTAGTAACTTACTGTGTTTTAAATTTCTCTTATGACTAAAGACTTTGAACATTTTATCATGTGCTTATTGAGTATTCATATGCTTTCTCTGGTGAAATATCTGTTTATTTTGCCTGTTTTTAAATTAGATGAATTGTCTTGTTGAGTTATGAGTGTTCTGTCAAGTGTTGTGTATTTTTAGATACACATCTTTAAGCAGATCTAGAATTTGCAAATATTTCCTTCTAGTGATTAGATTTTTCTTAATGGTAATTCCTAAAGTTTTAAATTTTGATGAAATTCAATTTATTAGTTTTTTATTTTATGGATTGTGTTTTTGTTGTCATAGCTAAGAAACCAAATATTTTCTCCTGAGTTTTGTCGTTTTAACTTTACACTTAGGTCTCTGATCCACTTTGAGTTTAATTTTGTGAATGGTGTGATGGATGGGATCCAACTTTATTCTATTACATGTGGCTATTTAGTTGTCCTACCACATTTATTGAGGGGAAAAAAAGAACATTCTATTTTCATTGAATTACCTTGGCTCCTTTACTGAAAAATCAATTGACTATAAATGTAAGGGTTTGTTTCTGAGCTCTCAGTTCTGTTCCATTGATCTATATGTCGATCCATATTCAGTCCCTTATTATAAATCTACAGTCTGTTACTGCAGATTTATGGTAAGTTCGAAATTGGGAAGTTGTGTCCCTTAACTTTTTGTTATTCTAGGAACTTTGCCTTTTAATATAAATTTTAGAAACTAGTCAATTTTTGCACACACTCACACAAAAGAGCCTGCTTAGATTTTGATAAGATTTGAGTTGGCTCTAAGGATCACATAGAACAGAAATTCCCTGTTGACAGCAAGTCTTCCAATCCATAGACATAGAATGTCTCTCTATTAGATTTCTTTAATTTTTCTTGGCAATGACATATAGTTTTCACTGCACAAATCTGGCACCGTGTTGGTTAAATTTACTCCAAGGTATTTTATTATTTTGGTACTGTTGTGAAGGAAATTGTTCTCCTAACTTTATTTTTGGATTGTTCATAGCAGTATGTAAAAATACAGTTGATTTTGTATATTGATCTTCTATCCTGCAATCTTATTGTATTACTATTATTTCTTAGCAGGGTTATTTATCTTTTTTGGTTGTTCTCTTGGGATTTTCTGCATATAACATCATGTCATCTGCAAAATTTTTTTTTTTTTTTTCTGATCGGGGTGCCTTTCATTTCTCTCTGTTGCTTAATTTCTCAGCTAGAACCTCCAATAAAATGTTGCATATAAGTGTCCAGAATAGATATCCTTATCTTCTTCTTGATCTTAGAGGGAAATTACTCAGTCTTTCATCACTAATTATGATGCTAGCTGTGGGTTTTTCCTAGATGCCCTTTATCAGATTGAGGAAGTTCCCTTCCATCTTCAGTTTGTTGTGTCTTTTTAACCATGAGAGGATGTTGGGTTTTTTTTTTTTTAAAGAGTTTATGTTATTTATTTTTAGAGAAAGGGGAACAGAGGGAGAAAGAGAGGGAGAGAAACCGGGGACCAAACCCATAACCCAGGCATGCACCCTGACTGGGAATCGGACAGGAGACCTTTTGCTTTGGAGGATGATACTCAACCAACTGAGCCACACCTCTGTCACATTAAAAAAAAAAAATCATTTTTTATTTCCTGACAGGAATTCAGGTCCATGCAGCAGATACAGCATCGCTGCGGCTGCGGCCTCCTGGAACTCAGAGGAAAAGACAGCAAAGAGAGGGTCCCTTTCCTCCATGGTTGGCCCTGGTGGGTTCTTCCTCAAGCAGACAGCCATTGACACAGGAGTGAAATTCATCCAGGTCATCCTGCTCCCTGGAGGCTCCTGGGGATTCTATGTGCCTTCAGTGCTGTCTACTCCTCTGTAGTTTTCCCTCTGTGCCCAGATCATCAGGGCAAACAAATTACAAGAAAACGAGGTCAGGAGACACTATGAAAAGAACCTTGAACTTGGGCATGTACTTCCATAGGTTTCTTCTTCTCTTCTTCCACATCACTTCTCACCCTCTTTTGCTCCCCTGTTCTGATCCCTCCCTGTTATCTCTTCTCATTGCTTCAGCCACCACCTCTTACCTGGGGGCTATGAATAGGGGTTCCCCTGGGACAGGTGTGTCACCTCTCCTGCTCAGACATTCCCCATCTGTGAAATGAGCAATGGCCACCAGGCCCTTTCAACTCCAAAGGGCTGTGGTGGGGGCCGTTTGGAGCAGAGAACGGGAAAGTCTGATCCTCACACAATCTTTAGTGGTAAGTATCACTAATCACCATTTCCCAGAATTAGAGCCTCAGCCCAGAAACAAGAGGCTTTGTAGCCAAGTCCTCGCTCCGAGTTTGAGAGCCCTGATCTCTGACACTTGGGGTAAAAGCCACACTAGTCCCGCTCCACAGGCTTTAAGTGACCTCTTGTTCCTGTGGCACACTGAAAAACCAAATTAGAAATCCACGAGACGTCTCACAGGGCAAAAGAGAACCATGGAATGTGCCAGAATATTTGCTTTTCTGAGAGGTTTCTTCTTGGGAAAAAGCAGTTATGACTTTATAATGGTATTTGCTCTCAGAACCCAGACCAGAGCAAGCTCCGCATTCAGAACAAAGTGCTGCAGGGTGGTGAGCATCGCCTCCTCCTTACCTGGCCACCGCTCCTTGGAGGCCTTCCAGTATTTGCACAGACTGGCTGGCTCTTCCCCAAACCCATTTGCCCTTCTTCCTGGACGCTCAGTTAGAGCATGTTTCCCAGGCTTCCTGGCAGGTAGGAGAAGCCATGTGTCAGAATCTGGTCACCAAAGTATGAGCAGAGCTCATGCGCCCCATTTCCAGACCTGGACCACACACAAGCCTCCCATGCTCCTGCCCCATTCTGTGTTCCCTCCTTGGCTTCCTGTACATGAGCACAGTGACCTGCTAACAACAGCAGAACCACAGACGGAAGGAGTCGGGGTCCCTGGCCACGCCCCGCAGAAAAGCTGCCCATTAATCAGGAACACCTACTGGAGACTTCCTGAGGCGAGAAATCAGCCTTACCATGTCTGAGCTTGTTTGTCACAGCATCTAGTTACCTTACCTGATCCCACCTGCTTTTTGTTTAACTACAAAGACACTTTAGCTCCTTTATGAGTTTAATAACTTTTCCAGACCCACAGAAATCCAAACTATTTTCTTCCACCTCTGTCAAAACCTTTGACTACAATGTGCCCCAGTGTTTCATCTCCTCCCCCTCCCTGGAGGGGGACCTTCCTGTCACGAGTGTATCATCAGAGGGCAGGAGTGGGGAGACTAGGAGCTGAGGAAGTGGAGACTGCAAATATAGACAACCCTTTTGAGTTTTACTCTAAAGGTGCAGTAATGGAGGCAGATGTGGGGTCAAGGCACTGTTTTATTCTAATTACTTCTTTTTAACTTTTATTTATTGATTTTGAGAGAGAGATAAAGGGAGAGAGAGACAGACAGACAGAGAGTTTTGTTGTTCCACTTATTTATGCATTCATTGGTTGATTGTTGTATGTGCCCTGACCAGGGAATCGAACCCACAGCCTCGTCATATCGGTAGGGCATTCTAACCAGCTGAGCAACTTGGTGAGGGCAAAGCACTGTTTTCTTAAGATGGGACAAAGAACAGTATGTCACATGCAGGTGAGAACGACACAGTAGGTGGTGCACATCGACAATACAGGAAAGAAATGGGGAGCACTGAGGAGCCGTTGCCTTGAGTAGGAGAGGGGATTAGTCAGGAGCAAGGAAAGGGCATGTTGTGGGCAGAGGCAGTAGCTGTAGGTGGGTGTGCTCTTCTGAAAACCCGTTTGCTCAGGGAAATAGAAGTCAAGGTCATCAGGTACGAGTGAGGGTCAGGGAGCCAGGGGTGAAGGTCTGAGTGGAGGGAAGAGAGACGGGAACAGTTGAGGAATGGGGAGAGCGACGGAGCCAGGGACGTGTACCAGGACTTTCGGGCAGCCCGGAAGGACCATGAGAGACTAGTGATCTTGAACTCTGGGTTAGCGTGACTGGGTGCTTTTCTCTGGCCATATCCACTTTGTGTAGGTGCAGGGAGGGAGGGGGTGGGTGTCACCTGGTTGTGGTTTTGTCAGGAGGTGACAAGAAGATTGGGAGTCGATGTTATTTGGGCAAGAGAATTGAGGGTATAAGCAAACAGTGCTTGTTCTGGAAGTCCATGAAAGCTGAGGTGAGTAAGGAGAGAAGTAAGAACCTGAGGGAAAGGCAAGGGATGGGGAGAGGGGACAGGATCGGGCATGTGGGATGGAAGGACTGTTGGGACTTGACACTCAAGATGATGAGCTGGGCAGATAGGCAGTGGCGGTGGGGAAGTGGGGTGCCTGGAACTGAGGTTATGCAAGAGAGTAGTTACTGGTAATGAGGTGGTCAAGGGTGTGAGCTGGGGAGCGAGGGGCTGAGCTGGGTGGAGGATAAGTTCACTGGAGCAGAGGAGGTCATGGAACTGAGAAGTGGTGATCGCGGTCACCATGACTGTGACAGAATCGCGTTGGAGAGTACGACAATGAGCTGGGAGCTAAAATTGTCACCAAGGGATTGGTGACCTTGGGGTGTGTGTAGGAGGCTGCAGCGGGAGTGAGTAATAGCTGCAGGGGAACCAGGGTCCTCAGGGGACCACCAAGTTTAGAGCAACAGGACAGAGGGGACAGGAATACTCAGACAAGGATGTCCGTTTGTTACAGAACTCTCAGGGAGCGTGAACATCGTGGGACAACCTAAATGCCCACCGCCAGGGGAATGGACAAATAAACAACAGATTCATCCAAACTGGAATTTGCTACACATAGTAATGAACATGGATGGACTAGCTCCATGTGGGTCAAGGTGAGAAAACTTACAAACATAAACTGGAGTGAAATAAGCATGTCATGAAAGGTTACACTCAGTACAATGCTATGTGTGTAAAATGTTAGCACCCACCAAACAATACTGTGTCTACTTATAGGCTATAAAAGGATAATGACACGCTTGGGAAGGACCCCTAGCAACTTCAGGGTGATGGTTTTGTGGTTACCCACGGCGGGGGGGGGGGGGTGGATGGATGACAGTAGGAGCAAGGTAGCTTTGGTTGTAGCTAAAATATTTTACTCAAATATTTTACTTAAAGAAAAGGAGAGAAATGGACCAAAACATAGCAAAATATCTGTTGCTGTTAACTCTTGGTTGTGGGTCCCAAGACTTATTTTACTTTTCTGTATGTCAGAGAGATTTCATTTGAAGTTTGCAATGTAACCCAGGGTTGGGGATTATTATAAAGTACAGTAATTAAGACATTGTGGTCCTGGCACACGGATGGACATACAGATGAATGGAATAGAGTTGAGAGTCCAGAAATCAATGTATACTTTTAGAGGCAAATTGGGTTTTGACAAGGGTTCCAAAACAATTCAATGGGGAAAGAGGGGCCTTTCCACAGTAACACTGTGACAACTAGGTAGCCACGTGCAAAAGAATGAAGTTGGACACCAACCTCACATCATATACACAAATCGACTCAAAACGGATCAAAGCCTGACATGCAAGAGCTAACACTCTGAAAGCCTTAGAAGAAAACAAGAAGAAATTGCCATGCCCTTGTGTTAGAAAATGGCCTCTTAGCACAAGTAACCAAAGAGACAATAAGCAAATTGGACATCATCAAAGTTAAAACTTCTGTGCTTCAAAGGACACTCTAAACAGAGTGAAAGATGAGCCAGAGAATGGGAGAACATAAGGATCTAATATCAAGATACATAAATAAATATTACAACTCAACATCAGCAACAACAACAAAAAACAACAACCCAGCTTAAACATGGACCAGGGATATGAATAGACACTTTTCCAAAGAAGATAGACGAAAGGTCAATATGCACATGAGGGGAGGCTCATTATCATTAGTCATTAGGAAAACGCAGATCAAGCCACGGTGACATACAACGTCACACCCACTAGGATGATTATAATCAAAGGGATGGGCAGTAACAAGGGCCGGTGAGAAATGGAGAAACTGGAGTTCTCCTCTGTTGCTGGTGGGCACGTACAAAAAATGTAGCACCTCCTTGCACACAGTCTGGTAGGTCCTCGAAAAGTTAAACAGAGTTACCACATGGCCCAGCAATTTCACGCCTTCTTATGTACCCCAAAGAGTTGAAAACACATGTTCACACACAAGCTTATACACAGGGTTCACAGCAACATTATTCATGATAGCCAGAAAGTGGAAATGATCCAAATATCCATCAACTAATGAATGGATAAACAGACTATGGTCTACCCACAAGGTGTAAAGGAGTGAAGTCCGGACACATGCTACGGCACAGATGACCTTGAAAACTTAGGCTAAGTGACAGAAGGCAGTCAGAAGAGGCCACATATTGCATGATTATATGAACTGGCCACAGAAGGCCACCTCATTGAGACAGAAGGTAGATCAGTGGTTGTTGGGGCTGAAAAACAGAGGAAAGTCAGGAGTGACTGCTGATGGTACAGTGTTTCTTTTGGGGGTGTTGCACATAGTTTGGGATTAGCAGCAATAGTTATATACCTTGTGGATATATTAAAAACCACTGAATGGTACCCTAGAAGAGGTTGATTGTGATAGCGTGCGAATTATGTCTCAATTTAAAAACAAAACAAAAAATCACGGGGTCAAATATAGAGCCCTTCAGTGTGGTCCCAGCAGATGGCTTCCGTTCTGAGCCTTGAAGGCTCCTCATCCCAGGGGACTGGAACACAGCCTGACCCCCTGCAGAGATGGACTCCACACTTGGCTTGTTATTTTCATGGGTCCCTCTGTTCCTAATCTGACCGTGGCTGCAGGCAGCGAGCTGTCAGTGCACAGCTGGGCTCTGGCGTTAGATCCAAGTGCAAATTCGGACCCTACGGCTTGCCTGCGGTGAACCCTAAGTCCCTGTTTCCTGGTTGGAGAAAAGGGGATGATATTGGCAGCCTCTCCTAAGCATTGACGTGGGGAGATGGTGAGATCGTGAACATAAAACGCAACATGCACTCAGTAAGTACCAGTTAGTGTCTTCTTTATTACTATTATTATTATTATTATTATTAATATTATTATTATTATTATTGTGGTTGTCATTGTGGCCATTTAACCCCCCATTTTTTACTTATTTCTCTCCGCCCCTCTCTTTCCATTCACCCTATGACTTCCCAAGTGCTCCACAGTCTACCTGTCTGGCCCAAGTGGTGATCTGGACTCAGCTTCGAAGACCTAGCCTGCTGGCTGGCTCTTGCCTCGCCCTTTGCTCCCAAGGTCCCAGACCTGCCAGCCTATTGGGTCAGGCTCTCGGATACACGTGCTTCTCCTTCTTTCCAGCTCCTGGGACAAGATGGGGTGCTGATCTCCTCCCTCCCAGGGAGACAGATGGCAGGATATCCCCCTGGGGGGCTTTCGGTAAGGCTTGCAGCCAGCAGCTCAGAAATCAGGATCCCGACAGGGAGCCCTTTCCTGGGGCTCCCCTACCTTTGCTGAAAAGAGGAAGTTCCCCCAGGCAGCTGTCCTAGGGAGGGACTTTCTCTTTACAAAAGTCCGGCCACTCTACTTCTAGGAATTTGCCCGCGAGAGACAGCCCCCCTAGTCACTATGCTCCGGTAAGTTTACTTATATGACTGAGAAGTCTGGGAAAACCCAAAATGCCCACCAGTAGGTGACTGGCTGCGCACATTTGGTCCATCCGTACCTTGGAAAGCACACAGCCATCGGAAGGCTGAGATGGAGCTACGTGTGCCGTGGGGAGCTGACTCCAAGGCGAAACAAGCAAGGTGCAAACAAAGCAGTGTTTTTTTATCAGCCACATGCTGCCCTCGCCCCCCCATCTCGCCCCCCCCTCCTGCCCATGTCTCTCAGGAACGCCTTTACAGGTGCGCTCGGATACCCGTAGACAGTTTCTGAGGAGGAACGAGAAATCATTAAGCCTGTTTTCCTCAGAGGCAGGGAAATGAAACGGGGGGGGGGGGTGGGTCAGAGGTGGGACCATTTTCCAGTGAACCCCTGTTAGTGCTGCGTGAATTTAAGATCTCATCTTTTTGAATAGTGAGTTGTGCACATGGAAAAAAATGTTAAATCATATCGAAGGGAATTTATTTGGAGAGTAAGTCTGCCCTCCTCTGGTCCCATGCCTGACCCCTGACCCCCTTCCCCATTTCCCTCCTCAGGGGCCACTGATGCAATCATTGTGTATACACTATGCATTTGTGTAAATATATGCTTATATGTAATTAATTCGATTTTTGTTGTGGTAAAATATACATAACAAAATTTACCTTTTGACTGTTTTTAAGTACAGTTCAGTGGCATGAAGCGCACGCACAGTGCTGGGCAACCATCACCACCATCATCTCCAGAAGTTTCCCATCATCCCGAACTGCAGCTCTGTCCCCACTGAACATTCACCCCCCCTCCCCCTACCCCAGCCCCCGGCCACCACCATTCCTCTTTCTCTGGATTCGACGACTCTGAGTACCTTAGGTAGGTGCAATCATATGGTATTTGGCTTATTTCATTTAGCATAATGGTTCTCAAGTTCATCCATGTTGTAGCCTATGTCAGAATTTCTTCCTTTTTCAGGTTGAATAATATAGAAAATTTGCATGGGTTTACCACATTTTGTTTATCTCTATTTATCTGTCAATGGACATTTGGGTTATTTCCATCTTTATGCATTTTTTTCCTAAACAGAAATGGATTTAAACAAAAGAAGAAGGAAGTCTGGCGAAAAGAGCCTTTGCTCTGGGATCTTTCCATACATTGCAGGGAGCAGAGTGACTGTAGCTACCATCAACCACCGGCAAGAGAGAACATCCCCTTCGCCGGTACCTGCCGGTGATTCCCCACCTTCAGCCCCAGAGGAACTCCCCTTTCCTTTCTTTGAAAGCTGGCCCACTGCACCCTGCCTGGGAACTCAGGGCCCCCTGAACGCTGTACCTGCCTCTTGTCCAGCTCCAGGGACGCCAAGGGCCCAGGGAAATGGGGTGATAGGGGGATCTAGGTGGAGCCAGCAGGAAGGGTATAGAGCTCTGCAAGTCCCTAGGGACACAGGTGCTCTCCAGGGGGGAGCCCCTGAGATCACTCCTTGGAGGGGCCCGTGTAAGAAAACCCCTGTTTCAGATGAAGAGCTACCAGACCGATTCTCTGTCCCACTTGCAATCCTCCAGACACAGCCCATTTTTCAAAGATGACTCCCACACTTAAAAAATGTTTTTTCTTTTTGTCCCATGTTTTTATTATGAAACGTTTTAAATGTTCAGGAAGGTTGTTAAAGTAGTTCAATGATTACCAGCATATGTACCACCTACCTGCAACATTGTTAACATTTTCCATATGTGTTTTGTCTCTCCCTTTCTCTGTTTGAGACATTTAATATACTTATACACGCATATGTACATATGCATATATACATACATAAATATATGTGCACATGTATATAATGCACACACATATACGCACATACGCACATATCTCTATATATATTCACACATCTACACACACTCACACACACATTTCCCCTGAACATGAACTCTTTAACAGTAAGAGCATCATGACCTTCATTCTTAAATGCTTTAGCATCCATCTCTTAAAAACAAGGACATTTTCCTACATACTCTCTAAGTCTTCATTGCACCTAAGAAAACAAATGTTAAAGCCCTAATACCATCTAATATTTATATTTCCCTGTTTGTCCCCAAAAGGTCTTTTATTGCTGTTATTCAAAACTAGGACTCAAGCAAAGTCCACATACTACACTGATGTGACTGTCAGGTCCCTTAAATGTCTTTTCATCTTAAATGTTCTTATCTACTTTTTTTTAAAAAACCACCTTGATTTTTTTGGTGATCCTGGGACAGTTCTCTTGTAGAAGGTCTAGAAGGTCCCAGCTTCCAGAATTGTCTGATTGTTTTCTTGTAGAGTCCTTCATCTTCTTTTTCTAACCCCTGCATTTCATTTTTTTTAAGTATATTTTATTGATTATGTTATTACAGTTGTCCCAACTTTTTCCCCTTTGCCCTCCTCCACCCAAGACCCACATTCCCTCCAGCAATCTCCCTCCTTAGTTCACGTCCATGGAGCTCCACTCTGGTTCCTAGTCTCCACCCCTCCTACTCGTCTGGATGAGTATTTCTTCTTTAAATATTTGGTTGCCGGACTTCCATACAGTTCAATTTTCTGGCAGTTCTGGGTGTTTTTTGTTTTGAGATTAACTGTGATCCTTCTTATGGTTGGGTGAAGAGGCAAAATGTGTCTACCTGCACCTCCATCTTGGCCAGCAGCCGGCTCCTGCATGTCATATAAACTAAAAGTAGGACTAGAGGCTTGATTAGATTCTGGGTAACACCTTTCCTTTTCTTTTTTTAAAGATCTTTTTTTTTTTAGAGCAGTTTTAGGTTCACAGCAAAATTGAGGGGAAGGCACAGAGATTTCCAGTATTCTCCCTGCCCCCACACATGCACGTGGTACATGTGTTACAATCAATGAACCTACAGGACACATCATAACGCCTCCCAGCCCACAGTCTACATGAGAGCCCACTGTTGGTGCTATATTGGATTCATCACGATGGTATCATACAGAGCAGTTTCACTGCCTTAAAAATCCTCTCTGCTCTGCCTGTTCATCCCTCCCTCCACCCCACTCCCTGGCAACCACTGATCTTTTTACTGTCTCCATAGTTTCCCCTCTTCCAGAGTGTCATACAGTTGGAATCATACAATATGTACGCTTTTCAGATCGGCACCTTTCGCTTAGTAATGAGCACTAAGCTTCCCCCATGTCTTTTTATGGCTTGACAGCTCTTTTCTTTTTTTAGCATGAAATGATAATTCCATTATCTGAGTGTACCACGGTTTATCCACTCAGCCACTGAAGGACATCTTGGTTGCTTCTAAGTTTTGACAGTTATGAATAAAACTGCTAACATGTAGGGTTTTGTGTGGACGTAAGTTTTCAGCTCCTTTGGAACGTGATCTCTGCATTGTATGGTAAGAGAATGTGTAGTTTTGTAAGAAACCGCCAAACTGCCTTCCAAAGGGGCAGCACCTGTTTGCATTCCCACCCGCAATGGATGCGGTTCCTGTG
Organism: Furipterus horrens; assembly: GCF_987537825.1. Taxonomy (NCBI): domain Eukaryota; kingdom Metazoa; phylum Chordata; class Mammalia; order Chiroptera; family Furipteridae; genus Furipterus; species Furipterus horrens. The sequence goes on from NW_028327183.1 coordinate 7,652,216, forward strand.
GCTCCCCATCCTCGCCGGCACTTGGTGTTGTCGGTGTCCCAGACTCTGGCTGCTCGGATAGGTGTGCGGTGAGTGGTATCTCACTGTTGTTTTAACTTGCCTTTCCCTAATGACAGATGATGTGGAGCATCTTTTCATAGGCTTTTTTTTTAAGTATATTTTATTGATTATGTTGTTACAGTTGTCCCAATTTCCTTTCCCTTTGCTCCCCTCTGCCCAGTACCCTGTCCCTCCAGCAACCCCAACCCCCTCAGTTCATGTCCGTGGCTCCTGCATATAAGTTCTTTGGCTTTACCCTTTACTATATTATTCTTAACTACACATGTCGATTTTGTATGAACTAATTATGCTTCTTAGTCCCTGCACCATTTCCCAGTTTCTTCCCCTCCCCCATCCCAGCTGATAACCCTGCAAATGATCCCCACCCCTATGATTCTGTTCCTGTTCTGGTTGTTTCCTTAGTTTGTTTTTGTTTTTATTTTTAGATTCAGTTGTTGATAGTTGTGAGTTTGTTGTCTTTTTAATGTTCATAGTATTGATCTTCTCCTTAAATAAGTCCTTTTAACATTTCATACAATAATGGCTTGGCGATGATCAACTTCTTTACCTTGTCTGGGAAGTACTTCATCTGGAAATTCTAAATGATAGCTCTGCTGGATAGAGTAATCTTGGTTGTAGGTCCTTGCTTTTCATCACCTGGAATGCTTCCTGCCAGCCCCTTCTTGCCTGCAAAGTGTCTTTTGAGAAATCTGCTGATAGTCTTATAGGAACCCCTTTGTAGGTAACTCTTTTTTTCTCTCTCTTGATGCTTTTAAGATTCTCTCTTTATTTTTAACCTTTGGCATTTTAATGATGATGATATGTCTTGGTGTGGTCCTCTTTGGGTCTAGCTTGTTTGGGACTCTCTGTGCTTCCTGGACTTGTATGTCTATTTCCTTCACCATTATTAAGGAAGTTTTCCTTTATTATTTTCTCACATAAGCTTTCAATTTCTTGCTCTTCTCCTTCTCCTTCTGGCACCCCTATCATTCGGATGTTGACATGTTTAAAGTTGTCCCACAGGTTCCTAAGCCTCTCCTCAATTTTTTCAGTTCTTGTTTCCTCATTCTGTACTGGTTGACTGCTTTTTTCCTCCTTATGTTCCAAATCATTGATTTGAACCCTGGTTTCCTTCTTTTCACCATTGGTTTTCTGTGGATTTTCCTTTGTTTCATGTAGCATAGCCTTCACTTCTTCCCTTATGTGTTTGCCATACTTAAGCATATCTATCAAGCCTGTGAGCATCTTTATCACCAGTGTTTTGAACTCTTCAGCTGTTAGGTTGGCTATTTCCTCATCACTTATTTCTCCCACTGGAACCTTGATCCATTCCCTCTTTTGGGCCATACTTCTCTGTCTCCTTATCTTGACAGGCCCCTGTATTTGTTTGCCTCTATGTCTTGGGCAGAGCTGTCACATCTGTTATGTTTTAAGGGGCGGAGCCTTAGGTATTCGTCAGTACAGGGTAACCCGTTTCACTACATTATGGCACTGTGTTGGGGGAGGGGTCTGAGAGGGAACAATGCCGCTTGCTCAGCACTCACCCCTTTCCCAGGCACTTCCCCCACTTCCCATATGGGCCTGGGACCCCTCTAGCTGCTGCCCTGGCCGTTGTTCCCACAGTGGATGGGTCTGTGGATGCTCTAGAACCGTGGGGGCCCTTTAAACAAGAAGACTCTGCTGAGAGACCAGCAGTTTCTGTCTCCACCCCAACCTCCACTGGTCTGCATAGTCAGAAGCAATGAGGCTTGATTTTCCCCGGTGTTGGGACTGTGAGCTGTTCGGTCTGGTCTGGTCCTGGGAACACTCCCCAGGTGTCCCTCTTAAGTTTTTTAAATGTTTGACTGCGTTTTCTGCCGACCTGCCACTGCTGCCGCTGCTGCCACCAGCACACCGCGTCCTCTCCGCCCTGACTCCGCCCCTCCTACCTGTCGGGGTATTTTTCTGTATATCTTTATTGGACTTCCATGCAGCTCAATTTTCTGGAACTTCTGGTTGTCTCTAGTTTTGAGGTAGTTGTATTACTTCTTAACTGTGGAGGGAGACGCAGCGTGTCTGTCTGGGCCTCCATCTTGGCTGGAAGTCTGCTTTTTCTTTTTTATTGGTAAAATGTACATAACAAAATGTGTCACTTTTAAGTGTACAACTCTGTGACATTAAACACACTTATATTCTTGTGTAATCATCACCATCATCTGTCTCCAGAACTTGTTCATCTTCCCAAACTGACACTCTGTATCCATCCAATAATAGCTCCTCATTCCTTCCTCCCTCCAGCCCTGGCAACCACCATTCTGCTTTCTGTCTCTATGAATTTTTTCAAAGAGTTTATTTATTTTTAGAGAGAGGGGAAGGGGGGGAGAATGAGAGAGAGAAAAATATCGATGTGTTTGAGTTGGCTCTCACATGCCCCCAAATGGGGACCTGGCCTGTGCCCTGACTGGGAATCAAACCAGCAACTTTTCAGTTCACAGGCCAGCACTTAATCCACTGAGTCACACCAGCCAGGGCTCTGTCTCTGTGAATTTAATTACAGGAACCTCACGGACAGGGGCTCATGCAGCATTCGTCCTGCTGTGATTGGCTTTGGATAACACTTTGGCCAGAGGTCTTCCCAGGTGACGTTGTGTGCTTCTGATGCATGCCAGCAGGAAGCTCACAGAAGGCTAGCTCCTGCCTGCCTCCCCCTCCCCACCCCCATTCTCTGCCCCCGTCCCCACAATCTGCCCCAGCTGCTCAGCCCTCTCACCCTGCCAGGGCCTTTGCACTTGCCCTTTCCTCCCCGGCAGACTCCTCAGTGTCCTCCAGGTTTCAGTTCAATGCCACCCCCCACAGATGCTTCCCTGGACAGCCACACACCTTCCCTGTTTCATTTTATTCCCAGCGCTCATCACAATCTGATATAACCATGTTTGGTGTTTGTTTGCCTGTTTATCGTCCAAGGTGAACCCCATGAGAGCAGGGACCTGTTCACTGCTATGACCCCAGGTCCTGGCAGCATCCCTGGCATATGGCAGGGGCTTGACTTGGTCTCCCCTTGCTGCTGTAATGAATGACCGCAAACCTAGTGGCCTTCAAACAACACAAATGCATTAGCTCATGGGTCAGGAGGCCTCAGCAGGCTACGGGGTTGTGAGCAGGGCCGTGCTCCTGGCAGAAGCTCCAGGATGGTATCTGTTTCCTCACCTGTTGTAGCTTCCAGAGGCCTCGCCACTCCTGGCTCACAGTCAGTCCCGCATCGCGTGGACCTCTGTTTCTGTCATGCTACCTCCTGTCTGAGCCTGACTCACTGCTGTCTTCTTAGAATGACCCTGTGCTTACCTGGGGTCATTCAGATCATCTATACCTTCCATTTAATTTACCCTTTTCAAATGTAACGGTATGCACAGGTTTTGGGAATTAGAAAGTGGACATCCTTTTTTGGAGGGGCATTATTCTGTCTATGAAAGGACTCCATAGATATTCCTGCATGAATGAGAAATAAATGGGTGGGTCCCTTTACCAATGGCATGCTGATGCTGAATTCCAGGCCCAGCTTAGCCATCCCCTGGCCCTGAGACCTTGGGACAAGTCCCCTCTTTCTCTGAGCTTTCGGTTTCCCCCTTTGCTAGATGTCTCCTGAGCACCCACCCTGTACCCCACTCTCGGTAGACACTGGGAATGCCGAGACAAAGAAAAGGAGACTCCTGCCTTCCCAGAGCTTAGAGGTTGACTTCTGGGGAGGGGCCTGAGAATGGGAAAACATGAGTTTTCTCAGCTCCATATTCTAGGTTACCCCGGAGAACACTCAAGTCCCGAGGGGGCGGGTCCCCCTGGAAGATGACATTTCAAATGGCTACTGATGCGTGAGTCGGAGTTTATGTGGTAGAGAAGTAGAAAGGCCATTCACGGCCTGGGACAGGCCACAGACCACTTAGAGGAACCGTGAGGAGTGTGGCTGGAGACCAGTGGGGGCAGAAACATGCCTGGAAGGGAGGCCTTGAAGGCCACGGTCAGGAGCTTTGGCTCTACCCTCAGGTCACAGAACCGCAGCAGGGTTTTGAAGCAGGCGTGGGACACGTGCCACTCTCAATATGGGCCGCTCACCCTGGCTGCTGCCATGGAGAGAGGGGTGGCAGGGCCAGCATCTGAGCCTGAAATGGAGGTGGCCTGGACTGGGTAGGGACCATGGGGGTGGAGAGAAGAGGACAGACCTGAGAGTTAGGAAGTGGACTCTGTGGGACATGGTGGGAGACTGAGAAGGGGCGGGTGAAGCAGCGCTCAGAGGCAGCTGGGGAGGGAGACGGGCAAGCTGAGAACGTGTGTGCAAGCTCCTTGCAAGTGTTGAGTGGACCACGAACTGGCCCAAGTCAGGACTTTGTGAGAAGCCCTGGAAGAGGCCAGTGATGGAGCAGAGAAAGCAAATCAGTGCATCCATAGGCCTTTCCCCGGACCAGAGATCAGCCACAATTGCCAAGGGTACCAGACGGGTCTCAGCTCCAGCTGAGGGTTTGGGACTGTTCAGAGCCTGCCCGCCTTCTCTCCCGGTTTACTACCGAACACTGAGGCGAACAGGTGGGGCTCTGAAACCATCTTTCCCATTCCCAGAGCCCCCCCAGTGACACGGGCACACGCGAGCCGACCTAGGCAGCACAGGCCTCCAAGAGGCCCAGCTCAAGGGGGATTTTGCAAGTCCCCAGAGACTCAGAGGGGAGTAGGGTTGGGGTCCCCTCAGATGGAGGCCAGCCACAGAAAATTTCCTCCAATATAGAGGAAGCGGGAGTTCTCCTTTCGTAATTTGAGTGTCAAAGTTAGGTCACCGGTGACTAAGAGTGTCTGAGGCTCGGGGGTGTAGCAATGCTTAAATATCAGGCCTGGTTGTCTCCAGCGATAGCAGACACCTGGACTGGGACACACGGGACAGGAGAATGGCCAGCCTACAGACCCTGCTCCTGGCTGTCCTCATTGTTCTGACTATGGCGCTTCAAGCAACGGAGGCAGGTGAGGCTGGGGCGAGCGCAGGCTCCCTGAAGAAGCCAGGGTCGCCCCCGGGGCATCTTTCTGGTGCTGCGGGAAACCACACTGGACTGAGAGTAGATACCCCAGTCTGCCACTGGCTGTTGAGCTAGTCCCATTGCTTCCTTGTGCCTCCACTTACACATCTGTTAAATGGGTAGTCTTGAAGGCTTAGGCCTAGGGTCTGTCTCAGCTGGTTGGGGGTTGTGGTAGGCATGGCCAGGGATCCTCTTTCCCAGAGAACTGCAGCACAGGGCCCTGGGGTGTAAAGAAGGAGCCGCCGAAGAGGGGCAACTGGGGTAGGAACAGGAGCTGGGGCAAGGAATATTAGCTGGGAAAGTTGGTCCTGCTCTCCTACCACCCCATTTTTATTCCAGAACCTGCCCTCAATGGGGTCCTGACTTGTCTTCTCCATGCCAATGTAAACGCTCTTGTCCTGGGTTAGGTTGGGGAAGGAACACTGGACTGGGAGTCCGGCAGCTCGGAGCAATAATTGCTCAGTGATTGGGGTTCCTGAGTGCTTTCCCTGAATGAAAGGCCCCACAGAGTCAGTGCTATTATTACTCCCTTGGTCAGAGGAAGAAACTGAGTGACTTCCCTTGAGTGCCCAGCCTTTGTGATTGGACTCTGCCCAAACCCTTGTCCTGACTCTCCAGAGTTGTGCTGTGTGACTCTGAGCAAGTCCTCCCCCTTCCTGGACCTCAGCCTCACCATTTGCTCCATGAAGGCAGCTCAAGTGGATGTGAACTGAAGCAGACTTCTGAATTACCTGGGTCGCGTCAGCGTGCCCATCTGGTTCAGGCTGGGAGTCAAGCATTTCTGGCAAGCTCCTGGTGATGCTATGGTGCCGGTGTGGGCCTCACTGAAGAGCAAGGTTCTGGGGCTCCTGTCAGTGTCTCTGGGTCCCATCTAGAAGCATAGGACCTCATGGATCCTCAGTTGTTCTCAAGTCCTCACCTTTGACCAGACTGATTCAGGGTAATGACTTTGGGCCCTCAGTGGCTTCTCAGAGGCCCAGGGTTGGGGACAGGGGAACTTGGGGGCCCAGAATCCTATTAACCTTCCATGTGAGAACAGTAAATATGGGCCAGAGGTTGGGGCCGAGGGAGATTCCTCTGAACCCAGCCTGTGACTCCTCTGAGTACCTCTCTCACCCCCAGGCCCTTACGGAGCCAACGTGGAGGACAGCGTCTGCTGCCGGGGCTACTTCCGTTACCCCGTGCCCCACCGTATGGTGCGGAATTACTACCGGACATCGAACTCCTGCCGGAGGCCTGGCGTGGTGTGAGTGGGGCCCTGGGGAGGCCGGGACTCTGAGAGCCTGACGGGGGTGGCCCCGGCGGGCTCAGGTGCCGGTGGGTGGGGGTGCAGCTGGGCTTCCAGATGCCAGCGGAAGGGCTGGCTTGCAATAGATGGGACAGCCCGGGCTTGGGTGTACCGAGAAAGAATACCATGTGATCATTCCAGAAATATCATGGGGTGTCTACTAGGCGCCAGGCAGCCTGCCAAGTTCCGAGGCTGCAGAGCTGAATGAACAGAAGTGCCCCACGTAGGCCCGGTGGTGTGGGCAGTAGGGAGCTCTAGGGCATGGGGGACGGGGTGTAGGTAGTATGCCTGGTGCTGCAGAGTCTTTAACAAAGATGCTCCCATCAGAAGCATCTTGGATCTTCCCCAAGGTCCTGGGAGTTACCCAAGGCAGCCATTCTTTCCAAAAGAAGAGTATTAAGAGCGTGCCCAGACAGTGTTTGATCCGGACCAGGCATTGCTCTGAGCATTACTGCATTGAGACCCCTGATCCTCACAACAGCCCTACCGGGAGGTTCGATGATTCCCATTTTATAGATGGAGGAACAGGCTCAGGGAGGGGAAGTGACACACTCAAAGTGGCCCAGGCTGGAACCGGGCGGGACTCCTTCTTGGCTCCTTTTTCTCAGTTTCTTTGCTTCCTTTCCCACCTGGCCTGTCCTTTCCGGGGCAGCCTCTCCAGCTGTTCCTCTGGCATCTCCGAGCCTGCTGCCAAGCCACACACTGGGGTGGGGGCGTCATGCCTGGGGACTCCTGACATCTCACAACATCCTTGGGGCTCTGTCATCTCCTCCTCCTCCTCTTCCTCCTCACTCATCTCTATCCCTCAGATGGGTTTGCAGGTGACTAACAAAGAAGGCCCCTGGGCCCCAAGGACAGGCTCTTGCTTGAAAGACCAGAAGCAAGTCCTGGGCTAGAGGATGTCCTACCAACAAGGGTGGGGGCAGAGTACCCCAAGGGCCCAGCTTGAGGTTTGCCACAGTTTGGGCGAGGGTGGGAGCCTTTGCCCACAACTGCTGTGTGATGTTGGGCCAATGTGCACCTCTCTGTGCTTCAGGCCTTTCAGAGGGGCCTGGGTGGGGACACTTCACAAAGACACTGCCCCCTGAGAGTCCAGTTCACAGCAAGCACAGTGAGTCTGATCTTATCAGCTCTGGCACTCGGGCCTGTTGCTTTGCCTCAAGGGATTGCTGTAAGGATTTATTAAGAAAGTTGATGTTAAGGGCTCAGGCCAGCCCCTAGCACAATTATATAGTCCCTCCTGTCCTCTCTGCACTTCAGTTAGTATTAACTTGTCAAATGTCATCAAAATCCTATGAGGTTGGACCATGGCTATCATTCCCATTTTACAGATGTGGAAACTGAGGCTCAGAGAAGTTAACGGACTTGCTAACAGGTGGCAGAGCTAGGATTTTAACCCAGATAAGCTGGCTCCAGAGTTCATGCTCTTGGCCACTATCCAATACGTTCTCTCCCAAGGCAATGCCAGCAATGATCATGAGACTCCGGGGCCATTCTAGTCCCCGGCCGGACCTGGCACTCAAGGCTGAGGCTGAGGGACTCAGGGTCTGGGAAGTTCTCCCCCTCTCCTCCCTAAGAAATGTGTTTGCAAACAGCAGGTGGCTCATAAATGCCATGCTTTCTGGGCGGGATGTGGCATCCGTCCTGCATGTTAATCATCATGTCGCTGTCATTTCCCCCTTCCAGCTTGCTAACCACCAGGGGCCGGGAGATCTGCACTGATCCCGAAGCGCCCTGGGTGAAGAAGGTTCTCCAGAGGCTGAAGTAATGAGGAAGGGTCCTGCCCTGATGACCGTGGCCTTGGTTCCTCCAGGAAGGTTCACGGAGCCCTCCCTTCCTGCCATTACAGCTGCTCCCCGGCCAATGACTCTGCAATCCTTGGTCTCCATCCCTGTTGCTGTCACTCTCCACACTGTCACTCATTTCCCCTCTCCCTTCTCCAGCCCATCCTCCACTCCCCTGTAGCCAGAGGGTCCAGAGTTCTGGTCAGTCACTCCCCCGCTCAAAACCCTTCCACGGCTCCCCACTGCCCTAGACAGCGGTCAGAGCTGGATTCCAGTTCCCTGTTCTCTGAACTCATGCCGTATATTTCTACTTCTGGGTCCTCGCCTGTGTGCTTCTGACACCCACAATGTCCCCGTCACCTGCAAGTGCCCTCCCCACCAGCCCGCCAAGGCATTGCTCAGCCGAAGCAGCCAGTAACTGAGGTTTATTTTTATTATTTTTCATTTCTTTTTCCTTTTATGCTTTGGTTGGCAGAGTCAATGCCTGCCATTTTCTGCCAAAGAGTCCTAAGGGACACACTATTTCTAAGTAATTGAGTTCCTTTTTTTAGGCTTCCACTGACCCTCTGTCCCTTCTAAACAGCCATGATTACAGTCTGCCTAGGATTTTGGGGACTTGGGAGTTTGTCTTCCCACCTCCCTGGCTGGATCAAGATCCGCACCTGAGTTACTTCTGTCTCTTGGCCTCCAGGACAGAGCACAGGGCCTAGCCCAGAATTTGGGTTCAGCAACTGGCCGCAGACTGAACCCATAAAAGCAATATCCTTCTCCGACCCCTAAAGGCCCTCACACATCAATACAGGGACTCCAGGTCATCCAGGGAGGAAGCAGCCGGTCAATTGCGAAGCCCCCGATTTGCTCAGATTCATCTTTCTCCCCCACGTTACTTTGTGTTGGGTCTCTTTACCCTTCTTGCTTCCCCCAGGCTTTTACTGCTCCTGCAACCTCCAAAACCCAGGCCTGACCATCTCTGAGTCCCCCACTTCCCCTTTCCCTTTCCCCATGTAGCTGATGACTGAACGCTATGGTGTGAATGACTGCCCTTGGCTTGGTACTACAAACTCTAGTTATATTTGTATATGTAAAGGTGGCAAATGCTGAAGAGGCCAGATGGATGATTGGGAGAATTTTAGGGACTCTGTGGGATAGGGACACGGAAGAGCGTTCCTGGCCCTGGGAGGAGTATGTGGGGTATAGTGAAGTGAAAGAGACTTGGGTGGAGTTGTTCTCAGGTGGCTGGGGCCAGGCTAGGCCTGGGACTCGAGACCTAATTGCCCTTTCTTGGGGACAGTAGGTTCCCCAGGGAAAGGAACTAAGCTTTCTGTGTGCTAGTTCCTTTCCAAGGGACCCTGGAGAAGCTCAGTGGGCGGCCTTTGCTGTGTGCCCTCTCTGAGCCTCACCTGAGAACGAGAACACCCACTCTACAGGGTTGCTGTGGGCTTAGGTCTGAGGTACGGGGAATGACTCTGCTGGCCATGAAACTCAGTGCCATCCAGGGCCTGTGTCCCCGCTGGACCGCAGCCCGAGGTCATCTGCCCAGCACGAGAACTGGAAGTGTTAACCTGCATGCTGCCCCTCAGGTGTCCTGGGATTCCCCCTCCCTTCCTGGCCTGCCCCTGCCCCTCAGACCTTTTAGAAAATAAATCCTCAGCAACAGTGTCTGCTTTGTTCCTTGTCATTTGCTGTCCCTGTGAGGTGGGGTAGGGGACACCTGGCCCCTCTCTCCCAACGGGAAAGCCCTTCTCATTGACATGTAAGTCACCCTGTGAGAGGGTGGGGAGCCAGGGCTAGACATGAGGACCCAGGAAGTAACTGCTCAGGTGCCAAGAAGGAAACCCAGACATTGGTCCACCAGGCCTGGTGCCCCCTGGGACCACCTGTCAGGAGGACCTGATGAAATCCTTCACTCCGTCCCCAGGCCTAGAGCTCTAAGGAGCATATTCATTCATTCAGTAATTCATTCATCAATCCAACCTCAACCTTCCCCCTTCAAGGGTAGACACGAAAGAAGAGGAGTGTATGTTAGTCAGGAAAGTCTCTTGACTGTGGGCGACCTTCCATATGGTCATTCAGGGACCCGGGCTCCTCTAGGGCCTGGACTTCTCCCCATCACGTAGCAGATGGGGTCAGGGAACAGAGGCTGGTCGGAGGGCTATATGAGCCAGGCCACGTGACGTTGGCAGAACTCAGGCACTTGGCCACTCTGACTGCAAAGGATGCTGGGAGGTACAGCCAAGCCATGTGTCCATAAGGTACAGGGAGTTGGTTTGGGGAGCACCTAGTTCATCTGATGCTGCGCTCCCCTGGGCCCCCAAATGAGCCTGCTCTCCTGGAGTTCCTGGACTCAGCTCACACTGCCAAAATAGAAGAAAGGACTCTTCATCCCTCAGGACAGGGACAAGCATTGAGAAGGGCACATGCCACAGATTCAGAGAGACCCTCACTGGCTGAGTGTCCAAAGCAAGTTGTGTTGTCCTTCTGATCCTCAGTTTCTACCCCTGCGAACAGGGAGTATAAAAGCAGATGTGAGAATCCAATGAGCTAGGAAGATACAGACAGCCTGATAACAACATGGGCAAAGACTTGAGCAGGCATTTCTTCAAAGAAGATAAGCAAATGGTCAACAGACACATGAGAAGAAGCTCAACGTCAGTAATCATTCGGGAAATGCAAATCAAAACTACAGTGAGATGCCACCTCACGGCCACTAGGATGGCCATTTTACATATATACACACGCAACAAGGTCGGCAAGGGGGAGGAGAAACTGGAACACTTGGGATTGGTGGCGGGAATGTAAAATGTTGCAGTTGCCGTGGAAAAGAGCGTGGTGGTTCCTCAAAAAATTACACATAGAATTACCATCTGAAGCAGTAATTCCACTTCTGGGAATAAACACAAAAGAACTGAAAGCAGAGACTCCGACACATATTTGCACACCCATGTTTAGCACGGCATTCCACACAATTGCCCCAAAGTGGGAACAGCCCGAGTGTCCATTGACGGTTGAGTGATACGCACAGTGTGGTCTGTACAATGGCATTTGGCCTTAACGAGGAAGGGCATCCCGGCACCTGCTCCCACATGGAGGAAGCTTGAAGGCATTATGATAAGTGAAGGAGGCCAGTCACAGAAGGACAAATGCTGCGTGCTTCTTAGAGTGCTCAGACTCATGGAGACGAAAAGTGGCAAGGTGATTTCCAGGGGCTGGGGGAGGAGGGAACAGGAGTTACCCAGTGGGTCCAGAGTTTCAGTTTTGCCAGAGGAAAAAGTTCTAGAGATGGATGTGGTGATAGTCACACAGCACTGTGCACTGTAATCTTAGAAATGGTTAAAATGGTAAATTTTGTGCTATGCGAATTTCACAATAAGAAGAGGGTGTGAGCACAGAGGAATGCCACGTACATGCGGGCAACCCTCCTTACTGGCCAGAACTGGGAGCTGGGCAGAGCTAGGTGGGGCAGGGCTGTGCCCCAGGGGCCCTGGAGATGGCCACCTCACTGGCCATCCTGCCACCCTGGGTCCCCACAAGAGTGCCCTGGCTCCCTGCCCTGCTCCCCACAGCTGTTTCTGTTCTGCCTCCGGGACTCGGGGAAATCGCTCATGTCCCACAAGATGGGTGCGGGTTGCCTGCTCTCTGGGGCACCCAAGAAGGTGTGGGCAGGGACCTCCCATCACCCCTACCCCGCTGACCTCTGAGGAAACTTGCTTTCCTACTGCCCAGCTGCCGCTCCACTGCTTAATCACCCATGTGGCTCCACTTGTCCCTCAGCTCCTCTTTGCCCCGCACAGCATCCTCAGCCCCCACTCCAGCTTCCAGGTGTCTTCCAACTGCAGCCTCTCTGCCCAGTCCCCCCTCAGAGCCAATGGCATGGGGCCATTCCCCATCCCCTGCCCAGGTCCAGTACTTCCCAACTTGGGTAGGTTTTCCCCCTGCCTGGAAAGGTGTGTGAAAATCCTGACTGGCTGTGTAGTGCAGGTTCCTTGGGAATCACAAAGGGAACGCTTCTCCAGCGGAGCCATTCGTGGGATAACCCTTCTGTTGTGGTGGCTGCAGTGAGGAATTCCTGCCAAGAATGTGGCCAGGATTGAGCCTGTAGGCCTCACTCCCTATTTACAGGAAATACATAGGAGAGGGGAACAAATTCAATGACATCGTAATTCGAGAAATTCTTGCCAAGAATGTGGCCGGGATCTAATCAAACCTGCAGATCTAACTCCCGGGTTACAGGAAATACATAGGATGGGAGAACAAATCAGATGACACAATAATTAGAAAAATTAAGGATAAGAACAGTGCGTAAGACAATGGTCTTGACTCTTTGAAAAGACAATGTCACGTAAAATACACCGGGGCGGGGGTTGTCTATTGTAGACTAAAAAGAAATAACCATGCACTATGCATGAACCTAGATTGGGTCCTGGTTCAAAAAATTAAAGAAGGAAAGAGAGGAGGAAAGGAGGGAGGGAGGAGGGAAAGAGGAAAGAGAAAGGGAAAAGAAACAATAAAATACAGTTTTTATACATTTTGGGGGACAGTTAGAGAAATTTAATATTAACTGAATATTTCATGACACATAGGAATTATTGTTAATTTTTCGGTGGGATAATGGTATTATATTAATAAAAAACAGTGTCTTTACACTACGGAGGTGCACGCTGGTGTATTTCAGGGCAAAATATCAGGCATTCATAAGTTATTGTGAAATGGCTCACCAAAAAAATAAAAGATGACGTAAATAAGGAAAAATGCATACATACGATCATTGAATGTAGGTGGCGGAGATATGAATGTTCTTTGCCCCAGTTCTTCTTTGTTGTTTAAAATTCTTCTAAAAAACAATATGAAAGAAACAAAGCAATACTCTGCCCATCTTCTGGTTGAAACGTCACCTCTCTCGCTCTGCCTTCTCTGATGCTTGGATGAGAATGAAGGCTTCTCTCTCTCCCCCAGGCCTTGCGCCTTCTCTCTCCTGCTGAGCTGGGGCTCCCTGCAGCAAGGACTTGGCTTATGGACTTGCCTTTGGGTGCCCCGTCCCACCAGCGTGCCAGGCACACGCCAGGGCTCAGTAACAGACATGAGTAGCTTGTGCATGCCAGGCAGTGAAGAAACTCTTCAGTTTCGTTATCTCCCCTAGTGACTGACTTGCGAGGTGGCTGTTAGCCTCCCATTTTACAGGTGGGGAAGCCGAGGCTCCAAGAGGTTAAGTCGGTTGCCCAAGGCGATACCGCTCATAGGTGGTGGAGTCAGGTTTGGCTCCAGGTCTGGCTTTCAAGCCTGGCTCCTGAGTCCGACCGAATTGAATCCGAACACAGTTAGTCTTTAACACCCTGATGAGATAGGTGGGGTGACTGTTCCAATTTTGGGGGTGGGAAAACTGGGCCAGAAAGAGGCAGGGGACATCCCCAAGGCTTGAGCAAAGAAAAGCAGGGCCATTCTCTGTTTTGGCAGCTGTTTTGTGCCAGGCTCTGAACCGGCACCTTATTGGATAGTAAGCTCACTTAATCCTCATTATTCAAAGTGGGGGTGGAGGGAGGTGGGGTACCCTGGTGGTTATGAGCTCAGACCTCAAAGCCAAATGACTGGGACAAATCCAGGCTCCCCTGCTTCCTGGCTGGTGACCCTCAGAAAACACCTTCACTTCTGCATACCTGTTTCCCCACATATAAAATGGGCCACAGCAGTGGTATTTGGCTTACACCCTGGGTTTGCCATCATGTTAATCATGCAAAGCACCTAAGACAGTGGACGTTGGCCCACACTGGGGGTGGTCCTCCCTGCCAAGCAGAGTCCAGTCTCCGAGCTCCACACCCCCTGGCAGCCCTACTGTGCTTGGGTGAGAGCGGTCACCTGGCCTTGGGAGCTGTTACCCCTCTGCCCAGACCACCCTAGATGAGCTGGCTCTGTAGCTGGGACAATGACTCAGAGACAAACTGGTTTCCCTGTGGCTGGCAGCCCAGAGACACTGTTACATAGAACGGGCTCACAGCTGCGTCCCAGCCCCAGGCTGGGCCACTGCCTTCCGGGAAGATGTTTAATGACGCGACATCGCTGCTGCCAACATCTACAGAGGTGTCACCCAGGTCTGATGGGAGCTGCTGGCAGCTCAGGCCCGACCCTGTTGTCCCAGCAAGTCAGAGCTATGAAGCTCCCTCCCGGGTGGGCTAACCCAACTCCCTCCTCGTACAAATGGAGAATGGGGGCCCCAAGAGAGGCGGGACACACTGCAGAGTGGAGGATAAGCAGCGAGTTGCCTGGGTGAGGTTGGTAGCTGTGTTGTTCACAGGGGCCAGAGCTGGAGATGCGAGTTGGTGCAAAGGGGAAAGGCCAGGGAGGGGGGCCTGGAGGCAGGGACACTGGGCCCCTGTCCGTGCCCTGAGCTGCCCACGCCCCTCCTCATGCCTAGTGTTCTACCCTGTGGCAGGTTCCCACCCTGACGCTTTCTATGTCCTGGGGTGATTCTGCCCCCTCTCTGGGCCTCAGTTTCCCCATTTGTCCCTATGACATTTACTGTACCAAGACCCTGTTTACCAGGCTCCAGGCCTGGCTTGGGGGATGTACTGATGAACAAGTTCCCCCAAGAAGAGGCTTCAAGGGGTAGAGGCTGAGGGTCCTTTATGGTGTGGGAGAGACTCCCCCCAATCCAGAATAGAGCTTGTCAAACCCAGTCCTGCCAGGCCCTGGGTCCCCCTGGTTTGCTGGCAGCTAGCATTCCCTATTTCCTGGCCCCTCTGTCCTTTGTTTATTATCCGCTGAGGAGCTATGGCCCCAGGCGGGACCAAAGGGCATGTGCCAGCCTCCAGCAGGGAGGTGACTGGATAGATGGGAAGAGAGGAGATCCTTTGAACCGTAGCAGCGCTGGTCCGGCCTCCCTGGCAGGTTCTGGTTTGAGGAGCCATCCTGAACAGCCCGCCCAGTGCCCCCACTGCCGGCCCTCACTCAGCTGAGCCTTCAGTTCCTTGGCAACACTCTGAGGAATCTCATCCATACACTGGCTCCCTGCCTTTCCCCTCCCACCGCCAGCCTGCAGGGGGGCTGGGAGTCGGAGGGGAGGCGGAGTCTGTGAGCTCCTTTCTTATAGGAAACCAGAGCTCCGTAGGTCGGCTAGGGGCGAGCGCTGAGCCCAGGAGCCGGCCTGGCCACCTGCCCTCGCCTTACCTGGATCCCTGCCTGGACCCCCGCCCGCCCTCAGCCATGGCCTCACCGCTCTGCTGGCTGCTCCGCTTGGCTGCCCTCTGCCACCTAACAGTGCTGCTGGCCGGTGAGTAGGGGGACGTGGCATGAGCGGGCTGGGGAGCCCCCAACCCCACTTCTGCCCCTCCGGCCTGATACCAGGGTGCCAGACCTTCCTGGGTAAGACTGAGGTCTGTGGCAGCCCCCTCCCGAGGGATGTGCCACAGGGGGATGCAGGGCTGCCCCTCCCGAGGGACAGGTTTGGCCCAACGAGCAAGGTGCATACTGCATGGAGCTCAGGGAGCTAGCTGGTGAGGGAGGGCCAAGGGTGCCAGGTATGGGAATGCCAGGAGGGCGAGGGCCGGGAGCAGCCAGAGGTGGCTTCTGCTGGGTATCAGGGTAGGAGCCTTGGTGGAACCCACGGTTAATATGTAACCCGAAGTCCAGGCTCCTGTCTCAGCCTGGCGCCCCCGGGCTGGGCCACAGTAGGCACTTCCTCCTGCCCTGATTTCAAGGCCACCCCAGCAGTAGGGGGCCCAGGATCACTGGAGGTCAAGGTCATTACAGCTTGGAGTAGGCTCATCATTGTTGCTCTGGTCTGTAGCCCCAGTCCTCTGCCCGTGTCTCTCCCATGCGCTGTCATTCTCCTCCAGGTATAGCTTAGAAAGCATCTGCACCTCCAGTCACTTGCTTTCTGGAACCTGGGACCTGGGAGGGCATCATGTATCCATCCCACCTGCCATGATTAAGATGGAGGCCCAAAGAGGTTCTGAAACTGGCCTGAGGTGGCAGAGCCAGCAAGTAGGGCAGGAGAGGCTGGGGCTGGATGCAGCAGGGAGCAGGGACGCACGCTCACCCGCTCATTGGGCTGCACGGCCTCCGGGAACCCTCTGAGTCAGCCCCCTCCCCAGGGAGTGCCCAGGCCACCTCGCAGGCTGGAGCTCCAAGAAGGCGGCTGCCTGCCTTGGGGCACGCAGTGAGTCTGGGAACATGGGAGCCAGCCTCCAGCTTCTAGAACACCTCCACGGAGCAGACTGTCTCCTGAGTCCCTCTGTGTGGGAAAAACCCACTAGCAGGGCAGGAAGCAGGTGGGTGGGGATGGCATGGGTGGAGTGGGTGACATGTGTGGCAGATGCCAGGTGTTGCTGGCTTCCTGCTTCCTGGGCTTGAACACTGAGGCACCGAGATATTTGGGGACAGTGAGCCTTGAGAGAGGGCAGCGAGATGGAGGGGTCTGCTGAGGCCCTAAATGGGGTCTTGCCTTCTTTGTTCCCAGCTACTGCGGTTTTAGGTATTTTGGAAGTGGGAGGAGGAGGAAGGTTATTTATACTAAGCCAGGGGTGGCAGTGGGGGGCTCCTATGCTAGGGTGGAGAGGGGACCCTGGGGGGACCCTGGATGCTCTGTCTAGCAGCCTAAGGCTTCAGGACCATCAGGTTCCTGTTCTAATCTTAGTCACTGACTTTGCTGGGAGATACTTGCATTATTCCAACCTTTCTGAGCCTCTGTTTCGCCTCCTGTAAAAAATGGGCATTCAGCCAGGCCCACCTTAGAGGTCCTCACCCTCTATGACATCGGTGCCTCTCAGAGGCCCTCTGGGAGCCCCTGCAGGACTAGGGGGTGGTCCACCAGCCAGAGAGGCCCCGCGGGGGGCTGGGGGCTTCACAGCTGCTGCGAGGCTGGTGGAAGGCAGCTGAGTCAGTTCCCCAATGTGGGCTTGCGGGGCTGTGTCAGGGAGGAGGATCCTCTGCTTTATGTAACAAACCTGCAGACACAAGTCAGAGCAGAGGATTTTGTCCCCCAAGCACTGACGCATTCGCTCCCACTCAAGCCCCGACAAGAACGGAAAAAAAAAAAAAATCTGCTTTAAGCTTCTGTAGTCTGCCCCCTGCTTAGTGGCGGGGGTGGACAGGGAAGGCAGGGTAGGATAAATTCAGGGCGTCAGATCCAGGCCACTGTCAAATTTAAATAAAAATTCCTCTATTGCTCCATTTGTTAAGATCCTCTATGTCACCAAGTGCTCCCATGTGCATTTTGTTGAGTCATTCAACAAATTTTGATCCGGCACTAACTATGCGCCAGGCACTGTTCTTGGTGCTGAGACCAGGTCAATGAATAAAACTGCCCAGGATCCTAGCTCTCAGGGTGTGAAGATCGATTGGTGAAAACAGACAATACACAAAATAAACCAGTAAACAATTTTATCTGGTGGAAAGAAAAAAAACATTGTGATTTTTTTTTAAAAAAAGGGGAGGTAGAGGGTTGGGGGAGGTGTTGAAATTTTAAGTAAGGGGTCAGGGGTGCCTCCCTGAGAAGGGAGCACCGAGGGAGGCCAGGAGAGGCCATGTGGGTCTCTCCAGACAGTGGTCCTCCGTGGGAGGTTTGTCCTCCCAGGAAATATTTGGCAATTTCTGGAGATATTTTTGGTTGTTGCAAATGTCCCACCATTTTTGGGTGGGGTGGTGGGCAGAGGCCAGGGATGCTGCCAATCATTCTGTAGGACACAGGACAGCCCCTGTGATGAAGAACTATCTGGTCCAAAATATCAGTGGTGTCTGCTGTTCAGAAAACCCTGCTCTAAGAGTCCAGATATTTAAAAATTGTTCCTCACAGCCACGCTGAGAAGTAGGTGTTATTGTACCCATTTTACAGGGAAGGGAATTGAGGCTCAGAAAGCCTGAGTGACTCATCCAGGACAGGCACCGGCCTGAGCCCTCTCTGTCACCTCTCTCTAACATTCCTGTCTCTCTCTCTAAACCTCTTAGTCGTCCTTGAGGACCAGCCTTAGAGGCACCTCCTCCAAGAAGCCTCCCTGATCACTTGCAGTTGGAAGTGGTCTCTCCCTCATGTAAACCCCAGCACAGCTGGGATATGTTTTAGAACAGGTGTTTCTACCTGGCGTTTAAGGCAGCCTGGCAAAGTGGCATACCTAGAGCCTGGGAGGACAACCCGACTTGCCACTAAGTAGCTGTGTGGCCTTGGGCATGTCATTTAACCCCTCTGATTCTCAGCTTATGCATCTGTAAAATGGGGATAATAATACTCCCTTTGCAGGGATGTTAAGGATTATTGAGAGCAGATGTGTGTGTGTGCTGAGCACGGGTTCCGATACATAGTAGGTGCTGGAATAAGAAGTGCTCTGATGTTTTGCAGGTGTGTTTTAGCTGCCCATTGGCTGGGAGCCTTCTGAGGGCAGAGGCGGGTCTTGTTCTTCCCACTATTCCTGGCAAGACAGGGGGTCTGTGTTTGCTGGTTGACTGAGTAAACACAGCGACCTGGTAGTATTTATTGGGATGGAGGTTATCTTTCTAAGCTCAGCACCAGCACCTGTGGGAGAGAGTTCATGGTGTAAGGACAAGAGGACCTGGGTCTTTGTAGATATTGAAAAGTAATTCAAACAAGGTTGACTGAACCAGGACATGGATGGATGGATGGATGGATGGATGAAAGGACAGATGGATGGATATAGATGGATGGATGAATGGATGGATAGGTGGGTGGAGAGATAAGGAGATTGAGACATTGTTTCATTTAGTGAATGTTTATTGAGTATCCACCTTGTGTTAGAAAATATTATGACACCAAGACAGACAAGTAAGTGCCTGCCCTCCTGAAACTCATGTGACAAATAAAGGACAGGCTGGATGGAAGCATTATCTCCACCTACAGGAAGGAAAACTTGAGTTCTAAGAAGAAACCCCCACCTCCGAGGTTACTTATACAACCTTCCCTGGGCAGGACCAGAAACAGAGCCCAGCCAAGGGCCTTCAGGCACCATGGTAGAGGGTGGGGACTTTGGGGACAAGCTGACTTTGTGGATCCTTAAAGCCCCAGAGGGGGACGATGGCCTTCCCCATCCTGGGAAGTTGAGTCCAGAGAGCAAACTGACCTTCCCTAGCTGATCCCTCCTGCCCATTGGGCAGCTGCCCCCTGGCTACAGTCACCCAGGGGCACCTTTTCTCTGGGGCTTTTCCCAGGAAGACACCTACCAGGCCAGTCCAGGGCGCTGCCTCTTGTATCTACTCAGCAGGACCTGGGTGGGCCGCAGCCGAGTGATTTTGAGGTCCTGCTTGGGGAGGAGGGAGCCGAGGCAGTACGAGGACTTTCACATCCTGGTTCCGAAAAGAGAAAGGCAGCCCATGACTCAGGGACCAGCAGCTGGGAGCTCCCCCGACCCCCGCCCACCCTGGGAGCTACTAGTGCATGTGTGCGTATCCACATACATGTATCTGTGCACGAGCAGCGTGTGTTTTGGTGGAGCCTAGGGATTGGCTGGGGCCTCTTAAGAGCTAGGTAAGATCAGTTTGCTCTCTACTCCACTGCCGTGGAAGTTCTGGCCTCTGGATTTTTACAAAGCCTTCCGGGGTCTTGCTTCTGCTGCCTGTGACCTGGACCCAGAACTGAAACTCAGTCTCTTCCTCATTTTTCTTCCATACCCCTGCCCAGCTTTCACCAAGCAGAGTACATTTTACTGAAGATTTCAGGGAGGAGGAAGGTGGAAATGCGATGCAAACAACTCCAAATGCTTATGTGAAATATTTAGGGCCCTGACCAGCGTGGCTGAGCTGGTTGAACGTTGTCCTGCAAAGTGAAAGGTTCCCCTGGTTCAATTCCCGGTCAGGGCACATATCTGGGTTGTGGGCCGGTCCCCTGTTGGGGCGTGTGTTAGAGGGAACCAACTGATGTTTCCCTCATGCATTGATGTTTCTCTCCCTCCTTTTCTTCCTCCCTTCCCCTCCCTCTAAAATAAATAAATAAATAAATAAATAAAGTGCCTATCTTTAAATATATATATCTATATATACATATAGATACATATACATATACATATACATATATATATATATTTGGGTTTCTCAACTGTTGAGTCACCTTCACCCTGTCCTGGGGTTTCTCTCTGGCACCAAGTGGTAGGCAGCCCTCTGAGACCCCGCTCTTGACAGGACGAAGTATGGTCTACTCAGCAGCCCCCCACCTCCTGCCCACGCTCCTTAGAAGGCCATTGTACTTACATATTAAAATTTTTTTATTATGTTATCTGCTACCTGTGCCTGGTTGTATGTATGCCTTTATGTGTTTGTGTGTCGGGGTATACATATATGTGTTTGTTGGGTGTGTGTGTGTACATGTCACAGGTAGGCACATGAAATATGGATGGAGAGAGGTCTGGGGGTGTCTCAGAGATCACAGGAATCTGTGAAAATGGGCCCCTTGAGGGCAAGGGATGGGATGGGCATATTGTCGGGGATAGTTGTGCAGGTGACTTAATGGGGTAAAGGCAGGGGGCAAGGGGGAGGGGCAGCACCACAGACCCAGACGTGATGATGGGAGCCTGGCCTGGTAGGAGAACCAGTTTTGTCATTTGCTGGCCGGGTGGCCTCAGGCAGATCCCTGTCACTCTCAGACTCCTCTCCTCTGTTTACAGCAGACCAACTCTAGCAACTTAATTTTCAAAATTAAACACTTACTGTGTGCCAGGCAGTAAGAGTCACAACTCTGTGACGTAGATACTATCATTGTCCTTATTTTACAGGTGGGGAAACTAAGGTACAGAGATGTTTGGCCAGAGATGGGGGTGCTGGGCGTGGCAGGGTGGGAGGCTGAGGTCAAGGGCCTTGAAGGCCAGGTGTGCAGAGCGCTGGGGACAAACTGTCGTGGGGCTGGGAAGCCAGACGCCCCCGGACAGTCCTGCTGACTGGGGACTTCTGTGGGCTCAGGCCAGCACCACGGCTCGAACAAATGCAGCAACGAATGCCTGAGCATGACCGCGGAGATCCCCGTGCGACTTCTAAGCAGCTACAAACGACACGATCAAGCATCTTGCCTCAAGCCCGCCATCATGTAGGTACTGCCCTCCCGGGCGCAGCACCCCTACCAGGCCCTGGGGGTGGTCCCAGGCTTCCGCTAATCCATGTCCGCATCCTCCCACTCCCACCCCGATTCCTGGCCACGGGCCTTAGCATGCTATCTGCTTGTGGCGGGCTGATTCCTTTGTTGACCTTAATATTGTGCCACAGGCAAGGTGGGGAGCGGCTTCCTGCATGGCCTGTGGCCCAGAGCAGCTAGGTGGCAGGGGGGCGGGGCGGGGGGGTCATTTCTCCTGGGCCAGAGAGTGTTCTGTGCAGCTCTGGAGCCCACGGGTTTCACGGGGCGGGAGCGCACGGGGGTCTCAGAGTGCAGGCTCCAGCACCCAGCAGATGTGGTGTGAACCCTGGTTGGTGGCCCTGGTCACACTGCCTGCCCCTGTAACATGGGTAATTGGGAGGACGAAGCGAGATAAGGTAACTGAAGTGCGTGGCAGGGTGCCCAGAAGCTGCTGACAATGAGAGGCAGAGATTGTCATTTCCGATCAACCAGAGAAGAGGATCTCTATGAGATTGGGCAGGAGTCTAGCCAAGCCAGCTCCCTCCATGGCTTTGGGGACCCCCGGCCATCTTGGCTGCTTGCCCCTCTGGGGTGCCTCTTGGGTGCTGCCCTATCGCCCAGCCCCGAGGCCTTCCTCCAGGGCTGACCTTCGGGCCCTCAAGCAGCACAGCCAGATTCAGAGGCCTGGCAGCTAGAAACAGCCAAGGGGTCTTGGAAGTGTAGGCTCAGCAAAAGGAAGTAGTCACACGCATTCCGCCAGCAGGTCCATCGGCGGTGCAGTGGCTTCAAGCGGGGCAGTGCACTTCTGCTCGCTGTCTCTGCTCCCCCACCGGGCTTGCTGCCCCCAGGCTTCCCCATGTATGTGCTTCCGTTTTCTAGGGGAAAGGGAAGCACCAGGGAGGGATCTCAGCCCCAGGGGCTGCATTGGCGCCCGTGGGGCCTATAGGGTCACGTTACCTTTCTGAGCCTTCATTTTCTCAGCTGCAAAATGGGAGCGAGCATGGTAGCCCCCTTGCAGGAAGCAGGAGAGGTTTAAACAGGCAAAATGCCTAGCATGGGGCATGGCAGGGGTCAAGGGCCCCAGTCAGCTCTGAGCTGTGGTCTCGGCGGTGGACCAGCCACACACGGCTTCAGAGGAAGCTCAAGATTTGGGTGGCACTCGGGGTCCCCATGAGGCCACCATATACGTGACAGTAGCTCACTAGGTGTCCTTTTAACCCGAGAGCACACACTAGCAGGGAAGGATAGAGGTCCAGCGTGTGGCAGCCTGTCACTGAGGGAAGGAAGATGACATTGTGGCATTGGGTCCTTTCCAGAGGGAGACAGTCCCACCATGGAGCATGCCAGTCATACACCTGGCAGCAAAGGACACCTGTGACCTCACCCCCCAATCAAAAGACTCACAGCCCAGAGCCCCTGCCTTAATGGCCAGAACAATATTATTAACATTCTTATTATTTTCAGCTATTCCTGATCTCCTACTCTGAACCAGGTGCTGTACACGCTTTTTGTTTTTTTACGATAACACAGAAGCAGGGTGACCAACTTGTCCCGGTTTGCCTGGACTGTCACGAGAAGCCCTTCATCTTGAGAACCTCAGTCCCAGTTTTTCTGGGACGGTTGGTCACCCTACAGAAAGTAGGTATCTTACCTACACTTGTCAGGCGAGGACTCAAGAGTTCGCGAGGTTGGGTTACCCCAGCTAGGCTCGCAGCTAGGAAGCCGTGGGGGCAGGATTTCCACTGGGTCTGTTCACTTGCAGAACATTTGCGTGGTATCTCTGCTCCACGTGGCCTCTGGGCATCACTGGGTCCCTGTCTTCCTCCCTTGTAGCTTCACGACCATTCGGAAAAGAACCTTCTGTGCTGATCCAAAGGCGGAATGGGTCCAGAAAGCCATGGAGCATCTAGACCGCAAGAGCAGCACATTTGAAAAGCAGATCTCGGGGAAGCCCAGCACCACCCCGGCTGCAAGGGGAATGGACAGGTCTGCGGTCTCAGAGCCCAAAGCCAGTTGGCAGGAGGCACCGAGGGCCTCGGGGACTTACCCAGAGCTGCCTACAGGAGAGGTCGTTTCCTGGCAGGCCGGGCTCCCCACCGCTTCAAAGGCCCTGGATGGAGTGCCTTCAGCTGGGCCAGAGACAACTGAGCTTTTCAATGGCTCTGCCATCATCACAGCCACATCTTCCCAGAATTCTTCTGCCTACCAGCCTGGGTCAGATCTCTGGGCTGAGGAAAAGGCCTCTGAAGCCCCCTCCACACAGGCCCCCTCCACCCAGGCCCTCCCCACCCAGCCCCTCCCCACCCAGGCCCTCCTCACTCAGGCCCCCTCCACCCAGGCCCCCCCCACCCAGACCCCCTCCACCCAGGCCCCCGCCACCCAGGCCCCCTCCACCCAGACCCCCTCCACCCAGGCCCTCCCCACCCAGACCCCCTCCACCCAGGCCCCCTCCACCCAGGCCCTCAGCACCCAGACCCCCTCCACACCGGTCCCCACTCTTTCACACACAGCCGCAGTGGACAATATTGGGTCTGAAGGCCAATCTGTGTGGACCAGCGGACAGGATCCCACGCCAGGGTCTAAGGAGATGGATCCCATTTTAGCTCACACGGATGATTTCATTGGGTCTGGCAGCGCGCCCCATGCCCCTGTGGTCCCTAACTCCTCTGAAGAGGCCCCCAGCAGGGAGCCAGGGGCCTCAGCCAGCCAGGCCCCCAAGGCCCGCCAGGGGTCTAACCACCTCACTACTCCCACCCCCGACCCTCTGTTATCTACCAGGAGGCAGGCGGTGGGGCTGTTGGCTTTCCTGGGCCTCCTCTTCTGCCTGGGGGTGGCCATGTTCGCCTATCAGAGCCTGCAGGGCTGTCCCCGAAATGTAGTGGGAGACATGGTGGAAGGGCTTCGCTATGTCCCACGGAGCTGTGGTAGTAACTCTTATGTCCTGGTGCCAGTGTGAGCTGCCCGCTTGCTATGTCTGGATGTTCACCTCTAAGAGCTGCCTGGGGTCCCCCATCGTCACTCACACCCTCACCCCAGGGCCTGGCCTGAGCTGGGATGACCGAAGCAAGGAGGCAGGATCCTCCAGGTGGGACTGGACTGCCCCCAGTTTCTGGGTCGACCCCAGGAGGCCCCCTTGACCATCCTTGACCTACCGGAAACAGAGGGGGGTGGCCTTCACAGCTCACGCCAATGTTCCCGGGTCAGAAAACTCTCTTCTGCTGCTGGCTGGTTAGAGGTTTCCTTTGACACTATCCCAGCCCCAGTGAACAATTATTTATTGACTGCTCAACCCCTCAGGCCCATGTCCCCATGTAGGTACCATGGTCATGCCATCTATTAGTAAGCCTCCGGCCAGGCCCTCTGCCCACTCCCTCCAACCTCATCATGTCTCTTGGTCCCGCTGTAGTCACCAGCCACCCCGGCCACCTGCGGTGCTATCTCCCCTGTCCCTTGTACAGAGCCCATGCCCCAGCTGGGGACTGTGTCTTCTTGCATGAGGTGGGCAGGAGTTTGCTGGTACTGCTCCCCACGAAGGCCCTGGCCTCAGTTAGACGCCGTGGGAAGGGGAGTTGAAGTTACCAGTGGTTTTGACCTTTTTCTCTCCTCCGTCTGTGCTGCGCAGCGAAGAAATGTGGACAGCAGAAGTGTGACAACAACCTGTACCCCTGACAGGCGTCACTAAGTGGTCCCAAAAGCCCTTTCCCCCGACCCTGGGTACAGCCTTACAGCCGACCTCAGCAGAACAGCTTAGCCAGTCTCTTCCCACCAGCAAGACTGGCACATCATGGGCCCCGTCACCGGAGGGCCTGCCAGCCCAGTCCTGCCCTGTTGGAGGAAGTCAGCACCGTGGGCCCCCGGGGGGTGGGGGTGGGGGGCTGGGCGGGGGTACTTGTAGGGCAGAGACCAATTTTAAAGGACCCTTCCTGACTTTAAGAACAGCCCCTCTCTGTGTCCACCAGGCTTACATGGACGCTGAGACAGCCCTGGTGACATGTGACGGGCTGAAGAAGGTGGGGAGGCCTGCAGGCTCCGGGGAGGGCTGAGTAGCTACACAGAAGGGTCCAGGGAGAAGCTGCGGGGAGCAGTCACACTCTGTGTTAGGGACTTGGGGCCAGCATTTGGTCTCTCTACCTGTGGCCAGGCTTCCCCACCCTCCTCTCCGGCTCCCAAAAAACACTGTTCTCCGCACACTGTCTTCTCCCCATGGCGGGCAGGGCCAGGAATGTCCATGACATTTTCTATAAGCTCAGAAGTTACCGTGTTTCTTTCTGAAAGGAACTCTGTCCAGTGGGGAGGGACTCATAGGGTAAGGGAAGCTGTGGCCATGAAATCAAGGGGTTCCTTTTGTTTGCTGAGGACTCAGGCAGACCTGGGTGAGGCTGGAGGCTGACCGGTTGGCCAGCACCCCATGGTCAGAGCTGGACTTACAGGCCCCACCCTTCAAGGTCCTTGGTGGCAGCTCCCCACCTTCCTCTAATTGTCCCCAAGGGCGACCTTTGCCCTCCACCTGAGAAACCTCCCAGGGGCTGGACTTCCTCCAGGGACAGGTGACATATTCCTTCGCAGATGGATGTTCAGAGGAAGCAAACACAGCTCTGGTCCACAGAGAAAAGACTGGGCCCTACTGTACCCCCTTGCTAGGCACGGCACCCCCTGTTTGGGCTTGGTTTGAGTGGGGGGTCCCTCTGAGCTTTGAGGGGCACAGTAGGTCTGAATGCACTTTTTTTGGCTCCTGCCAGCTGGGGGCCTTCAACGGGTGGGGTGCCCATGACGGGGCTCCCCTCCTTTGTCAGAAAGCAGCTGGGGCAGCTGGTCCATTTCCCACAGACTTTGTTAGTCCCTCCAGTGAGACCTCGGCAAGAACAATTTGGGGAGGACTTTAGGGGGAGTTGTTTGACCCTTTTGCTTTTCCAACCCCTATCACCAATGTCTGTGCCATTTTGTATTTTACTAATAAAATTGAAAAGTCTTGTGAATCAAACAAAGGTGCTTTTTCTAGGAGCCTCAGGAGGGATGGGACAAGGGAAGGGGACAAGACGCCCTGGGTCCGTCCTGGAGACCCCTGTCTCCAGTCCCTGTGGGGCAGAGAGGCAGGAGCTTTTAGTCATCAGGGGAAGGGGCCCTGGCCTGGCTCTGCTCTGCCCAGCTGTGTGACGCTGGGCAGTGCCTTCACCTCTCTGGGCCTCTTTAAATGCAAGTGTGGGGCCTCTTCTAGTGTCTCCCATCCCTTCAGGAGTCAGAATTCCTCATGAAGTGGCCCTCCTGCCACCTACCACCTGCTGACTGAACTTGGTGATCTGGTGACTCACCACCGTTGGTGATCTCGTGACTCATCACCGTTAGTGATCTCGTGACTCATGGGAGCAAACTGGACCTCATTACCCTCTTTGCTGCCTTGACTCATTTCTGGTTCAGATAAGACTGAAGAGAGATTGCATCTCAAGGACCTTAGGTCTTCACAGGTGTGACCCCAGTATGAACCTCCGGGTGGTCCCTAAGCCCTCCAGGGTCCTAGGGTGTCATAAGAGCTGCTACGAACAGTTGTGTAGGTTGGGACCTGCACAAGGGCCACCGGCTGACCCCAGCCTGTTGATTTACAGTATTTCATGATCTCAAAGGTGCACATTTTTTTCCACATCGTGACCCCTCTGGAATGAGGATTAGTCTTACAAGCAGTGGCTGGTCACAGTTTAATGAACAATTCTCTTAAATATCAAAATGTGTTACAGTCAATGGCCTCTTAGATCCTATGTCTACATGATGTTTTTAAAAATTAAAGGCAACATGTAAAAATCAGGAAATTACACACATAAACCTACTTTTCCATGTTCTCTCAGGTGACTCAGAAAGTTTGCCCTCCCCCCCCATCCCCCCCAGGATGCAGGTGAGCGGAGCCTGAACCCCAGTTGCCCCTTGAATGGGGGCAGACCAGGATGAGACCCGAGGTATCTGCCTTCCTCACCACCCAGAGGACAGTTCTGCCTGCTCTTGCCCGCTCCCTGCCCCAGGAAGGAGCTCTGCCTGAGGGAAGA
The DNA here is from genome assembly GCF_987537825.1 of Furipterus horrens. Lineage (NCBI taxonomy): Eukaryota > Metazoa > Chordata > Mammalia > Chiroptera > Furipteridae > Furipterus > Furipterus horrens. The sequence continues at coordinate 7,679,428 of NW_028327183.1, forward strand.
TTCCAGCACAGCACCCCAACCTCTCCCCACCCACCATTCTTCCAGCCAAATACCAACAGAGGCTTTGAAATGAAAATATTGTTAAGGTTAAATATTCTGCTGCTCAGGAAAACGATGGAGACGGGGACCTTCTGGTTCAGTCCAGAGTAGTTCCCTAGGGACCTAGGGGTGCCTGCATGTTTTATTTGTTCTTTCAGTTGGAGAGCTGAACTTCAGCTGAAGCGACTCCCACAATTAAGGCAGAGTTTATGGAGAACTGAAGGCCTCTAAAATCTGTGCCAGAACTATCAGGACTCTGAGATAATAATAATAATAATAATAATAATAATAATAATAATAATAATAATAGCCATTGTTTGTTTCCTGTTTACTACGTGCCAGGCAACGTGCTGAATTCTTTTTGTGCAAGGGTCCCCAATTTAACAATGAGTAAAATAAAGATCTCCAGGGACATGTGACCCACCCAAAGGTCATACAGCCTGTCAGCAGCCAAGTTAGGCTATGACCCAAAGCCCTTGTCCAGAACTGGAAGCTTAACTGCTGTTTCTGAAACTGTGAGCCACAGATTCTGCAAAGACAGATGCCTAAGCCCCGTTTCAGACCTACTGAATTCAGGCTCCCGTGGCAGGAGGGCTGGGAGTTGGCACTTTCAAGCCATTGCCCTCTTTCCCACCATTTTCCTATTCTCTCTCCCTGCTTCTACCCTGCACTGTCTCTAAATTAGGGGATTTGGTGCCTAGCCGAAGTTTCAGAGACCCGCCTGCCCCAGATCCCCCAACTCCCACCCACCCAAGGCTTGCAGGGCTCTTGGAGCAGTAGCTACCTGCAGCCTTCTCCCGTTGCCCTTCGGCCCCTCCCCTGCCTTTTGTTATCTGAGCATTCCCCAGGAGGGGTGAGGCCAGGCAGAATGAGTGGCTGGACTGGGAATTTCCAGCGCTGAATAACAGGCCCTGCAAGGCTTGTGTGCATTGTGTGTGTCTGTTTGTGTACACACACGCCTTGTTCCTGGGTGTGCAAGAACACATGCCTGATTTGCTTCTGCTCAGTCACGTGCTTTCTTGGATAATGTTTCAGTGGCTGGAATTTAAGAAAAGGTCTGGTGCCAGACTGCCTTTCTTGAACTGACCACAAACTTCAGCAGCTGAACCCTGTGGGATCTCCTTCATCTCACCAATCTGCAGGGCGGTGATCCTCTGAACCCAGAATGCCAGAGAGGTGCACGTTTGGAAAGAGAGGCCTCTCTCCTACCTTCAAGGGATCTCTTGCCCCCAGAGAGCAGAATAGAATTATTTGTAGAAAGCATCTTGCTTTTTAGCAAACAGGAGCAGAATATAAGGTGGGGTTCTCTGCTGTGTGACTTGGGGCAAGTGGCTTAACCTCTCTGGGCCTCAGTTTTCTCCTCTGTAGAGTGGGAATAAATGGAACCTATGATTATGCAATAGATGTTTCCGGAGAATTTGAAACATCGTATTTCCATTGGCTTTTGTTATTGAATAACCAAACAAAACTATGGAATTATAGAATTTCTTTTTTTTTCATTTAATTTTATTGATTATGCTATTACAGTTGTCCCAGTTTTTTCCCCTTTGCCCCCCTCTGCCCGGTACCTCCCTTCGCTCCAGTATTCCCCTCCTTAGTTCATGTCCATGGGTTGTGGAGTCTCCCTTTCTTATACTATTCTTAACTTCCCCTTGTCTGCTTTGTTCCTATTATGCTTCTTAATCCCTGCACCATTTCCCCATTCTGCCCCTTCCCCCTCCCACCTGATAATCCTCCAAATGATCCCCATACCTGTAATTCTGTTCGTATTCTAGTTTGCTTAGTTGGATTTTGTTTTTATTTTTTAGATTCAGTTGTTGATACTTGTGAGTTTCTTGTCATTTTATTATTCATAGTTTTGATCTTTTTCTTAAATAAGTCCCTTTAACATTTCATATAATAATGGCTTGGTGATGATGAACTCCTTTAGCTTTACCTTGTCTGGAAGCACTTCATCTGCCCTTCCATTCTAAATGATGGCTCTGCTGGATAGAGTAATCTTGGTTGTAGGCCCTTGCTTTTTATCATTTTGAATACTTCTTGCCAGTCCCTTCTTGCCTGCAAAGTTTCTTTTGAGAAATCAGTTATAGTCTTATGGGAACTCCTGTGTAGGTAACTCTCTGCTTTTCTGTTGCTGCTTTTAAGATTCTCTCTTTATCTTTCAACTTTGGCATTTTAATCATGATGTGTCTTGGTGCGGTCCTGTTTGGGTCCAACTTGTTTGGGACTCTCTGTTCTTCCTGGACTTGTATGTCTATTTCCTTCACCAAATTAGGGAAGTTTTCTTTTATTATTTTTTCAGGTAAGTTTTCAATGCCTTGCTCTTCCTCTTCTCCCTCTGGCACCCCTATGATTCTGATGTTGGCACGTTTAAAGTTGTCCCAGAGGTTCCTACACCTTTCTTTGTTTTTTGTATTTTTGTTTCTTCTTTCTGTTCTGGTTGAATGTTTATTTCTTCCTTTTGTTCCAATCCAAATCATTTATTTAAATCCCAGCTTCCGTCCCTTCATTGTTGGTTCTCTGTATATTTTTCTTTATTTCCCTTTTTGTAACCTTCATTTCTCCCTTTATTTTTAGTTTTTGCCACACTCAGTGAGTTCTCTGAGCATCCTTATCACCAGTGTTTTAAATCCTGCATCTCATAGGTTGGCTGTCTCCGTTTCATTTAGTTTTTTTTTTATGGGGTTCTGTTCTTTCATTTGGGCCATATTTCTTTGCCTCCTCAATTTGGTAGCCTCCCTGTGCTTGTTTCTGTGCATTAGGTAGAGCTGCTTTTACTCCCTGTCTTAGTAGCGTGGCCTGTGTAGCCAAGGCACCTGTAAATTGTGTGGGGCGGAGCCTTAGGTAATCACCAGGGCAGGGCAGCCCGCTTCACTGCTTTGTGGCTCTGTGTGTGGTAGGGGGCTTGGAAAGGGACAGTGCCACTGCCTGCCTTCTGGTGACTTGCCTGGTGTGCGCCCCGTTTCCAGTCACTTCACCCACTTCCCGTATGTGATTGGTGCCCTTCCACCTGCTGCCTTGGGGTCTGCGCATGTTCTGAGACCATGCAGGCCCTTTAAGTGGCAAAAATCTGGCAGTTTCTTCCACTGCCCCAACACCACTGGTTTTTACAGCCGAAGGCAATGGGGATTTATCTTCCTGGTGCTGGAACCCTGGGCTGTGCTGTCTGGCCTGGGGCTGGAATCGCTTACTCCCAGGGTGTCCCTCCCAATTTTTACCCACCAGACATAAATGTGGGACTGTCTGTTCCGCCACGGCTGCCGCTTCTTTACACCACACCGCCTCTCCACCCCATCTCCATGACTCCACCCTTCCTGCCTGCTTGGATGAGTGCGGCTTCTTTAAATCCTTGGTTGTCTGACTTCCATATAGCCCAATTTTCTGATGCTTCTGGTTGTTACTTGTTTTTGAGGTCTGGTTGTAATGCTTTCTATGGGTGCATGAGGAGGTGAAGCATGTGTACCTACAACTCCATCTTGACCAGAAGTCCCTATAGGATTTCAATAAAGAAATACAATCATGTTAGTTTTCAGTGAAGTAGAGTGAAAAAGTGTCATGGTGTCATTAAGCAGATAAGCATAATTGTATATTTCCCCCTGAGCTAGTAGATGCTGTTTAAGTTGATGTAACTTTTCTAAATTTCTTTTGAACTTGGCAAGATCAAAATTTCATGAATCCCAACTAATTAAAACCAGACTGGCAAGATATCTAAGTCTTAGGCTGGGATGGGAAGGAAAGCTTCTTCACTTTCTAGGTGGAAACTGCAGTACTCCCTGAGTATTTCTGGCTTGCTGCCCTCTGGCAGCAAGAGAAAAGGAACTCTTCCTGCCTCCTTGGGGCTGGTGAGGGCCAACTGACCAGTTCTGGCCAGTCAGCTGGGGGTGAAGATAACATGTGTCTCAAAATTCAAACTTTAATTGATGGTGAGAAAATGTTTAGTCCTTCTGGCCCAGCCCCTGGCCACTTACCAGAAAATGATGGCACCATTATCTTAAGTCCCAGAGTGAATATGACTCAGGCCCTCCAGCCATGGAAAGAGCCCTAGCTAATCTCTGTGCAAGTGGCAAACCTTTGTGCTTTTAAGCCACTGAGAGTCTGAGGTTAGTTGTTATTGAAGCCTACCCTTGCCTATCCTGACTGATAGAACAACCAGGAAGAAAAAGAACGTTGTTTCTTGCACTCAGTAGGAATAACTTATCAGAACCTGCTTGATGCTATTAAAAGGCTTGGAAACATTCCTTCACTGGGGTAAATAGGTTTTCCATTATGTAGCTTGGCCCTCTTCACTCGCTCCCTTTGCAGATAGCATAAAGGTCAACCTTAGCCCAGCTAGCTGTCTATGAATTTATTTGGAATTCTCACTGAATGGAGTTGAAAAGAAGAAACATTTTGTAGTTTCTCTGAAGTACATCGGTGTTCAGGCATTCGAATGGCTCAGATATGCTGCTGGTTGCTATGACAGACAAGGAAGTAAATAGGGAGGAAAATATTAACATTATTGAGCACCAGCTGTTTGCCAGGTGATCTGGACCAACCAGTCTTTCGCGTACTTCCTAAGCCCAGAACCCCAACCAGGGTAACCGGGGCCTGTAGTCACGGGCACCCGGCATTTCTGCACAGTTCTAGGGCCTGACGCATGCACTTTATGTCTTTGTTTTCCCGAAGGACTTTGTTTGGTCTTTTGGCTCCAGCCTTGTTTCTCAGGGTGCTGGTTCCCCCACGCCCGCTCCCCTCCCCCACAACACCTTTGGCCGCACGTTTTCTTATATCCTCAAGGCAATCTTTTCTCTCGCACTTCTGAGCCATGGCACTAGCTGTTCCCCCTTTACTGTTCTCCTGGCCAACTCCTACTCATCAGCTTAGACGTCGTTTTCTCCAGGAAGCCTTCTCTGAATTCTTGGCCTAAGGAAGGTTCCCGCTATGGGGATTCACCCAATCTGTGCCTATCATAACCCTCAGGGGACTCATCTGTACCATACATGACACCTGTCAACACACATGACTCTCAAGTTCAACACGGCTAGATGTGGAAGTACAGACTCAATATGGTATTATTAATATAAGGTTGAAAAGCATGCATAAACACTGCTATATATTGTTTAAGGACATACACACATTCCTTAGTGAACTATGAAGAAATACATGGACTAAAGGATGTGTCCATTCGTCCACAGCGGGATGGATTAGCAAAAGGCACACGGGGCCTCAGTGGGCGGTAATATTTACCTCTCCACCCGGTGTGGTTAGCAGTGCTGGTGTCCCCTCCCCGCCAGGGCCCCAGTCCCTTTGCCGCTTTCGCTTCTAACTCCAACTCTGGCGGCCCCGTGTGGTCAGGTGGAAATTACCCTCCAAGGACAGCCTGAGGTCACACCTTTGCTGGGCTTCCACCCGTCCGTGCCCTCAGGCCCCCGCTCCATTCCCATCCCCCCTGGGAGCACAGCCTTCATGAACCCAACCTGAGGCGTGGAGGGGGTCGATCACCCAGATTCCCAGCCTGCAGCCCACGGGAAGGGCAGGGATAAGGAGCAGCTGGCAGGGGAGGAGGTGGAAAAGACTTCAAGGAGTAGATGGAAGACGGAGGGGAAAGATGGTCAGGTCCCTACGTAAATCTACACATTCAAAGTGATCCCAGTAAAAACACCAAATCATTTTTGGAGCTAGATTCGTTTTAGTTTCACGCAAAAATAAAAAAACCATGATTTGGGTGGTAGTTTCACTTAAAAATAAAACAGCAATGATTCAGGAGAGCTGAAAGGAGCCAGGCAAGGCAGGAAGGAGGGAGGACTCTGTGATAAGCCAAGCGGGGTTGAGGGGAAAGCCCCCGCGTGTGGAACGATTTGTGTGTGTGTGTGTGTGTGTGTGTGTGTGTGTGTGTGTGTGTGTGGCAGTGGCCGAGGTGAGACAGGAATGTCAGGGGATCCTCCAGCCTTTCAAAGGGGCCAGATCCACAAGCTCCTTAGAAAGAGTGCCCTGGTTTCCCGCTGGGCTCTTAGCGCTGACCCTGGTGCTGAAAATAGCTTCCTGGGGGCAGAGTTCTCTTTGGCAGGAAGGATTCCCCCCACCCCCACCCCCACTCCTCCCCCTGCCTCAGGCAGGCCGCAGCAGATTTCTGACTTCTAAAGGAAGGGACTGGTCAGGGTACTCCGAGGGGCAAACCTTGAACTGGTCACTCGGCAGTGGAGCCCTGAATTGTCCCGGGGCCGTGGGGACAGCAAAGCCCTGACTGTGAGATAACTGGGAGCAAATGCTCTCTTGAAGGAAAGCGGGACTCCAGCAGGGGCTAAAAGGGACTGACTGACAAGGCTGGAGTGGGAGCACAGATGACATCCTGCAGTCCAGGCAGGAGAGACACAGAGACAAGTCCATGCGCAGGGTGAGCCCCAATGAGCCGTGTTTATGGACTCGGCTCCAGGAACAATGCCAGCCATTGATTCGTCCACTCATTGAATTCAACAAGTATGTGTGGAGGGTCTGCCACGTGCCAGGGAATACACTTCATTGAATGAAAGGGACAAAGGCCTCTGTCCATGGAGTTACTTTCCTGTGGGGATGGTGGGGGCGGGGGTGCAGGTGGGAGGTAGACATCATAAGTAAATACAGTAAAGGGTGGGAAGAATGACAGCACAAAAGAGAAACTAGAGCAGAGGGAGAGATGGGGGGTGTTGCAATTTTATAAATAGGGTAGGTTTTATTGAAAGGTGACATTTGAGCAAAGCTGTGAAGGAGGTGAACGAGTGAGTCACCCAGGTATCTAGGGGATGAAAATTGCAGGCTGAAAGGACAGGCTGTGCAAGCATCCTCAGGTGACAGTGTGTCTGTGTGGTTGAGGTACAGCGAGGAGGCCAGTGTGGTCCAGGCAGAGGGAGTGGGAAGGGGGAGGGGGAGGGGGATGGGGAGGGGGCAGGGCACACAGGGTCTCATGGCCACTGTAGGGTCTTCGGCTCTTCCTCTGAGTGTGATGGTGAGCTGCTCCCATTCCCTGCGGCCACTGTACTGAGAAGAGACAGTAGGGGACAAGGATGGAGGTAGGGGGACTGCAGAGAGGCAGCCCAAGAGCCCAGGGGAGCGGGTTCTGAAGGCAGAGCCAGGAGCTTGCCTGGCAGATGGAAAGTGGGGGTGAGAGAAAGCGGCATGAAGGATGGTACCCTGGTTCTGGCTCGAGCAACCGGAAGGAAGGGGCTGGGAAAGAACGGGGGAGGAGCTGGTGTGGGGGAGGACGGGAATCAGGGATCCTGATTCCAACTTGGTGGGTGCGAGCTGCCTGTTCAGCATGTTGAGTAGGTATACAGCTGGTACTCAAGTCTGGAGTTGGCGAGACGAAGTGGGGAGTCATTGGCACAGAGATGACATTTAAAGTCAGGAACATGTGCTATTCGCCAGCTACATGCTCCCAGGCAGTTGACGTGAACCAAAGCCTTCCAACGTAGTTACGGTAGCTATTTCCATTTTTCAGATGTGGAACCTGAGGCTCGGAGGGAAGGGACCTGCTTGAGGTCTCACAGCTCACAGATGGCAGAACGGAGCATATACCCGGTTACCAGGCTGAGGGTCTGCTCCTGGCCTCTCGGCTTCCAGTGACCCCCTTGCTAATCTTCTATGGCATGCCATGTGCGAGACATGGATAGAATTTGGTTTGAGGGGTGAGTAGGACAGAAAAGAAGAGAACAGGAGCAGCAGGCAAGCCACACAGTGAGGGAACACGCTGACCCTCAGGCAAGGTGAACTCTGGGGAGCCTCGAGATGAGGCTGAAGAGGGAGGATGAACCGGACTGTGGTAGGTAGGCATGAGAGACTGGCCTGAGGCGTTTCAAATGGAGGGGGAAGGAAGCGGGGAGCCATTGATGGTTCTTCAGGAGGGGGGGCTGTATGTAGTGAGGGCAGCCCTTGAGAGAGACCTATCAGACACAGGCCTGCAGCCTGGACAGGGCCAGCAGGGGCCAGAGGAGAGGAAAGCTGCTGAGGATTTGGGCTGAGCAGGTGAGAATGAGTAAGACAGGAGGAAGCTGAGCATCACCCGAGGACATCACTGAGCACCATTGTGGGGGCTGGAGGCCAGGAATGAGTCAAGGGCACAGTTCCAGACCAGTGGGGCAGAAAAGGAGGTGCAGAATGACACTGGCCTGAACAGCAAAAAAGGGAAGTTGGTTGAGATGGAACTCATCTCGTCTTACATGTTCTTGCAGCTGAGTGAACCAGTGTGGGTGACAGTCTGCACAGAGCTGGATGGACTGCAAGGCAGTGAGAGCTAAGGCCTCTGCCAGCACAGAGCGCGGTCCAGGAGGGTGTGTTTGATCAGTCACTAGTCAGGGCTGGGGACAGAGATTTAGGAAGCATCCATTCGCATGTCAAAGGCCTAAGTGGATGACATGAGAGAGGGAGAGTGGGTGGCTTGAGGAGGAAACAAACCCTAAGACAGAGCGCCAGGCACGCTTCTGCCACTTGCCGGCTCTGTGTGTTTGGTCACCAGTTTCTTTGTCTGTAAAATGTGGATAAGGGTTCTTACTGCCCAGGGCTGCTGGGGGAACAATGCAGACGGAGAGACGTAACGTTGAGCACCCCCCGCCAGCCTGTGGTGAGAAGGCAAGGATGTTACTGAGAAGGGAGACCCACGGAGAGCTCAGCCGGGGAAGAACCACGTGCCGAGTCCCGGGTGGGAAGGATGTCAAAAAGGGCAGGGGTTCCAAGGATGAAAGAGAGATTCCCCGAACCAGCTGAGACCCAGAGCTTTACAGACATCACCTCAGTGAATTCTCCCAGCAGCTAGCAACATGTCCACTTTATAGATAAGGAGAACGAGGTCCACAGGCTTGACCTTGGTCACACAACCAGGAATAGGTAGGAAAGGAACTGGGACCACGGCCACAGGTGAAGCTTCCAGAACACCTGCTGGTAACCACTGCCCCTCAGTGCCCTTTGTGAGGGGATGGTGAGTCCAGGGGGTGGCCTTGGGGGTTTGAGAGGCCCAAGAGAGAGTGGTGTTCCTAGAATTTTGGATCAGAAACCACATTACTAGGAATTAAATCACACGTGGGCCGAGAGGAAACAGTAGTGGGAAGTGTAGGTTACGTATTGGAGAACTCTGGTCATGAATGAAAGGAGAAATAGGAGAGCATGTTGGGTGTTAGGAGGAAGGGGTGTGGGGTCAAGAAGAGGTGTTATGGGAGCGGAGAGGCTGGATCACGTCATCGGCACGGGGGAGGAGGGCCACGGGATGGGAGGGCGCGAAGAGCCAGGAGCTGGGACTGAAATGACGGGAGGAGGCCCTTTGGGATGAAAGAATGAAGGAGGCCACAGAGGAAAGTGGGAGCTAAAGGAAGAAATGAGGGTTTAAGCTGCAATCCGGACAAGGATGGGGGGAAAGCCACAGTTGAAGCCATTGAGGTTTGGCAGAAAGCAGAAATGGCCGCAACCCACAAGGATGTTGTGAACTAGACGGGGAAGAAGCCAGATGCCTTGGTTGGGTTCCTCTGCCTCATCCAGAAGGAGTCAGGGATGTTTCATGGACCGGTGGACACACTGGATCAAAAATAATGTACTGGGGCGAAGGAGCCCCTGGGAGAGGGTGCAAGCTGGACCTATTTGTTGTACATGTCCATGCATTGATCGATCGTCATCCATCAACCCGTTCACACACCCTTCCTTCCTTCCTCCTTCCATCCTTCCTCCCATCCATCCACCCATCCCTCCATCTACCCATTCGTCCAACTGCCCAACCTCCTCACCCATTAAATAAAATACTCTATTCAGCGCATTCTGGGTGCTCAGTCCTGTAGGTACGCGTCGGAACATAAAAGAAATCCTGTTGCCAAGGTGCTCACAGCAGCAAGCCAACAACCGCAGTGCGCTGTGGAGAGAGCTGGATGGGGAAGTTCGTTACGAACTGTGGGGACACAGGGAAGTGGGGGCTGAGGGAGGAAGTGAGGGTGTAAGCTGCAATCAGAAGGAGGCTGGGGATGAAAGGAGGTGGGGGTGAGAGAGCCGAAGAATGTTCTAGACAGGAGGAACAGCCTGTACGGAATGCTGGGTGTCACTGAGGGCCCGGCATTTCCCCAGAACCGAAAGAGGGTTGGTCAGAGCAAAGAGACATGGTGGGTGGCAGGGAGGGGAGGAAAAGTTGACGCCGGATAAATCGGCAGGAATCTGGGCTTCGTTCTGAGAGTCGTGTGGAGGCGTTGAAGGATTTTTGAGAGCGGAGAGCCTTGCTCAGCTTTGTGTTTCGGGGAGACCCCTGGGCTCTAGGGCGGAGGACAGACTAGAGGGACAGGCCTGGAAGCTGGGACATCAGTGTGGGACTGTGGTCCAGCAGAGAGATGGAGAGGGTGGCCCTGTCGATGGTGAGGAGACAGATTCAGGACACAACTAGGCGGTCAACTCCGCAGGTCTTGCTGATTGAAGGTGGGAGGTGAGCTGACCCTCATGGTTCTGACCTGAGGAACGCAGCTGGCCTTCTAGGAAGGACGGACTCATCAGTGAGCACGCCAGGCCCTTGGGACAGGGGAGCGGGGTGTATTTGGGGATTGGGGGATGGTAAAAAAAATTTGGGACCTTCACGTCTCAGTCCCCATGGGCAGGACAGGGTGAGTTTAGCTTCAGCTGTCAGACAATGGAGCTGAGGAGATGCTACGTGAGACCCTGGGCAAGTCACTGCCCCTCCCGGAGCCTCAGCTGACGTGGGAGCAGCCTGGGCTGAGAATATTTGCCATCCCTGTGACACTGTCGTGTGCAATTTGAAGATGACAAATTGCTCCCGCCCCAGCAACCTGTTCCCTGCTCTGCAGCCTGGGGCTAAGTTCTCGGTGTTGTGACAGCGGTGTCCCTGGTCCCCCACCCCAGCCCACAGTAGAGCCAGGGGTGGGGCAAGAACCCTCATTCCTGCCCTTTCAGGGTAGAGGACCCAGAACCTGGCTGGTCCAGCCCCTTCAGCCTGAAGCCGAGTGGGTAGGTAGGGGAGTTGTTTCCCTCCAGCTGGTTTTACCCCAATGGGACCCCCCTGCAGCAGCAGCCTCTGGGCTGGGACAGGAGTGTCAGGTGCACAGACAGGGTGTCTGGCTGGCTTGAGTCAGAGGTGTTGAGACAGAGTCACGACTGCTGCTTCCCCTCACTCAGACCCAATTTCCCTTTGACTGCTCTCCTACCAGGCCGCGTCTGGCTTGTCTCCCTGCCTCTGACTGTGTCCTTCCTCCACCAGGACCCTCCTATCCCCTGCGGTCCCTCACTGCTGCCTCCTCCAGGGAGCAGCCCTGATCCCCCTCCAAATCACAGCACTGGAACGGTCTCAAGGCCTTTAACCCAGGCCCCAGGTCTATGACATTCCATCTGGAAGGTCCCTTAGAATCTGTTTCATAGCTGGAAGAAGCAAGGAGGAATCAGTCGGTTAATTTCTAGTGAGGAAAACACCTACAAAATGTCCCTGGTCCCTGTGGCCTTCCAAGTAAGGCCAAGAGGTGTGCTTGGCCCTCCACCCTCCACAGCGTCTCCAAGGCCCCTGCTCAGTCTCACCTCCTTGCCCTTTGGTCCTGTACCAATCAGCCAAGCCTCATGGGAAGGCCACTGAGTGCAGGGCACTGTGCTTGGTGTGCAGATACACGTGGTGATGAGCAAAGCAGACCCACCCCTGCCTGTCCTCAGGCAGCTTGCTCGATTGGATCACACCCAGGCCCCTCTGGCCACCAGAGTGTCGTGCTGTTTCCCTCAATTATCTTCGCACATTCCCTCTTCGGCACCTTTCCTAAACACTTCCCTGATGTGGAGTGCCTGTCCCTCCTTCTCTTGGTGTGAATCCTTCCACTCACAAGGCCCAGCTCACTGGCCTCCGCTTCCAGGCAGTCTTCCAAGTTGGCCAGGAGCATCCTCTCCCGACTCTGGGCCCTGGGCCCTTTATCTTACGTGCAGGACCTGCATGTCCCTATGTGGAGCCAGGCCTTGTTCCTCTAGCCCCACCAGCTCTGAACTCCTGCTACAGCAGGGGCTGCATCTGACCTCTGCCAGACCACAGGGCCCCCCATCCCCCTCCCCGCACAGCCAGGCACACAGCAGGCACTCACTAGAGCACTTGCTGCCCTGTTCGCAAGGCAGCCTGCACAAAACCAGAGCTATGCAGACCTTCTGTTCCTGCTGTTGTCACCCGTTCCCTAGAAGGGACAGGGGAATTTGGGTCCTTCTGGAGAAAAGTTCTGAATCTGTGTCAGGACCAGGGGGACTCAAAACCCAGTCGGGAGTTTCCCCAGCAGTGTGGGCTGGGGCTGGGGCCTCTCCATTAACAAACTGCTACTCATCACTGTAACAGTCCCCTGTCATCCAGCACAGCACAAAGCATTCAGGGACAACTGTGACCGTGGGCAGAAGCCAGGGGGAACAGAGAGGTCAGCAGTCATGTGCCCTCCGCCTCCTCTTAGGCCCCAGGACCTCCCACCTGGACTTCCATATTTTCTCTGGGCCCAAGGCTCTGTCTCTAGGGCAGAGCTCCCCTCCCCCGAGCCAGAGTCTCCAGGGCTCCAGCACCCGTTCTCCTGCCCAGCCTGGCCTCCTCTGGCTCAGCAGGGTAGGGATTGCTGGGTGCTCCTCTGTTGGAGGTGGAGCTTGCCCCACACCTCTGCAGGAAGCTGGTGTCAAACATGAGATGGGCAGGAGGCCCCCCATCCCCACCCCTCCACTGCATGTGCCTGGGGAACAGAAGACATGGTCCAGCCAGACAGGGGGGCGAAGAACAGGCCCAAGCTGCAGCTTGAGGAGTGGGTGGGGCTAGGGGTGGTCTCTGGCAGGTGATGGTGTTACAGAAACAGGGGAGTCCAAAAATCCCCGGAGTTTGCGGCTGGGGGATGGAGAGAAGGAAGCTGCTTTCAGAATGCCTCCACACGCCTGAGGCTGGTGGCTGGTGTCTTTCATTATGCAAAATTGCTTGGATGCTTCCAAGGCCTCAGGTGGATGGGAGGAGTCTTGAACCAGGGGACGGTATGGAAAGCACACAGAGCCTGCGTGGGGTTCTGTGAATGGTCAGAACTGTTGGCAACACCCACTGCGTCAGAGGATGCAGTCAGGGGTATATAGGCAGCTGCGAACACTTTAGGGGGACGGCGCTCTCTGGGGCTGTCTCCCTCGCTGGCGGGTGTTCGCAGGGGTGCTCTGGAGAAGGAGGGGAGATCCACGCGGTTTACAGAAAGAAGACAGTTTGCAAGGAGGCTGAGAATCCTGGCGGTTTTGTGTTGAGAGCTGAAGGGCACCACGGCACAGAAAGGACCTCCCCAATCAGATTGAATGATTGGCAGCCGCTGGTAAAGCTGAACTGTGTGTGGGAAGTAGGGAAACGGTGTTTCTGACCTTCCTAAAACTGGCTAGGTTTGGTGGGGGGAGGTAAGGATATGTGTAACTGTTAAATAAACAATTTTCTTTTCACTCAACTGAAGTATTAAGAGTTGTAATTCTGGCGGCGGGCAATCGGACCCCTAACTAAAGAGCCCGTGGGTTTGTTTTCAATTGGAGCAGCCCAGGGGTTCTATAACAATGGGACCCTAAGAGAAGCAGAGAAATGTGAGGTCCACTAAAGGAGCACCCCATCTTTCTCAGACCTACCATCTTGGTGGGGCCCCTAGGAGAGTTCAAATGTCTCTCCAGGTGATGCATCTGAGGCCTAGAGAGGGTCTGTGAGCTACCTAAGGTCACACAGAGAGGCGGTGAGAGAGGATCCTGCCCACAGGGAAGCTCTGCCATGGACAGGGCCACCCCTCGCCCCCCAGGAACTGAAGCAGCCCCAGCCTCCCAAGGTGGCCCCTGGTCGGGAGGAGGAGCGCCCGGCTCTTGCCTCCCGGGGTCTGCTGCAGTACCATGGTTTCCTCTCACGGGTTCGCTGTGAGGTTACCATCACCATCTGAGGGCCTGCTCCTGCTAGAGTTGGGTTTCAACTAGCAGCACCTGCTGCTGTTATCATCACCAGTCACGGAAACTGAGTAATAGCTTGATGATCAACACAGAGCTGATGGGGAGAAGGCAAAATGCACCTGACACCGCGCTGCTGGGGCGGGGCCATTCCGAGCTGCCCCCAGGCTCCCAGGGCTAGGGTGGCGCCAGGCCTAGGTCCCATGTGTCCAAATCAAAGCCCAGAGCTGCCCTGCTGAGGTGCTGCCCCCCTGGGGGGTGGGCGGGGTCTCTCACCCAATTAAGGGACTCTCCTAATTCGGCCCAGGGGAGCCCTAAGCAGATGACTGACCACTGTCTCGGGTGACCGGCGAGCTGACCCGATGCCGTGATGGTGTGGTCCATGGGCTTAGTGGAAGTCTGCTCGGGGCCCGGCTCAGGTCAGACCCTGACCATGTGTGCGACGCAGACTTGGCTCTGCTGGGAGCCGGAAGCGTCACAGTTTATGCGTCTTTTCGTCCTTTTCTTCAGCCTGGAGTGAGAGGCTGCATGTGGGGGAATGTGCTTCCCAATCAGTACAAATGCAAATGTGGGCTACATGATGATTAAAAACGGTCAGGTTCTGGCCTTCTGTGGCTCAGGGGAAGACCCTGAACTTGAACTTGGGGAAGGGCCCACAGCCAGAGTTGGCTGGGCCTCAGGCCTTCCTCCAGCTGTGATGGAGCTGTGGCCCTCCATGCAGCCGGCCAGTCCCACGAGAAGAGGCCTTCCTGCACCCTGGGCTCCTCTGGGCCCAGGTTAAGCAGCCTTTGTGGGGCCTTGTTTGGCTGTCCTGCTCCCAGGGCACTGTGCACAGGGGAGGCTCAGAGAAAGATGCGCCTCATTTAGGATAAAGCCTTTTGTGTTCTTCTAATAGAGGAACCAAGAAATGTCCCTGCAAAAAGGAGAAGTATGTCATTGCCGTGACCCCTGGACACATACCCCACCTCTGTCCCCAGTTGAGTGCCCACTCTCTGGAAAGCCACAAACATTCCAAGCCTGGACTTCTACTGAATCATCCCAAATTCTTTGAAATCCACTGGTCTAGGGAAGGGTGGGAGGGGTAACAGGTGATGGGAGGCGGAGCAAGAGCCCCAAAGAGTTTAAATAGGTCACCTCCACCCTTGACTCTCATCCTGCCTCCCCTGAGCAGAGGGACAAACACGAAGATTCCTTCTCCTGGGCTCCCGGCACCATGACCCCACTGAAGATGCTGCTGTTGGTCACCCTCATCCTGGGGGCTTTTCTGCGGGGCACCCATGCAGGTGAGAGCAGAGGAGGGGAGGGGCGGGCCCCGAGGCCATCGCAGCGGCACACACACAGCCACAGACACTGTGTCACACCTGCGCTGCCTCTTCCTCTGTAGCTCGGGGGACCAACGTGGGCAGGGAGTGCTGCTCCGACTACTTCAGAGGAACCATCCCTTACAAAAAGCTGGTGTCATGGTACATGACTTCAGACGAGTGTCCCAAGGATGCCATTGTGTAAGTCTGCACCCCGCCCCCTGATCCTGGGAGCTGGGCCTGGGAACGGGCGGACCCTACAGCTCCCAGAAGGGCCACTGGAAAAAGGAAAGGAGAGGGTGGCCTTAGCTGTCCCCTTCATCACCCTGGCCCTGCTTCTATACCCCACACTGCAATGCTGAAAGGCCCAGGCCATGAGGCCCACCCCCTTGGTTGATTTATGGGAACACTGAGGCCCTAAAAGATGGTACAGTCCTATCACACAGGCAGTCACAGGGGGTGTCATCACTTCCCCCGGCCTGGGTCTGTGTACTCCTAGTACCCAGGCTCTAGGTACGCTGGGCAGAATGAGGTGGGGGGGCAGAAGGCCCTATGGCTCTGACTCTCTGGAAGGGTCAGGGTCACTGAGGACAGAGCCTGACATCCCAGACTTCCTCCTCCTGACACTGACTTTAGCAAGTCCTGGTCAGGGCCGGGTGAGGCTGCCCAAGGCTCTGCGGGCCTTCCTGCCCTGACGCCCTGACGGTTTTCTCCCTCTGTGTAGGTTTCTAACTGTCCGGGGCAGATACGTCTGTATGAACCCCGCGGATCCCAGGGTGCAGAAGGCAGTCAAATTATTGTCATAAGTCACCAACTGACATGACCCCAGCATCCAGGAGTCCTGATTTCTCCCTGCACCATTTGGAAACTTCCAGTAGCCTTGCTGTTTACTGATCCAACCCCCAGCTGCCTGAGCCCAGTGGAGGCCCTACAAGGACAAAGAGGACCCCGTCCCCTTTTCCGAACTGGAGCTGTGGCATGGAAGGCTCCCGATTAAAGTCTTTCTCAGTCTGGGTCAGCGTGTTCTGTCCAGCCCAGGTTGTCGCCGCACAGGAAGGGCCCCGAGAGAACACTTGGTCCTTCCCTGTCTAGGTTAGAAAGGGAACTGAGGCTTAGGGGCCCCGGTGAGAGAGGCCAGATGTGGTGGGGCTGAGGGGGGTCCGTGGGAAGAGCAGGGCGGGGGTGGACAAGAGGCTCCGCAGACCCTCTGTGCTGGGCGCCGGCAGGTAGGGGTTCTGGGAAGCAACACGTGGGTTCTCTCTGGTCTCATCTGCCCCCTGAAGTCCCCCAGTCTCCTCCCAGACCAGCCCCTGTGCTCACCTGTGTTCCCCGGCCCTATAAGGGGCTGAGCAAACACCCCCTAAAGCATTGGATCCAATTCCACAGACGTTTCCAGGACCCTCCTTGCAGGGCTCTGCGGAGTGCTGGGGAGCTTCCTGGCCTGGGGGTTCCTGCAGCCCCCTCCCCAACTTGCGCACCTGTCACTCCAGAGCCTTTTGCAAGGCCCAAGTCCCTACCCCAGCCCAACCCCCAGACCAACCCCGGCCGGAGACCTCTGCCTGCTTCCGGCTGCCTGCAGTCCGAGCCTCCTGCCTGGCGTTCAGCCCCGCCCCCGCCACTCCAGTCAGGCCGCCCCAACGCACCCTCCAGCCTCAACCCGAGAACAGCCCACTCGATTCTCATTTCTGCAGATTCCCCCAGCTCTTAGAGGCTGTAGGGCAGCCCACCTCGCGACAGCCCGTTCTCCCATTGATGCCTGTGCGGGTCTATCAGTCCTGACTCCTCCATTAGGTTGGGGGGCTCCGTGAGCCACCCTGGGGACCCCACAGTCTAGCAGCTCAGAAGGGTGGAGGTTATGGACCACCACCCTTAGCTGGAGCCCTAGTGGGCGGGGGATGGGGGTCAGTCTTCAGATTCTAGTTCTGTCTCACTCTCCCGATTGGCCGTCGGCTCGCGGCTTCTCTCTCTAGGATGCTGTCTGGGGACAGAGGAATTTGGTCCTTCTCTTCCCGAGATTTTGTGACCTGTATTGTTTGAGGTTTCTTTCAGACAAAATTTTGCCTCTCGCTGCTCTCTTGTGGTCAATTCTCTCATTGCAGGCCGACCTAGCTCGCTATCCAGTAAGGGCAGGAATAAAACAAGAGTAATAATGAGGCTGGTGAAGGTGATCAGCTGGCTTTTCTGTGACCCCAGGGTCTCCTTGGCCACAGATGGGCTCTTCCCCTGCCTTGATCTCAAGGAATATTCCTCAAACGACTGCCTCAGACCCAGAATCTTAGGGGCACATCTGTCCAAGTTCTTTGTGGAAAAATGTCTGGATCCATGGGGCCCAGTTTGGCAGCTGGGAAGGCGGGCGAGGGGGGTGGGCAGTGGAGGAAAGATGATGGATGATTTCACAAATTTGAGGGGCAGACGTGGAGAAGGAGCCAGCAAAGGAGAGCAAAGATTCCTCACTCTGCAGGCCAGAGCTGGAAAGACTCAGGACATGCATTTATTCCAGTGCTTTGCAAAACTATCTTTAAAGAAGCAAAACCTTTTCCTCCCAGTGAAATCTTCCTCAGAGGCCCAGAGTGTAGACTCTGAGAAGCAGGGCTGCTGTGAGGACTGCGCTGGAGGGAGGGGCCCACGGCACGGGGTGCAGCAGAAGGGACCGGCCACCATGCTCTCCTGCAGAGTCACGTCAGCAAGGAAAGAGGCTTTGTTCTTTCTGGGCCAGTGGGCAGTCTCCTTTTAAGACCCAGGGTTTTACATGTGGGTGTTTCAGGTTTTTGAAAAAAATGCCTTATCAATACAAAATACATAATGTATGTGTAAGGCATATAAGCCGATAATAAACACCTGTATACGCATGTAGTAAGCGCACGCGGACCCACCACAGACCTTAAGAGAAACTTCCTGCCCCTCTGAGGTCCTTATAATCATCCTACCATCAACCTCGAGACAACTACGTCCCTGAATTTGTTGATCATTCTCCTTGATTCCCTTTAGTTGTTACGGGTGTGTATTTACATAATATATATGTATGTACGGTACTTATGTACGTGTAACCCCTAACAATATATTGATGCATCTTACATGTTTTTAAAACTTCTGAACTTTATATAAAAGGTGATAGATGTCACACACACTCTACTGTGACGTGCATTTGTGGCTCCACATCCTGAGATTCTTCCACGCCAACGTGCGTAGCTGCGGTGCCCCCTTTGCCACCGCGGGACAGCGATGCGGCTCACTCATCCATCCCCTTGTTAAGGGCCACGTGGATTAGTCCCAGGATCTTGCGATGGCAAATCGCACTGTGGTCAGCAGTTTTCAGCTTGCTTCCGGTGCGCGTGTCAAAGAATTTCTCTAGGGCAGTGGCTCTCAACCTTGGATGCACTCCCGCGTGAATTACCTGGGAAAGCTTTGCAAAAGGCTGGCACCCTAAGCTTCATGGCAGAAGACTGACTGAGCTGGTCTTTGGAGAGGAGGGGTCCCAAGCATAGATGTTCTTTGTTTTTCAGAAGCTACTCAGATGACTAATATGCAGCCAGTGTTGAAGCGGACACGATACGGTGTAACTGCCCAAACCAAGCCCCCCACCATGGGGAAGAGTTCCCACCTGGCTGTACCTTCAGCAATACCTGGTAACGGTTCCCTGGGTAGCTTTCCCCTCCCCCCACACTACTGGCCGGAGCAGAGTCACAGAGCAAAGCCTCCCTTCTGCCCAACAACCAGAGTGCTTGCTGCACACCAGGCTCCTCTCTGGGACTGGTCCTCCAGCCCCTACCTACCTGCACACCCAGAACCCGTTACGGTGGGTGGGGGGTTTGGTTTTGCAGCTCAAGGAGCAGGCCCGGCCTCACTTGTCCTCCCTCCTCTCCCTCCCGCATGCCAGCTCCGAAGCCCCCGCTTCCAGCTCTTCCCAGCTGTCACATGGCTCCCTTTTGGCCGGCTCCTAACCTCAAGGAAGATGCGGCCTGCTCGGCAGCCCACTCCGCTTACTGCTTTGGAGCGGTTTCAGGGAGAAGGGGGAAGCCCCAACTGTGTGCTGCCAGGTTCCAAGCAAAAGACCGTAGAGAGTTTACCAAAAAATGAAGATTGCCAGCTCCACCCCAGACCTACTGGCTCAGCACGTCCGAGGACAGTGGGCGCCTGCACCTTTAAGGGTGCTCAGGTGATGGGTGGCCGCCAGTCAAGCTCTCACCCAGTGTCCTCAGATGAAATATCTGAGTGGTATCTGAGACTCCTTTTGGCTCTAAAACCTCCCCTCGGAACTACCGTCTTCCCAAGTCACAAGGTGTGAGGACTGGCAGTCCCCACCCACCATGAACTATGCCAAGTGCAGCAGGCAGGACACAGTGTCCTCTCGGCCAGCGGGGGCGGGGACCCAGAATGAGGTCAGCGAGAGCTGGTGGCACTTGCCTGGGGCTCTGCCAAACCCACCCCAGGAAGCTCTCCGGTTTGGGAGCACCTGCCCTCGAACTGCAGGTAGAGACGCTGGCCCGCCACCTTGGCAACTGCAGCAGAAGCAACTCGGAGGCCCAGCATCTCCACAGATACGTGTGTTACCATGAAACCTAGTCTGGGCTGTCACAGCCCCCACAGGCCTAGCGGTTAAAACCAGACATGTACCCTCTCAGGCTCTGAGGGCCAGGACCCCCGGCAATGAGGACGGCCCGGCCCGCACAGGCCCTCGATCCCCCTTGACTGCCACCGAGGTCTGCTCTCAGCTCCCCGGTCCCTGCCCCTGGACCTCTGCAGATGGAGGCGGCCAGCTACCTTGCGGTTCTCCAGTTCTTTTAAAGGACCAGTGCTTACGTCAGGCCCACTCAGGATAATCTCTCCACTGAAGGCCCACCGGGGACTCTACATCCGCCAAATCCCCTCACGTTTGCCCCATGATGGAACCTAACCACAGCAGTGAGGTCCCATCGTGCTCCAAGTCCCGCTCACACTCCAGGGCCGGGCACCCCACAAGGACATGGGGTACTGGGGTCATCTTACAGCTCGGTTGACCACAGGGCCTTTGCAGTCAAACTAGAATCTAGCCACACCTATAACTGAAACCCACCAGCAGGGACAGAATAAGCAGATGCAGAGTCACGTTTCAAGGACTAATACCACAGAACACTTTTATTTATTGGTAAGACATAGAAAATCCAGGTCTTCTGAATCCACACCATCCCCCCAACTATTTGGCAGGATCCATTCCAAGCCTGTGTGGGAGGATAACAAGGAGGAAGGGTCTCCTGCTCAGAGAGTTACTGTGGGTTCAGATTTTTGTCCTGCTTCCTCTACATTCTCATCAACCCAGACCCTTCTAAAGGAGAAGGAGGGGCGCTGGTTCCTGAGTGCAGGGCCAGCCCCATCTGTGTGTGACACTAAGTCTCTCCAAAAACAGAGTTCTGTGTTCAAGCTGAGCTCGGGGGCTGCATCAGACGTCTCTCACACATGTACCCCTCTTCACAGCGGAAACGTGGAAGTGCACAAGTTTAATAGGAACTGCACATTAACAGAAGACACTACGAGGGCCGGGTGGGGTGTGGAGGCACTCTGGCTGTGATCACAGCCGCCTAGGACCCCACTGGTGCCCTGAGGTCCTCAGACACGTGATTCACATCACCGGAACCACGTGCTGAGCAAACCGCCAACTCCGGGAGACACGCAGTGGCACCTGCTGAGCGCAGAGGAGGGGCAGGGCCCTCTCTGTCACAGAGTGTTGATACGCGAGGAGTCTGCGCTCGGGGCGTCATGGCAGCATGGTGACACTGGGAGGGTGGCGTCTTCAGCACGCATTCCGTTTCCCTAACACTAGGCGAGGAAACCGGCCCGCCCAGGGTAACGGGTGCCCCATGACGCCTTGGTCCTGGATCCACAGCAGCACTATACACCCCTGCACCCCACAGCCAGCTTCACCCTGCCTATTAAGCACCCTCCCCGCGAATGGGTTTCCGACAGAGTGAGCAAACGCAGAGATGGGATCTGAGGGACAGGAGTCGGCGGAGGAGCAGATGTGTCCCGCCTAGGCGTCGTTGAGACTGCTGTTGCTCAGGAGCACCTGCTCCCCCGGCTTGAAGGCCGGCATCCCGAGGTAGGGGCAGCTGGCACAGCGGAAGGCGTCGCCCAGGTAGCACTGTTGAGAGAAGAGACAATCACACCAGGCTTATCGCAGAGACACGGGACGGGAGAACGGGAGCCCAAATTTCATAATATGGCCACAGTGGCCTGAAGGAAATGGCTGGGTGCGTCTGTAGGTCCAACGGGGACCCAGACGTGAGTTTTCAGATCTCCGGTTCCATGAAAACAACAGTCTAGAGACGCTCCTTAGGGGACTGTATTTCTATATTCTCAGCAGTTCAATCACAGCCCACTTGTCCAAACAGCTGAATAGCCTTCGACCCACCAGGAAGTAGGGAGAGAGGGACAAAACTAAGAAATGAGTCCCCCACCTGGCCATGAGCATGCTAACCCTCTCCCCCATTATGACCCACCCGCATGTTCTCACACATCTGCCTCCTATTAAATATCGGGGCAGTATACTCCTCACAGCTGGAGCTGATCTGTGCGTAATTTAGGATGATGTGCGATACCACTGGGAGTTTGGGGAATATTGAGTAATGATATTTACGTTTCCACAAGCCGACTTGGGTTGGGAGCTCATCTGGTCCCTGGACTTCTCTTTTTCCAGTTCTTCGGCAAGGCCACACGTGCTGAGGGAATCAGAAGCTGATGAGGGAGACTGGCCACCACCCAGACACTCCAAATCCCAGACAGTGCTGAAATGTGCTCTAAGACTTTTCTCTTTACACCAGCGTCTTAACTGAAACGCCTATGGGGCCAGGCAGACGAGATCAATGCGAGAGCTGCTTAGGGAGGCCGCGAGAGCGGCGGGGAACGAGACCTGCGGGGAGATGCTCTGCCTATGGAGGGCAGCCGCCCCCGAGCATTCAACTCTCCCCTCCACGCCCTGCGACCAGCCGAGGACGCTCATTTCACCGGGCAGCACAGTGTCCGGCTCTGCTCTGCTCTGAGGGGACAGCGTAGGGTGCGGTGAGCTCAGAGCTGCATACGGACAGCACCCACTCCCTGACCGTGCATTCCTGCCAGTCATCCAGTCCCTGCAGCACATGACAGCCCTGCCAGGTCTTCCAACAGTGGCATGTCCTTGGTTTCCTAGAACTCACTCAGGACTCTTCCTACTGACTTCCCGGAAGCCGCTCTTACGGAGTCTCAAAGAAGCCAGACCACAAGACCCTGCTGACCGCGCCCTTCCCTGGGAGCCTCCACAGACATGGAGAACCGACCTCCCCTTGCCGGGACTTACTACTCAGCTCTTCACGGCTAAATAATACACTGTCTGCAGAGTCGCATGCAGTTGCTTAAATTATCAAAAAAGCCAAGAATGACTGATACAAATTTGGGTTGATAACCCCTTGTGGGGAAGAGGGAGCAAGATGCAGCCGAGAAAGGGCGCAGACGTGACTGCTGAGGTACCAGTAACGTTTCACAATGGAGCGTTATGTTTTCATTCGAGTGCTGCAATTCCTTGAGGGTCAGAAGCCTCTGGAAGCAGCATGCCAATTCTGCTTTTGCGAGCCCTTACCAGTTCTTGCAGGCCTTCCTCTTTTTCCCTTCCCCACACGCAGGAGCCCGCAGAGAAGCTGGGTCTGGCTTCTTCAAGTCTTCTGGGGCCAGCAGCTCGTCTGAGTCAATGAGATCCTGGAGAGCGTTCGAAGCAGTTAGTGACCCAGTCACGGTCTCTGCCACCAAGAAGCCGAGGTGGTCACAGGGAAGATGGCAGGTTTATGCCGTCCGTGTCAGGAAGGCACCCCCATCCTGTGTGGGCTGACCCTCATGTTCAAGCTGCCCACCACGGGGAATTAAATGTGCACAGAAGGCGCACCAGGTCATAAGGGACAGGAACTGACTTATAACGAACAGGTTAGGTGTGTGTGTTGGGGGGGCAGGAAGAGCAAAGAAGTGTTCTACAGGGTGGGGCAGACATGGGTTTACAGTTGTGGGTAGATGACACAGTTTATTTTTATGTTATAAATTATCAAATCATTTTCCATACAGATTACTGTAAACCTACGTCTGCCCCACCCTTTATATGAAGGGCTGTCAGGTGAAAAGGGGAATAAAATATTTACTCCATAATTCCAGAGAAAAGGGCCAATAATGACACATACATGATGTACTTCCTTGATAAACGTGTGGGCAGTGTGTCTGCAGTTCTATGAGGGCAGCTCCACAGCGGAGTCTGCCTGCCGCTGTAACGTGGGCAGCTGTAGAATGAAGGCTTTACTGCAGAAGCACTGATCAATGATGGAGAAGTTATTGCTTTGAAGACAATGAGTGTTCGTTGACTTGCCCAAAGGAGCCAAGAAAAATAGTTCAGCTGACAAACTTTCAGGTTTGCGCATGCCCACAAGAGTTCTTACTGTATCACGTGAAGTATGGGGAAGAGATGCTGTAAAGAAATTTAAAAGGCCACTACTAGGGAGGTTCCTTCTAATTCAAAAACGCCAGTGACAGGCTCAGCCATAATGCTGGGTTTTCACACCTATGAGTCCGGAGAGAGGAACCCCCCCACCACCCCGAGCTCCACACGTTCACACCTCGAGTGGGGCTAAGGGACCGCGGCGGAGGGACCCCAGCGCCGACTCACCGCGCTCTCATCCTCCATGTCATTGGCTGAGAGGGTCCAGAGTTTGACAGCCGCAGGGTCCACAGCAGGCTTCGCTGAGTCCAACCAACGAAAGAAAAAAAGAGCTCTACAAAGAAGCCCTCAACAAACTACAGGCAAACCGAGGTGCTTTTTAATGAGACTGCAGAGAACGTACTAGACTGAGAGCCAGAGGACCTGGGTTCAAGGTCTGGCTCTAGCGTCAACAAGAGGCATGACCGTGGGCCAGCCACCGTGATAGTAACAGAAGCCACCACTGGTTAGGCACCTGCTCTGTACCAGACACTACAGGACGCACTTTACATGCGTATCTAATTTAATCCTGCTAACAACCTTACGAGGTAAGTATCTGTCATCCAATTTTATAGATGAGAAAACAGATTTAGATATTTAGGCCACTTAGGAAAAGCCATAAATGCAATTCTGCCTAATGCTTTTATTTCCACTCCTGCTGCCTTCCCTTCCTGATCTCAGTCCCCATCCCGGAACGCGGGGCTAACGGTGCTCCCTGCACCTGCTGCAGGCGACGCAAGGTTAGATGAGAGCGTGCCACAGGGCCCCGCGGAGCGCACGGCCTCAGCCTCACATAACCTGCTACACACGAGGACACCAGCTCTAGGGCTGCCAGGGGTGGCGCAGTGCGGACGAACAGCAGACACAGGCCTCAGACCCCCCGAGTCTCTCTGCAGGCCGGGACAGTGAAAGGAAGGGAGGGATGGGGGAACGGGCTAAGAGCACCTCTAGAGATCACTGCACACTCCAGCCTCCCACAGACGTTGTCCCCGCCCATCCTGACTATGAACCCAAAGGTCAGGACTCCCAAGGATTTCTTGAAGACACAGGCTGGACAGTTAAAATGGAGCAGTGTGAACATCCCGATAAATGTTTGCATATCTTGCAGCTGGGAAACTTCTCTCAATTCAGGCATTAAAACAGGGACAGAAAATGCAAAGCAGGGTAAGGGAGTATAATTTTCTGAGCAGAAGAAATATTTTTTACAAGTGTCTCAGGATCCTCAAAGTCAGAAAAGCTGAATTTCCTGGCACAAAAGTAAAGGACACATGGGAAGAAAAGCAGGACACTCTTACCCACCATGACCACCCCCAGGAGGTCTTTGGGGCATAAATGTCAAAATTCTGGGGCCTGGAAAGACTTCATTACCTAAACTCTGTGACTCAGGCCTTCAAACTCAGGAAGCCCCAGTGCCTGACAGGGCAAAAGGGGCTGAACTAGGTACTATCTCTGCATTACTTCAGTTTGGGATCCGAAAATGCCCAGGAAAAGAGCACACTAAGCATTCCTGCACTTGGGAATGGCAGAAATTAAGGAAGGACTAACCTCACTCATATCTCTGGCTCAAATTCTAATGTGTCCTTCCAGGCCTATTCAGAAGAATGTCCAGTCTTACCTGTAGGAGAAGACTTCTTAGCAATGGAGAGCTTAAGTTGACTAGAAGAACCCACTTCAAAGTTGGGTTTTTTGCCTGTGATTTGCACAGTGAGCAAGCTGTCACCATCGTAACCCAGGTGTTCTTGGACAGACTGTCTCTCCTCGGGGCTCAAGGACTCCCGCTGCAGCTGGAATTCAAGACACCCAAAGGATTAGGGCTCCCTCCTACGAAGTGATGCTCCGTGTCCACCTACACAGGCCTCGGCCACAAACTGGCGGGATGTTACGACGCAGAGGGTCACAGCAGGAGACCGCAGGCATCACCCTGTGCCTCACAGCAGTTCCTCGCTGCTCAGAACCCTGCAGTGTAACTTCTGTCTACACTTTTACTTTGATCCTATCCCTTGAAAAATTTTAAAACTTACTAAACACCTATTAGGCATGAGGCACTGTGTGAGTCATTGTGGGTTGTGGTAATTATTATACAGACGTGTCAGCCATGGTCTTGTTGAACAGGACCCGAGCCTACAGCGGGGACAGTAAAATGTGTATCCTCAGAGGCAAAGAGCCACGGGGGGCAGGGAAATGCTGCTCTGCTCCTTGGGAAGTAGCAGCTGACAGTAAAAGCAGGAGAGCAGGTGGGGGTGCCGTGTCACTAAAACAATCCTAACCTGTGTGTCTAACAACCACAGAAGAGTTAGATATCATGGCCCACCTGCAGCACCGAATACCGTCCCGTCATTAGTAAGAACCAGGGGTCCTACACTGAGATGGATAAACGTCCAAAAAGCTAGAGACTGAACAATGTATACGTATGACCTCATTTACATTAAGAAATGATGTGCGTATAGTCCCACGAGGCTGTGTGTGTATATACGTACTTGCAAATACATTTTTAAAAGTCTGAATAGCCACACACACAAAAATGTACTGGTGGATTCCTCTGGGGTGGGAAGTGTGGACGAGGAGTGGGATGTCATTTTATATTTAATATTCTTCAGTATCAACTGAATTTTTATAAGCATCTCTTCTTTCAGAGTAACAAACAGAAAGCCTTGAACGAAAAAGAAACATAACGGATGGGCAAGAATAAATGAAGGCCCTTGGTCATGTAGCCAATCTGTGGTATCATGGCTGTCATGAAATAACTTACCTCTCACACAAGAAAAATTCAACATTCAAGGACAATATAGAAATACAAACACCTCTATTTAATGAAAATAATTCCATGGAACTGTCACAAATGGGATTTCCACCTCCCACCAACTCCCTGAGGATAATCCAGGGTTACCTACCCTTGGCCCCAGGGTTTGCGTCCATCCAGAGACCAGCGCTGTGTTCTGCTCTGAGCCTCAGCGGTCAGCACCACTGGTCCTGACACCAGAATCTGCCCCAGCCCCATAGTCCTGGCTGAACCTCTCCAAAGGAGATTTGTCCCAGAGGCTTTATTCTTGAGGCGTCATGTATCCCATAGGCAAAGCACTTCTAACTTATTTCCTAGTCCAAGCGACCTGATCACCTCACCTTCAAGGCTGCTACTTCTCCCTGATTCTCTTTGTATCGTCTGGCAGAGATACAGGGATCAGTGACCCAAAGTCTAAGCTCCCAGCAAAGACAGTGGTCTACCAACATACCTCTTTTACTTCCACCAGACCGGAAAGAGTGAGGGCCGAACACAGTTTAGATGCCGTCTTCACTTTGCTATTGTCAACTGCCAAGAGGAAAACCCCAATCAATAGCTTTATAGGCCAAACTATAAATAGGAAAAATAATATAGGCTCTATCTCAGCAGGCATTTAAACAATAATAACCTTTTATGTTTAATGTGTATATAGTTTAATTGATGGTATTTTCATTTGACTTGGTTATTCAAAATCCTCTTACCAATGCTCTTACGTCTTATATTACAATTCCATTATTATTGTTTCTTATCGTGCTCTGCTTCATGGAAATACCTAACCTTCCAGGGTTGTTAGATAACGACTGAGAAAGGCGTGCAGAAACTCTAAAGGAACAAGTACTGTATTCTCTCTTTATAGTTCTGACAAAAGACTCCATGCTTAGTCACCCAAGGTTACATTCCCAGCACAGAACACCGGAATGTGCTATACATACCAAGAGTATATATTTCTATATAAACATTTTTATACATTTCAAAGTGCTTTCATTTCTACTACCTTATTTGAATAACTCAGCACGTTTTGATGGAAAGTCTAGTAAAAAATGCTACAATCCAGAACCGACGAACTTCTTGACACTTTACCATCTGAACAAAAAAGAGAGCTTTTCAGTTCTTGGATTCTATCACTAGTTTCCCGTGAGTCGATAATCACATCATCTTCCCAGATTTCCAGTCACTATTTTTCAGGGAGGTCTCGAGGACCCTTCGCCTCGCTCCCCCATAGTAACATCCTACACACTCCTAGCACGATATGAAGACTGGGAAGCTGACGTAGGCCACAGAGCTGATCCAAACTTCACCAGTTTCACATGCACTCGTGTGTGTGCGCGTGGTTCTATGCAATGTTAGCACACATGTGGATTAGTGTAAGCACTACCACAGTCAAGATACAGAACGTTCCATGACCCCCCCTTCACAGCCTCACACAGGCCTCCCCTGGCGAGCACTAACTTGCTCTCCATCATCTGTAGCGGTGCTATTTCAAGAACGTCACATGAAAGTAATCAGATGGCAGGTAACCTTTTGAGACTGGCTTTTTCTCTCGCCATGACTCCCTTGAGATTCATCCGAGTTGCTGCACATATGAAGTCTGCCCCTTTTTTACTGTTGCCTAGTTTTTCATGGTACAGACACAGCAGTTTAACTACTCACCTGTTGAACGACACAGCTATTTTCAGATAGGTAGTTTCCTTCTACTTTACTTCCTAATGGGCCAAAGATGACAATTTCTTCGGATGTGTTGCTTTAGATTTTTATAATAATTTATCTCTAAGGAGAAGGTTCAGATATAGGAATATTGATCTCCAAATGACATTTGCTCAGAGAGATGCAGCGAAATAACCTCAAGATTCAACCCGGTTAAAGCCTAGTCTTTCAAATGAGGATGTCCTTACCTGCAGCTGTCTCTACTGGCTCTTTCAGAAAAAGACATCCTCCAGGCCGAAGGATCCGGGCCATCTCGGCCAAAATCTCAGCACTGTGCAGAGTGGTGCTTCCAGGAATTACACCCGATAAAATCACATCAAAGCTAGATTCTTTGTGGGCAGCTGGGAAGAAGGAAGATGCTATCAGCAATCACCTGGACCCCAGAGGCAATCTCCCAAGCCCCCACAAAGGCTACAGGCCTGGCCCTGTGGAATGCACACCCCCCTGCTCAGCAAATGCTATTAGACCACCGTTGCTAGCCAGAGGGTAAATGACGCTGCTGCCCTGCTCTCCCTCAGTCTTACTAAGTTCTTATCCTTTAATGTGCTCAGGGAAAGAAGTCATAAAGGGAGCTGGATGAAGAGTAAGCTTTAAAAAATAAGCATGGAGTACCTAATAAGAAACAAGAGCATGCTTACACAAATCACCCACAGCACTCCTGCGTCCACTATATCCCAACTGAAAACAACACGGGGACTGGCCATGATCATGTACCACCCAAAACAAAAACTCAGTTATCAAGGAACGACAGAAGTGCAGCGCTCCCTTCGAAACAGGCCCACTTGCCCCCGCCCCCACCCTGTAAAGACATCCCGGGTAGGTACTTACATTGCAACAGCTGGTCGACGTTTTCCACAGACACTCGGCCCTCGCTGCCGGTGAGCGCCTGCAGCTTGTCCACCAGATCTTTCAGAGCCTCCGTCGGGGAGGACTTATCCCAGACCACCGCCACAAAGTGGCCCGCTGAGATCCCGAAGTCCGCCATTCCTGCAGGGCTGTGGACCTAAACGCCACGGGCCAGAGGAGGGTCAACACTGAGCTGCGACAAAAGCGCAATTTCATCCATAAGGCACCAGCGAGTATGATTAGAACCACCAACCTAATTCTGACCGGGGAATGATGAGCACATTAGAAAATCATTATGTCCATAGGAGAGTCTGAATAAACGAACTCATCATCCTTGGTGAGCATCCCGACTTGGCAGTCAAGTAAAGAGATTGAAAGCGAAAGATTATTTTCTCTTTGCTATGACACAACTTGGCTTGACCAGAATACAAAACACACAGGACATTAATCAGGCAGAAGTATGACTCAGCAAGGAAGGCAAATAAATTGGTAGATACAACCCAACCACGGCTTATTTTTTAAAGAGACAAGTTATTAAAATTAGGAAATTGAACATTTTCTATTCCATCAAAATACGGTCAATGAACCAGTGATCAATAGCATATACCATGTCTTTAACATTTGATATCAGCCAGGCTGTTCAAAACACTTTCCATACATTATCTCCACTGAACTAGGTATTAATCCCATTTTACAGCTAGGAAGCTGAGGCCAATGGCTTTGCCCCGTCGCACAACCAGGAAGTGCTGTGTGGATAAAGTAAGAGCTGGGGTTTGAATCTAAGTCCGCGTAACTGAGTGTACAGCCCTTGCTTTCAAGCTTCGGAAACTTCCCCCTGTGGGTCAACTCTCTCTCTCACTTGATACTCAGATGCGTATAGAATGTGCCCACAAGGAAATCAGGTCAGGAGATAGCACCCTGCTCAGTCCTCCTTTCTTTCTTAAACATTAATGCCACACTTTCCAACTTAACGTGGCTCTCGTAAGTGCCGTAAAGACAGAAGCTGTGGAGGGGACACCAAGCATGAATGGGTCTCCTGCAGAGGGGGCTAAGCGACCGTTGTGCCACCACAGACACTATGGGACTGGATTTAAGCCACGTCCACTACACTCTTCCTCCTTTAAAAATGGTGACTTCAAATGACTTGTTCTTCTGCCTATGAAACACGCGCAGGGTCGCCAGTCAGCCTTCAGTACTACAGGACTTTGCTTTTGTTGATCATTTCCTCAAGGGGTAACTATAGGTTTTCTTTTCTGGAGCAAAACGAAAACTCCTTAGTCTTCTGGATGCAGATCCACGTGCATCTCCCACCTTTCCAAAGTGAACCCCACCTCGTTCTGTGAAACACCTTTGTACGTTCTCAATACCCTGCCTTCTACCTAGCTCCTTCCGTGCGGAATGCACACCCTTTCTATCCTGACCTGATCACAAGTCCCAGTAAAAGGATGACAAATGTTATCCAACGATCAGGATTCCTTAGTCATTGAATTATCGTTTTCAAATCCCTAAAATATGCACAATCACAAAATTAAAACTGAAGCTTTCTACTGTCACATGATACTGAGAAAGAAGCCTTGCAAATCTAAGGTGAGCAACACAGGGTCAAGCTCACGTTTAAGCAGCAGCCAGGGAAGATGGGAAGATGGATTGCTGGGTATGTAGTTATAAGAAACAAATGATCTGCTTCTAGAATGATGCTGAACCAGGCTCTCCTTTGGGACACTAAAGAGACAACAGGCTCCCTGCCCAACAGTGACTACCACAACCTTGCACTGTACTCAAAGAAAAATCCTCATGAAAGAACCAAGGGGCCAAAGGTTACGTATTAGCTACAGAAAAACAAAAACCCAGTCATCTGGACCTTTTCACCAACCTTTATGGAGGCGGAGCATTACAGAGCACAGGTTTTGAATACAGATAACCTGGGGTTCTATCTACCATTAGATTTTCTAGTTAATAGCTACGTGACATGAGTCAGTTATTAGCCTCCCCCTTTTCTTATCAATAAAGGAGGGATGACAATTTCACATTTCCAAGGCTGCAGTAAGAAATAAATGGGATGATAAATATGCAAGTCACTCAGCAGAGCCTAGCACACAAAGCTCGATGAAATAACGTTCTAGAAACAACTCTGAGGCTCCACTTCTTGAAGGCCGGGAGAAATGTCAAGCCTTTTTTTCACTGTCGGAATTACCCAGACTCAGAGCCGCCCTTCACGACCTCTTATCCAGCGCTCCAGTGGGACTGTGTCAGTAAAGCACAGCAATGCAAAACTCTTCACCTTCCATATCCCCCCAAACCACTCCTCTATGGCAAGAGGGAGCTCATAAAATACATGTAGTAAACATTAACCCTCAAAAAAAAAAAAAAATAGACACAGTCACCACTTCCGCTCAGCATTTCCCTAATGCAATGGGATATTTAAATATCTAAAAGCCAAAGTGTGAGGTTTTTCAGAATCAGAATTTTATTGTTTTCAATCTGTCTTTTAAAAAAAACCACACACACACAAGGAAAAACTGCCTGGCACTCAGGTCAACATACTTAGAAGTGTGACTCAGAGCCCAGTTTCATAACTACAAAGAGGTGGAGAAGTCATTGTCACGTCACTGGACGTGTGTGTTGGGCACCTCTCCATCCCTGACTGCTGCACACACGTGCCCCAGCTCTTCCGGGGTGAGAACAACTTCTGCAGACACAGTTGTTTATTTGTAAGGCACCCAGTAAACACCAAATCTTGAGGCATTTGTCTCCTCTCAAGGATGAACGGGGCCAAAAGAAAAAAACCTAAGCTTGACATTTGGGGATCAGTTCAAACCAAAACACAACTCCTTTTAAGTCAGGTGCATAAAAAAATCTGAGAATCCTGACAGTTATCAGAAAAGTTTAATTAAAATGAACCGACGGAAGCTTATGCACACACACACACGCACACACGCACAGAGGAAAGGAAGGTGATAATCAGCAAGGAAACAGCAACGGAAAAGAAATGAAAGACTGTCACCAATCAGGTGTGTGTCAAGAATTAAGGGTTTCAGAAGGGATATCCAAGTGCTAGAATTTCCACAGAAAGGGCTCATGTGAAGACAAGTGCACAGAACTCAGAAAAGAAAAAAGAAAAATAGAAAAGAACCCTCCTGGATAGATGAGCAGCGCTTTATCAAAATCCAGAGATATTGACATGAAACGTCAACATCTGGGGAGTGCTGGCTTAGGGGGGCTTCCCCGACACATGCAGGGGAGCGCAAAACGATCTGAAAAGACTAGCGTTGGTCCGGGGCATGCAAAACAGATACAGAGACACGGGTCAAACCGCACACACAAAATTTACAGAGCGACATGCTTAGCTCCCGTCATCCCCAACCCTAAAACCATTTACATCTCTTCCCACTAACAGGAAGCCTTCCCCGACGAGAGCTCTGCATTTACATTTGTGGAGGCTAGTCCGTGACCTTCCAGAGTCACCTCGAGCTTGGCACTCAGTATCCAAACGCACGCTACCAGACTTTTCTAAATTTGCAGATCCGACAAATCACCGGGGGGCGTTTGTTAAAATAAGGCAGCCGGACTCAAATGTCCTGAAATCAGCTCTCCAGGCGACACACCCGAGTATCCGACTTACTAACAAGCATCCTATGGGGTTCTTCCTATCTGGCAAGTTCGGGAAATAATTTGACTACAGCAACTCAAAACCCTTGAAAGTTCGGAAAAGTCACTGGCTCAAAATGACAACCTGGAGCTTCCCCTAACGACCGAAACGTCCCAGTTTGAGGAGAGGGACCGAGGCCCAAGGTCACAGCCGCTGGCTACAGACACAAGCGGGGTCTCAGATCCAGGTCTCCGGACCCTCGCTCGGGGTTCTTCCCCTTGAGCGCGCTGTCCCCGGAGCCTCAGGCTGCCCAGGGGCCTGAGACGAGGCCCCCCAGAAAGGACAAGGGGCCACAGCGCCAGGAGCCCGGGGCAGACTAAACCGGTCCGGCCCCTCACACCGGTTCTCTGGACAAAAACACGCCGCGGTCCCCAGGGACGTGGCCACGGTTAGGTCCCCACCAAGGGTGGAGAGAGGCTGCGGACCAGGGTGGATCAGGACGGAACCGATGGCGCAAGTCGGATTCTTGGGGAACGCGGACCGCGCTTACCTGGTTCTCAGCACTGGCTCTCAGTTTCTCCGCAGCTGCCGGCTCCGCGCCTAGCACCTCTCGCGAGAGGACGAGGAGGATCACGCGACGCGGGGAGGACGTAAGTGCGCGCGCGACGCGCTCCCGGTGCTGCCCGTCGGGTCGCTGTCGGCGGCGTGCCCGCTTCCAAGATGGCGGCGGCGGTGGCGGTGTCTGGCGCGCTCGGCCGGGCGGGCTGGAGGCTCCTGCAGCTGCGGTGCCTGCCCGGTGAGGGGGCGGCCGAGCCGGGGAGAGGGCTCGAGTGGGGAGGGGGCGCGAGGCCCACCTTTGCTGGGTACGGGGAGGAGGAGGCTGTGGTGGGGCTCGCGAGCAAGGTGAGGTGAAGGGCACGGACGCGGACCGAACTGGCAGCCTGGCCGGCTTCTGCCCGCGGCCAGCAGCTGTGAGGGGCCCGAGCAGCCAGGCAGTGCCTGTCCGTCCCATTTCGTGCGGTTAACGGAGCCCCAGAGAGGGCTGTGGGTGGCCAAGGTCACACAGCTCGGGCGCTGCAGAACGCGGACCCAGTCTCCTAACTCCCTTGCTAAGCCCCTGGGCCGGGGAGGACACGCGAGGAACGGAGTGGGTGACGGCCACAGCGAGCACCTCCGTGTTCCGCGGTTCCCTGCCACGTCGATAATTCTGTGACATCCTTGTGCCACCTGTGCCACTATCGAGTCAGTATTTTCGTTTGCACCTCTCACTTATTAAACAGAGACATTTACTTAAAGGAGGAAACTTCGCGTCACGACCAGGAATGGGAAACCGGTGCCATTTTCCATAAATAGGACGTGTGCATGGACACAGTGACAAAACCATAGCGCTAACGCACACTCAGTCCGTATTCCACCTGAAATCGCGGAACGCGCGCTGGTTCCTCGGCGTTTCTTCGGGACCTCCCCTGTCCTTTCCAAAGTGTTAGGACTCTTCGTTCCACTTTTTTCTGTCCGTGCCCTGAAGTACTGATGTTTTTTACGCATATTGTGCTGTTTCTTTGAAAGTCGTTGTCCCCTGTGTTAATCCACAGATTTTTTTTTAACGAGTTTTTTTTTTTAACGTACCAAACTAAATATGTTTAGTAAAAGTAATGCCTGTGACGCAGCAAGTCCACTCCTGAGTGTTTACCCAGGAGAAAGCGTGTGTCCACAGAAAGGTCTGTGCAAATATGTTCACAGCAACTTGACTTGAAATAGCCGATACTGCCGCAGCCCAGGTGTCCGTCGGCGGAATAGTGTTGCTTAATGGGATACCACTCAGCAGTGAAACGTAACAGCCTACGGATTTACCCAAAAACTATGACTCAAGCTGAAAAATATATACTAAACAAAAGAAGTCTTGATACGGAAAGGGCATCCTATGTTATTAGGTGAAATTCTAGGGCAGGCAAACTAGAGTGAAAAATTCAGAACAGTGTAGGTAGGGAATGACCGGGGAGGAAGGAACACGAGGGGACTTGCTGGGGCGGTGATCTCTAGATAGGGGTTGGGGTTATATAAGTGTAAATACTTCTCAAAGTTAAGAATTGGCATCTTGTAAACTTGCATTTCATTGTCTATAAATGTCACCTCAATAAAGGCACAGTAAATAAATAATAAACTCCAGTTAATGCTCTGCCTGCTGAAATGTTCACAGACGAATGAATACTAAGGTCTGCAATAAAATATGAAAAAACCCAAGATGAATTGATGAAGAGTGTGATGGCTAGGGACAGAGAATCTAGGTGGTGGATATACAGGTGTTCATGCCACAGTTCTTTCAGCTCGTCTGTGTGTTTGCAATTTTTAATTGTACAATGTTGGGAAAGAAAAGAATAGTATGAGCCTGTGCTTGGGAAACTACTGTGTTTTCCAAAAGCCCTTTCCTAAAGTGAATGATGAGGTGTTTTCAGTACTACAGATACTTAGTACTCTAACTTCTAGTCCAGTGCTCTTGCTGTGATATATAAATATGAAACATTTTCAAGTCACTTTCACCTTTTGTTTCAGCCTCAATTGCATCCGGATAAGTGGAGATTATATCCCTTAACTTGCATACTTTAAAGCCATGCTCACTGGGATGAAATGGTTTGCCCATTACCACACAGCTAACATAGAAACAGGCCTACAAGCCAGGTCTTCTGTTTTCTGGCGCATATTTTTGTCTACACGTCATGTCTAAGGGTTGCCAGTTTACCCATGATTTGTTGCCTGGGACCCAGCACTTGGATAAGTGGTTCCGGAGGGGTCTCTATCCTGCTTTTTTTCTTCCCCTTCCCTTGTACCATCTGGGTCTCAAACGGTCCTCTCTGATAAGGGTCCCTGACTAGTCCAGTTTCTGTTTCAGTGTCCCGCTGCCGATCAGCTCTGATGCCACGTGCCGTCCATGCCTCAGCTCTGCAGCTAAGGTCTTCCGATGAGCAGAAGCAGCAACCTCCCCCCTCTTTTTCCCAGCAACATTCTGAGACACAGGGGGCAGAAGAACCCAGTCCAGAGTCTTCTCGTGTACCCCCCAGGTAGGCACCAGAACCCAGTCTCTCCATTTCTGGCCACTTTGCGTGCTTGGGTGTATCTGTTCTTCCTTTCTCCTCTCTGCCCCTCTTCTCACCTTTCATCATTTTCAAGACTTTCTTTGAAAGGAACCTATTATTTTTTTCATGAAAATGGTGCCTGTACATTGTAAAACATCTAAACAATAAAAAGAAGTTCACGGAAAGAAGGCAAAAATTACCAGAAATCATAATATCCTTACAGGTGTTTCTCTAAGCACATTTCATATATAAACCTATGTACATAATAATGATTAATTACACTATACATGCTGTTTCAGAACCTGTTTTTTTCACTCAACAGTACAGTTTTAATCTTTCACAGTCTGTATTATTTTAATGATTGCATAATGTTCCAGCAAATGATGGTACCAAAATTTATTTAACCTATGTTTTACTGATGAATATTTATTTGTCATTCACTGGTATGAAAAATAATGTGATGAAGTGTGTGATTCAGCAGCTGCAGCACTGAGTCAAAGAATATGCACTTGTAACATTTTGTTACATATGTGGGGCCATATTGCCCTCCAGAAACAATAATAATTTACATTTCCATTAGACTTTTTTTTTCTTAATCCTACCACTGAGAAGTTCCTCTAGTTCTGAAATTAGAGTATCCCCAGTCATTTTTCTGGTTTCCTGATTAATGTACATTTCATTTCAGTTCAAAAAATATTTTTTGAGGATCTTCTTTGTGCCAGGCCCTGTGAACAACATAACCATTATTTCGGACCTCATGGAGTTACCGTCTGGCGCAAACACAGATTAAAAAAACAAAAACAAAAAATACAAAAACTGTGCTAAGGGCTATAAAGAGGGAAATCCAGGGTGCTGCAGGAGCATGTGTCCTCCTGTCGCATGACCTCCTCGCTCACGGCTGCCCTTCTCTCAGTGACCGTATGGGAGGGGTTAGGAAGATATAACTTCTACTGTGTTGGCATCGCAACACCAATACTGACACTGAAGTAAATGTCCTCCCAACGTGTGCTTAGAGGAGCCACAGAGCTGTTTCTGGTCAGGCTCGTTCTGCATGCGAGGCAGCAGCAGGGAGATGAGGCGTACCCATGTCCCTCCCGGATCTGGGTCTCAGGTACACAGATCAAGGTGGCGAGGAGGAGGAGGACCATGAGAGTGAGGAGCAGCTGCAGCACCGCATCCTGACAGCAGCCCTGGAGTTCGTGCCTGCCCACGGGTGGACGGCAGAGGCGATTGCAGAAGGAGCCCAGGTGTGTATAGGTGAGGGTGGGACAGCCTGGCCAAGGTCAGCCGGGAGAGAGTTACATTAGCCAAAGCAGAGGGCCTCGTGCATCTTCCAGCCAGCTGAGAACCCCTCACCACTATAGGATTTTCTGTTTGGGTGGAGGGGTGGTGGTGTTTCTTTCCCAATATGGTGGGAATAGGTTCATTTTTAAATGACTTTTTAATATAAAAAGAACCTAAGATGGAGTTGCTTCTTGGAAGTTAGATTCTAAAGGCAGCCATTTAGGCAAGCATTGCCTATGATGAAAACTACTGTATTTCATTGACTCTAAGATGCCACTGCTTGTAAGAAGCAACACTGTTTTTTGAATCACTAAAAAAGAAAAATGCTGCCTTTAAACTGTGACACGTTATTGTATAATTCACACTGATTGTTTAAAATGATAAATATGTGCATCTTAGACTTGATGAAATACGGTGTTTGAAAACTCCCAAGAGTGTACCACTTGGGACCAACACACTTTATTTTTCTCAGTAAGTGTAATTAGCCAGCATTTCCTCCCTTGCTGGAATAGACTGCTGCTTTAGATCACGCAGGAGGCTCACGTTTAGGTGACGTAGAACAGTGGTGGAGCCGTCAGGAGGGCAGGGAGAGGGCGGTGGCTGGATGAACTCGTTCCAGTGTTGGGAAAACTGCAAACTGGGCGCATCACACAAACCACTAGGAGACAAGCCAACAGAAGAAGCAAGTCTCTTCTTCCTCATGCAGCCTCACAGTCTCCCTCTATCCATGCTCTAGAGACCCTAACAGGGAGCCAGAGATGTGGTTTGCAGAGCCCCAGTCCCCACACCACTGAGCTGAGGCTGGAAAGGCAGCTTTGGAGCCGATAAATGACTTGATAACCGGCTCAGAGCATGTGTGTATGTTGTAGGTTCTTGTCACACATACTGGAGGCGGTATAGCCTCACCCATACAATGTGACGGTAAGACCCACCTCCTGGGTGCACACAATAAGGTCAGTCTCTGTCATGTGGATGCCGCTCAGCTCTGACGTTGATGTGAAGGTTGCCAGATGCCCCTCCAAAAGGGCTGTGTAGTTGCACCAAAACAGGCACTTTGCCCACTGTGAACGGTGGGGATTTCGAGTTAATGTTTTTTTGTCCCTTTTCTGCCCTCTGTCTCTGCGGCTGTCAGGGTTCTGCCTCCAGTAGATGCTCAGCAATTGCTGTGTAGCAGGAGCAGCAAGGGATTTTTGAGGCTTTGTTAACTTATTGGCAACTCATTAAAAGCTCAGCCCTGACCGGCGTGGCTCAGTTGGTTAAGTTGTCCCACAAAGCAAACGGTCACCGGTTCATTCCCAGTCGGGGCACATGCCTGGGCTGTGGGCCAGGTCCCCAGTTGGGGCGTGTGTGAGACGCAACCAATTGATGTTTCTCTCACACATCGATGTCTCTCCCCCTCTCTTTCTCCCTCCATTCCTTCCTCTCTAAAAATAAATAAAATCTTTAAAAAAGAAAAGAAAAGCTTTGTTGTTTTTAAACAACTAAGAGACCCAATTTCCAGGAGATTTAAGTTAAGTGAATTGGTGAGGGAGAGAGTTATGAATGGTCTTCCTGAGCCCCATTTTTTATTAGTTAGAACTCCAGGTTACAAGTGTCAAGATCACCTCTTAGCTGGCTCAGCAAGTGAGAGAGTGTTTTGGCTCCTTTAGCCACAGAGAAGTCTGGAAGAAGCTCGGGCACAGCGTCCTTAGGTCGTGCTGCTGGGAGCTGCCTCCAGTGTATCTGCCTCACTTTCCTCTTTGCGCTCCCTTCTCAGCAGAGGCATCCCATGTGGGACTGAAAATGGCCTGGCAGCCCCAGTGGAAAAAGAGCTCCTTTTTCCCCTCAGTACTAGCAGAAGTTCTATGGTGGTCCCTCAGGGCCCGGCTTTGGTCATTTGCATATCTTCGAGGTGGTCACTGTCAACTCCCATCATCCAAGCCTGCCTCCTGCTGTGCAGCACATCAAGGGCCCAGGGCTCAGGAAGGGAGAGTGTGGTGGCCCTCTGAAATGCACGCTGCTGTCACTAGAAGAGGCACTAGTGATGAACGGGCAACATGTCCACCACATGACACCCACTTTCTCTTGTAGTCTCTGGGCCTCTCCAGTGCAGCAGCCAGCATGTTTGGGGATGACGGCAGTGAGCTGATCCTGCATTTTGTGACCCAGTGCAACGCTCGCCTCACCCAGGTGCTGGAAGAGGAGCAGAAGCTGGTACAGCTTAATGAGGCAGAGTAAGCCCTGTGGCATTACTGGTCAGGGTGGCAGCTAAGGATCGAGGGACTGAGGTCCCACCAGCTGTCCATAGGAGGCCAGTCCAAGCAGAGCCAGCAGAGAGCAGCCTTGAGTAGCCCTGCTGCTTTGATGGGACTGGCAGGCAGCCGCTGGGCTCAGGCAGCTGTGGTCAGGCCATCGTCCGGGGCTTGCCGGATCCTCCTCCCTAGGCTAGTGCTGCGCCCGTGCCTTTGGCCCAGAGATACACTGTTTTCCTTTCCCTCTTCCAGGAAGAAGAAGACAGACCAGTTCCTGAGGGATGCGGTGGAAACCAGACTGAGGATGCTGACCCCGTACATTGAGCACTGGCCCCGGGTACAGAGTGCATATCCACGCCCCAGGGCAGCAATGTGTTTAGACTGATAACTGTCAGCACCTTTCCCTCGGAGGACGTGCACACGGTCAGAAGTTAGCTCACTGATTCCCCAGGGACCGGAGTGCTTGGTGCACTTGGCAGAGCTAGGTTTCAGATTTGGGGGGGTGCCAAAGAGAGCAACTCGGAGCCATCCGTGTCTGAGTCCCTGGAGATGTGAGTGGCCTGGGTACTGGATCACATCCCGGACTGGATCTTAGTGGCCCATGTGTGCCAGCAGGTCTTCGATGAGGAGGAATCCATGAAGGAGATGAGAAAAGTCAGCAGATTGAATAGGCCATAGTCATTAACAGGCCTGTCGTGTTCTAGATCTCAGGGGACTGGACTTCTTTTCAAATTGTCAGTGTGATGCTTGAGAATTGGAGTATTTATTCCAAGGGCTTTTCTGAAGCGTCCTCTTTCCTGTTTCAAAGCATGTCACAGTGTGAGCCGTTCTGTCAGTTAAGGAAGCAAAGTCAGAGCACATCAGAAACGAGAGGAACACAGAGATCATCTAGCGTCCTCCCCCCAGCTGGGGGCCTATTGAACACATACTTTCAGTCAGTCAGTTGGCAGACATCTGAACACCCCAGGCTGGGTGTGAAGGGAGTGCCCCTGCCCCTGCTTGCCACGCTTGATTTCCAGACCCGCGGCTTTGACTCCTTCCACCTCACCGTTCAGACGATAAAAATGTCCCGATTGAGCACATTTCCTTCTGGGCGCCTTCACTAAGAGGAAACTTCCCAGCCAATCCAGGACCTCTCGGCCCACATCCCATAGGCCACAGCCAAGGAGTTGACAGTGGTAGTAAAGTGGCCAGACCTTGTACTGTCAGGAGTCGATGTCTGCCATTGCATGTATGAGTTGAAGGATTTTGGTTTCAGGTAACAAATCACCTTGAGTTAAGCAGGAGAAAGGGGATGGGGAGGGATTTATCAAGGCTGCACTGGGACATCCCGGGCAGACATACTACTGGGCCCTGGGAGTGGCCTAGAATTTGGACCTGGAAATCACCCCCAGATTCCTCTCCTAGCTCTGCTTCGTCCTCCATGTGCCCTCCCCCATCCTTGCTCTCAGTTCTCAGAGCAGGCCAGACCCTCTGCTGTCTGCGTTCCCAAGTCCACGTGCTGGGTGGAGATTGAGAACCTGATCGGGCTAGGAGGGTAGGACGGGCCCCTGGCTCCCATCAGCTGTGGGCAGGGCTGTTAGCCGCCAGGAAGGGGTGGAGATGGTGGGTCTCAGAATGGGGGCTGGCAGGCCCCCTTACATACCTCAGCGGAGAGGTGAAGCGCCAGCCCCGTGCGCTGCGGTCACCTCCGCGCTGTGCCCAGCCCTCCGCCGTTCTCTCCGCAGGCCCTCAGCATCCTCATGCTGCCTCACAACATCCCGTCCAGCCTGAGCTTGCTTACCAGCATGGTCGATGACATGTGGCATTATGCGGGGGACACGTCCACTGACGTGAGTGCTTTCTGCAGGCCCACGGGGTACCGGGAACGCCGGGGTTAAGCTTTTCTCCAAGAAGCTTGTAAACTTCTTTGATCACACCTCCCTTCAGGGGGCCTGCAGCAACATTCCCACCTTGGTGAGGAGAGGCTGCGGTATGAGGAAGGGCTTTCAGCAAGCTGCAGTGGGGCCTGGGTCATCTTCATTCAGGGACCAGCGCCCGGGCCACAAGCCAGTGGTCATTCCCTCCGACCTGTAGTGGTGACCCAAGACGTCAAAGGGCCTTGTGATTGGGCTGCCCTCCACCCCACCCCAGGCTCTTAAAATTTAGGTTCTGCAGCAGAATTTCTCAGTGTGCGACTTCCATGAGACTGATTTGTTTTTAAAAATGCCTTGAAGGCACCATTGCTTTAAAAAGAAGCTCCCACCCCCAGCCCATCCTGGCCTGCTTTGCTAAGGGATCAACAAGCCTTTAAAGAGGCACCAGGAAAGAATGTGACTTGTCGAAGCTATTATATTTCTGTTAGGAAAATTTTTTAAAAGTATACCTTCATAAAAAGAAATTAATATCCAGGCTGGGGAAGCAGAGAGATACTCCCACCACAGTTCTAACAAAGTGTTTTAATAAACTTCCTTCCAATGGGAATATACCACCAACAGAGATGCTAGGAAAATGAAATTAGAAAGCAAAGAAATTAAAGGAATAAAACACCAAGCAGCTGAGCTAGTGCTCTGAAGAGTAGCTGGCCAGGATAGTCAGAGATGCCAAAGGACTTGACCACTCAGCTTTTCCTGGGTGTTGCAGCCTGTCCATGATTCTGTCTCAGCCCTCACTTTCCTAGTGAACACACTAAGGTTTGGTTATAACCTGCTGACCACAGAGCCTCCCTGGGACTTACGCGTCCTAAGACTTAGTCTTTTCACCAGCAGTTCCACAAAAGACCAGATGTAGCAAAATCACCTGGGATGCTTAGTAAACATCCCGGCTCCTGGCGCTTAGTAGAGACCCACTGACTTAAGAGGCTGGGCCCAGAGCTTGGATTGTCAGTCTCCCGGGTCATTCTCGTGCACAGCCACACTTGAGACCAGTGTCGTCCGGAGGGCAGCATGTACCTGTGAGGGAAAGGAGAAATCGGGGAAGCCCGTGAGTGCCTGTAGCTTTGGGTAGTCACCCCCGAATGCCTCCAGCCCACAGCAGCAGTGGTGACCCGTCTGCC
The DNA here is from genome assembly GCF_987537825.1 of Furipterus horrens. Classification (NCBI taxonomy): domain Eukaryota; kingdom Metazoa; phylum Chordata; class Mammalia; order Chiroptera; family Furipteridae; genus Furipterus; species Furipterus horrens. The sequence continues at coordinate 7,721,639 of NW_028327183.1, forward strand.
TGGGTGCGTTTCTTTGCAGTTCAACTGGTACACCCGCCGAGCGGTGCTGGCCGGCATCTACAACACCACGGAGCTGGTGATGATGCAGGACTCCTCCCCAGACTTCGAGGACACTTGGCGTTTCTTGGAAAACCGGATTAATGATGCAATGAACCTGGGCCACACTGCCAAGCAGGTAGTGGGGGGCTAGCCGTTTGGGAAGCCCCCTCACTAGGCACCATCCTCCTCGGGCCACAGCCAGGCGCTTCCATTCTCTTGCTCCCCTTCGGTCCCAGCTGAGAGCCCCGAGGGCCTTCCCAGGGAGCCTGGCTGGTTCTTCCTCATACCAGCCCCTCCTGAAGAGCCACACTCAGCCCGTTGGTGGTTGTGTTGTGTGTAGGCTCTTCCTCTGGGACATAGGGCCCTCTTGACTACCTGTTGGGACTAATAGGCCTGCTGGTTTGTCCTATTGGTCTCACATTTGAGCTTGTGATGGGGGCTTAAGAGAGCCTGACTCTGACTCTTCCAGGTGAAGTCCACTGGGGAGGCGCTGGTGCAGGGACTCATGGGAGCAGCAGTGACAGTGAGTACTGCCCAGGCCATCCTTGCCCTCCCCATCACACTCCAGGCCCAGGCTTCTTATGTAATGGAGCACTGACTCCGAGTAGTTTTGCAGCCTTAAATTGGAACGCTAGTAATGAGACTGTCGTGATTCAGTCCAAGCCTGTTGATTCCAAATATCCCACCTCTTTGTGTTTTACTGGCTGACTCCCAGGATGCTGGTATGTCAGATCTCTGTATCATAGCCACGTGTGCTGCCTTGAAAATCCTGATCTTTCCCATTGGGGTCCTGGGGTAGGACAAGGCCTCAGCACTCTCTGTTTCCATCCCTTCATCAGCTCAAGAATCTGACAGGTCTAAACCAGCGTCGGTGAACAAGAAGGGGTATAAGCTAGAGTGTCCAGAAGACTACCTACGGATATATTTAAAGGGCATTGAAAAGTATGACGTGCCATCCACGGGACAAAATTAATGAGAAAACACTGAAGGACTCCTGAGTCATCCCCACAGCCACCTGGAAACCACAGGGCACTTGATACAGTTGTAGCCTGGGACTGGACCACGTCTTCAGTTCCTAATACCAGGCCAGGCCTTCTGATGCCTTTCTGCATTGCAGCTGTGTGATTGAAAAACGAGGCTCTCATCCAAGCATTCAAGCCACGGAAACCCAGCACAGCCCTGTCATGGTCTCACGGGCACCTTGATCACATCTCAACCTTCCTAGAAATGCTCTCTGGGACTCCCAAGGTAGAGTCAGGTAGCAGCTAATCCATAGCACAGCACAGGCACGTGCACCCAGCATTCTGGGATACTGCATCGGGGACCTTCAGGAAGCTGCCTACCTGAGACAGGTGCCTGCTGGACAGTGGTTCACAGCCTGGCCAGAGGTGATTCCAGAGCTGGTGTCACATTACACCACTGTGTGTGGCAGGATTATTAGTGAACTCAGAGTCTGTAAAAATAATAAATATGTTTGAATCGGTTTCCTGTTATGTAATTAGTTTTCTTATAAACCACAAGAGGTATGCAAAACCCCAGAGAAAGACAGCGGTGTTGTGGAAAAGACTGAAGGCTGGCAGCCAGGAGACCTGAGTTCTGGTCCCGGTGCTGCCTAATACTACAGGGCCGTATGCTGGCTGCATCTGGGCTCAGTACAATTTGAGTGACAGGGGCCTTCCTCTTCACCATTAGCTCCTTTGGCTGCTCAGGTTGCTGTAACCAAATACCACAGACTGGGTGGCCTAAATATCGGACATTTATTTCCCACAGTTCTGGAGGCTGGAGAGTCCAAGATTAAGGTGCCAGCCAATTTGTTTTCAGGTAAGGACTTTCTTCCTGACCAGCAGGTGGCTGCCTTCTCTCTTATGTTCTCACATGGTAGAGAAAGTGCTGGCCTTTTCCTGTTCTTATAAGGGCATTAATATGAGGGTTCTACCCTCATGACCTCCCAAAGACCCCCATCTCCAAATACCATCACAATAGGAGTTAGAGCATTTGGGGTGGGCATTATTCAGTCCATAGCGTCTGCCCTCTACCTTGCTATCTCCTTTCTAAGCCGACTGAATATCATTGGGGAAGTCACAAGATAACAGGAATTTCCTATCTCTTCTGCTGGGCCTTCCACTTGGCCCCTTTGAGCACCTTTCTAATTCTTTTTATCTCAACGCCTTGTCAGGCTCCCTGCTGTAGCTATTCCAAATCCCATTCCATTCTCTCCTTTATCCTCATAGCATCCCATTCTCACTCAGCAGAAAACAGCAGCCTCCTCTGTCTCAGGAGAGGTGTCAAGCTAAGTCAAGCTCCTCTTCGTCCCTGATGACTCCTCTTCAGCCCACTAACTGTAGCTCCCCTCAAGTTCTATTTTAGGGTCTTTTTTTTGTCTGTGGGAGCAGCTGCCATCTTTCTGAGATCTATTCAAACCTCTCCAGGCTGTTTAGGGGACTTTGGTCATTCTTTATTGCACATTAACCCAGTGACACACTGGCAGGCGCTGGGGGTGCTGAGATGAAAAGCCACTCCCCCTCCCACCCACTGCAGCCACACAGACCTATAGATGTTGCATTAAAATAAAGTGGTGTATCTTCCTGCAGATTGAAAAACATGTGACCCAGGCTTGAGGGTGGAAGTGAAAGGGCACATACCTACCATTCAAGTATACTTCACTAAAGTATACTTTTGTTTTTCCATAAATGTACAAACTTCATTCTTTCTAAAGATGTCATAGTATTCCTATGTTTGTATATTTCACCCAAGTCTCTCGATGGGGTAATCAATAGTATTTTTATTTTAAAATTATTTATTGAGTTTCAGAGAGCGGGGTGGAGGGACAGAAACATCAATTTGTTGTCCCACTTATTTATGCGTTGGTTGGCTCCTTCGTGTATGTGCCCTGAGGATGGAACCCTCAACCTTGGCGTATTATCTGGACGACCGTCTAACCAACTGAGCTACCTGGCCAGGGCGCTGTTGGTTATTTTTTGATATTACAAACTTGCTGCAGTCATCTTCCCTGTAAATGTATCTTTGCCTACAGCTTAAGTATTCCTGCAATATGAATTCCTGGAAATGTTCTCGTTGAGTCACGTGTGTGTGCATATTTTGCCAAATCCTCATCCAAGGCGGTTGAACCGGGTGCATTTAAACCAGGGCGTGGGTAGGAGACGGCGGGCCCGGAGCAGTCCCGGCCTCCGAGCAGCAGGTGGCGCTGTGGGCGCGCCTTCGAGGAAGCGGCGGGGGCCGCGCCGACCGACTTCCGGGGCCTTCTGCGGGCGGCACAGGCCGGAGGCGGGCTCCGTGGGGGAGAGCAATGCCGTACGCCAACCAGCCTACGGTCCGCATCACCGAGCTTACGGACGAGAATGTCAAGTTCATCATCGAGAACACGGACCTAGCGTAAGCCTGCTGAGGGCAGCGGCTGGTGGCTCTGGAGCGCCGGGGAAGCGGGGATAGGGTCGTGTTTGCTGTCCTCCGGAGCCATGGCTTTTACTTCGGGAACCGGGGCGGGGGCGCGGGGCGGCATGTCGAGGCTGCGGTGCCCTCACGCCGCTTGGTTTTCATCCCTCAGGGTGGCCAATTCTATTCGGAGGGTCTTCATCGCCGAGGTGCCCATAATAGGTAAGCGACCTCCGCCTTCTCATTGCCAGGCTCTCAGTGCGCTCCTAGGCTCACCCCTCGACACCCCCCTGCGCCCCGCACACACCTGGGGCTTCTGCGGCCAACCCTTGCTTCGGGCGAGCGGTCAGGGTGCGGAGAGAACACGAGGGCCACTCCTGGCCACCTCCCTGGCTCCCGGGGCCACTTGGGTCCGCTCTGACGTTTGCAGCGGAGAAGAGCGTGGGTTCGGGGGCCCGCGGCCTTGGGTTCGGGTGCCGTGGTTGATCCCTGTGTCTGTGAGACCTGCGCCCGTTGCTGAGCTGCGGGCTGCAGGGTCCTCTAACGGTGGGACGCTGAGAGTACGGATGCGGGCGACAGCAAGGACTAAGGGAGGTAGGTAGTCGCTACCAAGGGCCTTGCGTTTAGCGAGCGTTTGGTGCCCGCAGGGATGTTTTTGTGAATCCGTTTCTTCGGTTGCGTCTGTGGAGCATGTGAGTGCCGGGCAGCGGCTGCGCACCGGAGTGCAGAGCTGCGAGGTGCAGGGTTCTGGCCTCGCGGAGCCCACACGAGGTTGCGGGCAGAGGCAGGTCCTCAGAGCCCGCGAAGGCAGGGCGGCCTGGGACCCGCGGTTCAGGGGAAGCAGAGCTCCAGGGCCGCAGATGCCTCGAAGAGGCAGGGTCTGTGCCCGCTCTGGTTCCGGCCGCGCTGCTCCAGGTGTTTTGCACGTTTACGGATATGCTGCCGATGTTTTCTGGGTGTCAGCTTAGCAAGTTTGGGTTAGGAAAAGGAAACGGCAGAGCTGCCGCATCAGGTGCGCCGACTCCTAAGGAGATAAGCCGGCCAGAGGGTCGGGCAACAGGAGGACGGTGGACTTCAGCACCCCCTCCGCCCCAGCCACCTGGGCTCAGAGCCTGGCAGCCGGCCCTCCCTCTGCCTGATCACTCCTGGTCCCTGGGCCTCAGTTTCCTCGTGAGTGCGAGGAGGGAGCTGTACTTGGTGGTGCAGCCCTGGCCGTCCAAATCTAAATGTCACTTTTCCCACAAACTCAGTTCTGCAAGTAATTGAGAACCTACTACGCGCCAGGCCACAGCTGGGAATGCAAAGGTTGAGACATCTGAAAACCTTGCCCTATGGAATTTTCAAAGCTTGAGGTGGAGACAAGACACACATAAATGTAACACAAGGCACCATATGACAAGGGTCTTAAAGAGAGGTCTGGACAGAATTTTGTGAGGGAGGAACTTTCCTGTGTCGTGGAGGCTTGGGGACTCTAACCTGCCCTGGAGAGGGTAAGGGCACGCCAGCGGGAGGGGCAGGGGCGGAAAGGGGCAGAGACAAGGTTGGCTCACGGTCCTTCTGTGATTGGGGCTGGGGAAGCAATAGGAAGCGTAGAACACAGCAGGCCGGGGCCTGGCTCTGTCTGCTCCTTTACTGACCTTCGTTTCTAGCACCCACATCCCTTATTTGGCAGGTGGGCTCCAATCCATTTGCTTTATGAATTTGTTTACATGAAGACATGAATGAATGGGTGGATGAACGCATGAATATGTGTTTCAGTCAAGTGTGTGTGAGCTTACAGTCCTTCCCCTCCTCTTAGCTCACTACTGGTAGGGATTGGATTTTGTGCTTCGTATGCCTTGCCCATTAAAGGAATTCCATAAACGTTGGTTGATTGAGAGATGATAGTGTTACGTAAAGGGTGATCTGGTCGTTACGCCATAAAACAGGACATGGATCGGAAGTCTGTATTAGCATCTGTGAGGTTTTCCCTAAGATGTGAGTATCCCAGTAGTTTTATGTCCGTGGGTTTGGTGTTGAACAGCAGATGTAAGCGCTTCTCCTGGAAAGACTCAGCCCAAAGAAACATGTGCCCGCTCCTGTGCTGCTCTCTAGGTCGCTGTTTTCCGCTGGTACAGGGAGCCCCGTGCATGAAACCCTCCTGAGATGGGGTGTGTGGTTGTTGTTACCATGCAGATTCCTGGACCCCATTCAGGGTCTGGCGGCCCTGCCCAGGCCTCCCTGTGTAGGGAGCGTCAGGTGACTCCTGACTCTTGAGAACCCCTGCTCTGAGTCTTGAGGTGAATTCGGTGGCTAAGCTACATGTCTGCTTCCTTTGCTTTTTAGCCATCGACTGGGTTCAGATCGATGCCAATTCCTCAGTCCTTCACGACGAGTTCATCGCTCACAGGCTTGGTGAGTGCGGGTTTTGGAAGGTGAAAGGGAGGGGGCTGTGCCTGGGGTCAGAGAGGAACCCTCCTCTCTCCCAAGGGGACTTCGAGGGACTCCTTTTGGCCTGGCCGCTTGGCCTCCTCCCGAGTGCTTTCTGTGTCTTCCAGGACTAATCCCCCTCACCAGTGATGACATCGTGGACAAGCTGCAGTACTCCCGGGTACGCTGGGCGGCTGGGTGGCGTGGGGGTGGGGGCGACGGGGCCTTCAGTTCTCAGAGGTCTTGCTTCTAGCCTTTAGAAAGACAATGCGGAGGTCTTGTGTAGAGCCCAGGGCAGGCACTGGTCCTTGGCTCTGAGGGCCTCAGCTTGGTCAGCCTCACAGGGTGTCAGGGAGTCTTTAGCCGTCACAATAGGGGGGTGTACACCAGAACGCCCACTTATACCACACGGGGGCTGTCCCTTTCAGTTTGATCTGTTCAGATTCTGCTTTCCAGAGCATCTCTTCCCCATGACAGGGGTCTAGGGGGCTAAAGGGAGTCAACAAAAGGTTGGGGATCGGGGGGCAGGAGGGGGAATGAGAACTGTCCCACTGAGCAGCACCTGGGGCTACCAGATCGGTGACTCACCCCGTGGGTGGTGCTGTTGAACTCGGCCCCCTTCCTCCGGGGCTGTGTTTGCTCCCTGATGCTGCATTGACTGGCCTCGGTCTAGGGAGAGAATGGGACAGGACTGGGCTACTTGCAGCCCTTCCCTAGGCCCACATTAGGTGATGGCTGGAGACTGTTCTCTCTTGAGTGCTTTGGGTGGTCCTGAATCAGCCCATCTTCTGATTCCCCAGGGCATGTGCTCCGTGGCGGTCTATCTGTTATACTTTTCTTGGCTTTTGTGAATGTATGGAATTTTTCATAATAGAAATTTTTTTAAGAAAAGGTCAGTAGCCTAGAACTTGAAAGGTAACTTTTTTCTGTAGTTCCCTATATTTTATCTTAAATGATGATTATATTCCCGAGCCAGGCCACTTAGTTCATGGGAGGCTGAACTAGAGTATTGCTGTGGTTCTTTGGGGAGCAGCACTCCCAGGGGCCAGGCTGAGAAGTGAGCAGCGGGTGGCGGTGGAAGGAAGCGTGGGTGTCAGCATGCGTGGGTTGTCTCTAAACTGGGAGGGGCCTGCATCTGAGAAGGTTACCAGACTGGCCCAGCTCTCAAGAGCCTGGACGCTGGTCAGCCCTCATACAGGTGAAGAAACCGAAGGAGCTGGGGATCAGAAGCAGGGAGCTCAGGATTCGCCGTCTCTCCACAGACTTACCCCCGCTTGTCTCCCTGCCGCAGGACTGCACGTGTGAAGAGTTCTGCCCCGAGTGCTCGGTGGAGTTCACTCTCGACGTGCGGTGCAACGAAGACCAGACTCGTCACGTCACATCTCGAGACCTCATCTCCAACAGCCCCCGGGTCATTCCAGTGTGTGTCTAAGGACAGCCTCCCTGCCAGGACCTTGGCTTTTCTCCTCCTGCCTCCAAGTGGGCCAGACTGGGGTGGATGCCTAGAAGACACTGCCTTTCCCTGGGTTACTCTGATGCCTGGAAATGCTAATTCTGGACTCCTGCCGGGGTGGCGGAAGCTTTGTCGGTTGTCTGTGCCCTCTGTCACCCCAGGGCCCTTTTAAAAGGCCACCGTACTGTTTTGACCGAGAAGGCTGTCACAGCCATGAAGTAGGAGCGGGAGCAGTCACCAGCACTGATTGGGTTCTAGTAGGCACTTCTGCCACCTCATTCCCAGGCATCCTGTCCCTAGTTTGGCAGAGTGTGACCTGGAAGTCCTGGAAAGTAGTTTCCAGAGGAAGTGCCCGGGAGGTGAACAGCTAATAAATGTCTCTGTTTGGACCCCCTCCAGGTGACATCCCGGAACCGAGATAATGACCCCAACGACTATGTGGAGCAGGACGGTAAGCGGCTGGAGTGAGTGTGCAGGTGTCTGTCCGACCAGGGACCGCACGCAGCCTCGGTGCGGCCTGGTCCCTTTCTCAGCTGGCCTTTGATCCGCTTTTTCAAATGTGTGTGGTCTTTCAGTGGCACTCCAGGTCAAAATCGGGGGGGGGGGGGGTCATGCCTGTCCTAGCCGCCTGACTGACTCCCACCCCTCCCCACAGACATCCTCATCGTCAAGCTGCGGAAGGGCCAGGAGCTCAGGCTTCGCGCCTATGCCAAAAAGGGCTTCGGCAAGGAACACGCCAAGTGGAACCCGACGGCAGGGGTGGCTTTCGAATATGATCCTGACAATGCCCTGAGGCACACAATGTACCCCAAGCCAGAGGAATGGTGGGTTCCAGCTGGGAATGAAGGCAGGCGGTTTGGGGGGGGGGGTGGCTCCTAGTGACTGACAGGGCAGCTCCCTGTGGACACAGGGCCCCTGGAACCAGCAGTAGCAATCCTGTGCTGGTCTGTGTTTGACCCCAGGCCAAAGAGCGAGTACTCGGAGCTGGATGAGGATGAGTCACAGGCTCCCTACGACCCCAACGGCAAGCCGGAGAGGTAATAGCCTGCCCAGCACGGGAAGGCGAAGTGTGTGAGGATGTCCAGTTCTGGCGCAGGCTCTGGGTTGGGGAGGCCCTTGCCCTGACATCCCAGTGCCTGCACGCTGAGGCAGGGCGGCCGGCGGCCGGACCCAGGACGTGCGTCCCCCTTTAGTTGCTGTGAGAGGGAGGGGCCTACAGGTATCCAGGCTCTTCCAGTTCTGACTTTCACCTCCAAACTGGCGGGTCTTCCAGTGATGAACACGGAGATGCTGGCCCGGGTGACCCTGCCTATGTTTTCCGCTTTCTCAGAGCGGGAGACGTCCGTACAGAAGTGTTTTGGGGGTTTCACAATATCTTTCTGAGCTGGCTGTAGCCTCTTTGAGGTCTTGTAAACACCACTGTTTAAAAGAGGATGGAAGTCAACCTGGGGCAGGTTGAGGTCCTGGTGGGGAAGGAGTTGCGACTGAAGCGGAGCCGGGTGGCCATGGCCAAAGCTTAGGCTAGCCAGCCCCTTGCGGGGGGCTCTCATTGGGCTCTCACCTCTCAGGTTTTACTACAACGTGGAGTCCTGTGGCTCTCTGCGCCCTGAGACCATCGTCCTCTCGGCCCTCTCTGGACTGAAGAAGAAGCTGAGTGACTTACAGACCCAGTTAAGCCATGAGATCCAGAGTGACGTCCTAACCATAAACTAGCTGCAGCTCACCTGCTTCAGGGCAGAGATCCGAGCTTTCAGGTCCCTTCTGAGACTTCTGGCTTCTGGGGTCTGGACAGCGGTTACTTCCACTTCTTGGGAAGCCATCAGGACCAGTTAGAGGTAGCAGTGGGGAAGGGTGGGCCCATCCCAGCCTTGCTTGATCACAGATTACAGGGGTGAGACTGGTGTTTGAGGCAGGACAGTCTTTTATTGGACGTTCGGCACCCCTGGCTCCGTCTGCTCATTGCCAGTCGTCTCGCCAGAACCCAGACCTCCCGCCCCCACTTCTTAACCTGCCTGTAGGGGTCACGCCGCTTCCCTGCTGAAAACCGCTGAGCTGGACCCTCCTCCTTTGGTCATTTCAGCTCTTTTCTTTCTGTCCAAAAGTTGGCGTTCTCACAGTTGCACCTTAGGTTTCTGGTGTTAGGATTGAGTGTAAGAACTCTCGTTCCGGCTGCCTACAACCCCAGTCCGGCCCAGGGCCAGCCTACTGACCCTTCACCCAAATTCCCCAGTGTCCCTAATTTGAGAGCCCTTTAATACAGTGTTAGACCCTGGCTGCACCCCCCACCCCCAACAATAAACCTTGTATTTCATTCTCTACCCATCAGTTATGACTTCACTGCCAGTGACCCGATTATTTAGTTTGGGTTGGGAAGGGGAGAGGAGGTAGGAATATATCCAAAGCAGTTCATTAGGCAGCCTGGCAAGAGGAGTCTGGAGAAAACCAGAGATGCGGTACAGAAAGGCAGGGATCTTTATTAACAGTAGAGGTTTTATTTTTGGCAATAAAGAGCACAACGTAATCTCCTTCATGCGTCATCGTGCCGCTAGCCCGGCCAGCCAGCTCCGCCTCTCCCAGGCCTCCGACGGGGCTCTTCTGCAGGCCAGCTCTCCGGTGGTCGGTGGTCCTCCCAGCGGGGCTGGCTGTGGCCACCTCCCTGGCTCCAGGGCTCTGCTGGAGGGGCCTCCTGCCTTCTCATCCTCCTGCTACAACTTCAACAGTGGTTATTTACATCAAAGTAACAAGGTCTGTTCCCACAAATCAGAACCCTAAAGTATTCAAAAAAACAAAAAACACGCAACCAAAGTTTTGATGTGGATAGAAAGATAGCCCTTCTGCCCAGTAGTCAATAAATACCAGCACTAGAAAATCAATTGCTTTAATTGCGTTTCAGCAGGGAGCCTCAGCACCATGTGGGGAGGAGGAAATGGGAAGGGCTGGTTTCTGAGTGCTTTCTAGCCAGAGGGTGGCCAGTCATGGAGAGGGGCCCCTCTGCTGGGGCACTGCCCTTCCCAGGTCAGGGAGAGGGGGCAGCAGGGGAGCTCCCCATGGCTGTCCTGCTGCGGCCTTCCATCCTGACCTGGCCCAGGGGCAGGAAAGGGCTTGGAATTAGCCCCCCTCCCCTGGCTGAGGTTACCAGCACCCACACCCCCAGGGCATCTTCTCAGCCTCAAAGCAGGAAGGAGCCTGGGTAGAACTCTTCTTCTTAAAACCAGATGTCACCAAGTGGCACAATGTAGGTTTGGGTCCTTCCTGTGCCACTCTAGGCCCAGAGGAACTAGGAAGCCACCTGCTGCCTTAGCCCTTGGGCTGCCTGGGAAAGGCCAGCAGAGCGCCAGCCTTGAGTTCTGAGTCTCCCTCTGGCCTGGGCAGCTTGAGTGAGTCCTGGCAGTGGGAGGGTTGTACCACTGAGGACATTCAGAACCAGCCTTGATTGGCCTGGTCATGTGATTAAAAAATGTATGTGGTGGCAGGGAGGGACGGGGGGGGGAATCTAATACAGAATATGTCGTAAGCCGTATATATTAAAATCATTAACAGTATATAGTCCCATGGTAGCTCTAGCCCCTCACACATGCTCAGGTGGTGTGGCCAGCCCTTTGCCTTGGTCCAGCCTCACCCACGGGGGCAAGGAAGAGACAGCTTTGCTCCCTTTCTCCAGGCTCTTGGCCAGTAGCCCCTTGAGGCTGTCCACAGTACGCTGCAGTCAGCCCCACAGCGGGCAGCCCGGTATCATCAGTGCGCGCCAGCCCTGCTGTCACTGCGCCGGGGTCTTGGCCTCGCTGCCGTCCCCCTGGCTGGGCTTTGGCTTTAGCAGGATGAATCTGTTGAGGAGGTCCGTTTCTGAGCTGGCCTGGGCTGCCCCACACCCCTCACCTGTGGACACAGAGGCAGGCTCAGGACTCCAGTCCAGGTTGAAGGACCCCTGCCCAGAAGGCCTTCTCTTCCACAGCCTCATGGCAGGTGGCCGTGGAGCACCACAGGGACTCACCGGGATAGCTGGAAGCCTCGGCGATGTTCTGGGAGCCCGTGATGTGGTGCCAGTAGGCACTGCGGGGCAGCATGGTAGTGGGCGTGCAGGGGTAGGAGTAATGTTCTGTGCCCTTGTTCAGCAGCTGCGGGCCAGAGGGACGGACCATCCCATTAGCCCTGGCGGCAATGGCTCAGCCCTGAACAGAGTAGCCCAAGACCCCACCTGCTGCCTCTACTGTGGACACACCAAGTGGGGGCAGCTGGACGTACACCAGGACCTCAGCCTGCCCGCCCACTGGCCCCCCTGGTCCCTGGGCTGAGACACCCACTGCCTCACCCTCACATTCTTCTCCATTTCTAGCAGGACCCGCTTGTGCTGCTCAGCAATGGCCAGGGTGGCACTGTGGACCCGCTGGTAAATCTGTTCCCCTTCCTGCGTCTGGAAGGTGTAGAGCCCTTCACCAGCATCACACATCCTGCGGACACAAGTGGCAAGGAGGGCGAGGTGGTGGGGACTCTACCACACGCATGCATGTACCTGACTAGGCTCTCCTGTACACCGGGCCCTCTGGGGACAGGCGGACTCACCCGGGGGTCTGACCACACACACAGCACAAATGTAGTACTGAGCACCTTTGATGTGCCAGGTGGTGATCTAAATACTTGAGAAGAATTAGCCCGCGTGGTTTTCTCCACCACTCCCTCTGGTCTATGCATTGTTAGTTGCCTTGTTATTTGGGTTTTTCTTAAAGCACTTTACAATGAGGAAGCTGAGGCAGACAGAAGGTAAGTAACTTCACCGAGGTTATACAGAGGATTACCCAGAATTCAAGTCTAGGCAAGCTGGCTCCTGGTTCACGCTACGGGCGCCCAGTCCTCACCACAACTCCACGGGGTGAGGCACTTTTCTTATCCCCTCTGTGACAGATGAGGGAACTGAGCCTCAGGTCCACAATCCCAGAACCAGTCAGTACCAGTGCCTGCACCTGACGTGAGGCCAAGCAGCTTGAGTTCAGTAAGCCGCCTCCCCTGACCTGCCTGCCAGCTGCCAGCTTCCACTCTTCCATCTGTAGAATGGGGTTGGTGTGTCCCCTTGCGGGCTGCTACGCTGAGAAATACCTTCAGCTTCCAGCACAGTGCCTGCCTGACACAGTGAATGGCAGCCACCATCACGACCACGTTGGGACTGGGACGGGGTGGGGGTGGGGCAAGCGTCCTACCGGCCAGCCTCGAAGGTAAAGCGTGTGGCGTCCCGGCCATAGCGGCGCAACGAGCAGAGGGGCCACGAGACGAGCTTCACGCGGGGGTTGTGTACGTCCCAGAGGTAGATGTTCTCGTGGGTGATCTGCAGCTTGCACTCGCCATACACATCCAGGTTGGGGCAGGGCAACAGGAAGACATTGAAGCGATCTGGAGTGGGGGAGCATGGAGTGGGCCTGGAGCTTCCCACCGGGATGCCTCCTGCCCCCTCCTCCCTGCCCTCCCCTCCACCAGGCCTCACCTGTCTGCTCACACTGCACCCCTGGGGCCAGGAGGTCCGGCTCTCCCAGACTGATGTCGTTGAGCCTCGACCCCAGACACTCCACAGACAGCGTCTTGTACCACTCCTCCGCCTCCAGCTCTGGAGAAAATGGTACCTCATCATGCCATCAGCTCAGGGTCCCCCAGAAGGTCACCCCATCTGCTCAGCCTGAGTTACCCACCATGCAGGGGTGGGGGGCAGGGAGGGCAAGGCCAGTGAATTCTGTCTGCCCCACCTCATCCTGGGGTCTGCTCACTCAAAGGCACCCCCAAACCCTTAGCCCAGGCTGTTGCTGCTCTGCCTTCTCCCACTGGACCACCAAACCACAACGGGTCCACGGGTGCTGGATGGAGGTCTGCAGCCCCAGGTGCTCACCTGAGTCGCAGGTGAAGGTACGGGCTGAGTCATCAGTGAATATGATGGCCACCGCCTGCCTCTTGGTCTCCTTGGGGAGCCGCGTGACACACTTGACATTGCTGATCTCAGTCACCTGGGACAGCATCCACAAAGGACTCAGCCAGGTTGGAGCACCTCCCTCTGCTCCCCCACCGCTCTGCCGCCCCCGGGAGGCTGCTCTTGGACCTCAGGACTCATTAAATCATCACTGCTTACAGGTGAGGGGAGCTAGGGCCCAGACCCCCTAACCTTGGGGCAGCCTCGGAGGCACACTGACTTCTCATCCGGATACTTCTCCAGCCGCTGGGGCCCCTTGCTGGAGGATTTCCGGAACACCAGCCAGCAGCGGCGGTAGATCTGCGGGGCAAGAGGATGAGGGGATCAGGCTTCCCCTGCCTGCTAGCCACCCAACATGGCCCTGCAGTTACCCCTGCCCACCGCAGGGGGCAGCACCGCACAGCCTTCTCGGGAGGCCCCAGCCCCGGAGAAAACCTGGGGACAGGGGACAACCGCAGGACACCCCTGGGGGAGAGCTCCCCTCCCCAAACTGAAAACGCTGTCGTTTCTTGGCAGGCTCTGAAAGGCTGTCCCACAAAAGCAGAACTCCGTCTCCAGTGAGCTCAGCAAGAATGTACAGCTGACCCTTGAACCACACAGGTTCGAACCACAGGGGTCCACTTATATAGTACATGGAGTTTTTCCAATAAGTAGTCCACCTTCCGTATCCTGGGTTTCACAGGATATTTTTTTCCATCCTCACCCAAGGACACGCTTATTGAATTTAGAGAGAGTGGAAGGGAGGGAGAGAGAGAGAGAGAGAGGGAGAGAAACACCGATGTGGCAGAGACATGGATCAGGACCGAACCCACAACCCAGGCATGTGCCCCGACAGGAATCAAACCGGTGACCTTTCAGTTTACGAGGACGATGCTCCAACCCCCTGAGCCACACCGACCAGGGCTTCACAGGCTTTGTATCTGTGGTTGGGAACCTGTGGATGCGGAGGGCCCACTGTATGCATTGTTTTTATGCCATTTTATATAAGGGACTTGAGCATCCACGGATTTTGATACCCACGGGGGCCCTGGAACCAACCTCCTGCGGATACCAAGGGACAGCTGAGGAGTCAAAAGGTTTTCTCCTGTGAGCAAAAGGGATCTCGGCGCCCCTAACCTCCACATGGCTCAACTGTGATGTAAGTAGCCAACACTTACAGAGTGCCCCTTGTTTGTCCTTTTTGGTATCAGCGCTTTACACAGTTAACCTCAGGGCCACTCGAGGTCAGCTCTGTTCTGTCCACTTTATACGTAAGGAAACCGAGGCATCAAAATGTCAAGTAACAGCTAATAAACAGTAGAGATAGCCTTTCAAACAGGCTGTCTAAGATCTGGAGCCTAAACTCAGAGCCCAGGGCTCCCGCAGCACCAGCCACACAGAGGGCATGTCCTAGGGACCGGGACCAGACCCGTTTCCACTCCCGGCCCACGACTCACCGCGGCCCCTGTGCTCAGAGCTGGGCCAGGGCTCGAGGGGGGCCCCAGCCCCTCCTGACTCCAGGAGGTTTCGCTCACACTCCTCTCATTCTCTAACCAGCCCTGGGGTGCCGGGGATCAGGGTGAGTTGCCTGTTCCATTTGGGAAACCAGAGCCAAGAACCTGGGGTTGCACCAGAGCACAGTGCCTTCCTGGCAAGAGTCCCTCCTTGTCCGGCCACTGCCAATGACCCTGTGCCTGAAGCCACCCAAATTCTCTACAGCTTCTTGGACTCCTCCCAAGGGTCAAAGAGCCAGGGAGGGAGCAGATCATTATCTAGGGCTACAGGGGCAAACCTGTAGATCACACACCTTGAGGGGTGGCCCCAGCTCCCTGGCCAGGCTGCAGACTCTTCCTTCCATGCCCCCCTACCCCTGCTCCTGCCTCAGGCTCTCACCCAGCCGAGAGCCTGGCTGGCATGCACCTCCCCTTTCAGTGGGCACTCCAGGGGCCCACAGACCCCCTCCCCCAGAAATCTCTGGTGCTTCTCGCACTGGCAAACAGTGGGGAGACCAAGGGGTGGCCCGGAGCAGAGCAGAGGAGGGGAGGGGGCTTCTGGGTCATAGCCCCACCCCCTCCCAGCCCTGTTCTGCTATGTAGGCACCGGGGTCCTTGGCAGGCAGAGTCCCAGGGTACAGGGGGCCTAGGCAGCCCCTATCCCATGATCCTGGTTCAGTCCCTGGCCTATCTACCTAAACCCCAGCAGGCCTCAGCTCTCTGTCGGGAGCTCCTTTAGGGCAAACATGGCATTTTATTCTCAGAATCTTCACTCACATCCTGGGAGCCTTGTTAACAGAGCTCTGAATGACCATATGACAGACCATGAATGAATGGATGGATGGACGTGTGACCCAGATATGCCCTGCCAGGTTGGGCTCCACGCAGCCTGCAGCGTCAGGGGCAAAAGGCTTGGGGGGCTTGCGCATCCTGGTTGCCTGGTTACAGGGATACACACACTCCCAGAGCCCCAGGGAGCCACTGTGCTCAAGAGCCCTCCTTCCTCCTTCCCCACTTCTCACAGGTCTTTGATCAGTACTTCAGAGACACTGCCGCAGCTCTGCCTGGGGAGGACGGCCCTGGCAGGTAGGAGGGTGGGCTCCTGTTCTCTTTCAGCCTCTCCCCCCTCACCTCAGTGGGTGAGACATAATGGCTGTCCTGGGGGTAACTGCAGCCCCTCATATCAGGTCTGCCTGGGGAAGCTGAATTCCTTGAGTAGGGGGCACTTCAACTGGGCCTGGCCAGGCCCCAGCTCCCAACGTCCCTCCCCCTGGCTGTGCCCACGTTGGAGGTTCCCTGTCTGTCACAACAGGTCTGATACCCCCAAGTGGCTTGCCTTCCAGGTAAGCTTTGTCCTGGACAGGGCCTCAGCCCAGCTGGCCGCTGGGGACCTGCTAGGTCCGAGCCCATAGGAATGAGGAGCCACACTGGAAGCTGGGCCCCCACCCACGTGGCCTCCCCACCTCAGCCTCTCTACTCCTTCCGTGCTCCCAGTGGGCTCCAGTCCTCCCATGGGGTAAAGGCAGAGCGGCTGACAGCCAGCAGAGCCCAGTCTCCTGGGCTGGGGTCCAGGATGGGACACAAATCCAAATTCAGATAAGGCTGCACACATGCCCACCCCCAGGGGCCCTCAGGCAGGAGGGGGAACCCCTCCACAAGGCCAGTGCTGCTCTGTCCTGTACCCAGGCGGCGGAGCTGGTATGAAGCCCTGCTCCTCCCCCACCCCACTCAGGCACAGCCAGGAAGCCTTCAGCCCTCTGATCCCACCTGGACTCCGTCAAGGCCATGGGGGAGGGAACAAGGGAGGGACCAGAGACCCTGGTAAGACACTAGGCTTGGGTCACCTCAGTCACCAAGGTTTCTTTCCTTCCTGCTGGGAGGGGGCACCTGCCAGAACCCCCGGAAGAGGTGGGGAGGGTTGGCAAGGGGACAGGGGAAGCTCCTGGACAATTCCACTAACATCTTTCAGTTGGTCCTTGGGGGGACCAACTTATGGGGGGTCTCCACCAGCAGGGGGTGGGAGAGGGTGCACATGCAGGTGTGTCTGAGGCTTCATCTCTATGAAGCCCCCAAGCCCCAGCTCCAGGCCAAGCACCGAGCACAGAGGGAGCCACTTGGAGCCCCAAGTTCTCATTCGCCAACCACACACCCATCAGTCTCTGCACCCTCACACCCCTGCCTCCCACAACCAGCCGCTGTCCTTTCCGAACACTTCTTTAACGGTAAAAGCCACAACTGAAGATAAATAAATACCTGCACGCGGGAAGGAACGGGAAGCAGGGGTGGAGGAGGCACTTAAAGGAAAAGAGGCCAGGGGAGGGGAGGGGGGGGGAAGGGGGGACACAGGGAGGCAGCGGCAAGGCGGGGAGCAGAGGGGAAGCAAGAAGGTGGTCTCGGCTCAGGCACAGCCCGACATTTCCAGTGCCCCTGGCCCCTGCTGCTGCCCTGGTGACAACTTCAACAATAGCCAAGGAGCCGCCTGCCCATCGGCTGCCACCAACCGCTGGCCCAGCCGCTGGGACGCCAGCCAGTCCTGCCGGGGCGGGGGCTGCAGCAGGCAGGGCTGGGCCCGGGGACATGCCAGGCAGCCCGCGGGCCAGGAGCCTGGGGACCGCAAATGCGCGATGCCGGGGCCGGGCACCCGCGACCCGCCGGGTTCCAGACCAAGTCCTCCGTGCCGTGCCTGTCCCTCAGCGGGGCCCTCGGCGGGTGGCTCACCCCCAGCTTCCTGCTCTTCATCCTCACGTAGCCTTGCTTGACGATGTCGTTGAAATTGGTCGCCATGGCTTCCCCACCTTCCCCGGAGCTCAGGGCCTGGCCGAGGAGGGGCGGGGGGCGCCCAGGTGGCCTCAGTTCCGGGCTCCTCGGATCACCTGTTCGAGATCCTCCTTCGGGGCCTCACCTCGCCCGCCTCAGCATTGTGCTAGCAGCTCCTTCGCCCGGCGCCCGCTGGAAGGAAAGGCGACGGGGAGATGAGACAGTGACATCTCTCTCTTCCCCGGCTGTCTCGCTCTTTTTTCCTTCCTCTTCCCACACTCCTCCCTCCCTTCCGCCCCCTCCGCCCGCCCTTCTTCCTTCCCTTCCCTCCCCACCCCTGGACGGCAGAACCATTCGGGAAAACCGAGGTGGAGGCAGCCGCGAGGAAAATGGTCCAGCCCAGTCCCCTCCCTCACGGCTGGGGCTGGCAGTTAACCCCTTCCTGGGAGCACGGCGCTGGCACCGCGGTGGAGGTGGGGACAGAGGAAGAGGTGGCCCCGGAGCTGCTGTCCGGCCCTCTCTCCTGTTACAACTTCAGTGCAGACTTAAGGCTACCTGCCCCCTCTGCGCGCAGGAGCCCCACGGAAGCCTTCGCAGAGACCGAGCGGTCCCCAGGAGGTGGCACGGAGCACGGCCCGCTCCCTGAGGTTAGGAACAATTTGCTTTGTCAGTCTCAGCAGACACGGCCCCTCGCCGCCCCCCCATCCCTCTACCCACCCCATCCCATACCTGGTTCTCTCCAGCCCCTGGCAGGAAGCGGGGAATGTCACCTCCAGCCCACAGGGGCCCTGCTCCCAGCTCCTGGAACTCTTTAGCAGTTC
Source organism: Furipterus horrens (assembly GCF_987537825.1). Lineage (NCBI taxonomy): Eukaryota > Metazoa > Chordata > Mammalia > Chiroptera > Furipteridae > Furipterus > Furipterus horrens. Next base: position 7,739,930 of record NW_028327183.1, read on the forward strand.
CTCTGGGTGTTGCTTCCTGGGTGGGAGGGCAGAGTCCAGCGGGGCGGGCCGCCGGCTAAGCCTGAGGAATGTGCTGGGCCTGCTGGAGTGGCCGCTGTGGGCACAGGTGCCTCGCACTGGCCCTGGTGCTGGGAAGGCACTGGGTCTGACCGGGCCATGCGGTGCCCCCTGTCCTGAGCAGGGCAGGACGTGATCACAGGGAGAACTAGCAGTCCCCTGCACCTGGGGCAGAGGACAGAGCCAGATGGCCAGAGGGGTGCCAAGGGGAAGGCAATATGGGACGGGAAATGGGAGGGCCAGCCAGGGGCCCTCAGAATCAGATGATGAATCAACAGATAACGAAGACTGAGACTCAGGGGTGGGGGTTCTCAGGGATGACCCAGTTCAACACCCATTTTACAGATGAAAAAATATAAAGTTGCCCGCAGAGGCTAAGCAGTATGGCTAAGGGCACACAGCAAGCCCAGGACACAGCCAGGGACCGATGAGACCTTTCAGAGTAGGGCATGGACGCAGACCTGGGGGTGGAACGCTGGGCGGCCATCTCTGGCTGCTTGCCACCACCTAAGCCTGTTCTGCCATCCAGGCTCAGGGGCAGAGCTGTGACGTGCCCCCCACCCCCATGTCTCCAGGATCGCTGGGTGGGAATAAGCAGCATTTCTGGGGTCAGCTGGGCATCTGTGCTGCCAGGACAGAGCCTGGGGCAGGCATGCTGCTGGATCTGCCAGCAGCTTGGCATTAACTCATCTCCTGGAAACAGATGGCACTGGTCCAGATGGCTGGCCCCGGGCTCTGGGGCCACGGCATGGAAGCCCCCTTTCAGAACAGACCTACACGAAAACACCAGGGCCCTGGCTTCATTCAAGGCAGCCCCAACTGGGGAACAGGCGGGAGTATCAATCCAGCTGGCTGGGTACTTTGGGCAAGTCACCTAACATCTCTGGGCCTCAGTTTACCCATTAATATTAAAAAAAAAAAAAAGAGCATAAATTCAACTACTTTAAATGAGAAAATAAACCCATGAGGCACCTGCCTACCCACTTTGGAACCAGAGCTTCTGCCTCGAAAACAAGGACTGTGTTCATTACAGGAGCTGCTGCCCAGGCAGAGGCCGAGAAACCACCACAACAGTCTGATCCACCTGCCTCATGAAGGCCTCCCTTCCTGGCTCCACCAGCTACCTTCCCGGTGGCATCATCCCCCCAGTGACGGTGGCCACCTACCTCTCAGGAGCATCCCTGCCTTGTCTGTCCACAGGTCCACACCCGTCCCATATCCCAGACCCGGGACCCTAGAATCAGCCCCACACAAATAAGCCCGCAGAAAAGCAATCTTCCGTGGGAAGCCTGGGAGGCAAAGGGCCTGCCAGCTCACTCTGGCCCTGCATCCCCGGGATTCCTGCCACACGCAGCTCCCAGTGGGGTTTGCAAGAGCAAGACCCCGCCTGCAACCTAGAATAGTACAGCAAAGGGGACTGGGGAGGTAGGGAGGGAAGGGGAAGGACCAACAGTGGAACCACAAACTTGACAGGCAATGGGATCAGGGAGGGCGGGGGGGGGAACCTGGAACGAGCTCAGCCCCCAGAGGGACTGCACTTGTGTTAAGCGAGAGATGGCCCCAGGCTGTGCTGCGCAGGCCCTGGGGGCACGGCGGAGTAGGGCAGAGCTCAGCAGGCCAGGAAGGGGGCTGAGGCAGCCCCAGCCCAGCCATCACCCGGGCCACTTCCCGCTTGGCTCCGCAGCTACCACCAGCCTGCAGCAGCCCGCAGCAGGAACGAAGGCCCCACAGATTCAAGAGGACCTGAGGTCTCTGGCCTGTGTGCTCAGCCCTGAGCACCCAGAGAAGCTAAGCAGAGAGACCAGCAGCCCCTCAACGCTGCAGGGAGAAACGAGGGCCTCCCAGTTTTCCTCCCAGCCTGGCATCCTCACATCTGAGAGTCAACCAGAGACAGTACCAGCCCTAGGCCAGGCTACCAGGCCTCCTTCACAGAGAGCGGGGCTGAACAGGCCCTCTCCCCAGGAAAGGGCAGGTGTCCTGTGGGGAGGGGGCGGGGGGGGGGGACTCCCTGGTGCCCAGCAGAGGGGAGGGGCGGGGCTCTCCTACCCACCTGCCCCTTGGGGCAGCGCACTAAGCTCTCCCTCCCTGCACCTGGATTCTGCCTGGAGGCTTTGGCTCTAGAACAAACGGTACTCGCTGCTGTTGGCAACCAATGACTGAGCAGGGGGAGCAGCTGTCGGTCTGGCTGGGCCTCCCCACCCCTTGACAGATCAGATCTTATCAAGGCTTTGGGGACATCCCTACCTGGACACCTGGCTCCCTGTTGTCTCCCTATCTCCACCCCACAGCAAAGAGCCAATGGGTAGGATTCGCACCAGCGCCAGGGACATGTCCCCTCACCTGTGGTCTGGCCCATTCTGCCCCTCAGTGTGATTGCTGTCAGGGACAGGAGAGGTCCTCCTTCTACCTCCTCCAACCGCCACCCCATGAAACACCCCCCAAGTGGGCAGAGAGGAACCATGGAGTAAGGGACATCTGAACAGCCCCTGTCTCCCAGACCCTTAAGTCAGGAAAGTGGTGCTGTGCCACCACAGGACAGGACGGGCCACTGTGCCCATTCCTGGTCCCCCACCCCTGCCCCACGCTGTCTCCCCATGCTCAGTACACCTGGCCACAGCTACGCTGGCCTTTCTTCTTTCTCAACATGCCTAACTTTTTCCCACTGGTGCCATTCCCTGCCTACAATGCTGTTCCCTCAGATGGTCCCAAGGGTTCTTCTGCCGCTTCATTCAGTTCTCAACTCAAAGGACACCTCTTCAGAGTGCCTTTTGCTGACCACACTGGCCAAAGGAGCCCCGCCATCAGCCTGAATTGTAACATCCGGTTTCACTGTCCTCGCCCTGCGCATCACTATGGGGTTTTCTTGTCCCTTCATTAGTCCGTTGGCTACTCCGTGGCTCAGTCTCCTAGGACGCCCTAGAAGGTCAGCTCCCTGATGCTAGGCCCTGTCTGTCTAGGTGACATCCCAGCACCTAGAATGGTGCCTCATGCAGGGTGGGAGCTCAATATGTGGGGACTGAAAGCATAATTCTCTCCAGGATTTGTCCTCATCCTTCCGCCCCCGCTAACGGCCACCTGGCCGGACCAGCCTCAGCTCCCAGAGGTGCAATTTCCAGAGGTGTGTGAGCAGTGGCCGGCTCGAAGCTTCCAGGGCCCTGGGCTGTCCCAGTGCTGAATGTCAAGGCCAGCAAACTGTCGTTCCTGGAGAGCCAGCAGGGCCCAGACCCACAGCTTGGTTCAAAGTTGCCTCAGGGGAGTGAACACTGCTGACATCGTGTCCAGGCCTGGCTGGGGCGGCTCTCCCCGCCCCCTCCCCCACCTCCACCAGGGTTGCTGGGTGAGGTCCAGCCCTGCCCCAGAGGGAAGGGCTAGAAGTAGCCAGCTTCCAGGCACAGGGAGGCAAGCCACTGGCCAGGAGGGGGCACAGCTCCTGGGACCCATCCCTGGTCAGGGACAGGAGTGGCTGGCACAGAAGCGCCATCCCTCCGAAAGGAACAAGAAAAGAATCTGTGCTAAACTAGCCCAGCCCCTGATCGCTGCGGTGACCCTGCCAGGCCCCTCGCTGACCTTGCCTGCCAGCCCCGCAAACCCTCCATGGAACTGTCTGGCAACTGCAGCTTGGGACAGCCAGGCTGCACAGAGGGTCTGCTCTGTTCACGACACCCAAGGGCCCCGGCTCCACTCCTGTCCCTTTGCCGTGACAGAAAGCACTGAACTGGAAGCAGGGGGCCCTAGGGGAGAAGCTGGACAGGGCCCCAGGGCTAGGGGAGAAAGGCCATAAGTTTCAGTTATAGGGTGGGAACCATCTGCAGGTGGGGGCAGGTGGGTAGAGAAAACAGTCTCTTGGAATTTGGTGGAACTGAGAGAGCAGGAAAGTGGGGAGCAGGGAAGTGGGGGCGGCATGGGATGGGTTATGCCCCTTGGTGATGGCAGGCTCAGGAGCAGGGAGCACAGGGGCCTGGGCTTCTCAGATGGATATATTGGGGTAGGGGTGAGGTCAAGCTCCGCCCCGCGCCCCCTCTGCAGAGGGGGAGCTCAGGAGATAGTTTCTAGGGCCTGGGCTGGCTTTGGGGAGCAGGTCCCTGAGCGCCCCCCTCTCCCTGCCCCCGAGGAGGAAGGATCCCTGGGCTCGGAGAGGTCTCAGGTTGGAGTCGCCGTGGGTCTCCCGGGCTCGGCCTACGGTCGGTCCCCTTTCCCGTCTCACGCCCCCTGGTTACCTGGAAGCCGCGGCCGGTGCTGGGGGCGTCTGCAGGGCGGGTGGCGGGCCAGACTCATGCCCGCGTCACGGCGAGGCCGGAGGTGGCGGCGGCGCCGGGCTCCGGGCGGGGACGGCGAGGGAGGTGCGGCTGCCTGGCTCGGCTCCGGCGGGGACTGGGGTGCGCTCCCCCCTCCGCCCCGCCCCGCCCGCGCGGCCACCGGGCGTCCAGCCCCCGCCGTATTCCTCCGAGCCGCGGGACACGCGCGCCGCCCCGCCTCCCCTTCAGGTCGCCCTCGGTTCCCGGCTCAGCCCCACCGCCTCTCCCTGGGCCCCAAATCCCAATCTCACATCGCTTCTCAGCCCTTGAAAGCTGAACCCCACATCAGTTCCCAGCCCCGCAATCTCAACTACCAGCTTCTTTAGGAATCACACACGCCAAAGGCTGCCCTTCTCCAGAACCCCCGTGACCTCCTTAGGGACCCCCCTCAACCCCTCACACACATACTGGGTAGCACATGAGCCCCTCCATCCCAGACGCAGCTCCCTAGCGGTCTGCCAGCCGCCCCTTCCCTCCCCCGGCCTCCCCACCCGCAGAACACCCAGAACTCCCATTCTCTGTCCCCCTGAGACTTTGCCCTCGAGACCAAGCCCCATTCCCCATGGTCGCCCCAGCACACACACTCACCTCACTGCCCCTGAGCCCCTGCAGGTGCTGGGTCACTGCCCTACTGGGATCACACGCCACCGGCCTCCTGTGCTGTGCCAGGCAGGGAGGGGGACTGCCTCACCCCTCTGGTTTTCACGCCTGCACCCCTAAAGTGTGGTCCCTGGGCCAGGGGCGTCAGCATCACCTTGCTCTTTGGTAGAAATGCAAACTCCCTGCGCCACTCCAGACCTCTGAAATCAGACTCTGGGGGTAGCGCCCAGATATCTGTCTTTAAAAGCCCCCAGGTGTCTCTGATGCCCATTCACCACTGTTTCAGACCAAATATACAGAACAAAGCCATTGTCCAGGTTTCTCAGAGGGACAGGCCTGAGGCATCAAGGGCCCAAGAACCTCAGCACCCAACCATGGAGTCCAGCCCCCTGCCACCAAGACACACAGCCTTGGCCATGCCCAGGCTTGCTCAGGGACGTTTTCTTAGGTGGATGCTTCTCTTGCCCTGAAAGTTTCACTGAATGGTCCCTGGATGGTCACTGTGACCACAAAGGAAGCCCCAGGGACTCCTGGGGATATCCTGCCCTGGGCCTGAGCTAGCCAGCCCCAGACTGCCTGGGGAGGAGGAGGTGGCTATCCCAGTCCCTGCAGGCCAAGCCGGCCTGGGTCTCGACCTCCTGACCTCCCCATGCCTCTTCCAAACTTGACCGCTCCGCTTTGCTTCAAACCACAACCCATAAAGTCCCCAGCACTTGATCCATCAAAGCAAACTATTTTCGCCACCAGAAACCCATGAAGGAGTTTTGGCCAACCAAAAAAAAAAAAAAAAAAAAGTGTTTCAATAAAAAGTAATCTTCTCTAGAATGGAGTTTCCCAAACTTCTTCATTCTCTCATCTTCATATTATTGCTCAATCTACTCTCAGTCTGTACTATGTGACCTAAATATTTTTTTAATTAAACTTTTTGAGATATTTGTATTGTAGATTCCCATGCAGTTATAAGGTATACTACAGAAGGATAAAGTGTACCCTGGAAAACCAGAGCAGAGCATCACAGCCCCAGATATTGACATTAAAACGGTCACAATATTGAACACCACCACAAAGCTGCCTCCTTTTGGCCATTTATATCCATACCCACTTCCCTTCCACTCCCGCCCTTCCTTAACCCCTGGCAACCACAAGTTTGTCCTTCGGTTCTAAACTCTGGTCATTTATAACATTTATTTGGTCGTTGGTAATGTTTTCCAGAATGCTATAAAACTGCAATCATCAGTGTGTAATTTTGGGGGATTAGCTTTTTTGCACTCAGCATAATTCTTTGGAGATTCATCCAAGCTGTCACATGTATGAACAGTTTGCTCCTTTGCTTGCTGAGTGGTATTCCATGGTATCGATGCACCAAAGCGTTTATTCATATCCCCCTCGAAGGGTGTCGGGATTGTTTGCAGTTTGGGCTGTCATGAGTAAAGCTGCTATAAGCGTTCATGTATAGGTTGTTAGGTGAACTTGACTCTGTTCTTGGATAAATGCCTGCGAGTATAGTTACTGGGTCATATGGCAATTAAATGTTTAGTTAAAAAACTGTCAAACTGGTTTCTAGAGGGGCTGTACCATTTTATATACGCGCCAGCAATGGATGAGTGATCCAGTTTCTTCTCCTCCTCATCAGCACTTGTTGCTGTCACTACGTTTTTTTAGCCATTCTGATAAGTATGCGGTGATCTCTCTTGGGGGTTTTAATCGGCATATCCCCAGTGGCTTATGTGGTTGATCCCTTTTTTGGGACCTAATTTGTCATCTTCATATCTTCTTCAGGGAAATATTTATTCATGTCTTTGCCCATGTCCTAATTTGATTATTTGCTTTTTCGCCATTGAGTTTTGAGAATTTTTAAAAATAGATTCTAGATACTAGTTCTTTTTAGGATATGTGGTTTACAAGTATTTTCTCCCATCCAGAGGTGGTCACTACATCCACCTAACAAGGCCTCTCATGAAGCAAAACCTTTTCATTTAAATGAAGTCCAAATTATCAATCTTTCCTTTTATGGATTGTGCCTTCAGAGCCACGTGTAAGAATTCTCTGCCTAGCCCTTGATCCGGAGGATATTCTCCCATGTTTTATTCTAAAAGTTCTATAGTTTTATGTTTTGCATTTAAAGTCTGTGATCCATTTTGAGATAAACTTTGTAGGAAGTGTGAGGTGGGAGGCTTTGGCTAATGCTGTGTTTTTTATTTTGTTTTGCTTATGGACGTGTCATTGTTCCAGGACCATTTGTTGAAAAGTCTCCCTTTCTGCCATGGAAATGCTTTGACAGCTTTATCAGAAATCGTTTGGGTCTATTTTGGGTTCTCTGTTTTGTTCCATTGATTCGTGTGTCTCTCCCTCTGCTAAAAGCACAGAGTCTTGATTCCTGTAGCTCTATAAGTCATGAAGTCAGGCAAACTGACCCCTTATCTGTATCTATAGAACGGCTTGGTAGAATTATGGTAGAAATTACATTAGATTTGTTTATCAGTTTGGGTAGAATTGACATTCTCACTATGTTGAGTCTTGCTTTCTAAGAACGCAGTATGTCTCCATTTATGTGGATCTTTGGTGTCTTTCATGAGCATTATGTAGGTTCGTGCAAGTCCTACACATATTTTGTTAGGTTTAAGCCTAAGTATTTTATTTAATTAATTTTGGTCCTTTTAATGCTATTATATCTTTAACTTTTGTTATGCACATGTTCATTGCTAGCATATAGAAATAAATGTCTTTATGTGTTTATCTTGTACTTTTCAACCTTGCTGAATTCACCTATTAGTTCTAGAAGTTCGGGAATTTGGGAGTAGATTTCTTGAGATTTTCTTCATAGATAGTCATGTCATCTGGGCATAGGTACAGTGTTATTTCTTCCTTTCCTAGCCGTATGTCTTTTATTTCCTCTTCTTGCCTTATTGCACTGGCTAGAACCTTCAACAGTGTGTGAATAAGAGTAGTGAGAACTGGGCTTGCGCTCCCTCTTCTTTTTTAAAGTATATTTTATTGATTATGTTGTTACAGTAGCTCCAATTTTTTTCCCCTTTGCTCCTCTCTGCCCAGTACCCGCCTTCCCTCCAGCAATCCCACCCCCCCTTAGTTCATGTCCATGGGTCGTGCATATAAGTTCTTTGGCTTAACCCTTTCCTATATAATTCTTAACTCCCCCCTGTCTATTTTGTACCAACCAATTATGCTTCTTAGTCCTTGCACCATTTCCCTATTTCTCCCCCTTCCCCTCCCAGCTGATAACCCTCCCAATGATCCCCACACCTATGATTCTGTTCCTATTCTGCTTTGCTTAGTTGGATTTTGTTTTTATTTTTTAGATTCAGTTGTTGATAGTTGTGAGTTTGTTGTCATTTTAGTGTTCATAGTTTCAATCTTCTTTTTCTTAAGTAAGTCCCTTTAACATTTCATATAATAATGGCTTGGTGATGATGAACTCCTCTAGCTTGACCTTGTCTGGGAAGCACTTCATCTGCCCTTCCATGGTAAATGATAGCTTTCCTGGATAGAATAATCTTGGTTGTAGGTTGCTTTTCATCACATTGAATACTGCTTGACAGTCCTTTCCTGCCTGCAAAGTGTCCTCTGAGAAATCAGCTGATAGTCCTATAGGCAGTCCCCTGTAGGCAACTCTCCACCTCTCTCTTGCTGCCCCCAGGACTCTGTCTTTATCTTTCACCTTTGGCATCTCAGTCATGATGCATCCTGGAGTGGTCCCCTCTGGGTCCAGCTCGCCTGGGACCTTCTGTGCTTCCCGGACCTGTATGTCCATCTCCTTCCCAAAATTTGGGAAGTTTTCCTCATTTTTTTCAATTCTTGCTTCCTCTTTCTGCACTGGTTGACTGTTTCTTTCTTCCTTATGTTCCAAATCATTGATTTGAACCCCAGTTTCCTTCCCTTCACCGTTGGTTTTCTGTGGATTTTCCTTTGTTTCACTTAGCATAGCCTTCACTTCTTCTCTTATTCGTTTGCCGTACTCAAGCACATCTGTCAAGCCTGTGAGCATCTTTATCACCAGCGTTTTGAACTCTGCATCTGTTAGGTTGTCTATCTCCTCATCTGTTAGATTGGCTATCTCCTCGTCGCTTAGTTCTCCCACTGGAACCTTGATCCGTTCACCCTTTTGGGCCATACTTCTCTGTCTCCTCATCCTGACAGACCCCTGTGTTTGTTTGCGTCCGCATCGCAGGTAGAGCTGTTGCACCTGTTACATTGCAAGGGGCGGGGCCTTAGGGATTCGTCAGTACACGGCGACCTGTTTCACCACGTTGTGGTGCTGTATGTGGGGGAGGGGTCCGAGAGGGAACAATGCTGCCTGCCCAGCACTCGCCCCATTTCCAGGCACCTCTCCCACTTCCACACCGGACTGGCTCCTCTCTAGCTGCTGTCCTTGCCATCGTTTTCAGAGTGGGTGAGTCTGGGGATGTTCTAGGACTGTGGTGGCCCCTTAAACAAGTGGACTCTGCTGAGAGACTGGCAGTTTCTGCCTCCACCCCACCTCCCACTGGTCTGTACAGTCAGAAGCAATGAGGCTTGATTTTCCCCAGTGCTGGGACCATGGGCTGCAAGGTCCAGTGAGGAGCTGGGAACATTCCCCAGGTGTCCCTCCTGACTTTTTAAAACGTGTGACTGTGCTTTCCACCAGCCTGCCGCTGCCACTGCTGCTGCTGCCACCACCCTGCGTCCTCTTCGCCCTGGCTCCACCCCTCCTACCCGTCTGGATGAGTATTTCTTCTTTATATCTTTGTTTGCTGGACTTCCATACAGTTCGATTTTCTGGAATTTCTGGTTGTTTATGGTTTTGAGGTAGTTGTATTCCTTCTTAGTTGTGGAGGGAGACGCAGCGTGTCTGTCTACGCCTCCATCTTGGCCAGAAGTCTCTTGCGCTCCCTCTTTGACCGGAGCACACCTGCAGGAAAGCGGTCTGGGGAGTTGCCCCTCCTCTGCAGGTGTAGTCTCTCCTGTCTAGACCGAGTGAAGGAAAACAAGGCAGAAGGACTCTAGGCCACGAGTGCCTTTCCATTGGCTTGGCTTTGGCTATGCAGCGCTAGTTGCTTCTGGTGGGATCACTGGCTATGCAAAAGCAAGTGGTGTCCTACCCCTGGCTGCTGGGCTCCTCTTCGGTGGCTTAGCAAGTCTGGGTGCTTATCAGCTCTCTCAGGATCCAAGGAACATTTGGGTTTTCCTAGCTACATCTGGAACCTTGGCTGGCTTTATGGGAATGAGATTCTACCACTCTGGGGAGTTTATGCCTGTGGGCTTAATTGCAGGTGCCAGTTTGCTGGTGGTTGCCAAACTTGGAATTAGTGCGTTCAGTAGACCGCATCAGTCATAGTCATGTTCCAGCTTGGACTCTTGAAGAATTTTAAAACTTCCACTACTTTTAGTATGTTAAGAGAAATAAGTGCAGCATTTTCACATATGCTGATATTTTACTTAAAATAAAAATACTGAATTTTCCAAAGAAAAATATCAGTCATTATTATTACAACCCTAAAGAGATGGGTAGCATATAAGAGTTTATTGTTATAATACCCTTGTATAATTTGATTCTTATATGTTGATGTTATTTCTTCTTTCTGTATTTTTACACAAAATCTCAAGGGATAAAATGTTAGGTGTCAACATTGGGGGCCCTGAAACCCCTTGCACCCTACATAGAGAAACACTGTGGAAAAAATCTTAAGAGTTTTGGGGTTTCTGTTCTTTTGCCCATCTGAGAGCACAGGCGTACTTTGAAATTATGTTAAAGGAAATATCAATGGAAATAAAGTTTACGTTTACTATAAATTTTTTAAAAAGAGTAGTGAGAATGAACATACTTTCTTTGTTCTTCATCATAGTGGAAAAAATTCAATTTTTGAGTGAACTGTTCTATAAATATCAATTAGATCTTGTTGACTGATGGTGTTGTTGAGTTCTTCATATTTTTGGCAATCACCTAGTTCTGCCAGTAGTTGAGAGAGGGGTGTTGATGTCTTCAGCCATGATTGTAAATTTGTCCATTTCCCCTTCAGTTCAATCAGTTTTTGTTTCACATAAATTGTAGTTATGCTGTTCGGTGCATACACATTTAGGACTGTTATGTCTTCTTAGTAGACTGACCTTTTCATTATTATATTCTATCCCTTTTTGTCTCTGTCACTTTCTTTTCTCTAAAGTCTAGTCACTCCTGCTTTCCTTTAGTGATTGCATGATATATCTTTCCTGTTCTTTGATTTTCATCTTAGCTATATTATATCTGAAGTGAGTCTCTTGGAGATAGCACATAGTTTTTAATGTCATGTTTTTTAACCCAGTCTGCTGGGATCTATCTTTTTAAAAGATTTTATTTTTATTTATTGATTTTAGAGAGAGAGAGAGGGAGGGAGAGAGAGAGAGGGAGGGAGAAAGAGAGAGAGAGAGAGAGAGAAAGATTGCTTTGTTGTTCCACTTATTTATATATTCATTGGTTGATTCTTGTATGTGTCCTGATTGGGAACTGAACCAGCAACCTTGGAGTATCTGGATGAATAATAGTATATTTAGACCATTTGTACTGGATATAATTTTTGACATGTCAGAACTTTAATCTACATTTTTTTTGTTTGTCTTTGTTCTCTGTTTTTTATTTCTGTGTTTTCTTTTTCTTGCCTTCCTGTGAGTTATCTAAACATTTCTAGGAATTTTATTTGATGACCTATTATGTTTTTGAGTGCATCTCTTTGTACAGCTTTTTAGTGGTTGCTCTAGGCATTACCAATGTCTATATAACTTATCACAGTCTATTGATATGATAATTTTGCCAGTTTAAGTGAAGTAGAGAAATCTTACCCTCCCAAACTTATAATTTTCTTTAAGATTTTCTCTATATACGTTTAGAACCACATCAGAGAGAGTAATAATTTTTGCTTTAACGATCAAACATAATTTAGAAAATTCAAGAGAAGAAGGAAAGACTATGGTATTTTTTAAAAAGATTTTATTTATTTTTTTAGAGAGAGGGGAAGGGAGGGACAAAGAGAGGGAGAGAAACATCATTGCTCAGGAGAAACATCAATCAGTTGCCTCTCACATGCTCCCAACAGAGGACCTGGCCTGCAACCCAGGCACATGCCCTGACTGGGAATTGAATTGGCAACCTTTCAGTTCGCAGGCCAGAGCTCAACCCACTGAGCCACACCAGCAAAGGCACCTATGGGATTAACCATATATTTGTTTACCATGTTCTTTCATCCCTTCTAATGTTCCAGGGTTCCTTCTTTTAGTTTCCTTTGTAGAATTTCTTTTAATCATACTTTTTAGTCATATTTTAGTAGGTATAAATTCTCTTAATTGTCCTTCATCTAAGATTCCTAGATTGGCCCCTCATTCCTGAAGAACATTGTCACTGGGTATAGGATTCTGGGCTGACAGTTCTTTTCCGTCAGCACTTTAAAAATATTGTGCCACTTCCTTCTGGCCTCCATGTTTTCTAATAAGAAGTCTATTGTTATTCAAATGGTTCCCCCCTCCCCTATATGTAAGGTGTTGTTTTTCTCTGGTTGCTTTCAAGATTTTTTTCTTTATCTTTAGTTCTTGGAAGTTTAATTATGATATGTCTTGAGTGGATCTTCTGGGGTCATCTTCTTTGGAATTTACTCAGCTTCTTGAATCTGTAGGTTTATATCCTTTACCAAATTAGGGGAGTGTTCAGCCATTATGTCAAGTTCTTTTTTAGCCCTATCCTCTTTCCCCTCTCCTTCAAGGACTCTGATGACACAAACATTAGGTCTTTTGTTGTAGTCTTACAAGTCCCTGAAGCTCTGTTCTTTTTCTCCCCAGTCTATTTTCTCTCTGTTGTTCAAAATGGGTAACTTCTATTGTTCCATCTTCCAGTTCACTGATTCCTTCCTCTGTCTCCTTTATTCTGCTGTTGAGCTCACCCACTGAGCTTTTAATTTCAGTTATTGTGTTTTTCAGTTCTAAAATTTCCATTCGGTCCTCTTTATACCTCTTGTGTGTTTGCCAAGGCTTTCTATGTTTCATTTGCTTCAAGCATATTTGTAATTGCTCACTGAAGCATCTTAATTGTGGCTGGTTAAAACGTTTGTCAGAGAATTCTAATATCTCTGTCATCTCAGTGTTAGAATCCATTGATTGTCTCTTTTTCATTTAGTTTGAGATCTTTCTTTCTTTTAAAGATTTTATTTATTTATTTTTAGAGAGAGGGGAAGGAAGGGAGAAAAAGAAGGAGAGAAACATCAATGTGTGGTTGCCTCTTGCATACCCCCAACTGGGGACCTGGCCCGCAACCCAGGCCTGTGCCCTGACTGGGAATTGAACCAGTGACTCTTTGGTTCACAGGCCAGTGCTCAATCCACTGAACCATACCAGCCAGGGCAGTTTGAGATCTTTCTGATTTTTGATATGAATGACTTTTCAAAATTCAAACATTTGCATACCATAAGACACCAGGCTTGTTTAAGCCTTCTGTTTGAGCTGGCATTCTCCGATGCTGCTGCAGCTGGGGATGGGGGGTGGGGGGCGGGGCACCACCTGGTTATAGCCAGGTGGGGGAAGAAGTTCAGCTTTCCTACTTAGCCTCTGTGGACACATGATAGGGGCAGCCTCATTCCTATTGGGCAGGGGTGTTCTCTACTGACTCTACCGTGGGGATGGCCTCATTACTGCTGAGCGGCGGTGAAAGTCCTGACTCTGCCCTCAACCTCCTCTGACACCCATACTATAACAGTTTTTCCCAAGCCCCAGCCACTCCAGCCACTTCATGATTTTTGCCAGATTCAAGCACTTCCTGTACTATTATTTCCTCAATATAGTTTTTAAAAATCACCTCACATTATTCTCTTTGCTTTGAGAACAAATTACATAAAAAAGTAAATGCACACATTATGCGTGCTGGCTAATATTGCTTGCCTGAAAAGCTCTAAGGCTTTTAGTAAAAAGGAGTTCAGCACATGTCAGAGAGGTGCTAAGCCCACACCACCCCCAGTCCGAGACGCTCTCCTTAACAACGGTCAGAGGGTGAAAAGGAAAAGGAGTAGGGGATTGCTTTCTCACGTTGATTAGGACCGTCCCGTGGAGAGGGGCCCACACCACTGTACCGATCGATCATGGAGTTGGTATGAGTCCGTACTTGGGGAAACACTGTGCTAACCTGTTGAACCCCACAGTAGCAACACAGAGTTCGATCCCAATCCCCATTTCACGGGTGGGAAAACTGAGGCCAGCAAGTATGAGAATGTGTCCAAGGTGATGCAGCCATGCCAGTACTTGAAGAGGAGACCATGGAGTCTTTGTTTCTTGGCACCTTGACTAACCTAGGACAGGGACAGGGATCCTAGTCCATGTCAATCCCTCAGGGGGGCCTCCTGCCAGGTCCGTACTCCCTCCACCTCCCCACCAGCCAGAGCCGGAAGAGTCCCGGAACCCTGGGTAAAGAATCCCAGGCAACCCCACCATAGCTCTCAGGTTAGTGAATTCTTTTCAGTGTTGTGGGTGAGAAGCTGGTGTTTGTAAGAGCCCGGGGCCCCTCTGCTGAGGCTGGGCCAGTTTGTCAGTTAAGAGGAGGCCCTGAATTGTCTCCCTCCCCCAGCAAATCGGTGACACAAAACAGCCTCCCCAGAGCCTTCACATCAAAGGCACTGACCGGTGACCAGGAAAGGGGTGGACAGGAAGGCGATGGGGCCCTCTTGCTCCCTCTGCTTCCTCCAAAGGAGGCTGGGAAAGGGGAGATTTCCAGGGGATGCAGACAGCAGGGCTCAGGAAGGAGTGGACATTCCAGTCCCGCCTCCCAGGGTATGGCTCTCTCTGGCACGCGTCTCTGGGCTGCTGCGTGGGGCACAATTGTGATATGCTAACAGCAGGTCTGGCTAGTGTTCCCTGGGCTGGCATGCCAGCCAGCAGTGAAGGGAGGCCCGGTGCTCGGGCCAGCCTTCCCTCCCTCACTGACTTAGTGATTCATTCAGCAAACATCTGAGCCCTGCTCTGTGCCAGGTGCTGAGCACTGGGGACACAGTGGTTGACATGAGCAGCCTGTGCCCTTGAGGAATTAATTCATGGTCCAGTGGAAGTGGCAGGCATTGATCTAAGAACTCCACAGTTGCGGGTACAACTGTGAGAAGGGCAGAGAGGGTCTACCAGGTGCTAGAAGAGGTATGGGGAGACCTGTCCTGTCTGGGAACGCTTACTGAGGAAGTGACTCTTTTTTTTAATTTATTTTTATTTTTTTAAATCTTCACTAGAGGACATGTGAGAGAGAGGAAGGGGATGGGGGGCAAGAGAAAGGGAGAAACGTGTCCGACTGAGGATTGAACCCGCAACCTAGGTATGTGCTCTGACCAGGAATCAAACCTGCAACCAGCCCTTTGGTGTACGGGACGATGCTTTAACCAATTGAACCACCCAGCCAGGGTGGAAGCGACTCTTAAGATGAAAGCAAAAGAGTGAGTTACCCAAGTGAAGAGGGGAGGGAGCGAGTTCTGAGTTAGTGGAGCTGCATGTGCCGAGGCCCTGTGGCAGAAGATCTTGCTCTGTATGAGAGCGTGGGAGGAGGCCGGGGTGGCTGGAATGCAGAGGGAAGAGGGGAAGCAAAGTGCTCAGTGAGGCTGCCCAGAGGAGGCTTGAAGATCAATTCAAGGGTTTGGTCTCTATTTAAGAGTATTGGGAAGTTAATCAAGGGTTTTAAACAGGAAATGGGAAAGAATCCAGTTAGCATAAAAAAGAAATCCTTCTGGCTGCCCTTAGGGACTAGATGGAGGGCCTCCATGGAATTGTGGGGAGCAGGCCAGGAAGTGAAGGTGAGCCTTGCAGGAGAGAGTTGGTGTGGCTTGTGCAGTGAGAGGGCTGTTGGCAGGGGACAGACCTGAGAGATCCTCAGAAAGTCAAGTGCCCCTGGCTCCTTGGTGATTGGCCACTGGGAGCTAGGAGAGTTGGGGATAAGAAAGAAGAAAGACAATGACCCTGAGACTAACATCATGGCTCCGATTCTTGCACAGATATAGGGAGAAAGCCAAGACCCCCCTCTTACGCTGTATTCAAATCTGAGTTTTCACAGCCCCTCTTGTGGAAGAAGATCGATTTTGCTGACTGTCCGGCATCTCCCTGGAGAAATGCACTGTCATTTATTTAAACGGCCCTGACCGCTGGCCACTTAGCTGTCTCTATTTTTGCTTTTGTAAACAATGCCACAGTGAGCACTTGTGTGGCCAAGTATCTGCAACCACACTATACATTACGTGTGCTTACAGATTTCCTTGGGGGACCTTTCTAAGACTGACCTGTCTGTTTTAGCTGCATTTTGCCAGGGTGCTCTGCAGGGGATTTCTAGCCCTCTGCCATGAGAGAAGGTGCTTGCGTGGAGAAAGCCTTCCCAGAGCCCAGAAAGTCAAAGCAGTGCGCCTCTCCTATCCATGGCTTGAAAAAGCTCCATATCCACTGAAGGTGGCTGGGAATTCCACAGATCATTTAAGTGAATTTGTACCTCATTTGCTCTGTGGTCTCTATGATTCCACTTGACTTGAGTGGTACCTGTCTGGGGCAAACATGGGTTAGAGAACCCTCTTGCCTTCCTCTGAGACCCCTCCCCTGGATCTGGGGTGCCTGGAGAAGTCATCCCGCACTAATCTCATGACCAAGCGGGCAC
Organism: Furipterus horrens; assembly: GCF_987537825.1. Classification (NCBI taxonomy): domain Eukaryota; kingdom Metazoa; phylum Chordata; class Mammalia; order Chiroptera; family Furipteridae; genus Furipterus; species Furipterus horrens. Next base: position 7,756,502 of record NW_028327183.1, read on the forward strand.
CCCCTTGCATTGCAGAGGAGATGAGAGCCAGGAGGGCATCCAAGCTGGGGAAACCTAGGTAAGGTGGGGGAGGGAAAGCTCGGTGGGGGGGCAGTCCTCTCAGGGGACTGATCTTGGCTAAAGGCAAGGGCACTGTCCTGGGGACCCACCCTGTGCACATTCCTGAAGCAGGTCTGTCCTTTGACAGCAAAACTGGCTTACTATGGGGCCTGGTGTAAAATAAAAATGTGAGGCCCCTTTAAAATTATTAATAATTTCAAGACGGCCACAACAGAGCATCACCCCAAGCACGGAGCCCTTTGAAGTGCAGGACCTCTGGCTGTGCGGGCCCCACACCCAGGAAGCCAGGCCTGCTTGGCCAGTCTCTCCCTCCGGGAAAAGAGGCGTCAGGAGCATGAGTGGCAGAGAGAAAGCGAGGGAGTCCGGCTCGCGGGCAAGGCGGTTATGAAAGGGCCAGGGGTCCAGCAGCCTAGCCCTGACCTATTTCTGCTGCAGCCAGGGACCCTCCGGGGCCTCGCTGAGGCTGCCTGTCAGGCTGATGCAGCGATGGATGGGGTGGCCGGGAAGCAGACGCAGCCAGAGACCTGGCAGACAGGCGCACACAGAACACCTCTGTGGCCACAAGGTCTGCAGCGGTGCACGGAGGCTGGTTCAGAGCCATCACGGAGGGAGGAGCAAGGAGATGGCTAAGGTCACCTCGGGGGAGTGCGGGGCGGGGTGGAGCATAGATGTGAGGGCCACTGCAGAGCCAGGAGAAGGATCCTGGGTTTCCTGGCTCTGCACTCAAAGCCGCCCCTAGAGACAGCGCCCCTGTTACCCAACTGGACAGATGAGGAAAGAGGCAGACCCTAGGAGTCCTGACTCCCACTCACCTGCGCTTCCTTGTCCACCTCTAACCCCGCCCTGATAGGGACATATGGGAGCAAAGGCCTGGAACAGTGGGGAACTGGCCCCAAGTGGCAAGGTGGAACCCTAGGGTCCTGGCTCCCAGGGTGGGGTCCCGTCCCGCAGCAGCTGCCCCACACCCTGCCCCTCCAAACTTCACAAAGGCTGTCCAGTGGGCAGGGGCAGGGGTGTGCGTGGTGCCCAGGCCATGCAGGGTCCTCCCCTCCTCCCAGTCTCAGAGCCAAGGCGGGTTCCATGTGGGGCCATGTCACCTCTCCTGGTCCACCCCCAGATGTTTGTCCCTGGCGCCTTGGGTTACTGTTTCTGAAGCATCCCTTCCACTCTATCTGGGTTTGATTGTCCATAAAGAAATGAATGGTCCCTGTGATTAAAGAAGCATAACAACAGAGGAAGGCTTTTTAGACAATCAATTAAAAGCCTGGGAGAGGGATTATCTCATTGAAATATCAATTTTTAATAGCTCTGCATCTTTGAATTTCCTCTCAAAAAACTTCGCATGGTCCATTTGCCTGCCCTGGTTTATAACTTCATCTCTTGTTGCCTTTGAATGGCCTGAGCCTCCGGGACGGGCCTTGAGGTGCCCAGGGCAGGGGCCTGAGAGGGATCGTGGAAGGTCATTCATTCATTTGCTCATCCACTCACTCAGTCGTTCATTCATCGAATGTTTAGTGAGCTCCCGTTCTGTGGCAGGCATAGGGGCTGGGGCCACCAAGCCCCTAAAAAGGACAAAATTCTAGCCTTCGGGGAACTCACAGGCTAGTCCGCACCAGCCAGGTGAATAAATTGATAATTACAAAAAGGGAAGCCATCTGGAAAAATTAGTGTCAAGAGATTGAGATGGAGGTTACTGGGTGTGTTACATTCAAAGCGCAGCAGCCTCTGGGTGCAGGGGTCACAAGCATGTGCTCTGGGGAGCAGTGGCCCCAGCCCACATCTGCTCAGGTGCTGCGACACCTCAGGGTGCTGCTAAGGGTCTCAGTCATGGTTTTCTCACCTGTTAGAGGGGCTCAAAATTGTGGCCACCTCCCCAGCTGTCGTGATCACCAAAAAAACAGGCAAACAGGGAGATTGCCTGGCATGGCATCTTTTTTCTCTCTCACTCTACCCCCCCATTGCTTGGCAGCTTCCTCAGTTTACCCCTCGGGGACTGAGCAATCAGATAAGTTTTATCTGATAAAATAGTCTCACCAGCCAAATTCCCAAGGGATTTTGTTACATACCTACCTCCAGTTTATCAGCTAATGGGGTGGATTGGCGGGGAGGGGAGCGTGGTCCAAGGACAGACAAAGGTGTCTTTGCTCTCCCACTGGTACCCACAAACCCCATTCCATCCCGGAATTAAGATACCTGGGCAACTGGGCCAGTGATCAAGGGGAGGTTTCTGGTCCCAGACTGAGGGCAGGGGGAGCTGAGTGTACTGAGTGGGGTGGTCCACACAGGCAGAGTCAGACCCTGGACAGAGGAGAGTGTCCTTTTCCTGCGTGGACACCGACTGGTCTGCCACACAGACATGACAGGCGACCTTGGACGCAAGTGGACAAACAATACTGCTGGGTGCTGAACCCCATGGTGTGGGCTTGACAAACATCGTTTCTGACCCCCACGGCACGCTATGTTACACATGTGGGAACTGAGGCTCAGGGAGGCGGAGCTTCTTGCCTGGTTAGGGGTGCGGGAGAATCCACATCTGTTCGACGGCTCGCTCTCGTATTGTAACGGAAGGGGTAAGGCCCTCTTTATAGGATCTGGGGGTTCCCGGGACACAGTTGCTGGGTGCCCTTGGGTGAGCTACTTTGTTCATTGGACCTCACTGTACTCATCTAGGTAATGAGTTCCCACCTCCCACCTGCTCAAGATAGAGCGTCAGGTAGATGCTGGATGGAAGGGCCTTGCGGGATGGCCCGCAGGGAAGAGGGCTGAGGACAGCAGTTCTCTCCATCAGCTCTCTCTTCCCTCCACTCCTCCTGCCCTCCACCCCCACCCCCCGCCCCAGAACATTCATGGAGCGCCTGCTCTGAGTTGGCTCAGACCTGGGCTGAGGACTAGCCGAGAACACGTGGCTTTTGGAGTTGCCCCGATTCCGTCCTCGCCCTGTCATTTACTGGCAGGTCCCTTCCCTCTCTGGGCCTCGGTTTCCTCATCTTGTCCTTGTGCCCCTCACTGGTTGTTGTGAAGATTACAGTGAAATGGCACCACAGCGCAGGGGTAAGAGCCCCGAAGGATATGCCCCTTTCCTGGGGAGATCCAGTTTCCCTGTCCTCAGAGCTCGAGGCCCAGTGAGGCATACTACAGTCACTTTGAAGCTGTCACCCAGCCTGACCAGGCCACCAGGGCTGGGAAAGCCAGTCGGAGCCAGTCACGGGGGGAGAGAGAGGCCATACCAAGGGGCCTGGCTGTGCTGTATCCTTGATCAGCAGACCTGAGACCAAGGCCACTTGCGGAATGTGCTTAACAGGGTGTCCTGAGCACTCCACCCACCGGATGTGGAGTGACTTTACTGGCCCAGCAGTGGGGAGGGGAGGGGAGGCCAGGATGCTCCTCTGACGTGGGGGAAGCCTGGAAAATGGGAAAACTGGGAGGAAGGCTTCATGCCTGCACTTCCTCAGGGACAGGGGGCAGTCTGAGCACCCTGGAGGGCACCCCCAGCACAGCTGGCTCTGTGGGGCTCCAGGAGGACTGGGAGGCTTTCTAGGGAGCTCTTGCTCTTCTGGGAGGCGCCCGCCTGGGGCCTGGGAGGCAGCTGGCATATTGCAACCCTGCAATTAGTGGGCAGAGGAAGCTGGGTGGTGGTAGTGGGGGTGGGGGTGGCAGGCTGGCAGCTACAGCACGCAGCTTCTGCCTCGAACCCCCACCCCCTGCCCCAGAGGGGTCCCCAGGGGGCTGGTGGGGCCCCCAAGCAAACCAGGCACTGGGGGCTTAGGAGGGGATGCAGAGCATAAGGAAAGCCAGAAACATGACATTAACAGTGAAGTCATATTATTGGACGTTGGTTTGGACAACTCAGCTGCTTTTGTTCCCATTTTGAAGATCCAGAAGCAAAAGCCTAGGGAGCGGCAGGAGCTTGACAGAGGACACACAGCCAGTCAGAAAGCAGCTGGGTCTAGAAGCCAGGCTCAGCTGGAGGGCTTGGGTATAGATTTGAGGGCAGGGAACCCCAGGGTCTGCGTGAGAGTCAGGCTGGGCACGAAACCACCTCAGCCGGATAGCTGGGGGAGGCCAAGCCTTCGGAGGACAGATCGCAGGGCCCAGAGCTTCAGGCCACAGGGGGCGGAGGGCCGGCTGAGGCAGCGGCTGGCCTAGCCGGTTCCCCAGCCTGTCCAGGCCCCGTGAGGAGGCGGGGCGCTGCTCCCCTCGGGCTGCTCTGGCTTTCTCGGAAGGAAGACGTAGCTGACCAGCAGCAAGACCCAACTAGAACCAGTCCTGCAGGTATCGTAGTGGGCCTGGCGTGGGGGTGTGGGGTGAGGGGGGCGGGCCTGGCCTTAGCCTTCTATCCTCCCACCCATCCACCCACCCATCTATCCTGCTTCCCTTCAAGGATGCCCACTGGGCCCAGGGCACTGCACTGGCTGCTGGAAGAATCTGTTGTCCTCCAGGAGCATCTGCTGGGGCAGGACAAGGAGACGTACGCAACCCACTACCCCTCTAAGAATGAACTGAACTTTGAAGGGCTGGTGGGACTCTGATGGGGGAGGGGCAACTCTGGATGGCAGTAAGGGAGTTCATAGCTAGAGCTTCGGGGTCTGCGGAATGGGGCAGGGGTTGCACCATCTGGGGCCTTGTCTTGGAGGGGGCATCATAATCAGGACTGTGGGTCTGGTCTCAGAGCACCTGACCTGGAATGACAGTGTCACCACTAACAAGCCGCATCGCCTTGGGATAGTTCCTCACTCCTTTGGAGTCTCTGCATCCTCGGTGTATGCTGAGATGACAGTAGTGCTGCCTCCTAGGGCTGTGAAGGACATGGCATTGCTCAGTACCCTAACTGTCACCCCTGTGGGGATGACGACCCTGCAGGAGTTCTGAGGTCATGAGTGATAATATGCACTTGGCCTGACTTATACTTCACATCAACTCAGGCAGCACCTCCCCTTCTCACTCAGTTTCCTCACCTGTTCAAAGAGGTGAGGTCAGAGGATCAACACTCCCATGTCTCCAGGGGCCAGGCCATAATATAAATGAGGTGGATGCAGGGTGAGGCTGCAGGGAGTGGTGGGGACTGCAGCCCACCGGGGTATCTCTGTGCCCCGTGGCAGGGAGCACCTGACTCCCAGCCCTGCAGCAGTGGCCCTGCGGGAGCAGGAGCTCAGCATTGTCCCAGGTGCTGCCTTTTCAAGAGAAAGAAACCTAGATTTTTATGAAGGAACTTCATCATTACTATTAGCAATGTATTAATGTTTTTAAAGCATCACATGAGCCAAAGCTGCCACTTCTGTTGGCAGACGCTGCCACCACAACTGCTGGGACAGAAGGGCCGTGAGCATAGAGGTGGCCCAGACAACCTTCTAGCCCCGAGTCTGCAGCTGCACCTCCCTCCTGAGACTGGGTTTTCCTTCGTGTAAAGGAGGTGGGAGGCCAGGCCCTCTCCTCACTGACATTCTCAGGAGCAGCCCCGCCCACAGACAGGGGCTGTAATGGGGCCCCTGCTCAACGCTATCTCGCTGGAGGTGCCAGGGAGTCTGGGGGAGCCCGCCACCGGGTCTGCTCTGTGTCTGGGAATGGCAGGTCTGCCTGGGGGCCTGGGGAGACGGCTCTCAGGGCTGCTGTCAGTGAGGGCCTGGCTCCTGGCTCCCAGGGGTCAAAGGGCAACATTTTGAGCCTCTTCTGGAGCCAACTTCCTGTTTGGGAGAGAAAACAGAAAGACCCCTTGCAAGAAATGATCTTTTTCCTGCAGCCCCTTTTTCAATGGTCCTGGCTTGTGGGGAAAGACCAATTGGGGGGATCCCCATGGCTGGGTGTCCCCAACTCCATCCTTTCCCCTTGGAGCCCAGGAGGGGACAGGGGCCTCCTTGCCATGACAGCAAACCCCACCTTACCAGCTTTGTTTAGGCTTGGCAACAGGGCAAATACTCAGTGCCTGCATGTACTGCCCCCAGCTGGGCTCCGGGGCCTGCTTCTCCCCTCTTCTCAGCCCCCACCACCCCTGGCACCCCCTGGTTGTGGCCTCAGGGGTCCCTCAGACTGGGCCACAGTAAGAAAGTCCTTGAGTGCTGCTCCTCACTCCTGGCAGAGAGCCCCTTTATCAACTGAATTTAACTTCTCTTTGGTGCTAGCTCCTGCTCAGAGCCCCAGCCTCTCCTTACACACCTGTGAACACAGGGAACTCACCACCTTATGCATGTTAGCACAATTCCAACAGTGCCTCCTTTTGCAGAAATCAGGCCTTGGTGCTTCACATAAAGGGTCTCATCATGGGTAGGCGTCTCAAATGCTACCTCGATTTGCAAAGCTTCAAAAATGTATGCTACTGTGTTCTCAGTAACCGTTTCCACCAGATTTAATATAAATCTGTTGGTTATAGAAGACTTAGAGATTAAGTATCAAAAATAAAATTAAAATTACCTATAATTTCACTACCTAGAGCAGGGCTAGGGGCAAGATAAAAGGATTTCTTACTTCTCATGTTTACAATCTACCTCTGTGTGAACTACCAGTCGCCTGAATGTCATCCCTTGTGGCAGAACCCAGGTGGCAAATCCCTCCTCTCCAGGGCAGACCTTCAAGTAGTTCAACAATAACCTGTACTGAGCTCCAGATGAACTCACCTGATTCTCAGAATGGCTGTCAGACAGCTAAATGATAGCTGGAGAAGTGAGGCTCAGAGAGGGCAAGTAACTTCCCCAAAGTTGCACAACTAATAAGGGGCAGAGCTGAGATTTGAATCCACCCAGTGCCAGACTTAAGTCTCCTCTCCTCCAGACAACACATGCACCATGCTTTCTCTTTCTCCTCACAGGAGCTGGATTCCAAGCCATTCGGCAGCTCGGGTGCTCATTCATCCATCCTCTCTCCCATTCATCCATTTATGAAGTCACTTGATATTTTTGAACTCAGGTTCGGTGACAGGTGTAGGCTGATGTTGTCCCCAACACCGCCTGCCCACACTCTCAAGACTCCACCCCAAGGTCCTCAACTCATTTATTACAAAACACTGGGTTTATCACATTGTACTATGAACAGCTCCTGCCCAACCCCCAGGCTCAGAGAGGCAGGCTGGGTTAGGGACGCAACAGCCCTCTCTTGACAGCCCCTTCCCCTTGCATGAAAGCCTTGGGTGGGTGGGGGTGCCTAGACCAGGCCTTGGAGTGGTACTGTATTTATAACACCAGGTATATATATATATACACACATAGGCCATGGCTTCCCTCCCACGGTGCCTTGGTAGGGTGGCCACCAATGTCCACCTGGGAGAAAATCAGTCGTCCGTGGCAGGGAGTGGGGTCGTTCCCAGAGCGAGCACAGGCAACGGCATCAGTTCCAGTGGCCGGTCAGTCAGGTAACCCAGGCGGCCTGTGGCCTTGGACCAGTCCTGCCAGCCCCAGGAGCTCTAGGCCACCTGGATCTGCAGGTCCTCGTCCTCGTCCAGGTCGCTGGCTCCATCCCCAGCTTCCTCGGTGCCAAAGCGGGCACTGCGGATTTTCCCGAAGAGGGGGGCGTTCTGCTGCTGCCTGCGAAGCCTATGGGGCGGGTGACAGTGGCGGCAGGGCGTGGATCTCATCAGCTGGTGATGACAGCAGCTAAGTCTACCCTAGCACGTCCCCCTGCGAAGCACCAGGTTGGGCCTTTAACAAACATTACCCCATCACACCATCCTCCCAGAAGTCCCTGAAATGATGGCGGTACTACTGTCACCTCCACTGTACAGACAAGGAAACTGAGGCACAAAGCAGTTGAGTAATTGGCCCAAAGTTCCACAGACAGTAGGGAGTGGGGCTGGCTCTGGAGTGGGCATGAGGGGCGAGAGGGGGTTGAGGACCGGGGGCCTGGAGAGGGGAGCTGCTGCTCAAGGTCATGCTCTGGGATTCAAATCCAATCCAGGCTCCAAAGACCACAAGGAGAGAGTTTGGGGGGTGGGGAGTCTGAGTCTCCTTCCTCCCCAGTGTCAGTGAGGAAGTGCTCCACCCTCGTCCCTCCCCACATTAAGGTTCCTAAAGCCAAAATGTATGAGGCACACTTGGACCCTGGGCTGTGAGGGAGATGCCCAGCCCCCAGCAGAGTAGCCGCCTGGCGGCTTCTTACTGGAAGGCATGAATTATTAACTGGGCAGGCAGGGGCGCAGGCAGGGCCTCCATTACTGCGCTGTGATTTAGTGCGCTGTCCCCGGAACATTAATGCGCAGAAAGTTGGAAAAGAAAACGAGGCGGAGGTCCTGGGTGGCCACGCCCTCCCTGAGGGAAGCACTGGAGAGGCTGGGCAGAGCCTGCCTGTCCATTCTGGGAGTTTATGGCTCCCAAAGAATGTGGCCAAAAAGGGCACAAAAGCCCTGGGGCTAGGCGGCCTTTTACGGGGTGTGTGCTGGGGTGGGATGGGCAGAACTGGCCAGGCTCAGCCTGATTTGGACTCGTGCCTGGGCTCCTGCCCAACACTTTATAGGTAACATCCCAGGCAAATGGAGAACCGAGGCTTGGTAGCCCACATCACGTGCCCGTGAGGTCTGGCTCCAGAGCCTGTACTCTTCACAGACACGCAGCACGCAGCAGCACGCAGTACGTGTTTAGTAAATAAGGACTTGGGTGGCAGATGGCGAAGGGGTGATGGCCACAGAAGGACTTACCCTCTTGTGCCTCAGTTTCCTCATCTGCCAACCTCATAGGAAAAAAAAATCTTTCTCTTCCCTTCTTACAGGAGCACAATTCTTGTAGCACAATAGCTGACCCAACTGTAAGCCCCCCACCCTGGGGGCGGGGGTGTAGTTACAACAGCAGCGGACAGTCACTCAGCGTTTATGATGTGCCAGGTACATACCAGCTCAGTTAATTCTCACCACAGCCAAGAGGTAAGAACCATGATCGTCCCCATGTTACGGAAGAGGAAACTCAGTTGCAAAGAGGCTACGTGAATAGCCCAAGGTCACACAGCTCTGAGCACGGAGCCAGGATTCCCCCCACCCAGGAGGGCTGGCTGCGGAGCCGGGCTCCCTCCAGTCCACGGCACAGGAGGATGCGAGTGACGGCCTGCCCAGGGCCTGGCACTGTGGTCAGGGTGCCCCTCAGGTGAGGGGCTTCTGAAGTGGGGAGGGGCTCGGGCTTGATGTTCTCTGATAGGCGCAGGGGAGACATGCAGAGTGTGGGTCCAGGTCTACCGTGGGCCGGGGCTCTTCCTGTCGCTCTGATTCCAGCTGGCCTGTTGCCCTGCCTTGGCCCTGACCTGTGTGGCCACCCTTCCGGCTCTGTGGCCACAGGAGACAATAATTTCAGGTTCCCAGCTGGTCTCACTTCCTGCACTCCCCTTCCCTGGTTTCCTTGTCCTTCCAGCCTGGAAGTCACAGGATTTTGGCCCCAGGGAGCCCGGCCCTCTTCCTTCTCTGTCTTCCCCTCTAACCTGAGCTCCAACCCTGCCCGGAAGGAGGGAGGTTTCCTTCGGCTGGAAGCCTCTCTGCCCTGTTTCTGTGTCCTGGGCCAGGAATCCTCTCCCCGCTGGAAACCCGGTCTCCCCCACCGCCCCAGGGGTGTCTGTGGGGCCCACCTGGACTGCACATGCTCTAGCTGCACCTGCAGGTTCTCGCTCTGCTCCGTCTGCTCGTCCAGCGACCGCTGTAGCTTCCGTGCCTGGTTGTGGGCCTCATCCACCTGGGGAGTGAGTAGGGCCAACAGCATGGGGGTCACCTTGGGCTGGGCCAGCCTGGCCTGCCAACTGCCATTCATTGGTGGGAACGTCCTGTCTCTCCTCTGAGACGGAGACCAAGGCCCATGTCCTCCAGGGAAGCATCCCTTTTGCTCCTCTCCATCCCTGTTGCCCCTCCCTTCTAAGTCTACCCACCCTCCAGAGCTCCGAGCTGCTGAACAGCCATCAACCCATCTATCACCAATCTGTCCACGTGACCAACCATCCATGGAGATACCCATCTGCCCATGGAGATGCCCGCTTACCCACTCGCCATTCGTTAAGTCTATTCAGCCGCCCACTCGTCCTGTCTGTCCATGTGTCCTTCCACTCTCCCAGACACACCTGTCTTTCCATCCATCCATCTTCCTGTCCTTCTTTCCCTGTGCATTCATTCTTCCACCCCCTGGTCCAGTCAGCTGCCTATCCATCTTTCCTTATACTCATCCATCGTCCATCTGTCCACCCACCCACCCAATCATGCATCAGCATCTGGTGTCACCTCTCCTCCACCCACCCTTCTTCCCTCCCTTTCCCTCCCATCCGTGTGCCCACCCAGCCCCTCACCCATCTGTTCATCCACCCGTGAAGTGGTCTTTCTGTCTTCCCATTTACCCACCTATACACCTACCCACTCATCCCTCCCTTAATCTACTCAACCTCCCGTCCACCTTGTCTGTCCATTTTCCTTCGCACCCTCCTACCCACACACCTACCTGCCATCCATCTATCACCCACCCGCGCTACCCTGGGCACATCCTAAGAGTCAGGTTCATGCCAGGCGCTGGGGACGTGACATGGATGACGCTCTTACCGCAGCGGAGGCCTGGAGGCCGCCCCTGGGGCCCCAGCGGTGCTCACCTCGTCCTCGGCCTGGGCCAGCTCCTTCTTGAGCTCCTCCACCCGCAGCCGCAGCTTCTTCACCTCTGCCTCGTGCTGCTCCACCCGCCGGTTGGCATGGGCCAGCTCTGCCACCTTCTCCTGGAACTGTTTCTTCAGCTTGCCGTGCACATGCTTCAGGTCTGCCAGCTCCTGCAGGGGGGCAGAGATGGGGGGAGGGGGAGGGGTCAGAGGGCAGCATGCCAGGGAGTCCCACGGTGTCAGGCAGTTCTAGGGGGTGCTGATGTCCCTTCTCCCCCCAGACTCTCTCCACCCGTTGTCTGAAGGCCAGCACTAGAGGTCTGGCTGAGCAGCTGGAGCCCAGAGGTGCTGTCTAGCGTGGAGAGAAGGCCTGCGGGTCGATGAGGGGAGAGGACTGGGTGGGTAAACCAGTGGCTCCATTTTGGACGTGTAACTTGGAGGCGCCTACTGGAAATGACGTGGGATGTCCAGCAGGCTACTGGAGCTGACAGTCCTTCTGGGGAGGGAGGCGGTCTGGAGCCTTTGGTATCCACAACAGATGGCACTGAAAGCCCTGGGTCTGGGGATGATCTAAGCTGGGAGCCGGTATCAGAGGAAAAGAGATCAGAAGCCACAGCGGCCGAGGAGAGGAGACGCCAAGCCCTGAGCTCTGTGACTGCCCCGAGCCTCAGTTTTCACATCTGTGAAACAGGGCTAGGCACTGCCGAACGGTCTCCGGAATCCACCGTCTGTGCTCCACCCCCACCAGCCTCGGCCTGGTCTAGGCCTCCATCACCTCGCTGCCCCAGGGAACAGTGACAGCGCCGGTACAGGGTCCACAGCAGGGGCCCAATAAACGCAGGCGCTGCAGTTCCCGCTGAGCCTGACCTAGGGGCGCTGCCCAGGGTGAGCAGCTTCCAGTGTGATTGCCACCTTGTCCTTAGCTGTTACCTCAGGGATCCCCGGGCCCCTGTGGGCTGACAGTGGACACACAGTAGGTGCTCTGCCCTTGCTGAACAGGGAGGCAGGGCTGCTCCAGCCCTGGCCAAGCCACCCACTGCCCCACCTTGTTCTTCTCGAAGAGCGCAGCCTGGCTGGCCCGCAGATCGCAGTCCAGGGCGCTGGCCGTTTGCCGCCGCCGCCGGGCCAGGGCCTCCTCCAGGTCCCCGACCTGCGCCCGCAGCTTCTTGTTCTCCCGCTCCAGGCCCAGCTTCTCGGTCTCCAGCCGCTCACGGCGACCCCACTCAGCTGCGTTCTCCGCCTGCAGCCGCTCCATCTGCAACAGGGCAGGACAGGGTGAGGGCCCCCGGGGCGGGAGGGCATCCAAGGGCCTTTGCTGGATGCTCTGTCCACCCCACCTCCTCCTGGAGCCATTTCTGACTCCAGGAAGCAGGCCCAGCTGCAGTGGCTATAATTAACCTGGGCTATTTCACGGTGAGCAGGATGTGAGGGTGCTTCTGGTCTCTGTGTAGGAAGGATACTGCCCGCGGTAGACTGGGGTACCCCACCCCGGGGTGTAGCTGGCTCCCCTCAGAGCACAGGCCTCTTTCCAGTGACCAGCTGATGGAGGCAGGGCCCCTGGCACCCCAGCCCTCCCAAGTCCCGCCAGCGGCCCCACCTCGCCCCTCAGCTCCGCCATCTTCCTGTCCATGCTGGACCTCGCGCCCAGCTCGTCCTCCAGGTCTTCGGACATGCGGCCCAGCTCGTCCTGGTGAGCCTCCTTCAGGATGCTGAGCTGCAGGACACAGCCCAGCCTGGTTATGTGAGTACCACCCGGCTACATCCCAGAACCAGCTCTCGGGGTGGGCACTGCTGAGGAGTGCTCAGCAGGTAGGTGGTGTCCCAACGAGCCGCCAGGTGTCCAGAGCTGACCTTGAACCTGACCACTTGAGCCACTTCCCACACATCTCATTCCCTGCCTTATTACCATCTAGCCTCCCAGTATCCACTCGTAGCCCCCTTTTCCACAACAGTAGCCTAAAGTGAACTTTAAAAAAGATAAATCCAACCACGTCCCCATCCCAGGTTCCTTAGGGTAAAGACTGACCCCTCCCTATGGTCTCACAAAGTCCTCCCACCTCTTTCTCCTTAGTTCACAGTGCGGCCTCCTTTCTAATCCTCAAATACACGCTGTCCACCCCAGGGCCTTTGCATGGGTGGCTCCCTCTGCCTGGTACACTTTTTCTGAGGTATTCTGCAGCATGGTCTCTTCTCATTCTCAGGCCTTGGCCTAAATGTCCCTTCTTCAGGGAGGCCTCTCCTGTCCTCCCCACCTGGAGGACACTCCCCCCTCCCACGAGAATGGGAGCTTGGGAGGACACAGAGTTTGTCTGTCTGTCTACCTCTGTACCCCTGTATGGCCTGGGCACAGGGGAGTCCTCAGTGTATACTGGCTGAAGGCATCCAGTGGCTCTGACCATGGTCTGCGGTCTGCGGTCTGAGTGTGGGTGTGGGCTTGGCCACATCAGAATGACCGGGGGCGCTTTTGAGATGATGCAGAGTCACTGTCAACAGCAGGAAATTCTAACAAACTGCCGCTTAGTACAGAGACAGGGATGAGCCTTAAATACATGTCTTGAGGGAAGGAAGTCAGATACAAAAGTGAATCTTTATAACTACCTGTGAGATGGCACATTTTGTTTTATTCACTTTTCTGCAAATGGCTACACTTCCCAATTTGAAGAAATTAAAAGGATAGATTCCTAAACCCAAGCTCCAAAGATGATGATTCAGGAGGGTGAGGGTGGGGTCTGGAGATCTCCATTCTAGAGATTCCCTAAGACCTGTGTCAATCCTCCCAGGGCTGAGTTTCAGGCTCTGAGATCGGGGTCCTTCCGCCTTCTGGAAACACAGCCGACCCAGCCAGCTTTCTCTGGGCGGCTGTGCCCCCTGCTGGCCATGGGGGCCTGCACAGGAGGCGGTAAAGGCTACCTAGCCTGACCCCTGCCTGCCTAGAGCTCCGGACACCATGGTGAAGCCGAGTCCCCTTTCTGCCTCCTGGAGCCTCACTTATAAAAAGGGGGACAGCGTCCCGATTGCCATGAGGCTTCAGTGAGCTCTTGCACTGGCTAGGCACCCAGTGACTGCTACGTCCAGGCTCCTCCCCTTAGCCTTGGTCTACAAAGCTCTCCTGGGAACCTCATCTCTCACTTACCGGCCTCCAGCCAGCCACACTGGCTTGTTCTGGTCCCAGGACCTTTGCATTTGCTAGGCCCTCTGCTAGGAACTTTGCCCCCGTATCTTCTCAAGGGTGGCTCCTTCTCGTTGCCTTAGGTCTTGCCTCAGATGTCACCTTCTTAGACAGGCCTTTGCAGACCTACCATCCCATCACTCTTATACTCTTTTGACTCCTTATAGCTTATGAATTTTTCTGGCTGGTTTCTGTCAGTGTCCCTCCGTTTCCTCCCAAAAGGTGAGCTCCTGAAGGCAGCGACATTGTCCGCCCCAGCACTCAGAACAGTGCATGGCACATGGCCAGTGCTTGACAATGAACGAATTCCTTTCTTTCTTCCATTCCCAGTGCTGAAATTCAGCACAATGCTGCTTCCTCCAGGAAGTCCCCTGGTTTCCAAGACTTACTTGCTTAAGCATCTCCTGCTTGGTCTTGCTCAGCTCCTCATACTTGATCTTCCATTGGCTGAGTTCCCCCTCCAGCTTCTCAATGTTCCTGCTCAGTGCCAGTTTATCCCTGGGGAGGAAAGAGGGAGAGGCAGACATGGCGGTGAGCCCACTTGGGTCCTCTGTTCAGAGTCCTCTTGTGAAGTCTGCACCTGCAGAATTCATGGCCAATATCCTTGGCTCAGCATTCAAGGCCCTGGCACCCCACCCTGTAGAAGGCACCCTGGTTTTGCATCTCTGCTGGAACTCTACCCCTCCCACTACTGCAGGTGCCCAGTTCGTGGTGTGGGGCGGTGACTAGACCTCCTCCAGGGCACTGGCTACCCCTGGCAGGTGCTTCCATCCCCTGGGCTCCAGGGTCATCTGCCAAATATGACCCCTGCTGCTGCTGCTGTTTCATGTACTGGGGTTTCCTGTAAGGCTTGGGTTGAAAACACAGTTCTGCAGTTAGAAAAGCTGGGCAATACTGTCTAGTGATTCTCAGACCTAGTGGTCCTTGCTTGTCATCGCCATGGGTGGAATTCCCACGTCCCTCCATGACCCCCACCCTGCACATGAATGAGGCCCTATGGGTAGGTACAAGCACAGTGCCTGGCCCCAGCACATCCTAAGTGCACGTCTCACTGCACGCCAGCGTGCTGCGTTTCCCGATCCCACACCACACCTGTCTCCCTTCCTGAGAGTAACGGTTCTCTCCTCTAACACGAGGTTCTTAGAGGAGACAATGCCACCTTCTACGATGCATGTTGGAAATCCATTGGGGGCATTTTTGGTTATCATGATGACAGGGTCATTTAGTGGGTGGGGACCAGAGGTACCCAATCCCCTGCAATGCCCAGGACATCCTGCCCACCCAGGCATTACCCTGCATCCCGGGTAACATGTACAGGTCTCGCTGGACATCCCTGGGGGTGAAAATGATCTGAGCTTAGAACCTCACTCTGGTTTATACACATAACCAGGACATGCCTTGTGGACCAGCAGGGTTTTCCAGGAACAGAACCGCTGTATAAATTGAGGGAAGACTGCACTTTGCTTCATTCAGAACTTTACCGAAGGCTGTTCACCTCTCAGGAAATCCCATCCCCACAGCGACACCCCTTGGGTATTGGGGTTGCCAGGCCTGCACACCTGCACCTGCTGCTTTGCTAGGTGTCCTGGAGGTGACTTAAATGGGCAAACAGGCATAAAGTGTCAGTGTATGCCTACCTCGGAGCACGTGCTATGTAAGCACTTGCTGTCACGGTCATATCATCACTATCATTCCACATAGAGTCACCAGATTCTCATTACCTTGTATTTCTTCTAGTCGAGCTGGGCCCGAGCTCCTCCCCATCACAGTACAGCTGACCCTTAAACCACAGGTATTTGAACTGGGCAGGTCCACTTACATGCACATTTTTTCAATATATACATAAAGTCGGCCCCCTGTATCCCCGGGTTTGGCAGGACTTTTGATCTGTGGTTGGGATTCTGTGGCTGCAAAGGGACAACTCCAGGTGGAACCTTAGTTCTCAAACTTAATTCATTCCAGAAGGCTGTTTGAGAACCAAACTGTTTGAGATGCGAGACGTTCAATGACCGAGGTTTGACTGTATATGCCTTGTTCCATGACATTTTATATAAGGGACCTGAGCCTCTGTGAATACTGAGGGACAACTATGGTTAAGTTTTTGAGGCATCAAAAGCTATACATGAATTTTTAATTGCGAGGGGCTCAGCACCCCAACCCCTGTGTTGTTCAAGGGTCAATTGTACATACATGTTATTATAAATTCTTTTCCTTCCTACTTTATATTCAGTTAGCACATTAGGTTGATTTTTGTTTGTTTAAATAGAAACGTATTGTCTTATAGTTCTGCAGGCTAGAAGTCCAAGGTCAAGGTGTTGGCGGGGTGGGTTCCACCTGAAAGCTGTGAGAATCTGTCCCATGCTCACCCCTAGCTTCTAAGGGGGTGCTGGCCATTTTTGGAGTTCCTTGGCTTGGAGAAGCAACACCCTGATATTCGCCTTCATGGTTACATGGCATTATGTTGATTTTTTAGGAAAATCGTGTATAGCCAGGTTATACTATCTATATATTTCATTTCTGGACAGAAAAGGGGATGTTATAAAATATTCATTATAATCCAGTTTGTGCACTGATCAAGGTCACTGGTGACCTTCATGGTCTTTTTTTAAATTCTTTTTTAAAATTTTTAATGATTGATTTTAAAGAGACCTGCCTCACCAACTGCAGGCTCATTCACATACCCAGCTGCACCCCTGCCATCTCAGACTCAACACGTCCAAAATCAAGTTCGCAGCTGCCACCGCTCAACCTCTCTGTCCCTCCTTCCCTGGTTAAATTTTTACCCACGGCACTCTCCCCACCAGAACGTAAGCTCCACAAAGGTGGGGATTTCTGGTCTCGTTTTTGGCTGGATCCTCCCAGCCCAGCACAGTGCCTGCCCCAGAGCAGAGGCCCAGCACATAATCCTGGAATTAATACAAACAAAACTTGTCTGGGGTCCTCGGGGAGAGCACCCCTGCTCTAATGTTGCAAGACTCAAGCCCAAACAGGACAAGGCCCCTTCAGCAGGTCTCACGTTCTGTGACACTGGCTTTCATTCTGTGATGCTGAGGGTGCCCTGGCCCACCCCGCTGGCCCCTGCCTGCCTCCCGGGACTCACTCTCGTTCCTTGAGCAGCACCTTCTGGGACTCATCCAGCCGCAGCCGCAGGGCAGTCAACTTGGAGGCCTCTTCCTCCACAGTGGCTGTGTCCTCCCAGGGCAGCCGGCTGCGCTCCTGGCGGCCTGAGCTGCCCCGTGGGCCTCCGGCCCCTACGCTGCGTGCCTCCCAGCAGCCCTCGGGCTCCTCTGGTCTGCTCTTCAGCAGGTTCTCCACCAGCTCCAGCTCCTGCAGGGACCAAGGGGTAAGATGGATCAGTGGCTGCTGAGCCCTCTTGGCCTCTCCCAGGACCTGGGTCTGAAATCAGCTTGGTGGGTAACCTTGGGCAGGTCACACAGCCCTTCTGTGCCCCAGCTCCCTGTTTTGTAGCCTGTCTCTCCATCCTAGAAAGAGAAGGACATGGCGTCCTCTGGACCTCCCACTTCTTGTCCTGGAACTGCACACCGAGTCAGCCACCAAGGTTCCCTGTATACTGGAAGATTTCTCAGGAGCGGTAGTGAGCTCCCTGTCACTATAAGTATGCAAAGATATGGTGAGGCATGGGTGTGAATCAATTCAGAAGCGGGGAATTCTGACAGCGAATAATAACTAAATTCCTTTAAAAGGAATTCTGGCTCTAAG
Organism: Furipterus horrens; assembly: GCF_987537825.1. Lineage (NCBI taxonomy): Eukaryota > Metazoa > Chordata > Mammalia > Chiroptera > Furipteridae > Furipterus > Furipterus horrens. The sequence continues at coordinate 7,773,978 of NW_028327183.1, forward strand.
ACTCCATTTTTCAAGGGCAAACACTAAGGCACCAGGAGCTAAGTGACAAGAGGAATGGTGAGGTGGCCCTGCGAGCAGAACCAGCTCCTGCACAGGAAGCTGTGGGGGATTACCAACCCAATGCCAAGCCCCACTTCCCCTCTTGAGCCTCCCCTTCCCCTCTGCCCCGTCCCTGTGCACCCCGAAGGCCTGTCTTGGCCACAAACCCCAGAGACTCATGGCCTCTGTTCCAGCCTGGCTTCCCCATGGCCTTTCCCCATGAGTGGGCTTGCCCCTTCCCTGGCTGGTCTTGGTTTCCCTACTAGACTTCTTGGATGGTGGCTCAGAGGACTCTTCAAGGAGTGAGATTCTACTCCGCTTGTATCTCAGAGTCTGGGTAGGGGCCTCAGGTGCCACCTGATCCAAAGCTCTGTTTCACAAACGGGGAAACAGGGAGGGAGGAACTTGTTCTGGGTCACAGAGCAAAAATGTGGCTGGGCTGGAGAGCAAACTCAGACAGCAACCCTAGGGCTCTTATTGCTGTACTTGCCACCTCCTGGACTGTGACTGACAACCAGGACAAGGACAGGACCGGAACAGACCGTGAGGCTGGCTGACAGGGGCTGTCATGGTCTGCCCCAATGAAGAGCAATGAATGCTACCTCCAAATACCAGGTAAGCCTGGGCAAGAGGGAGCTTCAGCTCCCAGGAGGTAACGGTGCCCACTTTAGCCTACAGGGGTGGAGGAGCCAGGGCAGGGAAGGGAAGGACCAACCAAGAATCTTAGCTAGAGTCTGGGGACGGAGCTAGGAGCAACCTGAACTCGGCCTCTGCCTCTAGATGGCCTTCTGGTGACATGCCCACTGGTTCAGGGGAGGCTGCCCTCCATACCCACCATTAATGCTCCAGCCATACTGATTACACTTGCAAGTTCACCTAGGTTCAACTCCCCAGCAGCTTAACACCCGCTGGGAGACATGGGTCCTTAAGCTCTCCATGCCTCAGTGGCCTCCTCCATAAGGCAAACACCCCCGGGGGATGCTGTGAGAATGGTCTAGATAACGCACATGCACCACTCACGGCTCTGTGTGGATGCCCGCTGCGTGACGGGCGCTGTTACTGCCAGTTCCCAGACTCACCAGCTCCTCTGCCTCTGGGCTTGTGCACAGGCCGCTTCCAGGCCTGAGAGTCTATCTGCACTTTTCATAGCTAACTCCTGTGTGTCCTCCTAGTCTCAGCTTAAACAGGGCCTCTTTCAGGACAGCTACAGTGAAGCCCCCTCCCCAAAGACTGGATCTGAGCTGCTAGTGCCCTCACGGCCCCCACCTCTCAGCTTTGTATGACGCTTGCTATAAATGTTTACCTCCCCACCCTCAATTCAAGTTGAACGAATGAATGGATTCAGCGCCACTACTAATGGATGCCTTTCCCGCAAGTACTTAGAGCCCCACTCCTGCTCAAAGTGGATGATTCCCTGGTTCTGTTGAATACTCAGGTGTGAGAGTGGAGGGACCACAGGAAACCAGGACTCTGCCTAAGGGGTCTCCAGAAGGGAGGTGACCTAGGGCCCCAACAGGTTGACCCACAGGGCTGAAAACTCTTAGAGCACCACGCCCTTACCACCCCCTTGCTGAGCCCGGCAGCCTCCACCTCTGAACATAATCAGTCAGCCCCGTCCACTTTTGGACCAAAGGGTTAAAGCCCTGCCCAGCAGCCCCGCCTCCTCCACGCACCTGGCTGCTCTGGGGCCTCTCTGACCCGACATCGCGCACGGGCTCTTGCTCCCGCTCAGGCTCTGTCTCAGGTCCATCGGGCGTCGGGTCAGTGGCTCCCCGGGCACCCCGGAGCCGCGCCAGCTCTCGGCCCCGCGCCTCGCACTCGCCCTGCGCCTCCTGGCGCTCGCGGCGGGCGCCAGCCAGCTCCTTGGTGAGCGCGTCCAGGCGCTGGCGCAGCTGGCGCACTTCTTCGCGGGCGCGGTTGCGCTCCGCGCGCACCTTACTCCACTTCTCACGCCAGTTGGCAGTGCAGTCCGACCACCAGCGCATGGTCTTCTCCATCTGCGCAGCCCGCGCGCGTGCCTCCTCCAGCTCCCGCAGCCGCAGCTCCTCGCGGCTCTCCCAGTCCCCGTCGGCTAGCAGCGCTGAGGGTGCCGGCGGCAACGGCAGGGCTGGAGGCGGCCCCGGGGAGGGCGTACCGCTGGGTGGCGTGGGAGGCAGCGAGTCTGCTGGCCCCATGCGCTCTGGCGACGGGCTGCCTAGGATGGTCAGGAGGCTGCCTTTGGACAGCTGTGGGGAATCGGCCAGGCGGGGGCTCGGCCCGTGGCTCATGGTGCAATGGGGCTCACAGGCTCCGGACTTGAACTTGGGCTGGACTCAGGGGTGGCGTGGGGGTCTTTTCGCGGATGCGATACCACTGTGCATGATGGCCACCTCTACCGACTGCTCTCCTGGCCACAGGATGAGGGATGCCTCCTGGCACCTGTAGGAGAGCACACCATTCCATAAGATCATCTATGGAAGGGCACAACCGGCAGAGGGAACAGCATGGGCAAAGGCAGGAGAGAAAATGGTCTGCTCCAGGAAAACTCTCATGAGGCTGGAATGGTGAGCAAGGGCCTGCAACCACGTCCTCACTGGCCTACAGACTCCCCGCTTTAGTCCCTTCTATCTGCAGCAGCGACATCTGATCTGCGACCTGGCCTTCAGGTCCCATCTCACACATTGAGCGACTACTACTCCCCCATCTCCATCCTGAACACAGCATGCTTCCATGCTGACCCTTCTGTCTCTTCCTATGCTGGCCTAATTCATCTCATCCTTAAAACTTATCTGAGATATCACCTCCTCCTAGAAGTCCTCCTGGACCATCTCAAGCCAGGTGGTCAGACCCTGACCTGTCTCCATTACTACACTAACTAACCTTGTTATACCATTTATGGGAGTTCCTGTCTGCTTCCCATTCTCACCCCAGGCTGTGAGTTTGCTGAAGGCAGAAGCTGGTTCCTAGCCTTTGTTTTAGTCTTGGCACATGATGACAATGACAATGACATCTGTGGAGGACTGACTACAGACCAGGTACCATGCCTTAGGTGAATTATTTCATTTATTTGTCTCAACAGACTCAAGGGGAATTAACGGCATTTACTGGAGAGGAGAGGAAGGCTCAGCAAGGGGAAGACCCAGAACTGGTTCAGATATGGTGCCTAGGAGTTCGAATGCAAACACTGGGGAGGGTCTGCTGAATACATGCACGCACTGGAGGTATGATGGCAATAAACCCGTGTCGGTTAGATGGCGGGAGAGTGGTGACATGTCAGGCTCTGTTATTCATGGCATGTATCCCATTTAAAATAAACGAGATACAGTGTCCCTAACCTGTCACATTCTCCGTCTGTGTGGCCTCATTCTAACCACCTCCAGCGGCCCCTCGAGACATCTTGACCTTCACCCCCTACTCAGCTAGCCTGTCCCTCACACAAGCCCCTAAGGCCCCACCCTGATCTCTATCCCTTCCTTTTCTGAGTGACCAACCTAAGCACTGTCTTAGCACTGCCTGGCTAACCCTCTGTGTCCCCTCTTCTGGTCTCTAACCCCCTCACTCTTGGCAGGTGATCTGATGTCAGTTGGCAGTGAAAAGGTAAGCCCTCAGAGTGGCAGTCCCTCCCTATCCTGCCCCAAGCCCCAAAGGCCTCTCTGCGCTGCCCCTAAGAGGATAGTCACTTGCAGTGCAGTCTCTGGTTTAGCAGATATGTCAAGTTTAGTAGATATGAGGCTGTATTTTAATAGTCCAAGTTTAGGTCATTTGGGGATTTGGTGATGCCTTGTTACCACCTGCAAGTCCATACATACAAACGTGTATGTCTCGACCCCACTAATATCTGCCCAATGTTATGCACCCAGACACAGCCATACAGATGTAGCTTTCAGTTCCCAGAATACCACCCACTCACCAAAGAATCCCTGGCAGGCTGAGTGCCCTCTCTGACTCAGGCTCTCCACCTGTGCAATGAGGGAGCTGGCCTTGATTCCATGTGCATTCGCAGACATCTGTGCACACCCTGGCACATTTGTAGACACATACCCCACCCCACACACATTAACACAGATTCAAAGAGACACAGGCAGGCACATGCCTACTCAGAGATGAACCCAATGCACGCAAAGCTATACAGATGCACAGGAAGATGCTCACCTGTAGATAAGAGTCCCAGACACGCCTGACATCTGAAGACATACACATGCCAACACACAGATGGATACACACAGAAAATGCAAAGACACTCATTGCTAAGCAGATGCACACACACACACACACACACACAAACATACATACGGACACTCGCTCTCCTCTTCCCATTTTCCTGGCCAGGCTCCATATGGAGAAGCTCTTGGAAAAGAAAAACAATGTGAGAGCCTGCGGGGGAGGGGAAGGAGGCAGGAAATCCAAGTAGCAGAGTGCCAGCCTGGCAGCCAGGGCTGTGCTGGGAATGGGGGGTGCTACGGGGTATCCCGGGGCCCTGTCTTCTGGGCCCTTCCTGCAGCCCCTAAACTGAGAGGGTAGCAGGGAGGGGACCAGTGCCACATCCTCTCTGCTTCTGGGAGCTGCCGGGCCTGGCATGAGCTTGGCAGGGAGGGGGCAGCCTACTCCTTCCAGGAATCCCAAGCCTGTCGTGCAGGGCAGGGCAGGCGCCACCCAGGGCCCTAATGGCTTCCAGGCGCCCACGCTCAAGGCAGGGGTGGGCTCCAGACTCAGCTCCTGTTCCCCTTCTCAGCAGCCTGGCCGGACCCTTCCTAGGGGCTGGGGGAAAAGGACAGTAGTGGGGACAGACAGGCTGTGAAGAGCCTTCCTGCTATTCCTCCTGCAGACCCAGGGTCCCCTGGAGGGTGCGTATGCACACGTGTGGGAAGAAGTGGGGGTGGGGGGTCCCAAGGTTGGTTTTCGGAAAAGCCCATCCCCCGGCCCACCAGGAACCCTGTGCACCCAGGTAGGTTCAATCAGACCCTGTCAAGCACTGCACACGTCAGCCCCACCCCACCCCTCTCACATAACACAGCCTTGGGGACAAGAACTCACATGCAGCCCTGGTAATGCACACACTCACCAAAAGTCAGATGCAACACAGGCTCCAGCTGCCCTGCCCTGACACCTTTACCCCCCAGGCTCAGTGCCTTCTTCCTATTGGTTGTGCCTATGTGTTTGCAGGGTGGCCTCCTGATTCCCCCAGGGTGCTACCACCCCTCAAGGAGTAGGTCCATGAGGGACCAGCCACCGCAGGCCCCAGGGACACTTCCTCGCCCCAGCCTTCTCTCTCCGGCCTCCCACCAGCCAGATGGGTCTATTCCTGCTCTAATCCTCAGGGTTTCTGCTCAAGCTGCACCCCTCCCCCCAGGACTCTGAAACCCCCACCCATCCTTCAAGGTCAGTTCCACCACCTCCAGGAAATGCCTTGATCTCCTCAGCTCCACGCCCCACCCAGGGAGCACAGCCCTACAACCTTCCACAGCCAGATCTGGCCAGCTGCCCTCTTCTTCAGGACAGGCTTCCGCCCACCCTGGCGGGACTCTTATGCCACCCAGAGCTTCTAGGACAGGCCCTGAATTGAGGAATTGCTTCTATAGTTAGTGGGGTGCAGAGCAGAGGCTGAACTGTGACTTGCGTCCCCTTCGCTGGGCAGTGGGGCTGAGTAGGACACAGAGCTCCCGAACCCCTGCCCCACAGCCATCCTCACTGCTCCAGACAGCTGCTGGCCCCCTTTAGGACAGAAACAAGACTCTTTTGATGATACTCACCTCAGGCGAGGCCCTCAGCAGGTTTGTCCACAGAAAGTGACCAGTGGTTCCTGCTGCTTGTGGACTGGTCTGGAAAACTGCTCCCTTCTTTCTCCATCAGCAAACTCCTACACATCCTTCAAGACCCACCTTCAGTTTCCCCTCCTCTGGGATGCTGTCCCTGACCTCATACACAGATTATGTTAGTGCTCCCAAAGCACTGGCAACTCCCTGTTCTCGGTAATGGCCACTGTGAAGTCCACAAGGGCACCTTGATCTCGCTGGCTGCCAGCATAGGCCCAGCATACAGCAGATGCTGTATAAAATGCTTCCCAGGCTATGGATGAAAGATGGATAGTTAGGGGTCTCCCTGTGACCAGGGAGGGTTGAGCCATCCTAAGGATCGGGAGTGATTTTGTGGCCAGGCTCTGAGACAGGTAGGTGTCTGAGCCTGTCTGTGGCCAAGGTCAGGGTCAGAGGTCATCTCATGGCCAGGTCAGTGGACAGACCTTTTACCAAAGGCAGCCTAATGGTCCCAAGGGGGACAACTCCGTTTTGTCCAAAGCATGTTTAGATGACTCTCAATATCCAGTGAAAGAAGTGAGCAATACTGAGGCCTGGATGGGGGCCAAGCGAGGGGACTTGGGGTGTGCCTGGTGGTCCATCACCTCCCCCCAGCTCAGAACCCCCCTTATGTCCTCCCAGAACCTTTCAGGTGGGGCTATGGGGCCGGCCCATGGCCACAGGCCTGGCTGTGGGCAGGGAGCAGAGCCCAGAAGGAAACCGCAGAGGACAGCCTGATTGGATAAGTACAGGGTCCAAGGCTGGTCAGCCCACAAACTGTGGGCACCTGTCTCTGACCTGATGCCTGGGCTCCAGCCACAGGACCTCCAGGAGAGGGTGAGAGGGAGGGAGGGAGACAAGCTAGGCCTGCAGGCTGGACCTGAGCCCTGGGGTCGACACCCCTGGACTGTCCCAGATACACCCCATTTCAGACAGGGGAGCCATAAAGATAGCCTGGATCACTGATTAGAACTCCTTTCTTTACAAACAGCCCAACAGAGGCCCAGGGAAGCAGCTGCTTGCCCACATCCACATAGAAGACAAACAGCAATGCATGTGTGTGTGTGTGGGGGGGGGTTGTTGGGGAAGCTGGAGTGCTGGGATTGGATGTTTCTCCTCCTAGGTCATGTCTACCTCAAGGCCACCTCCACAATGAGGTCCTTAGGCATCTGGCCAAGTGGCCAAGCATAGCTGGTATGGGAGAAAGTGGAACCCCTTCGTGCAGACTTGCAGACCGAGGCATCTCCTTGATCTATTCATGCCACTAGTTCCGCCTCCGTCACTGTTAAGCTGTGTGATAGCTGCAAGTCCCTGCCCTCCCTGGGCTTGTCTCCTTACCTGTACGTTGGAGGGAGGCACTAACAAGATTCCTAAAAGTGGGCAGACCTTATGCCAACCTGAACCAACCTAACGCTACAACCCTGAACAACCCCCACTTAAGACAGAGAAACTGAAGCCCCGGGTGGGGAGCAGGCTTGGCCAGATATCACCTGCTGGCACCATGAGAACGGGGGCAACAGGGGCCCACTCCTTTCTCCTTGCTCATGGCCTCACTCCACCTGCCCCAACACCTTCCAGAAATTCGCTTTCTGTCCTGTCCAAGGCCTGAGTAGCCTTAGTCCGAACTTCCGAGCCCCCTCCAGGGCTGCGCGGGTCCAGCGAGACGCCCCGCACCCCCTAGCGGCCGGCGGAGAGCGGCCGGGGCTCCGGGGATCCCGCGGCTCTGTCCCACCCACCACACCGCGCGGTCCCCATTGGCAACCTAGCGGGCCCGTGGAGGTGGCCCCGAGCTCCGATTGGTCCGCGCCGCCCGTCCATCACGCACTCGCCATGGTGACTACGTTGGGTCCCCCGGGAGAGTTCCAAATTCCGCCCCCGCCCGATGCCCCCTCCCGCCCCGCCCGGCCCGCAGCGTCCCGCAGGCGGCCCGTCTACCCCACACCCGCATTCCTCGCACCCCCCCCCCCACCTGAGGCCCAGTGTAGCAGGAGATGGGGGAGCTCGGGAAGGGGGCTTGGAAGTTTTGCTTAGAGTTTGGGGTTGCTGCGGACGCGGGAGCCCCCCGCTGCCCCCTCTCTCCACCACGTCCCCCAACTTAACTCCTTCCCTCCCGCGGGAGATCCGCGGCCTGGAGGGAATTCCCGGGACGCGGTGGCTTTCCGTCCCAGCGCTGCCGCCCCGCTCACCTCGGCCGGGGACCCGCGGGCTCCGGACGTCCGACCCGCCGCGGCTGGGCGGAGCGGGCACGGGGCTGGCTGCGGCCGCAGCCGGGAGGGCCGAGGGAGGGCCGCAGAGTCTCCTCCTCCCTCCCGGGGAGGGGGGAGAGGAGGGAGAGGGACGGGGGCGGGTGGGGGGCTGTGGGGCGCCCAGCAAACTGCGGCCCGGCCGTCACCGCGATCCGCTGAGACCCTGGATGGGGGCACCCGCCTAACTTTGGGGCAAGGGGAGCTGGCCTGGACGGCGGGCTCTGCTGCAGAACGGGTGGGACCCCGACAGAGGCCCCACCCCCGCATGGGGGACGGGAGGCAGGGGCTGGAGACCCCGCGGGGCTCGGCTTTCCTGTTTCAGGTTTCCCGAGCGCCCACGAAGTCCTAGGCACCCCGCAGCAGACGTGGGCACCGCCTGTCTCGGGCTGGGCACGTGGAGCGCGCTGACCGACTGCTCGCTTTTGTTAACTGCTTTCTGCCTAGTGCCAGCTCTGCAACGTACTGGACGGGGAGCAGCAAGTCTCGCCAGCTACCGCCCAGAAGCTTTGGGGTTTCCTGCCTTAGCAGTGGCGGTGGGGTGGGGGGAGGGCTAGGGGCCGGGGGTGTCTGCGGTTTTGGTGGGAGGGGGCTGGCTGACTGGAGGGCCTCTTACCACATCCTGTGTCCCGGAGGGCAGACTGAGGTGAGCCCATCAGGAAAGGACCAAAAATTCAGAGGAAGAGAGGGAGGTGGGGTGGGAACCTGGCCGAATTGGGACTTTGCCTCAAAAGTAAATTTAAAATGCTGAAGATAAATTAGTTTTAACCTATGGTTAGCGTTATTTAGATTATGATCGCAATCATGCATGCATTAATTAGAATGATGGAAGAATTGGCTCTTTGCGACAAAAGGGTCACTTTTTGCAAAAATATTTGAGGGTTTCAAACCCAAGGGTCACTCTGGATCCTTTAATGGTCCAACAGTGCCCTGGAAGGTCGTGGTCCTTTCTCTGGCAGACGTTCTCTTGCTCTGTGGTCAGTAGCTGCTCCATGCCTATGGCTTTGCAGCCACCAACTTCAGGAAATCCCACACTTTTTGCAAGATTTGCAGTTTCACTTTTCGTGTGCTTTGCATTTGCATGGTTAAACATTGACAGCACCAGACAGCTCGGGACAGATTTGGGTGGGGTTATGTGAGGTTTGAGAGGGAAGCTTAGGATGCGCCTTGGGCATGTGAGATGGAGATACAGACTGTGCAGAGGACCCGGATGTTCGCATTTTAATGCTCAGGGAGACTGTTGGCTCAGACATGCCCGAAGTTCCATAGACACTAAGGACAGCCATGGACCAAGAGCCCAGAGTTCCTTACAGTTCCCAGAGGCGGGGCAGGCAGAAGGTGAAGGAGGTTGAGTTGATGGTGAACCTCCAATTATAATGGCGTCACAATTGGGCCTTCGCTCTTAAGAAGCAAAAATACCTGTCCTAGGGGTGTCTCTTTCAGGGTGTGGGGTGGGGGAGCCACCTACTCTTGGAACTAAAATGGGTGCTGACAGTAGACTTGACAGTTCTATTTTACATCCATCCTGTGAGCTGGGTGTTGTTAACAGCATCTCAAAAGCAGAAAGTGAGGATCTGAAAGTCAGGCCGAGGGTCACACAGCTGGGAGGCTGTGATCTGACTCAATTTACCACTGTCACTCTTGTTCCTAAAATCACACCTCCAGGCAGCCCTCAGGATGAAGTGCTAATCTGGTGTCAGCCTCCCAGTGCCCAGCCCCCAGGGGTTTCTCTCCCCAACTCAGAACAGTGGGTTTTTTTTTGGGGGGGGGGGCTATTAATTGGGGCTGTGTCAATATTTCCTACACTTCAGCAGTTCTCTCTGTCCTGTACCTCTGCCACCATTTTTGCCATCAACACATAGCACTGGTGCCATTATCTACTTAAATATAATCATTTTACCTTTTAGAATGCACATGTATTTTAGGAATAGGCAAATTGTATTAGTTGGCATAAATAGAAGAAAATCGTAAGAGTACATATCATGTAAACAAGCATCTTTAATGGAGCTAGGAACTTTTTCTTTGTTGAAAAGGGATATAACATGTACATCCATGTTCATAGCAGCATTATTTACAATTGCCAAAAGCTAGAAGCAACCCAAGTATCTGTTGGATAAACAAAATGAGGTCTGTCTGTACAGTTAAAGAAATATTATTCAGCCTTAAAAAAGTAAGGAAATGACTCATGCTACATACAGCATGGATTAACTGTAAAGACATGCTAAATGAAAGAAGCCAGCCACAAAAGGAGAAATACTGTATGATTTATATGAGGTCCCTAGAGTAGTTAAATCCACAGAGACAAAGTGGAATGGTGGTGGCAGGGGGCTGGGGGAGGGGGAGGGGGAGTTAGTGTTCAGTGGGGACAGAGCTGCAGTTTGGGACGATGGGAAACTTCTGGAGATGACGGTGGGGATGGCTGCACAGCACTGTGAGTGTGCTTCATGCCACTGAACTGGAGACTTAAAAATGGCCAAGATGGTAACCTTTATGTGATGTACTTGTATATTTAGCCACAATAAAAAAAAAATCATCAAAAATAAAATGTTGTAGACCTGACCAGTGTGGCTCAATTGGTTGGGCGTCATCCCGGAAAGCAAAAGGTCGCAGGTAAGATTTCCGGTCAGGGCACATGCCTGGGTTGTGGGTTTGGTCCCCGGTTGGGGTGCATACAAGAGGCAGATGATCGATGTTTCTCTCCCTCTTTCTTCCTCCCTATCTCTCTAGGAATAAATAAATAAAGTCTTTAAAAAAATAAGATATCTTGTTTTCTATGTTCAATAAAGATTAAAGATTTGGTGGAGGGGGCATAAGGCAGTGGTAGAGAGGGGTTAGAAATGATTTGGTCTCAATGGACCAAATGTGGTCCCCTCTGTGGAGGGACACTTCACTAGGGATGGTGTGTAGCTCTCCGAGGGTGGGGAGTGGGTGGTGGCTTGCACTCTTCCTGCCCCAGGCACTGAAGAAGGAACTGGCGTGCCTCCTAAAGCTGAAGCATCTGGAATGTTTGACAGAGGAGCTGGAGGCAGGAAGGCCTTCCCGGAGGAGGCAGGAGCCCTAAGGGACGGAGAGGAGCTGAGGTGGTGCCCAGGGACATGTGACTGTCACAGCCGGGACAGCAGGGAGATGGTTTTGAATATACCAAGCACATCCAGAGCCAGGCAGCAGTAGGAGTTCGATGGGGCTGGACCGCGAAGGCAGTTGGGAGCAGCTGCTGGCTTTTGAGCTGGAGAGTGTCATGGCGGAGAGTTCCAGGATCCGGAATGCAGTGCCGGGTAAGAAGCACCACCAACCTAGGTGGGGCCCAATGAAGCTGGTGCAGATCTCGGGTGGAAAAGACAAGAGCCTCAGGGAGAGCAGGACCTCCTCTCTGGCCCTGGGCGCAGCCACCTGGGCTCACAGACAGCCTGGGAGGAAGGCTGCTGGCGCTGCAGCCCCAGAGGTGGCCAGGAGACCTCAGAAGGAAGGGCGGTCATCACAGAACCCCAATGCACAGTGGTCGGGACGCAGGTGCACAGGGCCTGCAAAGCCTTTGCAGGGCAGCTGTCGTTGCGAGGAAGTGGCTGGTGGTCTGGACCCCTGGCGCAAGGAGAAGCTGGCCAGCCTTCCTGCCCCACTGTTCTGGCCACGTTTTCTGAGCTCTGCTCCCAGTGAGTCCCTTCCCCAGAGGGATCTGCCCCTGGGTAACTCTCGGCCGCCCCTGCCCTCTCCAGGCCTTGGGGTCCCCATCTGGGAAATACCAAGGGCTCTCTGGGGCACTTCCGGTGACTTTGCAGCATTGCCTTCTCTAAGCACTACCCTATGAAGGGGTGCTGTCATGGTTGCCATTTTGCAGAGGGGAAACTGAGGTTCCGATGTCAGTCAGGCGCCCCTAGTAACCCATCCTGCGAGTGGCGGGCCTGGCACTTGAACCCAGGCTGTCTGCCTCAGTCTTTGCCTTGCCCTTCCAGCACACAGCACCAGGACTGCAGGCAGACAGCGGTTACTTCATACGTCAGCTCCTCTGGGCCTCTGTTCCCCACCAGCTCTCCTTGGGGGCTCCCCTGCAGGCACCAGGCAAGCCCCTGCCCCGTCCTTGTCATCCTCAGTCTCATTATTGTCAGGTCAGTCCTTGGTCATTCTCCCTTTCCTACAGATGGGGAAACTGAGGCCCAGAGAAGGGAAATCCCTCGCCCAAAGGTGCAGAGCTGAGGTGGGTCTTGAATTCTGCAGAGTGCCACGCTGGCAGGCCTTCCTCCCTCCCCCCACTGCCTCTGAGCACCTCGCATGTTGCAGGCCCTGGGCTTTGAGATCAAGGCGTGAGCTGGGCGTTGCTGTCAGTGCAAAGGAAGCAAAAGCCTGCTGTTAGTGAAAGAAGAAGTACGGTGAGTGTGGTGTGCAGGCGTGGGGTGAACGGAGAGAGCAGAGAGGCTGCCCCGCGCACAGCCGGCGGCAGCACTGCAGGCAAGCGGCCGCAGCGTCACAGGTCAGTCAGCTCCTCGGAGCCTCTCTGTCCCCCACGCGCCCCAGCTCCCTGTCCTCCTCTGGGCCTTCCCCCCTGCTCAGGTGGCACCAAGCTGGGGACTTTCCAAGAGCAGCCAGCTGGGCGCCCACCTTCATTCCATTTACCAGTTTCTGGGCTCTTAGGGACAACTTCAAATTGTGGGGAATGTAGAGACCTATATTTTGGGGGGGAGGTGGGGAAGCTATTTAAATGAGGGCTGGTTAGGTGCTAGGTTCAAATATTAACTCCCTGCGTGTGGCCTGGAACTGCTATTGGACCATGCTTCTCTGGACCTTAGTTTTCCCATCTGTAAAATGGGGCTAGTCCAAGTAGCCTGCACTTCAGGTGACGGGAGCAAGGGCCTGGCACAGAGTTCATGTTGGGCAAATTGGAGCAGGGGAAGTTCCTCTCAGAGTGGGGAGATTGGAGCCTGGGGACAGTGTGTTGGGGAAGTGGCTCTGGCGCTGGCTCGGTCTTAGACTCCCTGTTGGGCTTTGGCCTTGCTTTCCCTGCCTGTGAAACGGGCTAATAACAGTACGTCAGGGCTTTTCTGCAGAGACCATGGGGTTGGTCTTCACCCAAGGCCAGGGTGAGGTTGGAAGTGGGCTCCAGCCTGCAGTTGGCAGGAGCAGCTGTTTGGGGTGGGGGTGGGGGGCACATACAGGCACATGGCTGGCTCCGCAGGCCCTGGTACTGGTGGGGAGAGGGTAGGCTGTGGGGGTACATGGTCAGCTCCAGATGGAAGGCTGGGGTTCCCAAGCCTGGAGCTCAGCTGTATTCCTGGTCAGGGACTTCAGGTCAGGCCTTGATCCCCCAGGGTATGTATCATGGAAATGGTTGTTTGAGTCTCTCTCCCTGGGAAATAGGTTTTCTTGGTCTCATTTTACAGATGAAAAAACCCAAAGCACAGAGAGGTCACTCTCCTTGCCCAGAGTCACAGCGCAGGCATCGAACACCGGAACTAGTTATCCAATCTGCATCCTCCAAAGGCTCTGTTCTGCGCTCCCAAGGTCTCCTAATTTCTCTACTGGCTAAACAGGGTCTGACCCATCCACACAGCAGCTCAGCCACCCAGCCACCTTTGGGAGGCTGCCATGCAGTGGGGACAATTTCTGACTTGGGGTCTGGAGCCCTGAGCTGGAGTCCCAGCTAGATCACTGGGCTGCCAGAGAACCCCAGGCACAGTCCTGGGTGGCATTCCGTTTTCCCATTGTCAGTTAGAACCGTTTTGAAAGTCAAGTCAAGGGTTCCTGCTTCCCAAGGACCCTATGCTATGAATTGAGGGGTGATGGGTTGATGTGGACAGGCAAGCGTGCGGGGTAACGGTGGGCGGTGGCCGCTGGAGGGATGGAGACTGGGATGTTGGATGCTGCAAGCAGAAGTGAAGATGCTGGTTTGCTCCTGGGAAACGGGGTGGAAACCACAGCTTCTATTCGTAGTGCCCTGAGACGGATCACTTCTGCTTTGGCCTGATTGCCAGGGCTGGGTGGTGAGGTCAGCCTCTTCTTCCCTCTGTGTCTGCCTGGGCCCGACCTTGAGGTCTAGACCCTGGAGGTCAAGTCCACACCACCGTGTGGGCCTCAGTTTCCCCATTCATACTGTGAGAGGGTGGGTAAGATGGCCCAAGGTCATTTCTGCACTGTCAGCTCCTCAGCTTTCTCACCTGCAACATGTCACGTGGTTTCGTTCAGTGGCTTCCTTTCTTAACCTTTCTCTTCATCACTTGTCCGAGGTTCTGAGAGGGTAAGCGAATTGCCCAAGGTGACACAGCCCAATAGATAAGAGCCCAACACTCCCTGACTCCAAAGGCTCCGTTCTTTTTAAAAATAAACATGCGTGTTAATAAATAACATGAAGACGGATAATGCCCACTGGGAAAAAGATACAGAATTCGTATCTCACACTGTACTCCAGGATCAATGCAAATGGACTGGAGATCCCACTGCAGATAATGAAATCTTAAACGTACGAGAAGAAACTTAGAATTCTTTCATAATGTTAGTGCGGGGCAGGCCTTTCTAGCTTCTACTCAAAACATGGAAACCCAGACAGAAAATACACATAGTTTTTATTCCATAAAAATTATATATACTTCCACCTGGCTCAAGGGCCATGTGTAATGTCAGAAGGCAAACGACAAACCAGGAGAAATATTTGCAACTCAAATAATAAAGAAAGAGCTCATTTTCCTATTAGGTAAAGGTTTTCTAGGAGTCGATAAGGAAAAGTCTAACCCCGTATGAAAATGGGCAGATGATGAACTTGGACATACCGGAAATTATTCAAGTACAACTTCATTGTCTGTCAGAACAAAAGACATGGCCCTTCACAGGGGGCTGGTTCAATTATGGTTTATTCTTACGACACTCGACTAGGGGCGGTTATGGAAATCTCTCCAGGTTGTATTTTCAAGTCAAAAAAAAAAAAAAAAAAAGTACAGAACAGTGTACAGGATATGCTACTAAAAATAAAATAAAACATTCTTCATTGCTTAGAAGTATTAACCAGCAAAGCCAGTTAGGCTAAATGGGTTCTTTGCGGGAAGGGTCATTGTTATTTTTCAGTCACAGTTGACGTGAACCATTACAGCAGTTTTGGGTGTCCAACATAGTGGTTAGATATTTATATAATTTACAGTGTTCCTCCCGATAAGTGTAACACCCACATGCACAGTACATAGTTATTACGATATTATTGACTCTATTCCCCATGCTGTGCTTTACATCCCCATGTGAGACGGTGTTTAAACTACAGATTCAATTTCTTTAATAACTAACTAACTATTAATATTATCTATTTCCTCTTCAGTAAGCTTTAGTGGTTTGTATCGTCCAAGGAATTTTTCCACTTCATCTAAATTATATAATTTATTAGTATAAATTGTTTGCATTATTCCATTATTATTTTTTCATGCCAGTTGGTTCTGCAGTGAAAGCCTCTCTTTTATTGTTGAACTTGGTCATTGTGTCTTCTTTCTTCTTTTCTTGATCATCCTGGCTAGAGATTTACCCACCTTCTAGTTCCAACATTTTGGCCATTTCTGGGTCTGGTTTTCTTGCCTCTTTTATCTCCTTACAATGGGTCTTTTTTTTTCTCTTTCCTTTTTTTTTTTTTTTTCTTTCTTTAATTTTATGTATGGGTGATTGTCTTTGACTGAATACCAGGCACAGTGTGTAAAACAGTAGCGAGTGAGGTAAATGGTATTTATACCTAGAAATGGGCATAGTTCTTATGTTAGGGCTTTCATATAGGCTACTGAGTCAGTCTAGTCTATAGTTGATTTGGATTTAGGTTTTCTTGTTGCCATAGTTACTTTCTTTGCACCACAGGCTTCAGATTTCTCCAGCAGTGGACTGCCACTCCTTAGTGCTTAGTGCGTGAGGCCTTGAGTCCCACAGGGATTTTTTAAAAAATATATTAAAAAAACAACAACAGATTTTATTTATTTATTTTTAGAGAGAGGGGAAGAAAGGGAGAAAGAGAGGGAGAGAAACAGTGATGTGGGACAGAAATATCCATTAGTTGGCTGCCTCTCACACTCTCCCAATCAAGGACCTGGCCTGCAACCCAGGCATGTGCCCTGACGGGGAATCAAACTGGTGACCCTTCAGTTAGCAGGCCAGTGCTCAATATACAGAGACAGGGCCCCACAGGGATTCCCCAGTATCCCTGCCCGCTGTCAGCTTTGCATGTATGCAATGCAGAAGGAATCACGCTCTATGTTCTAACTCCTCTGGCAGTGGTAGGCTGCTGTTACTCGTGACCCGGTGCAAGACTTGTGGCAGAGGCTGTAGATTCTTGGTTCTTTTGCCTTAGCCTCAGTCTTACGCAGTCTTGTACCTGAGCCCCAGGTGTGGGACTTCATTAGCTTTTCTGATTCTTCTTCAGTGACTGACAACCTCTGCCTTCTATTCAGAGCAGGTGCTAGATACGGGCAGACTTCCTGCCCTTCACCCCAATGGGCGCCGGGCTCTGTCTTGTACGGCTGGAGGGGTCCTGGGTAGGAGTGAGGTTCCTGCCTCTCCCCTAGCAGCAGCCGCCCTCTGCCCTTTTATTTAAAAAAAGATTTTATTTATTTATTTTTAGAGAGAGGGGAGTGAGGGAGAGAAACATCAATGTGTGATAGAAACATCAACACCTCCAACGAGGGACATGGCCTGCAACCCAGGCATATGCCCTGACTGGGAATTGAACCAAGTGACCTTTCAGTTCATAGGCCAACGCCCATACCATTGAGCTACACCAGCCAGGACCATCTTCTGCTTTTTATCAGTGTGAAATCCTGGGCACCAGCGGGTTTCCTGTTCTGTGTCAGTGGCAGATGGCTTTTGCCTAGTGGCGGTGCAGGGTGTGGGATAGGTAGGTTTTTCATCTTCTGTATATAATGGGTTTTTTTCCACCAGAGGCAGCAGACCTTTGCCTGGTAGCTAGCTAGTCAGGGAGCTGTGGGTGATAGTCTCCCCTCTGAGGAAGGCCAGGGTGCAGATGTCTGTCTCCAACAGCAGCCAGTCACCCCTTTGTACTCATGCATGGCCCAGAGCTCAGATGGCTTCTCCAGGTACTCCTGCTCCACCCTCAAGCCTTGGCAGGTCCTCCTGCCTGTCACTCTGGGGCCTCTCTTGGGTCTCTGCCCCACCCCAGTCATTCTCATGAGCACCCAGTAGAAAACTGGAAAGAAATGGACTCTCTTTGTATCTGGGACTCCCAGGGTTCTGAACTGCCACTCTAGTTCACAGTCTTTAAGATTCGTTAAGATAGCTCTGGCTGGTGTGGCTCAGTGGACTGAGCTCTGGTCTGCGAACCAAAGGTTTGGATCCCAGTCAGAACACATGCCTGGGTTGTGGGCCAGCTCTGCAGTTGGAGACACGCAAGAGGCAACCACACATTGATGTTTTTTTCCCTCTCTTCCCCTCTCTAAAAAAAAAAAAAAAAAATTAAAAAAAAAGAATTCATTAAGATAGTAGTTGTTTTCTTCTGCTTTTGTGGCAACTTCCTCTTCCTCCTGTGTTCTGTAAAAGGTGAAACAGTTCATCCTCAAAGGGCTTATTGGCCATTGGAAATCAGTTTACTTGGTTACCTTGTGACTGCAGCTCTCTAAAGGGCTCAAAAATTAATTTTGTACATTATTGGGCTTTTTCCATTGTCACGATGAGAGTGATATTCTTTTGTGGCTTCTCTACATCGTAAATGGAAGTTGAAATCATTTTAGTATTGTGGATCCTTGCTTTTTATCACCTTGAATACTTCTTGCCGGCCCCTTCTTGCCTGAAAAGTTTCTTTTGAGAAATCAGCTGATAGTCTTACAGGCACCCCTTTGTAGGTAATGCTCTGCTTTTCTCTTACTGCTTTTAAGATTTTATCTTTATCTTTAACTTTTGGCATTTTAATTATGATGTGTCTTGGTGTGGTCCTCTTTGGGGCTAGCTTGTTTGGGACTCTCTGTGCTTCCTGGACTTGTATGTCTATTTCCTTCACAAATTTGGGAGGTTTTCCTTCGTTATTTTCTCACATAGGCTTTCAATTTCTTGCTCTTCCTCTTCTCCTTCTGGCACCCCTGTGGTTCGGATATTTGAACGTTTAAAGTTGTCCCAGAGGTTCCTAAACAATTCTTGTTTCTTCATTCTGTACTGATTGACTGTTTATTTCTTCCTTATGTTCCAAGTTATTGGTTTGAACCCTGGTTTCCTTCCCTTCATCACTGGTTTTGTGTGGATTTTCCTTCATTTCATTTAGCATAGCTTTCACTTCTTCCCTTATGCGTTTGCCATACTTAAGCATATCTGTCAAGCGTATGAGCATCTTTATCACCAGTGTTTTGAACTCTGCATCTGTTAGGTTGGCTATCTCCTTGTCGCTTAGTTCTCCCACTGGAACCTCGATCTGTTCCCTCTTTTGGGCCATACTTACTTCTCTGTTTCCTCATCTTGACAGGCTCCTGTGTTTGTTTACCTCTGTGTCTTAGGTAGAGCTGTCGCTCCTGTTATATCGTAAGGGGCAGAGCCTTAGGTATTCGTCAGTACAGGGTGACCCCTTTCACCACGTTATAGTGCTGTTTGTGGGGGAGGGTTCTGAGAGGGAACAATGCTGCTTGGTCAGCACTTGCCCCTTTTCCAGGCACCTCTCTCACTTTTGTATGGGACTGGCGCCTCCCTAGCTGCTGCCCTGGCCGTCGTTCCCAGAGTGGGTGGGTCTGCAGACATTCTAGGACTGTGGGGACCCTTTAATCAAGCAGACTCTGCTGGGAAACTGGTAGTTTCTGCCTCCACCCCAACCCCCACTGGTTTGCACAGTCAGAAGCAATGAGGCTTTATTTTCCCTGGTGCGGGACTGTGAGCTGCTGGGAGAGCACCCCAGGTGTCCCTCCTGACTTTTTCAAATCTGTGGTTGCACTTCCTGCCAGCCTGCCGCTCCTACTGCTCGTGCCGCCACCGCACCGCATCCTCTCCGCTCCAGTTCTGTCCCTCCTACCTGTCCGGATGAGTATTTCTTCTTTATATCTTTGTTGGACTTTCATGCAGCCCGATTTTCTGGAACTTCTGGTTGTCTCTAGTTTTGAGGTAGTTGTATGCCTTCTTAGTTGTGGAGGGAGATGCAGTGTGTCTGTCTAGGCCTCCATCTTGGCTGGAAGTCTTTATTAGTTCATTTTAAAGCCGAAGAAAATGAAGGCAGAGAGGCCCACATCCTTGTCCAAAGTCACAAGGTGGGGTCACAACAGGGTTGGACAGGGTTACATGTTGCTTGCTCCCAAGCAACTCTCCCCTGGGTGAGGTCAGGATCATGGAGAAAGCCCCCAGGAAGACCATTTCTTGGAAGGGTGGAGTGACTCAAGCGGAACTGCTCATGGCAAATGTTACCAGCCAACTGGGCAAGGATTCTGGATTTACAGAGACCTGGCTTTGGGCTCCCCAAGCAAAGCAAGACCTCTCACTCTCTGAGCCTCCGTTTCCTCATTTGTGAAATGCAGGAGTAAGGAGGATCAAATAAAGTGCTGTATGACCTACCCTTGGGGCATACCAGGCACCAACAAGTTAGAGGTTACTCTTTGACCTTGAGGATGACAGCAGGTCCCTTTTCCAGGGCGGGAGCTGGTTCTTGGAGAAGACCTGCCTCAGGACATGGGTCACCATGTGGCTCTTTTCCTCTGCCTATGTCTTGTGACTTCTCAGAGTGGTGCAGCAGGTAAGAGGGTTTTGCTGAGGCGTGGGGGCAGTCCTAGCCCAGGCCTCTAGCCGTGATGAGAAAGGAGGTGGCCTCAAACCAAGGGAGTTTGAAAGGGGGCACTTAGGTCTCCTGGGGCAGCAGCACGGTGAACTAGTGGTCTCAGGCTAGGGTGGAAGGCCCACAGGCCGTTGAGGGGGCAGGTAGCTATGGAGAGAGGCTGAGGCGGGGGGGTCTGACTTGTTCCCCACAGAGGCAGCCGAAGGAGTCCTCCACTGGATGAATAAAATGGAGAAGCCCGATGGACGGAGGCCGCTGACTGGTTTTTCTGAGTGAGTTGTGTGTTCCACGTTGCCTGCCTAGAGGCATGCCTCTTGCACTTGAAATCAGTGGTTCAAAGTAGGTCTAGTGTAGACCATTAATTCCTTTACTCAATATGTATTTATTGAGTACCTACTATGTGCCTGACACTACATTCTGGAGATGTAGGATAGACATGTCTCTCTGCCCTCATCAAGTTTCCTATCTGGTTGGGGGCCCTTAAACACGGATGTTATAAAACCAGGTGCAGAATCATGGGTCTCCAGAGTCTGAGGCCCAAAGGCCAAGCAGCTCTGGGTAGAGGTCAATGCTGATGACTGACCAGGGAAGCCCAGGGACTACGGGGCGCTTCAATCAGTCAACAGGGAGCAGTCAAGGAACGCTTCCTGGAGGAGATGTCAACAACCTGGGACCCAAACAAGAGTTAATCAGGAGAAGGGGATGAGTAGGGTGGGGAGGTAAGAGTGTGCCAGGGACACTGTGTGTGCAAAGGTCCGGAGCTGGGAGTGACAGGAGTGTGGGGTGGGAGAAACCCTACCCTCCCAGGCTGTCTGGACCCTCTCTAACCCTATGCTCACTCCTGGATCATGTCACCTCTCAGGCTCATCCATGGTCTGGAGCAGAAACTGCTGAATGCCAGCTTCAAGGGCTACAACTCCACCTGGCAGACACGCACCATTCAGGCGCTGGCATTCAAGCTGGGCTGTGACTTCGCTGGCCTCTCGCTGAACAGCGAGGCTCTGGAGAAAGTCCCTCAGGTTAGAGATGGCCAGGAGCTGCAGGGCGGCCACTGCCTCCACCGCAGAAACCCTCCAGGGGTTTAAGGTCTGAACTTCCCCCAGGATCCATCCAACCCACTCCCCGCCAACTGGGGCTCTGTCCTAATAGCTGTAAGTTAGTTACCTTTTCTGTAAAACGGGACTGATGCTCCTCATGTGAATTAAGAAATAGGGGTGCTTTGTGGTCCCTCTAAGTCGGTGTCCTCTTCCTGCTTTTGCAGGTCTGTGGGAGCGGTCGGTGGCAGCAGTGGGAGAGGCCAGGGATCTGGGCTCCTTTGAGGACTCTGGTGTGATTCCTGCTGAATGCCTGGGTGTTGGGTGGGGGAGGGGAGGGAGGCTCCATTCTCCAGGGGCCTGGATCTCGGGAACTTTGGGAGGAGGTGCAGCCAGGGAGGAGGGTTCTGCAGGTGGAGGCTCCAGGGAAAGGAATGCAGGGGTGAGGTTGGGAGAGCTTCACAAGGAGCAGGGCCAGGGAGAGTACTGGGGTAGGCCTAGAGACCAGGCTCAGCCTGTCTTTGGCCCTCTGCAGGCCCGGGCCCGGCACGCCATGCAGTTCCCGAAGGAGCTGACCCAGAAGGCCTGCAGGTCTCGCTGCAGGGAGCTGCGCCTCATCTGCGTCTACTTCTTCGCCAACCGCTTTTTCCCGGTCAGTGCCATGGCGGGCCAGGAGGACAGGCGTCTGGTGGCCCAGCATCAGCGGGACCAGCCCACTGTGCAACCTGAGCCAGCACTGCCTCTTTCTGGGCCTCAGCTTTAGCTCCATGGTGGGAGGCGCAATTATTATGTGCAGAGGACACCTAAGAAACCTACTCCTGCATGTGCATGTCCCTAGGCAGGAGGCGGACAACCAGGTCACAAGGGCCCTGCCCTCAGAGGACTCTTTATCTTGACAATCAGACTAGGGCCTTAGAGACTTAATTTTAGCTCAAGGTTGGTTATAACCATAGAGATAAAGTGACGGGTGAGTCAGGGTAGGGTTGCGGTTGTTCCCAATCAGCAGTCCAGGAGGGCGCCTGGAGAAGGTGTCTTTTAACCTTGGCTTTGGAAGTGATTAGGCTAGTGGTGAAGTGGAAGGGACCTTAAACAGAGGGGAGGTGGAGCAGGAGGATGGGGAGAGGACAGCTTTCCAGGTGGAGGGGACAGCACACGTACGAAGGCGGGGAGGTTGGCCCGTGTTGTATATGTTGCTCCCCTCATCCAGGGAGGAGGGCCTGGAGGAGCGGGGGCTCTGGGACCCCGGCCAGGTCTCCTCGTGTCCCCTCCAGTCAGCCCTTCTCCTGTTGCCCTTCCAGAATGACGACAACTCATCCCTGCTCCATAACTATGTCTTTGGGGCCCAGCTGGGCAAGGAGTCCGTGTACAACCTCACGGAGCTGATCAACATCAGCTTCTGGCACAACGGAAGTCTGGTACTGTGGGGACGCCCTATTTCCCGCCCATCCCTGCCCCTTGAAGACTGTCCTACTGGACACTGGTTAGACAAAACTCAAACCTGTGGAACCATCTTGGAAATGAACTGTTTTAAATCCATCACACTTTGAAAATTTGTGCCAAAGAAATAAGAGAGAGAAGCTTTTACTCAAGGCATTAGTCAGGATTCTTTGAGTTGCAAGTGGTAGAAAACCAACTCCAGCCAACTTAAGCACAAAAGGAAATTTATTGGCGCATGTAAACGAGATGTCCAAGGCTGGGGCGGCTTCAGGCACAGCTGGATCCAGGGGCTGCTAGGATGCCATGATAGCTCAGTCTCTCTCCATCTCTCAGCAATGGTTTCCGACCTTAGCGCTCCACTCTGTGGCAAGATGGCAGCTGAAGTGTTGGACTTTCTTTTCCTCTTCTCAGTGGGCTCTTTCTCGTGAGTGCAAACCAGGGTCCCAGAATGAAGTCCTAAAGGTCCACCTGTCACTGATGGGTCGCCTGGACCATCACCATGCCCAGAAGGATGGAATGTGTGGATTGGCCAGGCCTGGATCACATGGCCCAGGGATGGAGCTCAGTTTATCTGACCTGCCCTTCAGGGAGGGGTGGGTCCCCAAGAGAAGTACAGATGCTGATACGGGAAGCAGGCAGTCGGGCTGTGGGGTGGGCAAGCCCTGACACTCCACTCCCCTGTCTCTGGCATTCGTGAAAACCCAGGGCCTTTACGTGCCAGCCCTGTCTTCCCATCAGCCTCTTCTCCGCACTCTCAATTTCACCTTCAACCTTTCCTTCTGTTCCTCTGGGCCTTTGCCCCATAGTTCCCTTCATCAGGAATATTCTTGCTCCACTTCTGCTGCAATCTAACGTGTCCTTCAAGGCCTCGGTGACCCATTTCCCTTCCCTCCTCAGTACTTCTATGCCCCTTCTTCTGTGGTTTTCCATGGCACTGCCCACCCCTCCCCCCACATGACTTGGAGTCAGCGTGGTATGTGGATGAATCTCTCCCTCCCCCACTGGGAAGGGTCTGGTCCACCTTTATTCCCCACAAGGAGGTGGTAGAAGGGGACGGTTGATTATAGAGCACCTACTGAATAGGCTGGAGCTGGGCACTCAAGATATCTCGTTGCCTTTAATTTTTCCACTATCCTCATGACTTGGTAGAAATGACCCTCTTTTGCAGATAAATAAACTGAGGCTCAGAGAATCTGTGTGACTTGCCCATATCACTTTCAGAGCCCACGGTAGAATCTGGGTCTGCCTGATGGCAAAACCCAGCCACTGCCTAGTTAAATGTTGACAAGGGTGCAGTGGAGTCACCTTTGACCCCCACAATTTCCAGACCCTGATCCCTCCACTGAACCCCTTGGATGCACCCAATTCCAACGTCTCCCCTTAGGGAGGCTATACGATGACCTGTGTCTTCTGGAAGGAGGGAGCCAGCAAGCGCCACTGGGGTGTCTGGAGCCCTGAGGGCTGTCACACAGAGCACCCCTCAAATTTCCAGGTGCTCTGCCGCTGCAACCACCTCAGCTACTTTGCTGTTCTCATGGTACGTGTGCGTGCAACCTGGGGGAGGGTGGTCAGAGCTGCAGAAGGCCCCGCGCTCAGCACAGAGAAGCAGGGCAAAGGCTGGAACAGGGAACAGAAAACCCAGCTGGAATGGGCTCACGGAGAGGAAAAAGAAACAGGAGTTTATGTTCCTGAAAAGGTTGGCTTACGTAGGCTTCAGGCATGGCTTGATCCCGGGGCTCAATATCACCAAGACAGGCCTCATATCTTACTAGAAGGAGAGCTTCTCTGGCCCAATTCTGCCAGCCAGAATCTGGCTATTGAGTCCCCCCCCCCCCCCAGCCCAGAGTGTGTCACGTACCTATCCCTTCACCAACCATGGTAGGCAGGAGGAGGGAGGGCTCTGGCAGGCCAGGGGTGGTACGCCTGTGCACACACAGCGTGAGACGTGATGGGTCCACCCATGTGTATAGACAGTGAGGGGAGGGAGGTTCTCAGAAGGAAGGGGCGATGGGAGTTGAGAGGAGGGAGAAGCCACTGTGTGTGCCATAGCTTTATTTGAGCCAGGACCACGGTGAGGAGTGTGGGGCAGGGGTCTTGGAGCTGGGATCTTGGAAGGTCTCTCCGATTGAGCCTGGGGGACGCATTTCCATGCATTTGTCCTCCAGTCCCGCTTCCCTCCCACAGCAACTCTCCCCAGCCCCACTCCCTGCAGAGTTGCTGGCACCTCTCACGTACATCTCCCTCGTGGGCTGCAGCATCTCCATTGTGGCTTCCCTGCTCACTATCCTGCTGTACCTCCACTCCAGGTAGCCCCCGCCCTGGTGCCAGGCCTGCCCACCCACGGTTGCTCAGCACTCCTCCTTCTTCCCCACTTGGTCGCCCAGAGTGGGATGGGCTTCTCAAGAGGGCAGAGGCTGCAAGGCAGGAGACCTGTGTCCCTGTCATTGTGTGTCTATGAGCCCAGGGAATGGTGCTACCGGGGCGATGTCCCCAGGCCACCAAGGGCCATGCTCCCACCCACAGGAAGCAGGGTGACCCCACAACGCGCATCCACGTGAACCTGCAAGTCTCCGTGATGCTCCTGAACGTCGCCTTCCTGCTGAGCCCCATGCTGGCCCTGCCCTCCGTGCCCGGGTCCGCGTGCGTAGCCCTGGCCGCCACGCTGCACTACGCGCTGCTCAGCTGCCTCACCTGGATGGCCATTGAAGGCTTCAACCTCTACCTTCTCCTGGTGCGTGTCTACAACATCTACATCCGAAGATACGTGCTCAAGCTCTGCGCAGCGGGCTGGGGTAAGGCCAGCCTCCCTCTTCTCCTGCTTCCTGAGGCTTCCAGCTGGACGGGGCGCCTGCCCCCGCCTGTCCTCCTCCTTCTTTTCCTCCTCATCACAGTGACCCATGCCATGACCGCTGGTCAGCATCTCTGCCAACACCCACCACCACTTCCTGCATGACTATTATCGTCGCTGCCACCTCCAAGCCCTGGATCACCACCACCTCCAATATCACCATCACCTCCACCACCATCACCTCCATCACCACCTCCAACACCACCTTCACCTCCACCACCATCACCTCCACCACCTTCACCTCCACCATCACCACCTCCAATATCACCATCACCTCCAACACCTTCACCTCCAACACCACCTCCAACACCACCATCACCTCCAATATCACCATCACCTCCATCACCACCTCCAACACCACCATCACCTCCAATATCACCATCACCTCCAACACCTTCACCTCCAACACCACCTCCAACACCACCATCACCTCCAATATCACCATCACCTCCATCACCACCTCCAACACCACCATCACCTCCAATATCACCATCACCTCCATCACCACCTCCAACACCACCATCACCTCCAATATTACCATCACCTTCATCACCACCTCCAACACCACCATCACCTCCACCACCACCACCTCCATCACCACCTCCAACACCATCATCACCTCCACCACCACCACCTCCACCACCACCTCCAACACCACCATCACCTCCATCACCACCATCACCTCCATCACCACCTCCAACACCACCATCACCTCCACAACCTCCACCTTTGTCTAAGGCTAATTGCTCTGATGTTGGACCACATGACAGGGCCTGGAGGCTCAGAATAGTCTCTTTTTCTACCCCACCCCCTTGCCCAGAGGAATTCTGTTTCAGCAGCCCCAGGGACCCACAGCAGGCCTGTCCCAGGGGCCTGCTGACAGACACTGAGCCTCTGTCCCCCTCCCCAGGGGTCCCAGCCTTCCTGGTGCTGCTCCTCCTGGCTATCAAGAGCTCCGTTTACGGACGCCATGCCATCCTCCTCTCTGACAGCCAGGGAAAGGGCACGGGCTTCCGGAACATATCCATGTGAGTGCACCCCAGGCTGCGGCAGGCTCCCTGGCCCTGGCAGGGGTGGTTTCTGGGGGGCTTTGTCCTACCCCCTTCTGCTGGATCCCACAGTTCCTGCAGGGCAGGCTCGAGTTCTGTGGCAGCTAATTCTAGAAATTAGCTGTCCAGCGCTGTCACTCCAGTGCCCACTCACGGGCCTCCAAGGCCTCTGCCTCCTGGCGACACACTGCGGTGTCCCAGCCCCCACCAGCGCTCGGGCTCTGCTGTGTGGCTTGGCCTGAGCCCGAGCCTGCTCTGGTCCCACCACCACGCTTCGGGCTCCGGCTCCTCCTGACCTGTACCTGCCATGGCATGGCCAGGACTCAAACCTGCCTCAGAGAGATGGGGCTGGGACACCCCAGGGACCAGGCTTCAGCATGGGCAGGGGCAGGGGGAAGGAGAGGCAGTGGACTCTGAGGACCTGGGGCACAGACTCTGCTGCCCCCTTCTATACCCCAGGACAGCAACCTTCTTGTTGTTGTGAGAAGCCTCTAACAGCCAACGCAGAGCCAACGGCTTCCTAAACCCCCGGAGACCTGTCGTCAACAGCCGGCCACATGGCCTCTTTTCCTTGCTCAGTCGACACAAGATCGCTGAGGGCTGACTCTGGCAGGCCTTATGTATTAGCCTGTTCAATCCTCAGGACAAAAAGTAGGGTCCTACTGTCAGCCCTTGTTTACAGAGGGGGAAACTGAGGCACAGAGAGCTCAAGAACCTTGCCCAAGGAGACCCGGCCGGTCAGTGGCAGAGCCGGCCCCCACCACTGTCCCCCTGGGCCTCCTGAAGGGAGGGATCTGGGCAGAGTGGGGGTCCAGGTGAGGTTGATTCCTTCCTTCACTTGTGAGGGTCAGGTTGGCTGTTCAGAGGACGTGTGACTTAGGATTCTTTAAACCTGTATTTTATTATATGACATGATGTGGACAAGAGAACTAAGGTGACACTGTATAGGACGGGAAGTGCATTGACGCTCGGCTGTTAGAGACCTCTCACCCTTGGAGCCAGCTTCGCTGGAGTCTCCCTTGCTTCTCTCTCTCACCTCTTACCCTGGACTTTGTGACTTGCCTTCTCCAGCGTGTAAAAACACTCTTACTACATACATATGGATTCTTTAAATCGTTTTAAAATTTTAATGTTATTTTTTTCAATCGAGATATAATTGACATATAACTATATTAATTTCAGCTACTAACATCATGATTTCATATTTGTACATATTGCGAAGTGATCACCACAATAAGTCTAGTTAATATCCATCACCACAGTTAGTTACAGAATTTTTTTCTTGTGATGAGAACTTTTAAGATCTAGTCCCTTAACAACTTTCAAATATGCAGACAGTATTATTAACTACAGTCACAATGCTATACATACATTCCCATGACTTACTTTATGACCGTTAGTTTGTACCTTTCAACCTTCTTCGCCCATTCCTTTCCCTCATCATCACCGCCCCTGCCTCTGGCAACTACCAATCTGTTCTCTGTATCGATGAGCTTGTTTTTATTTTTATTTTTGGAGATTCCACGTATAAGTAAGGTCATACAGTATTTCTCTTTGTCTGACTTATTTTACTTGGCATAGGGCTCCATCAGGCCCTCCAGGTCCATCCACGCTGTCGCAAATGGCAACATTTCACTCCTTTTTATGGCTGTGTACTATTCCATTGCATATATGTACAGTTGACCCTGGAACAACATGGGTTTGAATCGCATGGACCCACATATAAACAAACTTTTTCAATAAATATTGAAAATGTATTTTGTCTTTCTTATAATTATTTTATTACCAGAATACGGTACATAATACACATAACACAAAATATGTGTTAATCGACTACTATTGGTAAGGCTTTGGTGAAAGGTAGGCTATTAGTAGTTATGTTCTTGGGGACTCAAAAGTTACATGTGGATTTCTGACTGTGCAGGGGTCAGCACCCCAATCCCCATGTTGTTCCAGGGTCAATTGTATACTACGTATTCTTCATCCATTCGTCCGTCTATGGACACATCAGTTGTTTTCACATCATGGCGATTTTAGATAATGCCACACCAAACGTGGAGGTGCATAGATCTTTTCCAGTTAGTGTTTTCATTTTTTCTTTTCCTTTTTGGGTTAAGTCTTTCGAAGTGGAGTTGCTGGATCATATGGTCGTTCTATTTTTAACTTTTTGAGACACCTCCGCACTGTTTGCCACTGTGGCTGCACAAATTTACAACCCGTGAGCAGTGCGTGAGGGTTTCCCTTTCTCCGTATCCTTGCTCACACCTGTTATGTCCTGTCTTTTAGATAGCAGCCATTCTAACAGGTGTGAGGTGACAGACATATGTGTTCCTAAGCACAAACAGCAATTTAAAAACCTCTTGAAAATCCCTCCACTGCCCACTGACCGGACACTGGATTAATAAATGTGGTATTATCTGGGTGAAAAGGACTGACCCATGACCACACTTGGATGAAGCCCAAAAATAATATTCAAAGACCTTTGTGACCACAGTGGCAGGACCCCACGCAAGTAGTCGTGACAGTTAGGGGCACAGGCTCTGGACTCAGACCACAGGGCTTCCAGTCCCACCTTTGCCTCTTACTAGTGTGTGTTCCTAAGCCATAGCCTCAGTTTCCTCATCTGTAGGATGGGGATGATCCCATACCAGCCTCATAGGGTCATCATGAGGATTGAATGGGTCAATCCATCGACAGTATGTGACAATGTCTGACTGGGTAAAGGGCAACACCTGTCATGAAGGTGTCTTGGGGGGGGCAAAGGGCTTGAAAGGAGGCATGTGGGGGGGCCGCAGAGAGGGGGCCAAGGTGGCAGGTGGGTCCTATGGTGGTGGCCTGGCTGGGAAGCGAGGCCTAGGACTTAACCCTGGGTGCAGTCAGGCCAGAAACAAGAGGTCTGAGCCAGGTGACCAAGCCAGGTTCAAGAGGTGGTCCCCCGGCCCAGGAACCCACAGCTTCCCCCAGCCCGGAGAGCCGCACCAGCTCTGACATGCGCCCTTTCCCTGCAGTTGCTGGGTGCAGAGCCCTGAAGTGCACTGGGTCTCGGTCATGGGCTACGGCGGCCTCACGTCCCTGTTCAACCTGGTGGTGCTGGCCTGGGCTCTGCGGGTCCTGCGCAGGCTGAAGGCTCGAGAGAGGACGCCAGGCCCCCGGGCCTGCAGGGACGCTGTCACCGTGCTGGGCCTCACCGTGCTGCTGGGCACAACCTGGACCTTGGCCTTTTTCTCCTTTGGCAGCTTCCTGCTGCCCCAGCTTTTCCTCTTCACCATCTTCAACTCGCTCTATGGTGAGTCCTGTAGGTGGCCTGGGGGAAGCCCTGGGGTGTCATGCACACCTGACAGAAAGGCTCAGGTCAAGGGCTGGGGTCAGAAAGTGAAATCCAGCCCCCTAACAAGCTGGTTAGTGGCTACATCCTCCCAGAGGAGGGGTCTACCTTGTAATCTGCCCAGAGGCACCCTCTGGACCACCAGTGGGCCAGTCTTCCTGCTCCGATGCTCTACCCTTTCTGGCCTCCAACAGTAGGGCATTCTGGGAACTGCTTCTGGGCCTCAGGGAGGCCCAACTCACCCCAACCAAGGAGGTCCCTGGATTCTGGGAGAGGCCCCACTATGCTCCCACAATGCCCTCACTGACTCCCCTTTTTCTTGTAGGTTTCTTCCTCTTCCTGTGGTTCTGCTCCCAGAGGTATCGCGCAGAGGCGAAGGCAGAGACAGAGATGGAGGCATTCAGCTCCTCCCAGGTGAGGCAGTAGCTTGGACCTCTTGGCCTGGGACCCCCAGCCTCTCTGGCTGCCTGCATCCCGAGGCCCTGGCTTCCACCAGAGAAGGTGGCAGGCCCACTGCTGCACAACAGAGGCAGTATGCCCTCTAGGAAGACTTTTCATCACCACGGCTTCCCTGGGTCCAGAGGGACACTTCCAGAATGCCCTTAGCATTCTGCCCTGGGTCAGGTCCAACCCCCACAGGGGGCAGCAAATTTTGCCATGGTGCTTGGGCCCCGCTGGCCAGGCCTATGGACAGAGCTCTGTCCTGGGAGCAGGAGGCCATGTTCCGAGGCCTGGCTCTGAGGATTACTGCGGCTTTGGGCCTGTCACGTCTCACTGACTGTCGGTTTCCACATGCAATGTGAGTCAGATGGCTCTGGTCCTGCCTCGCCAAGGAGCTTTGTGAAGACTGAATAAGCTGGGGAGGAAGAGGGTCCCAGTCGGTCCCATTAACTCCACTTGCCTGTGGTGGTCAGGGTCCCAGACAGGCTGCTGGGTCCTGCCACCTTCTTCCTGGCCCAGGGCCCAGAGCTTAGGGACCCACCCACTGTCTGAGACCTCACCAGCCTATGCTGAGGCCGCTTTACCTTCCACCCTCCCAAAATTACGACGACCCCAACTCCATGCCCACCCTTCTCAAAGATCAGAAAGTCCAGTGCTTCCCAGAGGCTCCTCCTCCCTCCAATGCTCTTAAGTCTCCCTAGGCCATTTAGACCAGTGGCCAGGGCTATAGGGCTTCCAGGAGGTAGGAGGGGAATGTCTCTTTCCCCTACATCTGAGTCAGCTGGGCCTCAGTGACCGGCTATTCGACGATTGGGTAGAATTGGATTTCCCTTGGTAGGCATGAGGGTGTGGGTTGTATACCCAAGCTCTGGCCACAGTTGCAGAGAATCACCATTGCCCTTGACTGTCAGTCAGACCAAATGGGAAACTCATGAAGCGAGAGCCTTTCCGAGGCTGAACACCAGGGGGCGCCATTGGTCTGTACGCAGAGGCTCTGGCACCCAAACCGCACCCTTGTGTGGAAATGCGGAGACACACCGGAGGGAGAGAGGTTCTGCTTCCAGGACTGCACCTGCTGAGTGACCAGGAGGACGAATGTCAACACTGTTCACACAGCCATTTGTTTCTTTACCGAACACAGCTGCCCGCTCTGGCTCTTGGGGTCTTGCGCTCTGGGCTCATCTGGCCCTAGAGCAGTGAGCTGGGATAGGCTCTCAGGTGTCTGCTCCAGGCCATCAGGCAAATTTTAATGACTTTGAATGGCACGGGGAAGGACTTAAAGCTGGGTCCCTTTTGTTATGCCCTCTGTTCATTTCTTGATGCATCCAGTCCTTCATTAGGTGGTAAGTGGTACAGGCTCTGCATCCAGACTGTCTGGGCTCAAATGCCAGCTCTGCCCCTTGCTACGTGACTGTGGACAAGCCACTCAACCTCTTTGTGCCTTAGTTTCCCCTCCTGTATATAGGAGCAACAGTAGAACTTATTTTGAAAGTTAAATAAAATAATCCACATAAAGAGGCTTAGCACAGAGTTAGTACTCAATAAGTGGTTATTATTGTTATCATTAGTATTTTTGCTATTATTATTAACAGTGTTAGCTGAGTCTTAAGAGGCCAACCCGTCTAAGCCCCAGGCCCAGGGCTGCTCAACCTCACAGGCCCAGTTTCTCACTGTGGTTCCTCAGCCTGGGCACCTCCTCCCCCTTCCCCCGGGGTGGCCTCTGCTTCAGCCTAGCTGACCTTTTGCTGTTTTAGGAACATTCCCACACAATGAAGTCTCCCTGCTGTTGCCACATGCCCCCTACCCTTCAACTCCCCAACCCTCTCTCTGCTCTATTTAAATACCGGATGGCTCATTTATCACCTCTTCCATGAAACCTCTCCAATCGTCCTGCAGAGAAAGTGTCTTTCCCCCTCCAGCTCCAAGCAGAGTATACCCCCACTTCTATCAGGATGATGGAGCCCCCATTTGAGTCTCCTGATTTAGGTTCAGCCTAGCCTTGACTTGTACAAGGCTCCCTAGGCCCTGGGGGTGGCTTCCATTCTAATTAGGGTGCTAAGGGATCATGGAAACTTCCAGCCCCTCTGTTGGGCAGCAGTGGGGAGCAGTGACCGAAGCCGGATGGGCAGCCCAGTGAAGCAGGGCCTTGCCTGGGACCTCCCTTTTCGCCCCCATTTTGGGCCTGGCCTCTTAGACCTTGCCAAGGGCTACCCAAGCGCGGATGTGGTCATGGTGACACAGAATGGGTCTGATGGTTCCAGGAAATGGTCCCAGGCATGTGGCCCTGAGCCCCATTGGGGTCCAGGCTCTGGGATGTAACCACTTCCTAGAAATGTTCCACCAGATGTGGGGGCAGGGATGAGTGAATTTAATTATGTGTAAATTTACTTTAATAAAACTGACTTAAAAATGACAACATAAAGAGAAATCGACAAATCTAACATCAACATGGGCTATTTCAAATGCTTCTCAATTATTGATAGCAAAGCTGAAAAAGTTGGACCATATATAGAAGATTAGAACAACGTGAGTACAAGGCTTGATCTAATGGACAGTAATTGAATTCTGCGTCCCCACAACCAGATTGTTCTCAAGCACTTATGAACCATTTTTTAAAAATTGATTGCAGACTAGCTTTGAAAGCAAGCTCCAAAAATTTCAACCATAGATATTATACAGAGTGCATTTTTTTACCTCAATGCAATAAAATTAGACAGCAATAACAAAAAGTATAATTAAAAAAAAACAACGTATATGTAGACATTTGTCACAGGGATACACAGACTGACCAAAGGAAGAGAAAAGAGTCTGGAAACAGATGGAGGCATGTTTGACCGTGGAAGCCTGCAGACCAGCAGGCAGGAGGGACTCTTTGGTATGTGGAGCAGGCAAAGCTGGTCATGTACAAAGAAAAAATGTGCGGTTGAATTGCTGCTTCACAGTTTATTCAGGACACAGGCAGTGAAAACACAGAGCGATGTGTGTGAATCACCTTCGATGCAGAAATGCCGCATTTCATTATTAATTTTTATATCACAGTAGACTCTAACAGCCCTCACTCCCTGCTTGAGCAGAACATTCAGGTTTTCATTTGTGGAGAAGGTCCTTGAGTTCAATGACAATCCAGGAGACTTGTGTTTCTCCTGGAAGGAATCTGGGGAAAGGGCCTGCGGGTCAACTTTAGCCCCTCGTCACTGCTGATGTCCTCATATTCAGACCCTGGGGTCTCTTATGCTGGCTCCTGCCCTGTCCCTCCCCAGGCTTCCTGGTCTGGGGGAAGCTTTGCTGATGCACCCAGACCTTCCTTCCAGCTGTTCCCAACAGTGGGAACCTCTGGTCTCAGGCAGGTCCTGGCTTCCTTCACTCAGCCCAGGCACCCTGGCTGCAGAAATACAAACCTTCCCAGAGCCGGAGCCGGAGCCTGTGGGCTGGTTATTTCCTTAGGCGGAGGTGTTAGGTCAGAGTGAGGGGTGTAACCCCGCTTGGCAGGAAGGTTTCTTAGGAGAGAGGCCTTCTAGCTGAGACCTCACATTGAATAGGGTGGGACAGGGGAAGGGCGAGGGGGAGAAGTGTTTTGGGCAAAGGCTTAGTTAGGGTTGGGGCATGAACGAGAGAGAGCGAGAGAGCTGGAGAGTGGGCTTGGTGGGCAGGGTGGCCGTGGGAGGGGCAAGCGAGAGACCAGCAGGGTAAGAAAGGGTAGAGAAAGGGGCAAGGCCCTTAAGTTCGAGTCCCACCCAGCCTGGGTGACCGCTCCCACGGCTCCCTGGTGCCGCACTTGGGACTGCTAATTTGTGGTCATCTGCTTGCTGAGTGTGTAGAGGTATCTCGTTATTATTGTAACTTGCATTTCCAAGGCAATTGATGACATAGGGCCCCTCTTCATGTGTGTATATATCGGCCAGTTGGATTTTCTCTTTCTTTCTTTTTTTTCTTTCTTCTTTTCTGAAAGTGTCTATTCGAACCTTGTTCCTGTTTTCTATTGGGTTGTTTGTCTTCGTGACAGATGCCTCTGGTGCCAGTGTCACTCTGATTTCAGCCACTGTTTGGTGGACAAGACTCCCACTGTCAGAGAGCCAGGCTTTCCACAATCCTCCCTCAGGGTCTTTGCCAACGTTGTAGAAAAGACTGGGATGAGGGGATGCTAGCTGATGGGAAGGTAGGTTCTCCAGCTTCCCAGCCTTCATAGCAACAACTCTGGAGCTCCTCAGAGGTCCTGGAGACCCCACTGCCTTCAGCAGCGACCTTGATGATGCCCTTCTATTGGGGTCTCTGCTTACCTGTCACACTGTCCCCACCCCTCCCTGCTGCCTCTGGCAGTTTCTTCTAGATACACTACCACACTCAAGTGCTCATCCCAGGCTCACTCCTCATTTTTTCTCATTGATTTATAGCAGCTATTCACATATTCTGGATACTACTCCTTTGTCTGTTATATTACTGCAAATATATTCTTCCCCTCAGTGATTTGTTTTTTTACTCCCCACCCCCATGATTCTTTGATAAACAGAAATTCTTCAGCTTAACTTAGTCTAATTTATTTAACTTTTTCTTTACAGTTAGTGTGGTTGTGTTTAAGAAATTCTTCCCTGCTTCAAAGTCAAGGAGAAGTCTCCCTCTGTTGTTGCCCAGAAGTTTTATAGCTTTTCACAGTTAGATCTGTCATTTACCTGCAATTGACTTTCATGAATAGTGTGTGCTAAGGTCAAATTTTGTTTTTCCCATAGGGGTACCCAACTGTCCTGGCACCACTTACTGAAAAGCCAGCTCTTTCCTTAATGCTCAGAAATGCCCCCTTGGTCATAACCAGGCAGCCACATATGTGTGGGACTGTCGGTGAGTGCTCTAGTCTATTTCTGCACATCCCAATGAAATTTTAGAAAATTTTCTGAGTTTTGCACATTTCTGGTTAGATTTATGTCTAGCTACCTGACATATTTTGAAGTATGGTCAGTGGTGGTTGTAATAGTTAGCTATTGACAGGTAACAAATCACCCCCAAACTTAGTGTTTAAAACAACACTTATCATCTCCAGTTTTTGTGGGTCTGGCACCTCGCTGGGTCTTTCATCCAGTTACAGTCAAGTTGCTAGGGCTGTGGTCTCACCTGGAGGCTTGACTGTGGAGGGGACTCACTGGGCTGCCACATGACATGGTGCCGAGCTTCCCCAGGAGCAGGGAAGCCGAGCGAGAAGGAGACGGAGCACCCAAGAAGGAAGCCACAGTCTTCTAATAACCTAATATCAGAAATGGCATCTTAGCTTTCTGCCATATTCTTATTCATTAGAAGAGAGTTTCTCAATGCAGCCCACACAAAGGTTGCTAGGGGAGGGGACTACCTAAAGGCATGACTACCAGGATGCGGGGGCATTTGGGACTAGCTTATAAGGCCTGTTTCAGTGATTAAAAAAATTTTATTTTCTAATTGTGGCTACTACACAGTATTGTATGACGGCGTTTTGATATTGATTTTTGTATCCAAACTTAGTAAACTCTAATTAATTCTAATAGTTTATCTGTAATTTTTTTTATGGACTCATCATGTCATCTATGAATGACGTTTTGTTTTTTTCTTTCCAATTCTTGCATTTTTATTTCTTCTCCTTTTCTTGCTGTACAGGCTAGGTCTTACGTAACAATACTGAACAGCTGTAGTAAACGCGGGCTTCCTTATCTTGCTACCAGTTTCAAAGGGGAAGTTTTCTGACAGCTTTGCCTTAAAGTATAATATTTGCTACAGGATTTTAAGTTTTTGTTTTTTAAAAACACACCCCTAGTGCGGTACCCGGGGCCTGGAGGGGGAGCTTCAGGCCGACCAGGGGACGCCACAGCAGGCAGGGCGTGAGCAGGCGGGCTCTCAGCTGGTGCGCTGTGAGCCGAACTGTTGCTCGGTGAAGACCGCGGCAGGTGTCTCTCGGGGTTACAGCAGGTTCCCAGGTGCCCCTCCCCAGCCGGCACCTTGACCAATGGGAGCGCGGTCCGTCGAGGGAGGAGCCAATGGAAAGCGCTCTCGGAGCGCACCTGGAGCGTGCCCCCCCCCCCGCCCTGCCCCACCGCACTGCACTCTGCTGCGACCCAGCGTGAGCCCGGGGAAGTCTGTTGATGGCAGTGGGAGAGACCAGTCCAGCCTGAAGAATCTTGAAGGGCAGAGGATAGTTTTTCCTCCGCAGCGTCTGGATGGACCACAATTTATGTATCCCTTCACCTATTGCTTCCAGGTTCTGCTGATCCTGAATAAGGTTGCTATAAGCATCCCTGTCTTTTGATAACCTGCTGCCTCCCTTACGGCTGGAGTTCACTCAGGCATTAAACTTCATCCCGTCTATTTTCTTTACTCCTGCAAAAAAAGGATTGGATCCCTGAATTTTTTTCTCCAAATGATTAAAAAAGGGCAGGAAGGGAGGTAAGAAGAAAGGATGACAGTGCATGACGTGGCCAGGGGGACTTTGCAGGTTGTAACTGAGGTCACGGACTTCCACAACGGACTGTTAACAGGGATCATCTGTGTGCACCCAGTCTAGTCCTGCCTAATCACATGAGCACTTTAAAAAGCACATTTCCTCCAGCGGGACTCAGAGATGCAGAGTGTGTGAGGGACTTGACCTGCTCTTGCTGGAGGGAGCTCAAAGAAAGCACGAGAAGCGGGCAGCCTCTGGGAGCAAAGGTCAGTCTTGGCTGAGAGCCAGCAAGGAGGTGGAGCTTAGCCCTACAATGAACCGCGCAGAACTGAATTCACTCAAGAGCTTGGATGGAGCCTTGTTCCCAGAGCCTCCAGAAAGCCGCGCAGCCTTATTGAGAGGTACCATGATTTCTACCTAGGCAGAGAGCCAGCTGAGCCATTCTGAGCCCATTCCACCTACAGAACTGTGAGATAATAGATGGGCACTCTCTGATGCTATTACCGTGTTTCCCCGAAAATAAGACAGTGTCTTTTACTAATTTTTGCTCCTAAAGATGCACTAGGTCTTATTTTCAGGGGATGTCTTATTTTTCCATGAACAAAAATTCACATTTATTGTTGAACAAAAAATCAACATTTATTAGTATACTGTAGTGATGTCATCACAAACATCAGCATAACCAGCCAACTCTGAATTCCATCAAGAATTTGGGGGGAGCTGTAGCAATGACTGCCACTAGGTCTTATTTTCAGGGGAGGCCTTATATTTCAAAGCCTGACAAAAATTGCACTAGGCCTTATTTTTCGGGGGGTGTCTTATTTTCAGGGAAACAGGGTAAGTTGTGGTCATTCTTAGGGCAGCAGAAGGAAACGAAAGTGTGTGTGAAATAAACAGACTTGAACTCACTCAAAACCAAAACAAAACACACCCTTTATCAGATTTAGGAAGTTCCTTTCTACTTCTAGTTTGCCAAGGGTTTTTTTTTTTTTTTTTTTTTTTTTTTAAATCATGAGTGGATATTGAATTTTGTGGAGCATCTATTTCATGTATATTATGATAATCATTAGAATGTTTGCCTTTGACCTATTAATGGTATGAATTACATTGCTTTTTCTAATGTTAAATCTATCTTACAAAGACAATTTTGTTTTTTGTC
Source organism: Furipterus horrens (assembly GCF_987537825.1). Lineage (NCBI taxonomy): Eukaryota > Metazoa > Chordata > Mammalia > Chiroptera > Furipteridae > Furipterus > Furipterus horrens. The sequence goes on from NW_028327183.1 coordinate 7,811,419, forward strand.
AATTTTCTTAATTGTATGTTTGCTTTCTATTTCATTAATTCGTGCTGTTATATTGACAACTTCTTGCCTTATTTTTTAAGGTTTAATTTGCTCTTCTTTCTCTAACTCCTTGAGATGGATGCTTACCTAATTTAAATCCTCATCTTTTCTAATATACATTATATATTTCCTTATAAGTATTACTTTAGAACAATTTACTACTGGTTTTGAATGATGCTATTTTCATTATTGTTCTGTTAGAAATTTAAATTATTATTATTTATTTGTTTATTGACTTGAGAGAGAGAGAGAGACACCGATTTGTTGTTTCACTTTTCAGTGTATTCATTGATTGTATCTTTTATGTGCCGTGATGGGAGATGGAACCTGCCCATGCTGTATCAGGACGACACTCTAACCAACTGACCTACTCGGCCAGGATGAGATATTTTTAATTTTTAACTGTGATTTCTTCTTTGACCCATATGTTAATTAAAAGAGTGTCTTTAAATTTTTCAAAATATATGGGGATTTCCTAGTTATAAAATGATCTCGATTTAAATCCCTTGAAATGAATGGAGATTTGTTTTATGGCCCAGAATATAGGCATATTTACAAATGTCTGGATGTGCTTGGAATGTGTGTTTCATGACTGTTGTGTGTAGGGCTTTGTTTATGTTCATTAAGTCTAGCTCATTAACTGAGTTTTTCAAATCTTCTGTATCCCTGTGTCCTTTCCCTATGAAATTGAAAAAGGTGTCTTAAAATCTCCTCTTATGACTCTCGATTTGTCTATTTTTCTACGTCGTCCTAGTAAGTTTTGCTTTGTATATTTTCAGCTTATGTTATTAAGTACATGCAAATTTAATTTTATGTCCTCCTAGACCAATTAACTTTTATCATTTTCTTTACCTCTGGTAATGCTTCTTGCATTAAAGTCTACTTAGTCTTTTAGGAGTACAGCTATATCAGTTTTCTTTTTACAATTATTTAATGTTACTACTTTAAACTTTTCTCTATTCTTACGTTTTAGATGTATTTGTTCATTTTCAAACGATATAAACCTTCCCTCACATACATCTGAAATTCTTTGCCTTTTAACTAGATAGAGCATTTTGTCCAGTTGTAGTTAATATAAATATATGTATGGGCAAATTAAATGTAATGTACACCTACTGCAAATATTTGGAATGAGATCTACCATCTTATGTTGTGCCACTCTCTTACGCATTTTAATCATTTGTTCTTCTTTCTGAGCTTTAAAAAATTCTTTGCATGTATTTTATCATTTCATTTTATTCCCTTAACTAGTTTGAAATGATATACTTTGTTTCTACTCATTTAATGCAGGAGCTGATAAGCTTTTTCTGTAAAGAGCCAGAGAGTAAATATTTTTAGCTTTTTGTCCACAGTCTGTCACACATTTTTTGTTTGAATTTTTATAAACTTTTTAATATGTAGAAACCATTCTTAGCTTGCAGGCCATACAAAAGCAGACTGCAAGCTGGATTTGGTTCATGGGTCATAGTGCCCTGACCCTTTTTTTAGTGTTTACCCTAAAAATTATAACATGCACACTTAATTTATCAAAGTCTAAAATTAATCAAAACCTTTGCCCTTCTTCTGGATAACACATCCATATTAGAACATTTTTGTTCTGCAGAATTTACTCCAACTCCCAATTTATGTTATGGTGTTTGGTATTTTCATTAAATTTTAAATTCTGCCAGACTTTATTATTACTGTTTCATACAGTTAATAGTTTATACATTTTCCCATGTATTTACCACTTCATCTTTCTCTATTCTTTTTTATACATTTAGCCTTCTATCTAGATAATTTTCCTTTTGCCTCAAGTACATGTTCTAGAACTTTCTGTAGTGAGGGTTTGCTGATGATGAATTCTCTGATTTTGTTTGCCAGCAAAAAGTCTTTATTTTGCCTTCATGCTTGAAAGATATTTTAGCTGACTATAGATTATAGGTTGGCAGTTATTTTGTTTCATCAGATTAAATATTTTATTCTACTGTTCTCTGGTTTCCATCCTTGTTGTTGAGAATGATCTGTAAGTCTAATTGACATTCTTTCAAAGTAAATTGTCTTTTCCTTCTGGCTGGTTTTATTATTTTCTCACTATGAAAGACACTTTCTTTTAAATATCAATATCTTTGTATATATTCTGGGATTTTCTGGGCCACTTGAGTCTGAGGACAGATAGCTTGCATCAATTCTGGAAAATGCTCAAAGTATTCAGCCACTGTCTTTTGATCTTTCCTCTGACCTGTTCATTCTCTTTCCTTGGGATTCTGATTAAATATATGTTAGATTTTTCTCTCACTAATCCTCCATGTTTCCTATACTCTTATCAGTACTTTCTATCTTTCTGTCTTTAAGGAGTACATTCCAGATAATTTATCCTGATCTATCTTCAAGTTTGCTAATTTTCTCTTCTACTATATCTAGTCTGCTTATTCAATGTAACCATTGCATTTCTCTTAATTTCTATGACATTTTTTTAATTTCTAAAAGTTTTCTTTTTTTAAAAATATGCCATGCTACTTTTCCAGCTTGTTGTTCACTTTTTAAAACACATGAAGAATAGTTATTTTATCCTCTTTATCTGATAATTACAATATGTGCAATAACCACGGATCTGCTCCTGCTGGTTTTGGCTTACATCCTCTCTTGTCTTTGTGTACTTTGTCATTTTTGATCTTGTTATGGTCATTGGCTTTGAAAAATTACTTGTGGGGCTTCCCCCAATGTCTGGAATGAATGTGGTTCCCTTCAGCCTTGTGTTTGTTTCTGACAGGCAGTTGGGACACTTGTAGGTAGAAACATTTCAGACTATTGTCATAGGGGTGGCAAAGTGCATGAGTGGCAATCTGTGGCTACCAGTTCTCAGAATGGACTTCTTTCCTTTCTCCTTTGCTCCTGCTGTTCTCTGTCCCAAATCACTTTCTGGGGCCAGAGGGAGGGGCACGATTCAGTTCTGGTTTGAGGTGGCGATCCCAGTCTACATGGAGAGGCTTTGCGCTCCTGCCTTGACTGGTCCTTGGCCTTCGCTTCCATCCTGCTCACCTTGAAAGCCCCCAAACCCAAGCCCAAGCAGGCAGCATCTGCAAATACCCCTCAATACAGAAGTGGCTTTGGTGGTTCTGTCATTTTGCTTATGTCTCTGGGTTTATATTTTCCCTTTGAATTTAGCCTGCTGTTTCTCCACCATCTTTTAAACTCTTCAACGCCTTAAACATTTTACTCAGCATTCTAAACGGTGTTCCGTGGGAAAAGCAGGCCTGCTGTCGCTGGCAATGGAAATCTCAAGGTTAGTTTTAGATTCACTGAGTATGAGGGTCTAAGGGGGTGCATCCGTCAAGTGGCCGTATCACATTGATTTGCATAAAAGACAATATTCTTTATATAATGCGAGTATCTATACATGTCTGACCTACAACTTGTCACCATTTCGGTGTCACCGTTGCTAGGAATCTGTGTTCTCTGAGGCGGTGTGAGCAGAAGTGAGTTAGATCCAATGGGCAGGACTCAGGAAGGTCAGATGACTTCCTTTCCCTGGGGAGGCACCTCCCAACTACTGGCACACCCCTTGGGGACATCTCCTATGTCCTCCTGTCCCCACGTGGTTTCCCTGAGGACCTCCCTCTTCCTCCTCCATGGCTGGTTTATGAAATGGGGGCGTGTGGTGGGCTGGGTGGGGGCATGGACTCTGAAGCCGGGCTGGCTGGGTGGAAACCCCAGCTCCCTCATGCAGGAGTCATGTGACCCCAGGGAAGTTACCTAACCTCTCCAGGCCTCAGTTTCCAGATCTGCAGTGTGGGGGTGATCATAAGTGTAACTACCTCACAGAGTTGATAGGAGAATAGAATAAATCATTGTAATGCCTGGCATATAAATACAATCTGTTTTTAAAAATGGGTTTGTAAAACTGTCTCATGCTCCCCTCCAAGTCAACTGGAATAATGGACACAATGCTACTGTGGTGCTTGCCCTTTTCATCCAGTGCACCCACCCCTTCATTTCATAGATAAGAAACAGACTCAGAGAGGGCAGACACACAGCCAAAGCAGCCCAGCAGGCCACTGGCTGCCTGGCCTGGAGAGCGGCACTCCAGGGTTCCAGTCCCAGCTCTGCCACCACTGAGTGGCTGTGGGACTGTGGCCTGGTCTGTTTCCTTGGGGTCCTCAGTGTCCCCTGGGTGAACCGAGAGGAAGGGCCAGTCATCTCTCTGTCTGCCGCCTGCTCCATCTGACCTTTGGGGATGGGGGTGTTATAGCCAAACGCCATAGTCTGTATTGGGAGGTTCAGGGGTTGTGGTTGCTGACTTTTCCCCCAAATGGCCTGGGGGCACGCAATGAAGTGATGAGTTAGCTGAAGCTGCCTACAGAACCCACAAGCTCGAGAACCGCGGGGCCCCACACCAATTCCTTCACACCTATATCTATTACAAGGGTGTGAGCCAATAGCCGAGGAGCAGCCTCTCACGGAAGAGGGGTGAGCAACAGCTCCGGGGGAGAGCTTGCTGCAGCGCTCTGGCTGGGCAGCCGCGCACGGGTGGACCTGCTACTCTGGGCCTCCCAACCCCGCTGAGCCTTGCCCTCCCTGAGCTGAGGCAGGTTGCGGCTTCCGACTCTGAGCTGTAAGCCAGTCCCTGCCCCATTCTGGGCCTCAGTCCCCCATCCACGAAAAAGGGTAGGGAACACTGTACATAAGTCTCAAGGGCCCCACCTGACCAGTCAGTGTGTGATGGTCCCCGCTAGTGCGTGGCCTGGATCTCCGCCCGCCTCCCCGTGGCCCCTACTGCAGGCAGTGCTGAGGGGTAGCGTGGGTACCCCAGCCCCAGCCTCCACTGTCTGTCCTCTCTGAGCCTTGGTGCTTTTCCCCTGTTCACGGACAGGGCAGCAGCGCCCACGCGCAGGGCCGGTAGCATTGCGTGAGCTAACCCACCCAGGGCCTGGCACGGTGCAAGTGCTCAGTAATGCAGAAGGTAACTCCCACCCACCAAGGCCCCTCCCTGCCTCAGCCAGGCCCGGGGGGCTGGAGTGAGCTCCCTCACGCTTCCTGGTCCCCGGTGTCCAGGCCCGGGGGGGCCTTGGGTGTGGTGGCCCCACAGCGTGTGCCGCGGTTCCCCCTCTGTGGCCAAGGCTTCCACACGCGCCAGTCCTGCAGGCCCTGTCTCCAGGGCAAGTCCCAAATTGGTCATCGTTTAGTTAGGGCCACCAGCCTGCAGGCAGTTCATTGCTCCTATGAGCAAGATAGGAAGATTTTAATGAGCAATTAATTAACGAAACTGGCGATTGCAGAGCCACTTCCTTCAGCAAGGACTGATTTTATTAACTGCTCTGTCACTCGGACAAAAGCTGCTGTCTGTGGTTTGCAGCCTCCAAGATCGTAGGGGAAATACAAGGTAACCAGCTGTCACAGAGAGCAGGACTGTGCCCAGCGCTGTGGTCTATCAGCCCCATCTCACTCGGTCCTACAGTGAGGTATTATTAGTCTGCCCGTTTTAAAGGTGATGCAACTGAGGCTCAGGAAGGTTCTTTTCTTCCCCAGGGACCCAGAACAAAGTACCAATGGATCACAGTCTGTCTGACTCCAAAGGGATAGTTCCCCCTGAGTGCCTCCCCCCCAAAACAAAATTTTTTTGTTTTCTTTTATGGATGGAAGGCCCCAGAACCTGTGAGCTAAGGGCCTGGTGCAGGAAGAGGGTGTGTGGACTTAGGTCTGCTCCCAGACCATTCCACTGCTTTAGTGATGAAGGCAGCCTCCAAGCCCCCAGACGGCTGAGTCTGGCTTGTCACCTCCAGATGCTCTCTCTTCCCTCAAGGCACAAGCTGCCCTCTTTAAGTTCTGGATTCTTCCTCGGCTGCTCACTTACCTCTTTTGTATCTGTGGCTCTCCCCGGGAGGCAATATCAGTGTAATCTTAGATGACACAGGGAGATTAATTTTTAATTTCAGTCTTATGAATAGCCTTTCCTTAATTATGGCATGTAACTCTGGCTATTTAATATAGGATATTATGTTTTCTTTTAAAAGCAATCACTTCGCATTCAATGTAAAAACATCCATAGATCCAAAAGGACATATTAAATAAATATCTGGCAGATTTGATCTGTAGACTTGGCAAAAAATGTACGAATGAACTTGTCTGACTGAAGTTGGGGAGACCTGGCCTGGGTTACCCACTCTTTTTCAACCAAGCAGGTCCAGGGAGGTGTTTGTGAGCCCCAAGAGAGAAGTCCTTTTCTGGAGGGGAAGCTGGCCTTCCTTCCTAGCCAACGGGCTCATGCTGCAGCTCTGTTATTTACTCCTCTGAAAATGTTATCAACGTACCCCATGCACACAGCTGAACAAGAATTATGGTTGCCTGGGCCGAAGGGGAGGGGAGGTTGACAGCAAAGGGGCACAAAGGAACTTTCTGGAAAGATGGAAATGTTGTATATCTTGACTGGGGTGTTTGTTACACAAGGTTACACATTTGTCAAGTCACTGACCTGTGTGCCCTTCAAATGTAGAAATTGTAGTGTGGGTATAGAAAGCGAATTTGAAAACAAAACCAAAGCCAAAGCCACAAATACTGGATTTGTGTCAGGAGCCACTCGGATTGTCAGTTCTGAGGCCTGTGCTTTGCTGCCCCATGGCATTTGCCAGTTCCCATTTAGATGTCGTTTCAGCTGTTCCAGAGTCAACGTCTATAGTTCTTCTACGTGCCAGTCACAAGAAGGCTGTTTAAAATGCCGGAGAGTTACATTTGGCCAAGGGGCCTCACAAGTCATCAAGAAAATGATGGCTTAATCAACACAGGTTGTTGGGACACTTGACTTTCCATTTAGGAGGAAATACATCCTATACATATATATGAACATTCCAGGTGGATTCAAGATGGGTGGATTAAATATCAAACAAAACCATAAAAGTATGAAGAGAAAATATGAGAAGATTTTTAAAATAAATGCCAACTAGAGAAATCTAAGTCATGAGAGCCAAAACTCATAAGGGAACATGACATTTGACTATATAATAATAACTTTCTACGACCAAAGACACCAAGAGGCTTTTCTAAAAAGACCACCAGAAAATACTGCCTCATATGCACTAAAAATTAAGGATTTTAATAGTAAAGTAGGTCCTATAAATCAGTAAGAAAATGATAAATCAGTGACAAAAAGCCAAATTAAAAATGGGTCAAGGATCTAAACATTTATTTCACACAAGAAGAAACAAAAATGGATAAGGAAGTTAAGAAAAGGTGTTCGGTCTTCTTCACAATTATAAACGTGCAACCATGAACCAATCACATCGCGCCGCTGTAGATTAGCAAGAGTTAAAACTCAGCGGTACGGGTATGGGAAAATGGGCACTTTCATACAGTATTGAAGGGAATCTAAACTGGTATCATTTTTAAGGAGGGCTATTTAGCAGCATCTACAAAAGTTTTAATTACACAAACTCTGATCCAGCAACTGCCTCTTAGGAATATCCTTCAGAGATAGCCATGCATATGCCCCCAAATATATGTCAATTGCTGAGAAGCATATTCTGCTAAAAATTGGAAACTGCCTGCATTTCCTTCAATAGGAGGTTATGGGTAAATAAATATTACATTCTGTGCAGTGGAGTTCTTGCATCATATTAGAATGAACAGAACTCTCTGTACTGATCGGGCACGACCATCATAATATCTTGGCAAAAAGAAAGCAAATAATCCTGTTTCTGTAAAACCATTGCCTGTGTGAGTTACAGGTATATATAATAATAATGTCTCACTATTATACAAGCCAACACCATAGAGTTATTAATATTCCTATTCTATAGAAGAAAAAACTGAGGCCAGAGTGGTTAAGTAACTTGCCCCACGTGGCACAGCTCATAAGTTGCAGAGCAGGGATTTGAACCCCAGCAGCCTGACTCCACAACTGGGACACCTGACCTTATTTTGGCTTCATAGGCTCAAAATACTTCTGTTAACAGTGGTGGCCTCTCAACGCAACACTGGAGAGGCCAGAGTCATTTTTTAATAAATGCTTTGAATAAACAGATATTAATAAACCTGAACTGGTAAAAAAGACTTATCAAAAGGTCCAGTTTCCTGCAAACCGCCTCCTCAGAGGGGACCCCCTCTAACAGTTGTAGTTCATGTGGTGGTTATCTTCCGAGTAATAAATAACACACTTCTACTATTTCCTGATGTGTTAGCCCTGGACATTCTCTACTGACTTCTGTAAGCTCTGGAAAAAAGAAAAATCAGCTAAGGTTTTTTTTTTTCTTCTTCTTCTTTCTCTGTGATGGTGCTTTTGCTGGTCTGACTCTAGGCTGGGCACTTGACCGTTTTCTTGCTAGGACTAGGCCCACGGAGGCTCAGGGTCTAGAAGAGACTTGCCCAAGGTCACTGCAAGATGGGTGGAAGGGGGGCTGGACCCGTGTCTGCGGGTCTCCAGGGACTGGCTGTTTCTGTGACACCCTGTGGCCCACCTCTCTCACTCTGGCTGAGGCTCAGCATGGCCCTGGGTGGGGTGGCCCTGGCTGCATGCCCGCAGGAGGCCGGCTTGAGGTCTCCTGCTGCTGGGAGGCGGCGGCTGTTTGCGGAGCTGCTGGGGTGGCAGCCCTCATGGCATTCGGCCAGCCGAGGGTTTCATTCTCCACTGCTCACGGGCCCAGCCTTTGACCCTTTGGGGTCTCTGCCTTCCAGACCCCTGCCCCCATGTACCCCACACCTCCAGGGGAGAGACTGAGCCACTGACTGAGGCCGGGGGAGAGTGGGGTGCTTGACACCCAAAACCCTTGGGAAGAAAGCCCCACCCTCTGAATTTCCTAACCCTGCTGTGACCTGGTGGGAGAAGCTTGAAAACAAAATTAGCAAAGCTGGGCACCATCCCAGGCCAATTAAATCAGAAACTGCCGGGGGGAGTCCATGAATCTGGATGGAGAGGAGCCCAGAGAGGGCAGTGATTTGCTGGCGGTCACACAGCAGCCACGGGAGGAGCGCACGGGGGTCCGGGCCTGAAGGCCATTCAGCATGGTGGGAGCAGGCTGAGGGGCAGCGAAGAGGAACTGTGGGGCTGAGGCGGCTTCACCGCCATGGGAAGAGGGGGAGGCGCAGCCCTGCGGAGGGAATGGTCTGTGGAGGAGGCAGCAGGGCTGTGGTTCCATGTGTGGGTTGTGGGGATTGTCTTCCTAGTAGGACCTAGCATGACAGAGGCAGGAGGGGAGGGGCAGGGACAGCCCTGCAGAGGTCCACACGGACCACGGGCGGAAGGACTGTGTTCCAGCCAAGCCCTCTCCCCAGTCACTAATCCTCAGCAAAAGCCGCGTGTGGGTTGGGAGGGGGGGTGAGTCTGAGCCCTTCACGGATGTGGGTGGGTGAAGAGTCTGAGGCCAGGCTCTGAGGGCGGCGGGCATGTCAGGGGTACAGGCGGGGGTGGGGGAAATGTGGTGATGTAGCCCCAAAACCCAGTGCAACCCCTCCCCTGAACCAGAGCTTAGCAGGCTCTGCCCTCCCAGCCCCAACTGTGGATCCCTCTTTCTGACTCACAGCAGATAGAGGCATTACGTGAGCAAACCTGGGAGCTGGGGGCCCAGCACCCCAGGGAACAGGCAGGTGGCAGGGCAGGGGGGCAGGCAGGGTTGGCACAAAGGGGTCTCTCAAATGGGTGGGACGGGGTCCAGGCTGGGCTCAGCCTCTCCAGGCTTGCCCTCTGCCTGTCTGGTCCTCAAGCCCCAATGGGAGTCTCCGAGGTTCCCGGGGACCCCTGTAGATTTTGGGGTCAGGCCTGAGCTGTTGGGCAGAGGGCCCATGGGTCGGGGAGAAGCCTGGCACACACAATTTCTGACCCCTGCTCAGTTCCAGCCTGCTCCGTCACAGGGGGCTGAGGCACCCCCCAGGTTCCTCACGCCCCAAACTCTCCCAGTTCCGTGGGGGCTCAGCCTGGGCCAGCACAGTCCTCTGCCCTCAGAGCCTGCCGGGCTCAGGCTCCGTGCTTCGCAGGCACCTCCATTCCTGCGGGGCCGCAGTGCACGCTGAGCCCCCTTAGAGATGAGGACACCGGGGTGCAGGAGGCTTACCTGGGAGCGACCCCTCGTGTTTGGGGCTCTAGGGCCTGCGCTCCTGTCCAGCATGCTCTCCTTCCCCTTGGTGAGAGGGGGCTCCTTGGCCAGGCCAGACTCTGTGCTGGGTGCCCTCATCTCAAACCCCATCCCCGCTGCTGCCCAAAGCCTCTCGGACCACAGGGAGAGCAAGGCCGCTTGCGTGGGGAGGGCCCTGGCTTTGTTCCTCTCTGGCCGTGTGAGCTTGTATGTCTGCCTCAGTTTCCTCATCTGGGGGTCTGCTGTGGGGGTGAAGGGGTTACTGTAGGGAAGTGTTTGGAACAGCCTCTGGCCTGGATAAGTGTTAGTCTTACCATGATCCCTCTGGGCAGATGGGTGCCCGTGGTCACGTGGTCGCACTCGGCTGCAAAGGAAATCAGGGAATGATGTCTCTATTTGGGGGGCCATGAGGCCAGCTAAAAACCTGAGATTCTAGTCCTCTAGAAGAAGTGGGAATTGGGGCACACCCAAAGCGTTTGAACTGGGTCCAGAGATTGCCGGCTGGAGGCCCTGGGTGGTGTCTGACCCTGTGTCGGCTTTGACTGATTCTTACAGGGGTTTAAATCCATTTGAAAACTGAAGGTCAGGGCACACTGGGCCCTAATGCCCTCAGGTGACAGTTGGCTGGAGCTGGGCAGTGGTTCCCAAGATGGCCCGCACTCTCCTGTTCACCCCAGCCCCCCAACCCACCACTCCCTGTGCCTCCCACTCACCCCCTCTGCGTGGCTCCCGTGAGCACTGCAGTTTGTGGCTTCTGCCCTAGAACAGCCATGAGCCTCCACAGACAAGGAACTGAGGCATGGAGAACAGAAGCGGCTGGTCCAAGGCCACCCAGTGAGCCTGGACCAGGGTTTGGATGCCAGCTCCAGCCTGCAAACTCAGCTTGTGTGCTCTCTGCCACATCGGCCACCTGAGGGTCAGCCAGGTGCCCATGTGCCCAGGGGGCATGGGTGGCCCAGTGGTCAAGACAGTAGGCACTGGAGCCTGACAGACCTGGGTTCAAATCTTGGCCCTGCCCCTTTCCAGGGCAAGTAACACCTGCTCTCTGAGTCTTGTGCTTTGTTTTGTTTCGACTATGACTATGTGACATAGGGTCACAGGAAGTTAAAGTGAGGTGCAGGGTCCTTGGCACCTGACAGCAAGTGCCTCCTTGAATCTTGTACCCTCGTGTGTCCCTGGATCCACCCTTCACAAGGCAGACTCATTATTGGGACAGGAGCTCAGAGACAAGTCAAAAGCAGCTTGGAAGGGCGTGGCAGCCCCTTCTGTGTGACAGGGTGACTCTCATCCCTTGGGGCTGTGGCAGGGGAGGGCGAGCGCTGAGGGGAGCGCATCTGTGTCAGCGTAGAGGTGGGCCTGGGTCTGGCCTGTGCTGGGCTGCCTGGGGAAACTCAGATGCCCTCTCTGACTCAGGAGCCATGCCTGCCCGCCTCTTATTTTCTTAGTTGGAGCCCTGCTCCAGTTTTAGTTCTCATATGAGTAGGCATAACCTCAGAGGGCACTGGCTTGGTCTGTCAGCTTTTCTAACAGTACAGCTCCAAGAAATGTCACGCTTTGGGGCCAGCCACAGCGTCCGGGGAGCAGCCCCCATCACACCCCCCCCCCACAGGCCTACATTGGGTTTCAGGCTATTTACATACATCATGTACATAGAAATTCGTGAGTTTTTGTTTTTACTGCACTAATGACATTAGAACAGACATAATGGAAATAATTCTAAAATGGAAAGAAACAGCCACGATCCCACCAGCTGGCTTTGCTTTCTAGGAGCCGCGCTTCGGTGCTTGGTACACAGAGCCAGGGTCCTGGGGTTGATCGCACGGCCCCGCGCTGAGGTAGGAGCAGGTTACAGACGAGGAAGCTGAAGCACACAGCTGCCAGGTCACCTCCTCAAGGTCACCCAGCTGGTTGTGTGTGAGAGCTAGGACTCGAACTGACTCCAGTGTCCTGTGTGCGCTTACCCACTCCTCACGATGGCCTCTCCTGTCTCCACCGCCCCCGTGCCCTTCTAGCCCCGCGAGAGAAACCAAGTATACAACCTCCTTCACACTCTGCAGAGTATTTCCGAGTAGGCCCTGGGTATCAGCCCTGCCTCAGAACAGAGAAACAAAGAGGCCCTGGGGACACGTGGAGACATCACCTTTGCTCCCTGCTTATTGTTACTGAATTTAGTATTTATAAACATTTTTTTTTATCATGACTGTGTGACCATGAGGTGCAGGTGGCCAGCTGTCCCACTTTGCCAGTAACTCAGGCACTTCCTGGGGTCCAGCACTGTCATTGCTAAAGCAGGGACAGCCCTAGGCAAATAGAGATGTTTGGTCAGCCTGTGGGACAGAGCTTGACTGTGCTTTCTGAGCCATTTCCTGGTGCTGGGCAGTTGGGCTATTTCCAGCCCTTGGCTGGGCAGCTGGCAGGTCTGGGACCACAGTATCCTTCTCAGGAGCCAGGTGAAAGGAGACCAGGCTTTTGGGGTTCCTCAAAGAAGATGTGCAGGGCTTAAACCCAGTTTTCCTGGCCGGTCCCTTATCTGAGCTGGCAGGAAGGTGAGCTGGGGACTCGGGACAAGGCTGGGGGTGGGGGGCGGCAAGGCCCATTGCATATTGGAGCCTGCGTATCCTGCTGTTAAATACAGCCACTGTGCTTAACTGTGCCTTAAGAAAGAAATCACATAAATTTGAAATTATGTTAAAAATGGTAAATACTCAAAACAGATTACTTTCTAATGACTACATCACACCTGGCTATTATCTATTGTTAGGGCTGCTGACCCCACCCCACCCCCATTCATATATTGAAGCCTTAACCCTCTGTGACTAGAATGGGATCTTATCTGGAAATGGGATCTTTACAGAGGTCACCAAATTAAGATGAGCTCATGCCAGTGGGCCCTAGTCCAACATGACTGGTGTCATTATAAAAGGGGACATTTGCACATAGACCCACACGGGGAGAATGTGATGTAAAGAGGGAAGCAGAGATCAGGTGTGGCCAGCAAATCACCAGAAGGTAGAAAAGAGGCACGAAACAGGTTCCCTCTCTAAACCCTCAGAAAGAGCCAATCCTACTGAGACCTTGACCTTGAACATGGAGCCTCCAGAACTGTGTGACAAGATTGTTCTGTTGGTTCAGCCACCAGCCCGTTGGTACTTCGCTACAGCAGCCCTACCCGACGAATCATCTATGCTCTTGAGGTTATTAATATCTATCGTATTGGCACAGTGGAAATACCCTAGAATGGTGAGCTGGGGCACATCTTTTCCCAGGTGCACATTCAACAGATGCATCTTGAGATTGGCCATGGTGGGAGTTTTTACACCACGGAAATCTGCAAACACTACAGATTAGGCATTGATTTTTATTGCTTTTTGGTTGTCTAGATAGATGTAAGAAACCGGTGGAGAAAAGTTCAGAAAGCTCATTCAACTCAGTGTGTCACTTCTGCGGTAGTTACGTCATGAATAGCACACACATTAACAAAAAGAAAATAACAAAACTGAAAACTGTTGTCCCATTCAGGGATGTATTCAAAAGCTATTATGTGAGTCAGCAAGGATTCCAGTATTTGAGAATTAGTATGCAATTCAGCAAAGATCACTCATGTAAACAAGTGGACGAGTGAAGTTCCAACGGGTGCCTTTGTCATTTTTCACGCTGGCCTTACTTGTCATGTAAATGAGTGTCAGTCAGTATTTATGTCTGCGCAAGACTCAGAGAGCCCATTGTTAACCACTCAGCAGTTCTTGCTGATGAGGAGGTGGGGGGGGGCAGCTCTGTCCTGTGCTGGGCCAAGGGGCTCAAATGTGCAGAGTGTTGGCCGGTAGACGGACAGACAGACTGCCTGGTGGATAGCTGGGTGCCCACCTTCCAGCTCTGTGGGCACCAGCTACTGTGGGTGGACTAGAGTGTCTCCCCACTGGAGGGGCTGGAGAGCCGGCTCCCTCTTTGCCCTGGGGGACTTCTACAGAGCTCCTGCTTGGTGCTTGGCTACGCCTGTCTATGAGACCCTGTGGTGTTAACAGCCGATCTCCTGGCCAGGTCTGGCCTGTGGTGCAGGAGAGGCAGCTTGACTCAGCCTTGGCCAATAGCCATGCTTACCAGCTGCCTGTTTCTTCAATACTGTAAGCTCGTTTCCCTCTCTGAAACTTCGTTCATGTTGTTCCTTCTGCCTGGTGTGCTGTGCCCCAGGCCCACTTGTTCCAAGTCTGGCTCTTCCTCATCCAGGATCTTGTTACAAATGTTGTCTCCTCCAAGAAGGCTTCTCTGGTTGCGTGGTTAAGTAAGGCAGGTTCTCTTTGTTTGCCATCTCCACCCTGCCCTCCCTTTTATTTTTTTTTGGCTTGCTTTCTTCATTGTTCTTACATTGTATGTAATTATTTGTCTTCATACTTATTGAATTACTTGATTAATTATTTCATTGATTTTTTTTTTTTATCCCTCCCCCTATTGAGCTATAAGCTCCATGAAGGCAGGGGTGGAATCTGTCTCACAGGGCCCAGCATAAGGCCTGGCACTTTGTGGGCACCTGCATAGCACAGACATAAATCATGGCCCAACAGAGAATGGGGTCAGATCCTGCCTCTGGCACTAACTGGCCATGACCTCTGGGGTAGCTACTAAATCTCTTTGGGCCTCAGTCTCTTTGTCTGTAACAATAGCACCTCTTCCTCGGATTGTTATGGGGATTAAATGAAATCAGTCCGCTCAGAGTTTAGGGAAAAGGTCTGTAACATAATGAGGCACTCAAGAGACTTAGAAGTTAGTATTCTTGCAGGTAAAGAACTGCAGGACTTTTGAGGTTCAGAGATTCAGAGGCTGGTTTCCTACAGGAGAGGATGGCATAACTCCAAGAGGGCTTCTTGGAAGATGCAGCATTTGAACTGGGCTATAAATGGGGTGGTTGAATTCTCTAGGCAGAGATAGAGGTGGGGTGATCAGGAGAGAGGGGGGCACTGCTGGTCCCCGTATGAGACCCAGGGGCCAGTCAGGCCTGCGCCAGGCTGTGATCAATACTATCAGTGCTTCTCTCTGTTATAGACCCGCAGCTACCGACCCCCAGGTTTGCGTTCATTTTCTGTTCCTGTGTTTGGTTGCTAAATAGGCAGTGCTGACTCAGCGGGGAAGGGAGTCGGGTGGAGGGAGGTGGAGGGTGCCAGTGGCCAGGGGTGGTGTGGGGGGTGGAATTGGCTGAAAATGACCCAGGAGGAGGTCAGCTGCCCTGATCCCAACCCTGGTAGAACTCAGTCAACTCAACACGGGGCAAACCTGGAGGGGATCCCTGGGATTGTACAAGGCCAGCTCCCGCGGTGTCACGAAATGCCAAGGATGTGGCCTGATGCCACTGACTCATGTGGGCTTGGGCAGGTCTCTCTGACTCTCTGAGTTGCTTTCCACATCTGTAAAATGGGGAAAGACGCGCCTCCAAGTCGCTGGAATGGTGAAATGAGGCCCCTGGTTGGCACAGTGCCCTCCAGAGCGGTGCCCTGCCCCTCCTCTCCTCCTCCCCTCCTGTGGCTTATTTGGAAGCATGGCAGGATAGGCCCTCTTATTATCCCCGTTTCACAGATGGGCAGCTCGGAGGCTCAGAGAAGGGCCCTGACCCACTCAGCACCACTCACCAGTGAGTGGCAGGCGGACTGGGCAGGTCTCCTCATCCCGAGGTAGGGTGCAGATGCGTGATCAGGTATAGACAGAGCCTAGAAGGTAAGGTGACCAAGTATGCAGATGATGGGGAGTGAACTCATCATGGGAAGCAGGGTAATGTGGGGGTGAGGGGCTGGGAAGGGTGGGGAACGTTAAGTAACACCTAGGTCACACCCAGGCAGTCCGATCCAGGCCTAGGGGCCCTTTTCTGGAGAGGGGACGCCCATCCCAGCACCGTGAGGAGGGTGGGGCTGATCTTGGAGCTGGCTCTGTCTGGAGCTGTGGGCTTGTACACCCACATCTGCCCATGGAAGCCACCTTCTTCCAGGTGTGGCCCCAATGAAGGAACGTCTGCCCATTGTTCTAACGGAAAGAGAGAGGCCAACTCCATTCAACAGAGAGGCAGCACCAAAGACCAGGGGAGCTTTCAAAGGTCAGGGATTTCAACCCCCCGCTGCATTTGGATACAGCAAACACTTACTGAGTCCCTACTGTGGGCCAGCCACCAGTAGAAGCACTCCAGCATTTTCTCACAATGTCGTGGGTAGATACACTATCACCCCCCGTTTTGCAGATAAGCAAACCCAGGCTAAGGGAGGTAAACTGCCCTAAAGTAGAGCAGGGATTCCCACACCCAGCCAGTCATAGCTCTGCTGCCCGTCCTGTGGGAAGTTGTTTTTATTTTCATAACATAAGGTCCTGGCAGCTAGTAGTTGTTCTGCAAATATCAGCTTAGGGAACCAATGCATGAATTAGTAAAAAATGGCCCACATGAGCTGAAAATGATTTTAGAGTCTATTTACTTCTCCCCATGAGTGTGGCAGGTGTCTTCTCTCTGGCTGAGCACCTCCTTGGTTTCCCCTAGGAGCAGGGAGCTCACTCCCTGACCTTGTGGGCAGCACTAGCTCTTAAAGGGAGCTTGAAGCCTGAGCCTGAGGTCCTGCTAGAGCCTGAGATGTCAGAGATGCCCTGCATGCCCCTCCACACTTCCCTCATACCCAGATAAAGAGGGGGTCTGCATGTCCTGAGTCTCCCCACTGAGTGGGGGCAGGGTGAGTGGAGGGAGACTGAGCTTACTCAGGGTAAGAAAAAGGGCCCCTGAGGCCTGGATCGGACTGCTTGGGTATGACCTTAGGGGTGTTACTTAATGTTTCCCACCCTTCCTAACGCCTCCCCCCCCCCCATAAAAAGTGGCTTCTGCTCTGGCCAGGTGGTTCAGTTGGTTGGAGCATCGTCCGTACACCAAAAGGCTGTGGATTCAATTCCTGGTCAGGGCACGTACCTAGGTTGTGGGTTCAATTTCCAGTGGGGGTGTGTGTAGGAGGTGGTTGATTTCTCTCTCTCTCTCTCTCTCTCAAATCAATAATTAAATTCTCAGGTGAGGAGTAAAAAAATGTGGCTCCTGCCTCATGGGGTATATGGAGGAGTCGAGGTCCTGGATGAGGGGACCCCCTGCCCCACAAATGCTCCTCAGACCCTGCTCGGCAGGGTGCTTTCCTGCCCCTTCCCTAGTCCTCCCTTTGCCTCTGAGAGGCAAGCAGGGCGAAGGCATGTGCTTCTTAATTTCACAGATGAGCTGAGGTGCAGAGGTTAAGCAACCTTTCCAGTGCACCCAGCAAGGGAGGGTTTGCACCCAGGGCTCCATCCAGCCCCAGCCTCTGCGGCCTGCTCAGAAGGGCTCAGTGGTGGCCTCCGGTGCCACACTCCCTGAGGGCGGAAGGGGGTTAGGTGGGGGGGTGGAGTGTGGGTGTCAGGAGTGCAGTAGTCACCGGTGGGTCACTGGGACTCCCCTGGTATCCTTATCAGGGTGGGCGGCATCTCTGGGTCATGAGCACAGCTCTCAGGGCCCTGGGGAGACTCCGGGGCTTTGGGGGGCAGGCTGCCTTCCCACACCCCTCTTGTTCTCAGTCACTGTCCCTCCTCTGTGCTCAGCCTGTGGGGGTGGGGAGACACAGTTTCCTGCTGCCCACGGGCAGAGCAGAGGTAGCATCAGTGGTTGGAAATCCGCCAGGAGGAAGAGAGGTGTAGGGGTGATGTGGGGATTAGGAACCCCAGTGGCTCTGGGCTAGCTCCCATGTAGGGGTCTGACCTGTGGCCACCAGGTAGACCCTGCCCTCAGGACTGGAGCTCTCTAATACCTCACCAGACTTGGTCCACCTTTGCTCCCACCTGTCCATCTGTTCACCTATCCTTCCTTCACTTCCCTGGTCTCATCTCTACCTCAACTCCTTCATTTACCTAGGCCCACCTCCTCCTTGTTCCTTAAACACACCAAGCACCTGCCCACCACTGGGCCTTTGCACAGGCCATTCTTGCTACCTGGAATTTTCTTACTCCAAACACTGCAAGCCTACCTCCCTTGTCACATTCAGTCTGTGCTCAGGTGTCACCTTCAACATTTTTCCCCTCCCCCTGCTTTATTTTGCTCCTGGTTCTTACCGCTGGATATATTTCACATTTATTTGCTTATTAATGTATTATCTGTCTCCTTCCAGCTCTAAGAGGGTAGAGCTGTTTGTATTTTGTTCACTGCTGTGTCCCCAGTGCCCAGAACAGTACCTGGCACACAGCAGACCCTCAATAAACACTTGCAAAATGCATGGCTGAATTCATCCACTTGTCCATCCATCCATCCTCCATTCCGTCTTCTTATATTTCCTCCTTAACCTGCCAGTCACCCAGGCATTCGCTGAACAGCACCAGACCCTGAACTGGGGCTTGGGTTTGGTGATCCAGCAGGACACACAGATAAGGAGGACATGATGTGGACGCTGGGTGATGGGTCCCAAGTGACAGGAACTGGGGAGTTTCTGGAGACACAGGGGATGGGGGCAAATTTCCCAGAGCACACGGAGACTCGGTACCTCACTGGGCTGGCTTCTGCCCACCACAGATTTAGTTGAATGAATTCGTGGCTTCAAGCAAGAGGCAGTGGCTAGGTTCTCAATGTTGGGAACACTGGGGGTGGGGGTGGGAATCAGAAGCCAGCTGGGGGAGTAGGAGTCTGGGTATGAGAACTTTGAAAAGCTCCCTCAAGAGAGGTGCTGGTTTGTCGGGGCCTGGAGGGTGGCACCAGGGCTGGCCAGGCAGGGCTGGGGCCAGTGGTCCAGAAGGAGACTGGAAGGGGTGTGGCCAGTGTCTCTGAGGGGGCCTCTTGGGTGGGCAGAGCCTGCCTGGACCACTCCCTTTTGTACCCCCTGCTCCCACTCTGTGTCTCTGTTCTTGCTTTGTGCCCAGCAGGACGCTGGGTGATCTGAGGGCGGGTACCACTCCCCAACCCCAGCCACTCCCTACTCCCCTGAACCCTATGCCTCCTGCCTCCAGCCATCTGTGGGCTGTTGCCTTGTTTTTATTGCAGGCAGGTGAGTCTGGGCCCAGACTTTAGGTGGGTCTGAGCTCAGGGAGGCGGCAGGAGGGAACTTGCAGACTTGGTAATTACATATGGGGAGCAGCACCCCTCAATTGCCTTGGGGGCACTACTGAAGCTCAGAGACATTCAAGGAGCCCCCACAGCTCATCCAGGGTCCATGAGTGGGCCCATAGCTGCCCATGTGTCCCTGAGTAGAGGTGCCAAAGGCTCTTGGACGGTTAAGGTGAAGAGTGTGGGGTGCTCAGCACCCAAGGGGCCAGGTCAGTCGGCTCCTGCATGGAAACCCAGGAATGAGAGAGGGAGGTGGCCGCTGTGGCTGTGGGGCCAGCCGGAAATGGTGCAAGACGGACAGGCGGGGCCTCACCTGTAACCACGTATCCAGACAAGTTCAGACTGGGAGCCGAGAGCCCTGGGAGGAGGGGGAAGGGGAGGAGGCAGCTTCTGCGCAGTCAACACACGCAGGTAAGATGTTGCGGTATGGGGTGGGGAAGGGGGTAAGAAAGGTCAGAAGGGTGTGATGTCCCAGTCTGGCCCACGAGACCTTGGCTGGCCCTAGGTCTGGTTCAATGACCTGAAGACACGTGTGAGGCCGAGCTCTGAGCCTGCGGAGGGTTCGGAGCTGATTTGGGGGCTCTGGCTCGTCCTAGGGTTGCCCCTTGTTGCTCTGTCTGTGATCTGGACCCGTTCCCGTGGTAGCCCAGGGAGGCTGGCAGGCAGTGGGGTGTGCTCCCTGTGGCCTGACGGTCGAAGGCCAGGTGAGGCGGTGCACCCCGGTGCTTGGAGAAGCAGATCCCGTGCCTGCTTCCCCCGTCCTGCAGTGCCCGGAGCCTGCTTCCTGCTGGGATTCCATGGTAAACCGGTTTGGGAGCAGGTCGGCCTGGGTTGTTTAACTTTTGACAAGGAGGAGGAAGGCAGCCTCCCCTGGTCAGCTGCGTGGAAGGGGCAGGGTGCAGGCCTGGGGTCGCACCTGTCCCACTGGCCAGCCCAGGGTCCTTTGGCCTCACCCCAGCCCCTCGCCCGACAACACAGCCCTTCCTGCCCTGGCTGCGAGAGGCAGGAGGTGAAAGTCAACTGCTTCCTGACTGGCCACTCCTCCTCTCTGGGCCAGGCCACCGTGATGAGACTCCTAAACAGTGACCAAGGACACACCAGGACAGGGAGCCATCGTGGAGGAAAGGGCCGGGCCCTGCCAGTGCGTCCCATGGGCCCCTGGGCCAGGCCTTGCTCTTCTGGGCTGTTTCCTTATCTACTACGAGGGAGGTGGGTGGGGGCAGTGACCTGAAAACAGAGGCTGGGCAGCAGTCGCCCCACCCCTGGCCCCAGCCTAGCCTCGCTGCCCCGACCCTACGAACCCAGCCTCCTGGCCCCACATGTCAGCCAGACAGAGGAGGGTGGCTGGAGTTGGTGGGGCCCTGGAGCCCGACCAGCTCCGCCCCTACAATGTGACTCCCTGGGGTGTATGGGCAGCAAAAGGGGCCCCCCCCCACGTTCCCTCTGTTAATTAGGCCACCCGTGTTAATGAGTAGCTATCATCCTTTCTCCATTACGCCTCCTGAGCCATCTGCGCCCCAGCACTTAGCGGGAGACCGGGGGCGCCCTGGCGGCCCGGGCAGAGGCATGTGCAGAAGGCGGTGCTCCTGGGTGGCATCCTGGGGCGAGGCGGGGCGCTCCATGGGCTTTCCGCAAAGCACACCCAACTCCGACTCTTTTGTTTATCAAAAGAAGAGTGAGTGGTGGCAGCCCTGGTTTCCAGGTAGGGACACTGAGGCCCCCTCTTTCTGACTCCCCAGGTGATCTCCTGCAGCCCACACCTTAACACAGCTCTTTGCTGGGCACCAATCAGTGGCTGTGTAGTAGAGTTGGGGCACGTGGAGAGGTAAAAGTCGATTCTGGGCCCTGTGAACCCTATGGCAGGCAAGTGAGATGGCACATTGTCACCCTCAAAATAAAGCAAAGGCTGCCATCCCTGCACACGGCAGTGCTGCCTTGTGGGCGGTCCCTGAGCCTCTCTGGGCCTCATTTGTCTCCCTGGAGTGGGAGTGACGGTGCCAAAGACACCTGGACCGAGTCTTGGGCATCTGAGCTGCTGCTCCCCAAACCTCCCAGGCCAGGGCTGAGGGAGCCTCTGAGAGGGGCATCACCTTGGTGACCCCAGCAGCAGCTGGGATGGCCTGTCTGGGACCTCCGGGCCAGGAAGGGAGGCTCCCTTCCACTTCCTGGGTTGGGGGAATTTGCATTTAAAAGACCCTAGGAGAGGGGCAGTGCCCGCTACTGTCTGACCTGCCGCACAGGCCAGGTGCCTCCAGTTTACCCCCGAGGAGGATGCCTGCCGAGGGACAGACAGCTCAGGGCTGCACGGTTTGATGCCAGGTCCCACGCGGTGCTATTTTAAGGGCTTTGGGGAAATGCTGGGAGGAGTCTGGGTGGGGCGAGGGGCAGTTTGGAGCCTCCCAATCACTGGGTCTCCCTTAGGCCTGAGCAGGGTGCCAAGGGTCCCCTTGGGAGGACCAGTCCTGCCACTGTCACACCCCGAGGAGGGGCTGTACTTCTGGCTTCAGAGCCTGAGCCCACCCAGCTCCAATCTCCTGAGCGGCAAAGGGGGGCTGACGTGTATAGGTGGATAGGGCCTCACCTGAGAAGCCCAGGCCCCTGGATGCGCGGCCCTGCCCCGGCTTCCCACGGCAGGGGTGGCCCAGGCTGACTGGCATAGGGCTTGTGGCCCATCGTTGGTGGGCCCATCTTTGCCCTGGTCTCAGGGACTTCGGAAGGCTGGGAGGCAGGAGTATGGCCACAATGACCTTCCAGGCCCGTTCTGGCTGGATCCAGCCCTCCTGCCAAGGGCATGTGGGGGCTGAACTGAGGTCAGACATTCCGTCATGTGTAAGAAGTGGGGGTGGCTGCCCTGTCTACCTTCTCGCTCGAGTAGCTGGGCACCCAGGCGTGCCTGCCTCCTGGGGAGGTCAGCAGGGGTGGCCCTGGGAGGCCCAGCCAGCCTGAACTCTATCTAAGGACCTGTATTCTGTAGTGCCCCCCCGCCTTCCAGCAGGACAAGAATAGGGTGACTATAGCGGGTTGATGTCTGTCTGCCTCCCTGTCTGGGCTGGGCCCAAGGTCACTTCTTGTTGGCAAGTGGTCAAGATGCCACTGGAACCAGGAAGGAGGAGGAAACTGGCCTTCAAGTCAGATCCTGGCTCAAACCCTGTGTGGCCTTGGGCTGGTACCCCTCCCTCTATGAGCCTCAGTCTGCTCCTCCAGCAGATGGGTCATGGCGTCCTTGGCAGGGTGTAGGAGAAAATTCCAAGTCATTTGCCTTCCACACAGTTAGTGCTCAATAGGGGCACATGGGCTGTGGGTCTGAAACCTTCGGGGGGAGGGGTAGGCAGAAGTCGGTGCTGGGGTCTGGTGTTGACACAGGAGCTGAACTGGCATCAGGGAGCGACTCCTCCTCATAAGCCCCAGGGCTTTGGGAACCTGATCCAGGTAAACGTGGGTGGGGCCCCTGCCTGGGCTCAACCCCAGAGGGAGCCGAGGAGGTTGAGTCTGTCCTTGCATCTCCAAATAAGGTCTCGAAAAACTGGCTTGAACCTGGGCCTTTCCTCGTCGGAGCCACACCTACCTCTTGTACCCCAAACCTAGGCTTGAGTCGCCATTAGACTTGTTCCATTTTAATGGCCGAGAATCCCTCCTGCTCTCCCCACGTCTTGGATTTGTCAGGCTCCCTGCTTCTTCTCCAGCTGGGGGATGAGCAGAGGGGGGGGGAGGGAGGCCCACCGCACAGGGCACACAGCTCCCTTTGTGACCGTGGCTGAGTCACATGGGCAATGCCAGCCCCCTGGGCCCCGGGGCGGGTGTGATGGGAGACGGTGTTATTGTGGGGCTGGGCCTGCCCCCACGCCTGGGCCCAGGAAGCGTTCCCACGGGAAGGAATGGGAAGGCGGCAGGGAGCACTGCCTGAAAGGCTTGTGCTCTGGGTCCCAGGACCTGGGTTCAAGCGCTGACTCTGCTGTTGACGTGTTGTGAAGCTTCAGGAAGGTTCTCTCTCTGAGCCTCAGTTTCCATCTCTGTGAAATGGGAACGGCCATCACTGTTTTGTAGAGGGGATACTGGACATGAAAGGGCGCTGTACGCTGCGGAGTGCTGGGCGTTTTGGCGTTTGCGCTGACTTGGTTGTCATCGTAATTGTAACCAAACAAAAGCAGAGGTCTGGCTGCCCGCCGCCACAAAAGCCAAAGGCATCAGGCAGGTGCTGGTGTGAAAGGAAGAAGGTTTTATTCAGGCGCGCGTGACCTGGGAGAAGGGTGGATTCCCTTTTCAAAGCCCATCTCCTCTTTCTGCCATGGAAAAAGTCCAGCCATCCTCAACAAGACCAGGACAAAAGCCAGGGCCCAGGGTTCCCGCTCCATTTTAAAGCACAGACCTTTGGAGCCTGCAGGCAGCTGCTGAGCGGTCTTAGTCCCCACCCAGGAAGCTTAGCTTATCCCCGCCACTGTCCATTTCAGGCTCCCTCCTGTATGTGGCACCCACACAGCCATGGGCCCATGCGACTGCTGGGGCCACATGGTCGCACGCTCATCACCAGGTGGGCCAGAGAGAGTGAGAGAGGCTCCCTCCTGGAGATCATGGGCCATGTGGGTGCTAAGGCCATGTGGTCACGGAGCAGAGGGCACTGTGTGAATCATGAGCCAGGGAGCTTCTTTGTTCCCCTGGGATTATATTAGCTGGGGCGTGGGACAGACCAGGTGCTTTCTCAAGATGACCAATCAGCTTTCCAAACTTTTGTGTGCTTTGAGTGGGTCCACCTCCCAACCGATTCCTTCCTTCCCCACGTTACACTGACAGGTCTCTTTGGTCCAGCACCTCCCTCTGTGCCATTCTGCCTTCTGTGGCACATGTACCTGCCTTCCCCTGGTACCACCCCCAATCTATTACCGGAGGGGGGAGGATTTTTTCTCCATCCAATTATCTTGCTAGCTTTCTGTTTGCTCAGGGTAAACACCTCTCCCTTCCACCATCTTGGTTGATGGGGGAGACTCCCTGGCATTCCGAATGTCTGTTTTATGGTAACATAATAACATTGGCTCAACATTTGTTGAGCCTCTACTGTGTGCCAAGCATAGTGTTCGGTGATTTACAAGGCCACTCAGCTTGCAAGAAGAGAAGCCTGGACGTGACCTGCTCTTGTCCAATAAACAGACAGTGGTTGCCTGTGCCCTTCCCACAGGTAGCACGGCTCCGCCCTGTTTGCGAGGCTGGCTCACTCCACTGTGGCTTAGAAATGGAGAAAGGTGAGGCCTGCAGGAACAAGGCCGTGTCCTCTCACTTGCCCAGACCTCTGTCACAGTGGGCACCATGGACCTCCCATTCTCTTATCCCTGTCCTGGGGCCCACACATGCTCCCAGATCTCCCACCTCCCTGGGGGACCCATGGCTGTCTCATTTGCAGGTTTCTCTGAACAGTAAAACCCTCACGGATACAGCTGGGGTGCTCACTGGTGCCTGGTCCATGAGCTTTACATACGTGGCCTCATTTATTATCACTGGTGCTGCTATTATTGTTCCCAACTGAGTCACGCAGCTGGCAGAGCCGGGAGTAGACTTGAGACCAGGCTATGGGCTTCCAGCCTCTCCATGCGGCACAGGCCCCCCCCCCCTTCCATCCTTTAAAATAAAAGCCTTTCTGCCCTCCCCACCTTGTCTCTGGCCACTGTTACTTCCAGTAATGCCCATCAATGTTTCTCTCCCTCTCTTTCTCCCTCCCTTTCCCTCTCTCTAAAAATCGATGAATAAAATCTGTTAACAAAAAAAAATAAAAAAAGAAAGAAAAGAGCTAGCCAGGGCTCTGCGGCCAACACACTTGATTCAAATGCTGGCTCTATCCCTGAAAGGCACGGGCAAGCCCCTCTCCCTTTCTGGGCCTCTGTCCCTGTTCGGTGAAGTGGGGACAGTGACTGTTGTGAGAACCAGAGGAGGCTGATGAAAGATGAAGAACCTAGAAGGTTAGAGCCCACACATCAGGAGGCCCAGCCACATACCAGCTGTGTGACCTTGGCTGCGTTACTTTGTTTTTAATGCACCAGTGGGCCCCGGCCACAGGATTGGCGGGATGCAATTAGCACAATGTACGTAAATAGAACAGAGAGTCTTATGCAGTGAACGCTATGGGCACAGCAGCTGTTCTCAGTCCCGTTAGTAGGACTAATGGTAGACCGTGTTGTGATTAATAATAATTTATTTGGATCCTTTCCTTTGATTCCCAGAGCCTTCTGGGAGCTCTCTGGTGCTAATAACGGACTCCCTGGTATCACCCCGATGTGAGTCAGACTTGGAGCTGAGGCCTGCTCCCCACCCCTTCTCCGGAGTCTGGCACAGTGCCCAGCACATAGTAGGTCTCTGAGAAGCCCGATGATGAAAGGGCAGCCAGAGCTTGGCCAACTGCTGCCCTGGCCAGGCTGCCTCATAGGCCTTTCCTATGTGGCCACAGTGGCAGCTGGCTGCAGGCCTCTGTTGTCCCTTGCTTGGGCATTCAGCATGATATAGGACCCTGCCATGTGCAGAGCGGTGGCGCCTCCAATTCTCCATCTGTGCCCAGCTGGCCAGCACCCTCTGGGAGGTGTGGTTGGGGGACCACTGCCCTGCGGGCCAGGATCCCAGGGAGCAGCTGAGGCTGCCCCGCCAAGCAGCTGGCCCAGCCCTGCAGGACAGACCTCAGGAAACCGAGACTTCGAAGTGATGACTTGCCTGGGGACACGACATGTAAGGGACTCGCCATCCTTTCCTGGATAACTCGCTTTTGCTCCCTTGTTTCCTGACCCCCCATTGATAATGGAGTGTCCACTGTGGCCCTAGGAGGGAGCGGCAGGCCAAGAGTGCCCACAGTGCCTGCCCGCCCTGGGCATCAGCCACAGCCCGGAAGAATCATTGCAATTCTTCCTCCCTGCAGCCTGATTTATGCAGGCAGGTGAGGGGTATCCTTCACCTGTAGCAGCCCTTGGGCCCCCTTAGCTGCCTAGAAAGTTCCATTCATGCTGTATCAAGTGACTTTTCCCCCGTTTTAGAGAAGAGACCTGCGGTGCTCTGAGCACATGTTCTGTGCGGGCCCCACGCCAAGGCCCGGGGAGGCTGTATTCATGAGTGATCAGGGGAGCCAGTGTGGCGCCAGGCCACCGGGCTGCCATCCCAACTCCGCCGCTTCTAGCTGTGTGACCTTGGGCAAGTTAATTCCCTTCTCTGAGCTTCATTTCTCCGTCCTGTGCACCCCTTCCTCATCACCACATTCATAGCAAATATTTTTGAGGGCTCACCAAGCAGCAGGCACTGGTTTCTTGCAACACGCCTCCCACCCTCCCCCACTGTCTTGTGGCGCGTTGGCAGTGGCGTGAGGGAAAGTCTGGAATGTAGTAAGTGGTCAGCAAGTGTAATCATCATTGTTATTGCTCTTGTTGCTGTCATCACTTACCCTCATGAGGCTGTGAAATTGTTACAGGAGAAACTCCCCAAAACTCGGTTCTTCTCGCCAACGCAGTGAAGAATTACAAATCAGAGAGTCTATGATCGTGCAAGCAAGCAGGGTTTATTGGTGATATGCTCTCAGGGAAGGCAATGGGCCTTGCCGAAGTCGGGGAGAGGGGCAAGGGCAGCGGTGGCAAAGGCATGGTGGCAAGAGCCTGAGCCGGGGTGGCCTGAGTGAGCCCTTTGTTCTGAGGACTTAGCTGGTGGGATAAGGGAGGGTGAAAAAGTTACATACTGATTGGCAAGTGAAGGTGGTGCAGCCTTGGTGGTGGTGGGGGGCAGGCATGAATTCCCAACGGTGTTAATGGGCTTCTTCCTTTGGGCTCTGTGGGCCCTTTTGGGCCTTGGGGTAAAAGCACAGTTTCAAAGGCTTTCCTTCCCAGATAGTGGAAAGGATAAATAGAATTTCAAGGGCTTTCCTCCTCCTGCGCTAACACAGTGTTTCTTGTGATGTTGGAATACCTGGCATTCTTGTCAGAACAGGCCCAGGACGGCTGAGTTAGGGGGTGAGACAGGTCTCCCTCCTCCTCCCTGCCATGGTTTACTCTCCATCCTACCTAACAAAATCCTTACAGCACCTGTGACTTGGCAATCATTTGTCCCTGTTGTAGGGATGAGGGAAAGTGGGGAGTCCCCACCCTGCAGGGCTGCCATGAACCCAGAATCTCAGCAGTGGGAGCAAGCTGCTGGCAGAGGCCAGTGACCAGAAAGGGGATGGGGGACATTGGCCCATTTCCAAATCCCTCTCTGAGTTTTTGGAGCCACTGGGAATGGTTCATCACCTGGGCCTCAGTTTCCTCTTTGGCCCAGCAGGCGGACTAGAAGATGCCTTTTCCAGAAGCCCCCAGGGTCTCAGAACCCAGTCTTGGGATGTCGAAACTGTGGGTGTTTGGGGAGCATTGAGATGGGTCCCTTTGCTGGGAGGACTGACGCTCAGGGAGGAGTCGAGCTCAGGTGGCCAGTTGTGGCTCTACTGGCTGGCTGCATGCCAGGCACTTGAGACCCCTCCCTCAGCACCTTCCGCTCTGCCGGTCGGGTCAGCACGGGCTTCTGTCTGCTGCCAAGGAGGTTGGACTCTCCTTCAGGAAGGGGCAGTTGTTTCCTGGGCCTGGTGGTGGGGGCCGCATCAAAGCGGCCTGTTGCCGTAGCAACCCTGGGCTCTGCGGGAACTTTGGGAAGAGCAGCCCTGGGGAGGTGAGGAGGCAGCGTTATCCCTGGCCGGCATCAGTCTGGGGAGCCTGGCACCTGTTTGCCTGGATGAGGGGTAAAGCCGAGGTGCCCCCTTGTCCAGCGCTGAGTCATAGGCATCCCTTAGGGTCACTGCATTGGCTCTCAGCCCTGCCCCCTCTCAGCCTCCCTCTGAGAAATCAGTGACTCACTTATGGTCCGTCATCCCCAGCCATTCTGGGGAGGAGGGAGGAGTCCATCAGGGGCAGGAGGAGGCATCCCCCCACCAAACACACCCCAGCACTTCCCGGGGCTCCTCCTCCTGCTCGGCACTGGCTGCCTGCCTGCCCTGCCTGCCCTGCGCAGGAGAGGGGCTGGGAGCCTGCCACACACGAAGGAACAGGAATGAGGCAACGGCTCCAAGCAGGACCACAGCAGGCAGGTTAAGCCTTGGCGGGGGATCTGGAAAGGCGGCTCGGCGGCCTGACTCTACTTGGGACCCTCCACCTGGCACAGGTACCATGTCAAGGAGGGAGGAGGGAGGGGGTGTGTGTGGCAGAGAGAGGGGCGTGGTCCAATGGGGAATTTGGAGGTCTTGGTTTCTGGGTGGGAGCCCATCCAGAGGAGCATTGCTGGGCTCTCTGGAGTTGCGGGCTAATGGACAGGGAGAGAGATCCCTGGAAAGGTGTCAGGTCCGAGAGGGCAACACTCTCCGAAGCACTAGTCATTTGTGAGCTGGGGAAACTGAGTCTTGCTGGGCACAGTCAGCTGGGGTCTGCTCCCTGGGGGGTGAGGTTGCTGTTCACTCCCGCTCCCACGGCACAGATGGGAGAACCGAGGCTCCGAGAGGGCAGGTGGCTCACCCGCGGTCACCTAGCAAGTCAGGGGAGAGCCGGCCAGGGTCCGGCCTCAGGAAGGAGAGGCTGCTGCATGGGGCTGGGCACTGGGTACTCGAGGGCTGGGGCTGGGCCCCCAAGGGAGCCGAGGGCAGTCTGGCTCTTTGTCACATGGGCACCCTTGAGGAGGAGATGGTCTTGGCTGTGGGGTTTGAACACTGGGGAGCAGGGGCGACAGAATGTCCTGGGAGCCAGAGGAAGACAGATGGGGACACTGAGTCTGAGGGCTGCAGAGTGCACCAGCCACTAACCACAGGGCCCCTGGTCTCCCGCCTGCTGGGCGCCGATAGGGCCTTCCCACCCGGGGGCTACCCTGTCTCACCCTGGGGAAACTGCTGGTTCCTGTCCTTCCCGCCTACCCCACCAGCCTGCTTCCTGTGGTGCTGAGCTGGGATCTTCCAGGGCCCCACAGGAGGGGGCTGGTGCTCATTTTCTTGAGGACGGTTGGGAGGCCCCTCTCACCCCTACCCACCCCATTCCCACCCCTCTTGGAGCAGCTCTGGTCCTTGTGGCTCCAGGGGGCCAATGAGGTTATAATATAAACATTTATTGAATACCTGCTGTGTGTCAGCTACTGTCTTAGGAGTGAGGGACATGGCAGTGAATGAGGTAAATGCCCCCAACACCCCCTCCCCGCCCTGTGGGTACCCTGAAGGCAGAGGGATGGTTCCTTGGGGTGGAGACTGAGTGGGAAGAAGTGTCTCCAATCAGTGAGAGAGGAGGCCAGGGTCCCTGCTGACAAGGGGATGAGAGTCTAGGGCTGGGATTAGCTCTTGGGGCCAGATCTGATCCCCCTTTGCGGGGACTCTGAGATACAGACCCACACTGGTCATCACAGCACCGTGGCCACCTAGCCCTCCTTCTCTCTCTGGGCGTCAGCTGCCCCGGCTGCTAAATGCATGTATAAGGTGATCATAGCTGTCCTGCACCCCGGGGTCTTGGGGTCTGGCTCCCAGAGTGTCCGGTCACGAAGGACACCCCTGCAGTTGTGGTCTATGAGGGCGACCCCCACACCTGCAGCCGTACTGCCTCTCAACGTCCACCTCCAAGGCTTAACCTGCCTGCTGGGGTCCTGCTTCGGAGGGAGCCGTGCACGCAGGGCAGGCAGCAGGCAGGCAGGGCAGGCAGGAAGGCAGGCAGGGCAGGCAGGAAGGCAGGCAGGGGTGGTCTTCGAGGCAGCCTGCACTGCTGTTGCCCTCGGGCACTGCGCAGGGGCCAGAATTGTGTCAGGGACACAAACAAACGAGACAGTTAGAATCTGAGGCTGAGGAATGAGAGAAGCTCCTTGCTGGAGGTGGAGAGAACTTCCTGACCTAGGAGGACGGGGTCGCTCAGCAGAGGACATCTAGGCTGGGCCTAGGGACTGGTAAGGACGGGAGAAGGGCCTGGGTGTGTGTGTGTGAGCGTGGGGGTGGCTGTTCCCAGCCGAGGAAACTGCGTGGGGAAGTGTTTGGGAATGGGGAGAGCCTGGGAGGTTGGGGCGGCCGATCACACCGGGGACCGGGCCCACACGTGTCATTTAATGGGGACCAGAGTTCCAGTTTGGAAGGTTCTAACCTGCTCCGTGGGGGCCGGGGGTGGGAGTAGGACGACTTGGGCAGCTCTGTACACAGGTCCAGGCTGTGACCCAGCAGGATGGGGGTGGGGGGCAGGGTTTGTGGTGTGGGGCTCAAGGCACGTGCTTGGGGCACAGTGTGTCGGTGGTGGGAGGTGTGCCCATTTCAGGGGTGTGGGTGGGCTTCTACACGGCGGGGATGAAGAGTCAGGGGCAGAGCTGATGGGGGAGGGAGAGGAATGTGGCCGCATAGCCCCAAACCCTGGTGCTACCCCACCCCGGAGCTTTAGCAGACTCTGCACCCTCAACCCCGACCAAGGGCGACTCTGTGGACCCCTCCTTCTGACTCACAGCAGATGGGGGCATCACGTGAGCAAACTTGGCAGCTGGGGGACCAGGACCCCAGGGAACAGGCAGATGGTAGGGTGGGGGTTGGGGGTGCCAGCAGGACTGGATCAGACAGGCCTTTCAAAGGGGGTGGGACGGGGTCCAGGCTGGGCTCAGCCTCTCCAGGCTTGCCCTCTGCCTGTCTGGTCCTCAAGCCCCAATGGGAGTCTCCGAGGTTCCCGGGGACCCCTGTAGATTTTGGGGTCAGGCCTGAGCTGTTGGGCAGAGGGCCCATGGGTCGGGGAGAAGCCTGGCACACACAATTTCTGACCCCTGCTCAGTTCCAGCCTGCTCCGTCACAGGGGGCTGAGGCACCCCCCAGGTTCCTCACGCCCCAAACTCTCCCAGGTCCCTGGGGACTCAGCCTGGGCCAGCACAGTCCTCTGCCCTCAGAGCCTGCCGGGCTCAGGCTCCGTGCTTTGCAGGCACCTCCATTCCTGCGGGGCCGGAGTGCACGCTGAGCCCCCTTAGAGATGAGGACACCGGGGTGCAGGAGGCTTACCTGGGAGCGACCTCTTGTGTTTGGGGCTCTAGGGCCTGCGTTTCCGTCCACCATGCTCTCCTGCCCCTTGGTGGGGAGGGGGCTCCTTGGCCAGGCCAGACTCTGTGCTGGGTGCCCTCATCTCAAACCCCATCCCCGCTGCTGCCCAAAGCCTCTCGGACCACAGGGAGAGCAAGGCCGCTTGCGTGGGGAGGGCCCTGGCTTTGTTCCTCTCTGGCCATGTGAACTCGTGTGTCTGCCTCAGTTTCCTCATCTGGGGGTCTGTTGTGGGGGTGAAGGGGTTACTGTAGGGAAGTGTTTGGAACAGCCCCTGGCCCATGTAAGTGTTAGTCTTACCATGATCTCCCTTGGGGCAGATATGTGTACCGAGGCCCAGGAATACCTTATAATAATTTGGGGGACTTACACCTCCTGCCCCCAGGAGAGCTGGGGCCACCTGGACTCTGGGAAGAGCCTTTCCTCCGACCCCCCAGCTGGACTTGTGTTTTGGCGGGGAGGCCTGTGGGGTGGGCATGTGCTCCTGGGCTGATACCAGCTCAGGCCGTTAGCGGTGAGCTTGGCAGCTCCAGGCAGGCAGAGATCAAAGCTGAGGCCTGAAGAGCTGGCAGAGCTTCCGAGAACCAGGGGACAGGCCTCCTCATTAGAAGATGGCCTGGGGGTGGGGGCCTCCCTGTCTGGAAGCCAGCCCACCTCCAGTTCCCTAAAAGGCTGGAGGTTCTGCAGCTAATGGCTCCAGTGTGGCTCCCCGCTCTCAGGGCCACTTAAGCGAACTCCAAATGAGCAACAGGGAGACTAGAGCCACGAGAGCCGCCTCTGCCATCTCTCAGTCCCTTCCCTCCCTTATTGCTCTGGGCCCACGGGGTAAGTGGGGGTGTGTAGCCTGCTGCCCAAGGCCCCAACCTCAGTATCTTAACCCACGCTCTCCTTGCCCACACCATAACCCATGGCAGGGTTGTTGCTGGGATGTGGACCGATAAATCGCTGCCAAGAGTCGACTTAGCACACTGCGTGCCTTCGAGAAGTCCTTCCTAAACTCCAGTCGAAGACAGTGTCTTCAGGGCCACAGGGTGGTTGAGTTAGAACGGAGTTCAAATCCTTGAACCGTGGCCTTGAGCCAGCGGCTTAATATCTCTAAGCCTTATGACTTAGACAGTAAAACAGGGATGAAGAGACCTGAATCTCCTCTGTCTAAGCCAGCCCCTGCGGCGTTAACTGTGACAGCCACGTGCTGTAGGGCCCATGGGCGGGGGAGACCTCCCCAGCTGCCCCAGACCTCTGCTCCTCCATCGCCCAGCTCAGCTGTTCCTCTGGGAGAGGCAGCCCTAGGTGGCACAGCTCTGGGGCTGCTTGGTTCTGTCCCAGCCCGAACAGCTGTGTGAATGTGGACAGCTGCATTAGCCTCTCTGTGCTCTGTTTTCCCCACCTTTACAATGAGGGTGGTCACGGCACCTCAAGAGGGTTCAGTGAGCCACTGCATCCTAAGTGCTGCATATAGTGCCTGGCACACCGTAAGTGATGTCACTGCCACTGTTCTGGGCCAGCCCCAGTTTTGCTACAGAGCAGCCGATTGTCCCAGAGCCATGACCCTGTCCTCCCATGATGTCACTGGGAAAGGCACCAGAGAACCTGCTGCCACGAACACTCTCATCCAATGGGGTTCTGATCTGCTGGCCTGAGTTGTTGTCCAAGCTGGGACTCATCCTGCTCCCTGAGACCACGGCCTGACCAGTGTGGCCACTGTCCTGGGCCTGCAGGGGAGGCCTGAGTTCAAGCTGGGCTGGTTTCCTAGGACAGCACTCTGGTCACTTCTCTGCTGGGCTGAGTTTCCTTGGCCGCTGGGGGCTGCATTGGGTGACCCACTCCTTCTTGATCCCTGGCCAAGTCTAGCCTTCAGGGTGTGGCTCTGTGGCTGACCTGATGGCGGGGGGACAACTGCCCTAATCCACCTGCCTTGTTGGTGACAAATGCAAGGGGTGAACCCCAGGGGCTGGCCATGCTTGGGGTAGCTGAGTCATGCTGGGCCTGGTGCTCTCTGCCCGCTGCTTCTCTGTCTGTGTCACCATCCGGGCACATGCCAACCCCTTGGGACAACTCATAACCCACCCCCCCTACCCCTGGTGTGTGCCGCTTCACTGCCAGCAAAGACCCTCCTTCAGTCCCGGGTGCTGTCAGTCCTCAGAGATTTACATTTTTATCCTTGCTTCACAGATGAGGATGTGGGTCCCCCAGGCCAGTCAAAGGTACCAGGGACCTGAATCCGGGTCTCCTGCCTTTGAGGCTAGACCTTTCCGCACGACACTACAGATGGTGTCCTCAACTGCGGTAGGGAGTTCATGTTTGCTGTTGGCGTCTGGCAGGGAAGTAACAGAGGGAGCTTGGGCATCACACGGGCTTCTTCACGGCCCAACCAGCCCTGAGCTTCTCTGGCCCTGGGGGTGAGAGGCACCCAATTGCCACCTTCTTCCCAGGGGTTAAGTCCCTGACAGTGTATCGGCCATTCTAGCAACATCAGGCGATGTTTGCGGGCAGGTAGCACCCCCATCTCGAAAGCCTCTCTGTAGCCTTGTCTGCCACCACGCCTGGACTTCCACCATTAGTGCCACCCAATTGTACCTCCAGGGGCTCCTAATGGCCTGCTAATAGCTCTGAGAGCTGGACGGGAAGCACAGAGGGAGAGAGGGCATCAGGGGAATGGGACCAGAGTGGGGAAGGGGGGACACCCTAACTCATCGGGGAGCTGAGGCTGCCCCTGGCTCTCTGATCCAATGGTCCTGCATCTGGGTGGAGGCACCTTTAACCTTGAGGCACTTCCCCCTCTCACCCACCTGCATGTGACATTGCCCTTGGAGAGCCATGATAGTGGGCAGGGCCGGAAGGAATCCTCCTGTGGTTTTCTCAAAGCTGTACTTATCTGACGTCCATGACTGTGCCTGCCACACCCTTCTGGGCTC
This sequence comes from Furipterus horrens, assembly GCF_987537825.1. Classification (NCBI taxonomy): domain Eukaryota; kingdom Metazoa; phylum Chordata; class Mammalia; order Chiroptera; family Furipteridae; genus Furipterus; species Furipterus horrens. Next base: position 7,845,478 of record NW_028327183.1, read on the forward strand.
TGCCCCTTCTGAGCACACCCCAAATCAGAAGGGCAGTGTCTACTGTCCAGCTCCCGGCTGGGGGTCAAGCATGCCCAGCTCTCTGTCTGAACTGCGTAGAGGGAGCCAGGCCGGGAACAGCACGCATCACCAGCTGTGGGTGGATGGGGACTGCAATACCTCCCCACAGAGAGCCTGCAGCAGGTACCAGCACGCCCGGGAGTCCTGCCTCGTGGGTTTGGGAACCAGAGTGGGAAGATGCTATCTAAACAGAATGGGAATGCAGAGGGGAGAGGACCTGGCCCTGCTCCCGAGCCTCTTGGACCTGCACGTCCGCCTCCCTGAGGATAGAAGGAAGTTGGTGAACGCACAGAAGGGTGAGGTGGCAGAAGGTGGAGGGAGCAGAGTCAGGTCAGTAGCTGTTACTCTGGCAGTCATGCTGCCCCGAGCCTGCTCTCCGACATAAAATGACCCCCCATCCTTTGGTCCCCCACCTCCACTCTGCTCCGCAGTCTCATGGGTGTTAAGTGAGGATCGTCAGTCTCTTCGGCAGAGACCTGGCTCTGTGCAGCAATGAGCTACGAGCTACTGCGGGCATTTTTGTTATTACAAGAGCTTAGTGACTGTGGGTGGGACCGGGGACGCTGTGCCTCTGTCTCTGTGCGTTGCTGCAGTTTGTGAGCCCCAAGTGTGTGAAAAGGCCAGGGGTGCCCCATCTGTGCCTCCCGCCGCTCCCCGACTCCCCTGAACCGCAGCCCCCCTGCCTGCTCCCTTTAAGCGCTGGATCTTTTGATCCCATAGTGACCGCTTTCTCTAGCCCAGCAGGCCCTGGAATCTCTTCCAGGACAAGGTTCTACCGAGAACAGCAACTCCTTTCTTTGCTTTCTCTTCCGCTTCCCCCGGGGGCCAAAAATAGTGCCTGAATGAGACACAGCTCTGGGCCAGCAGCAAGACAATAGCCACCCCCTGACCAAAGCAAGCCTCCTGGCTCTGGTCCATAGGTGGGGGTGGAGGTGTGTGGGGGGGGTGGGCACTCTGGCCCCGTGGCCCCAAACCCTTGCTGTTTTTTCCCATGACCTCTGCCAGGAATCATCCCAAATCCTCTCTGTTCCCTTGGAGTGTGATGGCCAAGGCATTTCCCCACTTGTTTCAGGAAAGTGCTTGTAGCTGCTTGGCTGAGACCCTGGGCTCTTAGCTCCCCGAGCATCCCACCCTATCTCCTGATCTGCTGCTGGTCTGGAGCCGAAAGCCCTGGTGGAGGTCCCTGCCCCTTCTTCTCTTCTGTACCCTGTCTGGCACGTGGAGGCCACCCCATGGCTCTGATGTGCTTTTCCTTTTGACTCAATGGGACTTTCTAGTGGTCAAAGGGATGTGCCCTCTGGGAAGGAAGTGAGCTCCCTGTCACAAAGGTGATCAAATAACGTTTGGATGTGCACCGGATAGGGGCCAGGATTAGTCAAGCGTCAGACCAACATGGGTCTTGACGTATTCCAGTCTCAGAGGAGATCCTGGTTTGAGTTCCATACCTGTCTTACCAGCTAGGTGGCTTGAGCAAGTCACATGACCTCCCTGAGCCTGTTTTATCTGTACAATGGGTTCAATGGGGCTAACTTCACAGAATAGTGGACATGGACCTCCCAAATGCTCAGTGTAGTGCCTGGCACATACATGTGGTTTCAGAAGCTTGGCCTCTATTCTCTGGTATTTACTCTGGGACACATAGAGGAGGGTCTGACCCACTCTTGGACCACAGGGAGTTCTGGAAAAAAACCAGGGGGATTCCCTAGCCCCAGAGTTCACTCAGAGAGAAGATTCCTGGTGGGCTGTGGCAATCTTGGAAGGCTTCCTGGAGGAAGTGGCTCCTTAAGAAGCTTGCAGAAAAGTATGGTGCACATTCTGCACTCATGACATCCAATGATTGGGTTTAAAGAAGTGTCCAGCCTGGGCTGAGGTCAAGGCCACAGGCTGGCAGCTTCTAGAGGAAAATGCAGCTGATAATAGCCATTTTGGGTCACAGGGTTAGCTGCTCCGCCCCCCCCCGCCCCCCGCGGGTTCTAAAAAGATTTGGGTTTAAAGTCAATGTTGAGAAACTTAGATGGGCAAGTGCTGTCTGTAATCTGCTGTCCTAAACTCTGTCCTTCCTCCCCACAGCTTCCAGCCTGGCCTGGCCAACCTCTGAGTCAAGGGGACTGGGTAGGCAACAAGTTAGGGGGCGAGCACTGCATTGGGTCGGAGCCTGGCAGTGACGTAGTTCCTGAAGCTGCCAATGGTTGCCAGGGGAACCGTTGCCAGGGGTTGCTGTCACCTGCGCCCCTTCTCCCGCACTGGCGGCGTTGGCGCTAGCAGGCTGGCGGCTGGCAGCCCATCTTTCCTGGCTACCCCCTTTGTTTGAAGCTCTGTGAGTGTGAGGAGGCAGGGGCTGAGGTGGCTGGGCTTCAAAGTCCCCCTCTGGTCTCTTGAACTGGGAGAAAGTGACCCAGCGCCCCAGCGGCTGCAGCCTGAATGCTAGGTGAGCCCTTGGCTCATACATTCAAGCTCTTTCTTCATTTTTAGTCCATTTGATTCCACAGAAGAGGAGTCCAGGTATGTCTTCCCTGCAACCCTCCTCCCCTCCTTCCTCCATCCTTCTCACTCCTGCTCCTGCTCCTCTCTCCTCCCCAAGCCACACACCCCCTTTCCTTTCCCTTCTTCACCCCTCCCCCTTCTTTCCCCCTCTGTCTTTCTCCTCTCCCTTTTCTTCCAAACATCCCTCCATTCCCCCTCCATCCCCTCCCCCTCCCCCTCTGTCTTCCTCTTCTTTCCTCCGTTCCCCCTCCATCCCCTTTCCCCCTCTGCTCCCCAACACTGACGGTGTAGTTGGTGGGTGGGGGGTGGTGAGGCTGGGATAGGACACGGACATTGGGGGAGTGGTAAACAGTATTTTTAAGGGAATTGGTTTATTCAACAGCTTCAAGAACAGCAAGGAAGTGGTTTGGGGTAAGGTCCTCACACCCCTACCCTCAGTCACACTCCAGCTAAAAATTATTTCCCTTCTTTGGGTCCCACCCCCATGGTCAGAGATGAGCCTCTGAGGATCCAGGACCTGCAGAGGACAGAGCAGAGGAGTGGAGCTGGGATGGGGTCACCTGTGGGTTCTGACAGCCCCTAGGACTATTCAGCTCACCCCAAGGAAATACATTTTTTGAAGCCGCTTTTGCTGTGAATTTGAAAGCAAAGTTCTTTACAGTCAGGTTACATCAAGGGGAACAGACAGCAAGATCAAGTGCTTGAGTGCTGGAGCCGGGCCCTGGGGTCACATCACACCTCCACCTCTCCTTAGCTGTGTGTGTGATCCTCAGCAGGTAACTTGACCTTCTGGGGCCCTGCAGGGGGCCTCAGTTTCCTTATTTATTAAATGGGTGTGATGGTTCTTGTCTCACAAGTTTCGGGGAGGGTTAAATGTGTTCACTTGTGCAAAGAGCTTAGAATCAAGTCTTGCCTTTTCAAAGAGCTTAATTAACATCCACCGTGTTCCTGGAGGTAGTGAGCACCCTGCCCACGGGGTGTGCAAACGGCGGCGGACCTGCTGAGGCTGTGCCGTGCGCTCAGGGAGCTGGGTGGGATCTCGATCTGCCCTCTCCTAGAGACGGATCCAGGCCCAGTGTCCCAGAACTTGGGCCTCGAGCCTGTGCCTGAGCCTGGCCAGCCCCCCACCAGGGACCAGGGACCTGGAGGAGGAGAAAAGAAAAGGGAGGGCTGGTGGCTGACCTGAACACGAAGGGTCCTATACTCCAAAGACAGGTGTTCTGCCTGGCCTGGGGCAGCTGAACAGCAGCCTCCAGGAAGCTAGCGAGGAGGTAACTGGGCCGGTCCTGTGGCTCTGGCCTTGGGCAGTGTGGGAGCACAGACCGGGAAGTGAAACTTCAGCCAGACAGCTGAGGTCCAACTATGCTTTGACAGACAAGGGAGTCTGGCCCGGAGGGAGGGGGAGATGACAGACACCCGCCACCCTGGCTGCCAGCTGGGAGGTAAGCTGGGCCCTTCCCTGGAAGCCTCCAGAGGCCCTGGGCCACTGTGAGGGCAGGTGGGGGACAGGGATCATAGTCACTAACTCAAAGACAAGGGCACTGAGGCCCAGACAGGACAGTTAACCGTGCAGCTAGTTCTGGACCTAGTGTGTCTTGCTCCTGCCACCCTGCTCTGGGACAGGTGCTGACTGGTGTGTGCCATGGGGTCTTAGAGTCCAGCCTCAGGGACCCCTCAAGGAACCCTCAGGGACAGGGCTGGGGGAAACTTGGCCGTGGGCTATGGACTGGCCTGGAGCATGGAGCTGACCAGGGCCTGAGCCCCACTCCAGGCTGGGCAAGACCTGGGATTCCTCCTCATCCCTCCTCCTCCCTTAGGGTCTAAGGCTCCTCTGTTCACTATACAATTCTGAGACGTTTTGATTCTCAGCTCCTAAAAGCTCTTGCACTCTCACCCTCTCTTCTTTCTCTCTCTTTCTCGCTCTCCCTCCCTCCCTCTCAATCCCCACATTCTAAGCGTCTCAGCTACTTGAGGCAAGGCCAAGGGCCCAGCTGGCTGTGGTCAACTTTAATGGAGTAGCCAACCTGGGGACAGGGCTGGCAGTGCCCTTTCCCCGGGAGCTGGTGCTGCTGGCCGCAGGGGGGCGGGATGGGGCCGAGCCTACCCCAGGCTCCAGGGGACCTCTTGCCTGGAAGCGTCAAGGATGATGATGACTTCCCTTGGGGGCTTTTGCAGCCTAAATGGCTCCTGCAGCCCATCTTGTGCTTGCTAATGGCCTCAGGGACAGCTCAGGGGGAGGGGAGGGGGGCTGGAGGCCAGGAGGGGGGATGCAGACAGGCTTCATATTTGTGTGGTGTCAAGATTCCTGAGAGCTTATTTTCGTTTTGATAATCGTCCATGCAAAAAAAAAAAAAAAAAAAAAAAAAAGATGCACTACGACATTGTGCTGGGAAACTAAGGCCAACCACGCTCTGTGGATTTTCATCCTACAGGACTTATCAGAGCCTTTGATGTGCTGATATAATATTATACAAGAGCAGGTTGGGCCTTCAATACTTCTCTAACTCGGGAAGCAGTCCTTCTTAGAAAGTGCTCTGGTGAGTTGCCTCCTGGTAAAACCAGGAAGACAGTCCCGGAGAAGGAAGGGGACTCCAGAGATCACAGTGGATGAAAGCACAGGCTTTAAGGTTGGATGGACTTGGGCCTGAGTCCTGGCTTGGCTACGCACTTGCTGTGAGATCTTGGACATCTCTCAGCCTCTTTGGACTTGAGTTCCCTTATCTTGAAAATAGGGGAATAATAGCATTTGTTTCACAGAGCTATGATGGGGACGGAATGACAATTTGTGGAAGTGCTTTATGCGACACTAGGCACGAAGCGAGCACTTGCCCAGCGGGAGCTGTACTCCCCGCCCCCTTCTGGGGCTCTGGGGTCCTCTTCACTGTGCCAGAGAGCCCCCGTGCCCTGCATCCCCAACTGGTGTTCTGTCTGGCACCGTGTGGCTGGAGCACGGAGGCTGTCATGTGAGGATGCGGGGGCCGGAGGCTCAGGGCATCGAGACCAGCACAGACATGTCACGAGGCTGGTATCCCAGTGTGTGCAAAGGCTTGGAGGTGGGAACTCTCAAGTCCAGGCTCCTTTCTGGTTGGGTGACTCAGTGTTGACCCCTCTGGAGTCTCTTACGCCAATGCTCTGGTTCCAGATAGAGCAGGCTGTAGGGTGGGCGGCTCTGGATACCTGGCCCTTGGGAGAGCTCAGTCCTTTCACATAGGCAGGGAGCCGCCCCCTTCTGCCCTCCCTCGGCCCCCACAGGGCCAGGGCCCAGCTGGGCACACAAAGGGAGGTGGGGCAGTGGCAGGGCCAGCCCTCCAGCAGGTCTGGCGTAAGAATGTGGAACATGCCCTGGGCAATAAGGCTTTGGCATCTCCAGTCTCTGGGGGAAGGCTGGTTGCTTAATTTTTATTCTCCTTTATTGGAGAAAAATTCCTGAAACCTGAAGTCACTCTGCTTCCCCTCAGCAAGGCCAGATCACCCTTCCTGGGGAGTGCTCTATGTAGTCACCTAGTTTGGGACTCAGTCACCCCACTTTTGAGCAGGAACAGAGGGAGATGAGAGGCTCGGTGTTTGCCAGCTGTGCTCCCAGGAGCCTGGGCTGGGGGGCTGGGCTGGGAGAGAGGTGTGGCCCCTGGTGCCACCGAGGTGACGATGGGAGTTACCCCCTTCGACTTGCTGGATACAGGTGTTTCTAAGTAAGACTGACTTTTATAAAATGGTTTGGAACCCACTGGTGGAGGATCCTCTCAGCCCCCCTCCCCACCCTCACCCCCCATGGAGGAAACACCTGCAAGGGTGTCCCACCCTGCTCCGATCTAACTGCCATCCCCAGCTGGCCTTGGAGGCCTGTCTGAGCTGCCTCTCTATTCCTCCTCCTCAGAACCAACCTGCCCCCCTCCCAGGCTTCTTTCTCTTTCTCCTCTGTGCTCTCCTGCACCCTCACAATGCATGGGCAAACACACACACAGGCATGCACACGCATGGGCAAACATGCATGCGCACATGTGTGGGCAACCATATGCACATACATGGGCATATGCACACATGGGTAAGCACGCGGGGCGCCGGGCAAACACATACATGAACATGCATGCACACACGGGCATGCGTACATGGGCATGCACGGGCACACACACATGCTTGCTTACACACTCAAGGTTTCATCCTCACCTTCACCTACCCCTCTCCCTGTCCCTCTCTGGGGCCAAACACTTCCTTCCTACAGCCCTCTGCCCAGGGCTCAGGGGGGATCACCAGCGGCTTGATATTGCTCCCTGCACACATACACACCCCCCCCGAGGAGCAGCTGAGGACCAGGGCTGGAGCAGGAAAACTGAGCTGGGTCTTCTCCCTCTGTCCCTCCCCGCAGAGGGGCAAGACCAGGCTCATACCCGAAGCCCCACCAGGGGTCCCTCCCGCCTTGGCCTCCTTCTCACTGCCCACACCCTCCTTCTGCCAGCTGTCTTTGGGAGGGAGGCTTCTTCTAGGTTGACATGACCCATCATAGCCACCGGGTGGAGAAGAGGTTCCGCCTGCACACAGGCTGCCTGGCCCCTAGTCCAGGCTCTGCCATTTACCAGCAGCATGATCTGGGGCCAGGCCCCACCCCTCTCTGACTCTATAAAACAGGCTACTGGTTTTACCCCCGGCGTGTCACCCAGGCCTGCAGAGTGTCAGTCAAGGGGACACTTGTCAAAACCAGTCCCACCCCAGACCTGCTGTGTCCTACCCTCGTGTGCGGGGCCTGTGACAATGCATTGTAGCCAACTCCCTGGGGGGTCTGTCCCCTACCACAGGCAGGCCTGGGCCCCCCTGATGTGAACTCTCTGAGAATGGGGGTCATATAAGGATGAGTGTGGGTCATGGTGACTGCCCCTGCCATCCCAAGAATTCTGAAGTTAATTCTGCTGGCGGATGGGAGGTTAGGGAGAGCTTCGAGGACAGGGTGTCTTAAGTGACTCTCAAAAGATGAGTCGAGTTGTCATGGGGATAGAGAAGGCACTCCACGGAAAGGGACATGGAGGTGGGGTCTGGTCCACAGTGTGTGTAAAGGGAAGGAGAGGACGGCAGTGGGGGACCAGGCCCGGGACATCTTCCTGCCCGGGAAGGGTTAACCTCCACTCACTTCCACCTCCATCCTCTGAGGAAATGGGTTTTCCAGGAGGCTGGGCTGAGCTGGCTAGCAGTGACACGTGGCTGGACAGGGTTGGCAGAGGAAGTGACTCAGGCCCCCGGGGGAGAAAGTGAGGTGCGGGTCTCCTGCCCATTGCCCCCTCCGCCACCAAGAGGATGGCAGAGCTGGGCCTGAGCTGGAGCCTGAGCACCTTCTCCTGGATTCAGACCAGCCTGGATCCTTGGGGAGCCTGCGACGGTGGCCCCCATTGTGTCAAGCTGGGTTGGACCGTTCTGTTCTCTGTGCGTGTTTACGGAAAGCCTGACGTCAAGGGCAGCTGCTCTGGGAGGGGAGCTGGAGGGGCTGGGGTTCCCCTATGGGCTTAGCCCCCAAACCCTCCCTCCCAGGCTGGAATTGTCTGCATGGCCTGTGCTGCCCCCTGTTTTCCCTCCTTTTCTTTGGGGGTCTTCCAAGCCAGGGGAGCGTGCCCCTTGGGAGCTTTGCCAGCAGCAGGTCTATGAGGCATTCTCTGGAGTGAGACCCAGGTCCGCGCCTTGACTCCACCCGTGGTGATCAGGGAACAAATCACCTTCCCTAGCCTCGGTTTTCTCATCTGTAAAATGGCAGAGCAGTAGGCCCAGCCTTGCAGGGCGGCTCAGAGGTGTCCACGAGGCAGTGTGGAGGGTGCCACTGCTGTTGCCGCCCTGGTACTCTTGACAGAACCTCCCTCTCCGCCTCCCCGGCTCTGGCTGGTGCTGTGCGAAGTTCCACGAGGGTCTGGCCTGGGGACCAGCCATTGGCTCTAAGAGTATCTGATGGTTGAGGCCCACCCAGCTCTGTGGGTCCACAGCTCCAGAGACCAGGGACCAGGTTCTGGCCACATGGCCCATGTAGAGGTCCATGTATGGGGTTTGGCCTTGAGAGCACCGATGCCCTCATTCCTGGCTGAGCCAGTTGAGGGCACCTGGAATGGAGAGCAGGGCATTCTGCGGCCCTGCTGGAGGCACTGAGATATGTCACCTCTGTCATGGATACTGAAGGCACCCTCCAAGTGGGCTGTGTGGAGTGGGCGTGGGGGAAAGTACCAAGTGCATAGGTGGGACAGTGCCCGCCCCCTGCCCGATCTGGGTTGGAATCTTCTCCTGGTCCCCTGTCTGCTCCCTTGTCCCTCAGAGGGCCCTGCGGACAGCCCCAGGTCCAGACCATGAGGAGGGAACTTGTCTGGGTGGGGTCTCAGTCTTCCCGTTGCACTCCCGGAAAGGAAGTTTCATGCTTTAAGAATTTCCCGGCAAGGTGCTAGGGAAGTTGAGCTGGCCATGGAGGCCACGAGGGGAGGGCATGGCCGGGAGGGGGAAGCAGTAAGGGCCTGTGACAAGTCTGGGGGTTCAATTAGGGGCGGTCATGAGCTGGTCAGAAAATATGCAGAGCTATTTAGCTGACACACACAGGTGGAGCCTCCTGGACGCATGGCCCTATTCTCAGTCCCTTATGGGCATCAGTTCATTTCATTCCCACAATGACCATTGAGATGGGCTTGATTTTGTTAGTCCTATTTACAGATGAGGCAAATGAGGCCCAGAGAGGGTGAGGAATTAGCCCAACGACACACAGATAATGACTGGGGGAAGTGGGATTTGAATCCAGGTAGTTTGACTCCAGAGTCTACTCTACTAAAGGGTGGATGAAAGGAAGCCAGACAGCCCTTCCCCCTCAAAGCCCAAGAATGTCAATGGGGACAGAGTAGTCCACCTTGGAGTGGCTGTTCAAACAGTCAGGGTAGTGTGGGGATGAGCCAGGAAGGGTCAAGGTCATGCTGTTAGTTCCTTCCTTGTGAGTGTTTTCACGACACACCGTGGTGATGTAGCCTTTCTTGTGCCTCTCCAGTGATGGGGAGCTCACTCTCTGTCTCTGCCTTTTTGCTCTCAAAGGCCAATCCAGGAGGGCTGATGCAAAGGGTAATTCTACCCTTTCCTGGGATCTTGTCTGCTGACAGTGGTAACTCACTTTGAAGGTCAATGTGCCAGAGAGATATGTACATTCTGGCCAGCTCCATCCTCACTTGCTGTGTGATGTCAGGAAGTCATTGGCCCTCTCTAGGCCTCAATCTAAAAGCCAGAGTTTGAAAGTGATCTGCGAACTACAAGTTCACAAGTGTACAGCAGTACTCACAGCAAAGGGGGTTGCCTAGAAGAGGTGACATTTGAATTGGGAGGCAGAGGTAGACAGCAACAGAGACTGGCAGAAAGGAGAAGGAAAGATGGGGTATAGGAGGAACGTATTTCTGTCCTGGATGCTAGGTTTCCTTCTGCTGGGCTGGGGTGGCAGAAGGCAGTTTCAAAAGGAGCCAAATACTCAGAGAGCCCACAGAGTAAAACCTTAAAAATCATAACCTAGGAAACAGTGGCTGTTCCCTGAAATACTTTCACATCCTTCTTCTAAAGTTCCTATGATGCCACCAGAGCAGACTAAGGATCCCGACTGACCAGTGATTGGACTTATGAAGCCCAAGAAATTAGGGTTCCATTACATATGGTAGGACATACGAGACTGGCTCCAATCTGAGGGGTCCAGGTTAGTTCAATGAAGGCCCAGCCAAGGCAGGGGCAATGGGCTCCTGCCTGTGCTACCTCTCCCTTTAACACTAGCCTCAAAATAGTTCATCCAAAAGCCACCTCTTCCTGGAAGCCCTCCTTGGTTTCTCCCAAACTCAGTCTCCTTGCGTGCCCCTAGGTTGCCAAGCTTCCCCTTGTCTGGCTTGTGGCAGATGATTGCATCTGTCGCCACAACCATATGAGTTCCCCACAGGATGAGGATGCCTGTCTGTGTCTGTCACCACCCAACTTGGTCACAGAGCCAGATGGCAGTGGGGAGGACCAAGCCACCCGGCATCTTTCTGTGAGTACTAGGCACACAGGTTCCCTGCTAGGCACTGCCGTTCTGACCAGGCAGAAAAAGGTCTTGGCCTCTGGAGTTACCATGGGCCAGTCATTTAACCCTTGGATCTCAGTATGGCCCTCTTCACCAGGTTGGAGTGAGGATTAATATTGGTCCAAGGGTAGTGTGGGTCAGCACTGGCTGGCAGACAGTAGGTGCTTAGCTGAGAGAGGCTGTGGTGGGTCAGAAGTTTTCTCTCTACACCGGGGTGTAGGTAGAGGTGAGGGTAGCTGGGTCCTCCGCTACTTAGGCCATAAGGTGAGTGTCTCCCCATCAGATTTGTACATCCCACTGCAGTTCCAGCTGCTCAAAACCCGGGGGAAGCAGCCCCCCCCCCCCTTGGTAGTGATAATGAGAAGTGCCCTTCCTCTCCAGCCCCTATAGAGGGCGCCATGGGCACGCTGATGGTTGACTCTTCCTTCACATGTCACCTACCCAGCCTTGGTCCAGCAACCTCCCTGCACTAGGCCCTGTCTGCAGAGATGGATCAGGAGGACGCTCCCTGGCTGGCTGAGGAGAGAATGCGCGCCATCCTGCACCTCCCTGGGAAGCTAACAGAGGGGGCCCTGGCCAGTGGTGGGAACCAGAGGAGGCCAGGACTCCCAGCAGAGGGACTTGAGGAAGGCTTCCTGGAGGAGGTGTCCTCTGAGCTGCTTCTCAGGGATGGTGATGGTGACGTTCTGGGAAGAACCCTGAGAGCCCCCTTTCTCCTGTGTCTCCTCCAGGCCTGGAGGGGGCACAGTGGTTCCAGGTGGTGTTGTGAAGCCTTCCCCCCCAGATTCTAACTAAAATTAAGCTATCACTGCTGGGTCCAAAAGGAGCTACATTTATTGGCCCCATTTTCCGTGACCTTTACAGGGACATGTGGCAAGCAAGAGGTGGAGCCAAGAATTGCACTTGGTCAGGCTCTGCACAGGTCCTCTTGATGCTTAGCTACTGGCAGGTCTGGGGCCGTCCACAGACTGTTCTCACGCTTGCCTCCCAACCTCACACCCTGCATACTACGCTGGCCTCCCCGGCTGCAGGGCTGGCCAGCCGCCCCGGGGGTAAGACCTCTGACCAACACTCCTCGTGTCTCTCAGGCAGTGACTTCTCAGAGTGAAGGAGGAAGATGCTGGTACAGACAGCGCTGCTCCTGCTGGGTCTGCTCCTCCAGGTTCAAGGTAAGCTTTCCTGGGACTATTGTGACGTATGTTAACATGTCCCATGTCTAGGACAGCGGCAGGACATCCACTCATCGCTTTGGGCAGGCACAGGCCTGCAGACGCAGCATAGCAAGTACTTTGGAAAAAAGAGAAAGACACCCTTTTTTTCCCTGGCAGATGTGGTCCCCCGCCCCCTGCACAGGTTGGGGTGGGGAACATGAACTGGGTTTCTGCCCTACTGGCCTCTGAAGCCAGAGCATCCATGGCAGGCATGGCCTCATTAAATACCATGTTGCTAGAGCCTTTGAAGTTACTATTAATTTTGAGTTTGTTCTTTTCATATTTTGAAACCAGTAATTTTTGATCGGAGCAGAGCTCAAGTTTTTGCGGACCCTCTGAGGTACAGGCCTTTGAAGCATGTGTGGGTGTGTGGGTCCCAGGCACTGGGCCTGCCCCCTCCCATGGCTTCTGCCCCAGCATCCTATCTGCAGTCTCTGCCTCCTCAGGTGCCCATGGAGGGGGCCTCCAGGAAGACTTCTGCTTCTGCGGCCAGCGGAACCAGACGCAGAGGAGCAGCCTCCATTATAATCAGTCGCCGGAGCTGCGCATCTCCATCGAGAACTCCGAGGCGGCCCTCACAGTCCATGCCCCATTCCCTGCAGCCTCCCCAGCTTCCCAAGATTTCCCTGGCCCCAGGGGCCTCTACCATTTCTGCCTCTACTGGGTCCGCCATGCTGGGAAATTGCACCTTGTCTATGGCAAGAGCGACTTCTTGCTGAGTGACCAAGCCTCCGACCTCCTGTGCTTCTGGGACCAGAAAGAGAGCCTGGCCAAGGGCCCCCCGATGCTCGCCATCTCTGTCAGGTCCTGGTGGAGCCCCCAGAATACCAGCCTGCCCAGTGCTGCCGGCTTCACCTTCTCCTTCCACAGTAAGCCAGGCAGGAGGAACAGCTTGGGCAAAGGCCCTGAGGCAGGGAAGGCAAAGGAATGCAAGACAGGGTTGAAGGTCTGCTCAGCATGGAGCTTGGGCTTTGTTCATACTCAGTGGGGAGCCATGGAAGGTATCTGAGGAAGGGGAGAGTGTGATCCAAAGTGTGCTTTAGGAGGGCTGTGTGAGGGTAGAGGTGACTGGAGGGGCAGAGGCTACAGGAAAGGTCAGGGCGAAGGAAGATGCAGTCTGAACAGGGTGGGGACAGAGAGAACGGAAAGAAGGGCGTGGCTGTCAGGAGCCAGAGGAAAAATTCTGCTTCAGCAGCAGCAGCATCGTAGGTTGTTTGTCCCCATTTCACAGAAGGGCAAACTGAGGCACAGAGCAGCACAACGCTGCCCAGCTCGTAAGTGAGGGAGCCAGGATGTGAACCCAGCAGCTGACTGGCATGGGGCGGGGTTGGGAAGAGACAGAGAAGTCGAAGTTCAGGAACAATTAGGCTGACTCTGGGGGGTGAAGACCGCATGTACTGCCTGGGGCGGGAGAGGTGGGACATGGCTCCTGCCTCCCATTAGGTGCTGCATGGGGGGCAGGGAGGAGAGGGTGATCAGCAGGAGCTAGAGGCTTTATTGGGGGGTGGAGCCTAGGATTTCCCTGATTCTGTTCCTTCCAGGCAGCTCCAGTTTGGGGTGGGGGATTCCTGGGGGTAGAGTGTGGGGGGCACAGCACTTTGAATATGTTAGCAGCTCCAGGCCCATGAAAATGCTGGGGGGTGGCAGGCACGGGCCGGCTTCTGGCCCAGGTGCTGTCCAGTTCAGCAAACAGGGCCGGGCAACCGAAGGGGTACCTCACCCCGAGCCTGAGAGGGTTTAGGGCAAAGTCAGGCAAATCAGCATCCTGAAGAACAGATCCGGCCTGGTCTTACTTGGCCTGTAGAGAGGTTTTTAAGTAAAAACACGAGCCCAAGGTTTCAAATCACCTAAACATCAAGCTTTCTCCTTATAAATTCACTTGTGGCTACCCAAGACCTGCCTTTCCGGATGGCCCGCACTCCCCAACATGTTCTTGTCCCCGTCTGATCACTATAGACACCCGAATCAGAATCCCTGGGGTGCAGGGTACCCAGGTGGAGGGCCTGGAACCTGAGGTCAGGGAGGCCGGGGGTACAGAGTCCCCAGAGCCACCACACGAGCCCCCTCAATCCCTCCTGAAGGAAGTCTGGTTGGGCCAGGGCCCTGGAAAGGGCCCTCCCGGCTCCTGTGTGTAGTCAGAAGGGCACCTGGGTGGGTGTGTCCTGTGTCACCCTGCTGGGGCTGCCGTTGCTGGAGGTTCCATGTGACAGAGCCCCTGTCTGGCTGGCTGCATCTCTAAGTGACTTTGGGGAGTCCACCCCACCCCATGGAGGCTCAGTTTCCTCTTCCATAAAATGGGCACGAATCTTGCAGAATCAGGGGGTATTGAGAGGCTCCTGAGTATGGCACGGACCTCAGCCAAGAACCATAAGTGGGCCTGCCCGTCCCTGCAGATCCTCCCCGGAAGGCCTCCCACAATACCTCGGTGGACATGTGTGAGCTGAAACGGGACCTCCAGCAGCTCAGCCAGCTTCTGAAGACGCCCCAGAAGAATTCTAGGAGGCCATCCACCACTCACGCAGGCCAGTGAGTGTGACTCTCAGTGTGGGGGGTCCAGGAGAGCCATCCCCCAGACCTAGACCTGGGCAAGCTGGGGACCTGGAGTGGGGGGCCGAGGTGGGGCCTCCCTCGGGGCTGGCATGCTCTTCTGGTCTTTCCATCTCCTGGAGGAGTCAGGATACAGCCTGCAGGCCAAGCCCACCCCTGCCTGAGTCAGTATAGACTACTTTCACTCCTGACAGCCCTGGACGGTACGCCCAAACCCTCTCCCCAGCAGTGAAGGAGAAAAGACGGGTCCGTGTTACAGCTCAGCAGACTGCAGCCCAGGATTGGTTGGGGTGGCTCCATGGCCCCAGAGTGGGTCAGTCCAGGCAGAACTGAGCCCAGGACAACCCCTCCCTTTCCCGTTTGCCCAGGGGTTCCCACTTCCTCTCTCCCTCCCGCAGGTCATTCTCTCTGTCCCCACTCGCCCAGCTGTTTTTCTCTCCTGCCCCCTGTCTTCTCTCCCCTGACCCTCTTTCCCGCCTGTCTCTCCGTCTACCTCTTTCCTGGGCATCTGCCTGAGTCTCTTCTCTCCTCTGGCTCCCTGCTCGCAGCCTGGGCCCACTCCCCAGCAGTCACTCAGCCTCTCTTCCTCCTGCCAGGCGGCTGCAGAACCTGGAGTGGAAGATGACCTCCCTGAGGTTCACAGGGGACACCATGTCCTTCAAGGAAGATCGGGTCAATGCCACAGTGTGGAAGCTCCAGCCCACAGCCGGCCTCCAGGATCTGCACATCCACTCCGGGCAGGAGGTCAGGGCTCAGGACTGGGCAGGCCAGGGCAGGAAGCAGATGGGGAGGCCATGAGCACGCCCCTCCCTGGCCTCCCAGAGCCAGATGTGTGCTGACAAGGAGCCAGGCCCAAAGAATACCCTCAGTCAGCAGCTACCCAGTGTCACTGAGGACTTTTCCAAGCACAGTGATGGGGACAGAGGTGGGGGGAGCTGCTCCCTACACCTGGGATTCCTTGGCATATCCATGTGAACAGAAGACCAACCCCAGAATGCCTGTGCGTGCACTCCAGTCTTGAGACTGCCTCTTGAGTGGGCCTGGTGAGCTGAGAGCCATCCATGCCCCATCGCACCGGGATGCTTGAGGCAGAGTTGGCATCAGAAGCTTAGATAACAGGGCACCATGTGATTTTCTCAGGCCTGTTTGTCCCTGGGGCTCTGGGGTCTAACCACAAAGCGCCGCAGCTGATGCTGGTGCCAAACAAAGGGGTGTGTGTGTGTGAGAAGGGCTGTTGGAAGTCAGGCATGGCTTCCTGAAGGAGGTGTGCTTAGAGACGGCAGCACCCGGGATGGGGTGTGTGTGTGTGAGGCTCTGGGGTCCATCTCTGGCTGAGCCCTGACGGCACTGTGGTCCGCAGGAGGAGCAGAGTGAGATCTTGGAGTACTCAGTGCTGCTGCCTCGCGTGCTTTTCCAGAAGACCAAGGGCCGGAGGGAGGAGGCTGCAAAGAGACTCCTCCTGGTGGACTTCAGCAGCCAAGCCCTATTTCAGGTATGGGGCCCTCATCCTGGGGTCCCCCCACCATGGGAAATGCAGTGTCTGTCTGACAGAAAGGTGGAAGGAAGGCATGGAGCCCGGCCCCCTCCTCCAGAAGTCAGAGCCTTTCCCATGTAAAATCAGGAAAGGTCTAAATGGTATTGTTCTCACTACAGTGTAAATGACTACATGGGGAAAAATTGTTTCCAGAGGGAGACCCAGCATCTCAGAGACAGGAAACTAGAGAGCCTGGGGGACTTCTGGGCCTTTCTTCTCAGCCCTGAACCCCCTCCCTACTCTCTCCCTTCACCCCATATATTTAGGACAAGAATTCTAGCCAAGTCTTGGGTGAGAAGGTCTTGGGTATTGTTGTGCCAAACACCAAAGTAGCCAATCTCACGGAGCCCGTGGTACTCACCTTCCAGCACCAGCCACAGCCGGTAAGTGTGAGCTAACTAACCAAGGAGACAATGGTCCCCTTATGGCCATGTCCCCTCCCCCCGCTTCTGAGTCACCAGAGTGGCTGAGGGTGCCAGCCAGTCAGGTCCAAATGGGGTGGTGGCCGGCCACCAACTTCCTCAGTCTGGCCCATGAAGGGGTGGACTATAATGGGATCCACTCTGCCTTCTTGTCCCTGCAGAAGAACGTGACTCTACAATGTGTATTCTGGGTTGAAGATCCAGCATGTGAGTGTGAAGGGGTCCCTGCATTGGGCAGGTATCTGGAGGAGAAAGGGGTCCTGGAGGGTGGGGGACATGGGGTTAATCAGGGAGGGCTTCCTGGAGAAAGGTGGGCTTTGAAGAGGGAGTGATGGCAGACGAGAGAACTGCCAAGTGGAGCAAAGGCTCAGCGGGGTGATCCAGTCATGCGTTCAGGGGTACAGTGGGGTCCTGGGGGACAGGGCTTGACAGAGCCCCATGCTGTCCCCTCCTCAGTAAGTAGCCCAGGGAGCTGGAGCAGCGCTGGGTGTGAAACCATCAGGAGAGAGACGCAGACATCCTGCCTCTGCAGCCACCTGACCTACTTCGCAGTTCTGATGGTGAGCGGCCCCTCCTGCCTTGCGGCCATACCGCAGGCTGGGTTCTTGCTGTGTGCCAACCACTTCTCAGGCAGTATGTCCTCCATCCCTCGCAACAAGCCTGTTGTCATATTTCATAGATAATGAAACTGAAGCTCAGAGAGGTTAAGCAATTTACCCAAAGTCACACCGCTAATAAGTAAAAGACGTGGTCTCTAAAGCCATTGCTGTTTACCGCCAAGTTTTGGTGCATGATAACAATGCAGATTCCTGGCCCTAACCTGGAATTCGGATTCCACAGGATGAGGGGCGGGGCCAGGACTGTGTTTCTAATGAGCCCTCAAGGGGGTGCTGAGGCCCAGTGTGGAGGCCCTTGAGGTGGGTGTCATTGCCTCTGAGACCTCAGAAGCCTTGTGTCCCAGGCTCATGTTTCCAAAATCTTAGGCCCAACATGTGAGGGAGCAGAATCGCCTTCAGCTCTTCCTGGGGGTGGGAACTTTCTCCCCCACTGAAAACGTAACCCTGTTTTGAATGCTGTACAATAATAATTAGTGCCAGGACAGAAGAGGTTTACCTGGTAAGGGTTCTTGACCTGTGTGGGTCAGGGACCCGTTGAAGAATGTGGTAAAAGCTACAGACCCTCCAAAAAGAGGCGCTCATGGGCCCCTGTCTGCTCAGTTCGGGGAGGTGGCTCATAGAACACCAAGGCCCACCCAGGGATTACAGGTTCACCCCTCATCTGGGGGACCCGGAGGCTAGCTCTGACCTGTCTCGTGGACCCAGGTGGCCTCCGTGGAGGTGGACGCCGTGCACAAGCACTACCTGACCCTCCTGTCCTACGTGGGCTGTGTCATCTCTGCCCTGGCCTGCATCTTCACCATCGCCGCCTACCTCTGCTCCAGGTAGGACCTGAGAGGCGCTGGGTAGAGGGGAGGGACCCTGCCACCATGGAGACCTGCCCTGGAGACTGGCCTCGCTGACTGGGACGTGTGTGTGGTTGTGGGAGCCCTGGGAGGGTCCGGCAGCTGGCCCCTGCAGGCTGCATTTCCTCCTTTGATCTGTGATGACAGCGCCTACCAATTTTATTAACTGCCAGCATTGAAAAGTGGGAGGAGTGACATAAGAATCTAGATTTCTGCCTTTTGAGTAATCAGATGCGATACCATGAGAGGCACGTTTAATATGATGATAATAATGATGCTAGTTAACACACCAAGCTTCCCACATGCCATGCAGTGTTCTAAGTGCTTTCCGTGCATAAACTTGGTTCATCCTCTCCAGGGCCCTATGCAGGAGTGCTCAGAGAGGGTAAGTGACTTGCCTAAGGTCACACAGCAGGGAAGTGGCAGAGGCAGCCTTGAACCCAGGCAGGCGGGCTCCAGGTCCACAACACCTCAGTCACCAGAGCTGAGTGGCAGCCCTCCCCCAACCCGTCTAGTGTCTGTTTTGAGATCTCTTCCCTCACAGGCATTTGAGTTTGATGCCTCTCCCCACGGAAGCTCTGTCACCCTAGTCATTTGGGTTTCTCAAGGCAAAAAGGAGCCCCATGGGAAGTCTTTGGTGGAGTGAATACCTTCACCCACCCTCTGGGACAGTGACACTGGGGACTGAGCATTCTATTGTGTCCTCTGGGACAGGCAGTGGATGGTGTGGGCAGAGCATGGATGGGGGTGGGGTGGGGGTGGAAAGAGGGCAGGAAAGACCTGCCAGGCCCTGGACCGTGTAGAATCCTGGGCTGGGGCTGTGCACACACAGACTTGCAAACCTGAAGACTGACAGACTCCCACACCCCACGGTCACAGGCTCACAGACACACAGACACACAGTTGTGCAGACAGGTGAACACAACATGGGAGGCGTGGATTCTCCAAGCCAACAACAAATCCAGAGTCTCTCCCTTACGGCTTTGGGAGCATCTGGTTGATTGTAGTGGCTGATTTGCCTATTTTGCTCTGTCTGGCTAAAGCTGCTGTTAAATGCACATGCAGTGCCCAAGCCCATGGGTACTGGGCACATAGTAGGTGCACAGGGACAAGTGGAATGGCTGCACCCATAGGAGTGTGTGTGTGTGTGTGTGTGTGTGTGTGTGTGTAGCCTGGGAAGGATGCCTGGAGTAGGAGGAGTGGGTACTCCCCCCACCTTCCCACACTGGTCACAGGATAACCCTTCCCCCTTGCCCCCCACCTCCCACTCAGAAGGAAGACTCGGGATTACACCGTCAAGGTGCACATGAACCTGCTGCTGGCCGTCTTCCTGCTGGATGTGAGCTTCCTGCTCAGCGAACCGGTGGCGCTAACAGGCTCTGAGGTTGGCTGCCGGGCCAGCGCCATCTTCCTGCACTTCTCCCTGCTCGCCTGCCTCTCCTGGATGGGCCTCGAGGGCTACAACCTCTACCGCCTGGTGGTTGAGGTCTTCGGCACCTACGTCCCTGGCTACCTGCTTAAGCTGAGCATTGTGGGCTGGGGTAAGCTGGCCGAGGGTATGGGTGGGCCACTGGACCCACCTCGGCTTCTGGCCAAACACAGGCACCCCGCTGTGCTTCTCCACCTACCTCTCTTACTGCTTCCTTCACCCCTGCCCCATCCTCGGGGATCCTTACCTCGGCTGGGTAAGGTCCCCTTTAGGAAGATGAGGCAATGAGCCCTGTCCCCAAGGAACATTTATACATTCTCCACATCACTCACTCCTTTACAAGGGTCGTTTGCAGACAGAGTGACCACAAGGAAATGCGCAGGCTGTGCCCTGCTCAGAGGCACTCAGTTTGGGGCTGAGAGGGGCTGTAACCCAATCTTCCACTCACCTAATTCACCCCGGCTGGCCGTGGCCCTGCCTGTGGATCCCCTTGAACCTCAGGTAACAGATTCTGTGTCTCTGGCATTTGTTCTTGGCCAATGACAACCCAGTCGCCTACGGCCCAGACCTCTGTTATGTCAGATTTGGAGGCCCAGGGGCACACACCACAAGCCCACTGGACATTGCACGGGCCCTCCAATGTCCACACGTCCCTGACCGCTACTTGCTTCTTCTCCCTTGTTTCTCTTTCTGCCTCTTCTTGGTTCACCCATTGATTTACCTGAAATTCCTTCAGAGCTGGCTCTATGTTATGCCCCAGGTGTCGGGTGGTGGGAGAGCCCTCCAGGGAGCTCTCAATCCCCACCTCGTGGACAAGGTCAAGGTCCAGTGCACACACCCACTGGGGGCAGAGCTCTGGATCTCCCCTTTGAATCGTCCTCCACCCCACCAATGTCATGTTTGCTTTTCCCATTCTTCTTGTGACATCCAGCCCCTCAGCAAGGACCTGCAGGTCCGTTCTCCTAAGGGCCCCCAGGATGGTGAGGGGCCGGGATAAGGTCAGGAGAGATAGGCTTCCTCTATGGAAAACCCGAACTGGAGTGGAGGACCTACCCCAGATGGGACTGGGTACAGGCCCAAGAGAAGGTCTCGCTAGAGGGCTGGGGAGGGGTGAGCCTCACACTGTGGGAGATGGAGCTCCATGCTTTGCTGTCCCCAGGCTTCCCCATCTTCCTGGTGACGTTGGTGGCACTGGTGGATATGAACAACTATGGCTCCATCATCCTGGCTGTGCACAGGACTCCAGAGAGCGTCATCTATCCTTCCATGTGAGTGGCTTCACCTTTGTACTATCAATATTATTACTTGCTTAGTGTTTTTCTTTAAATTGTCTAACTTGGTAATGTAATTATATTTTTAAAAAGTATATCAACTACAGATAGGAAACAAGTGTCACTGTCAGAGGCAGTGAGTAATCATAAAAATGAACACAGGGGCACGGCTGGAACCTGCCACCGTCCTCTGAGCCCGCCTGCCCCATCCACAGGTGCTGGATCCGGGACTCCCTGGTCAGCCACATCACCAACCTGGGCCTCTTCAGCCTGGTGTTCCTGTTCAACACGGCCATGCTGGGCACAATGGTGGTGCAGATCCTACGGCTGCATCCGCACACGCAGAAGTGGCCCCACGTGCTGACACTGCTGGGCCTCAGCCTGGTCCTCGGCCTGCCCTGGGCCTTGGTCTTCTTCTCCTTTGCTTCGGGCACCTTCCAGCTTGTTGTCCTCTACTTCTTCAGCATCATCACCTCCTTCCAAGGTAGGCATGGAGAAGACCCTCCCCCTGCTGGGGTAGGCTGCCATACCTGGAGCCCAGGGCAGGGAAGACAACCCAGGCAACCTGAAGGCATCCCTTCTCTGGGCCTCCGTTTTCCCATTCATAAAATGGGGGCATCCAGGCCATAGTCAGCAGGTCTTTATTGAGTGCCTACTCTGGGCAGGCCCTGTGCTGAGCCCTGGGGCCACAGTTGTGAACTGGTTGGGTGACGGCCATGCTTCATCTCTAGTAGGGGAGACTGTGTAACAAGCAACAGGCAGCCATCGAAGGGGATCTTAGAGAGCAGGGGAGTAACAGTGGTGGACAGTCTGGGCCGGGGCAGGGGCATTCCGTGGAGGGTGGCCAGGTGACCTCTCTGTATATGAGACATTGGGAGACAACCGAAGGATCCAGCCAGGGAGGGATCAAGGGGTTCGTTACGTAAGTGGGTTCCTCGGACTAGCAGCATGGGCCCGGGAGCTTGTTAGAAATGCAGACTCTGCCCCGCCCCAGACCTGCTGAGTCAGAATCTTCATTGAGCAGACTCCCAGGGGACTCACAGGCAAACTGAAGGCTGGGGAGACCCAGTCTCAGGGAGGAGCTCTCCAGGCAGTGGCAGAAGCAAGAGCAAAGGCCCTGAGGCTGGAACTGTGTGTTGGAAGAGCAGCGAGGCTGAGCTCCGCTATAGGGCAGTGAGTCGGGACAGAGTGGGTGGAGAAGGCGAGGCGGGAGGAGCAGAGTGCCTAACTTGGGGACAGGAGAGTCCCTTTCCGCTCTACCTTCAGCCTTCCGTTGCCGCCCCACCATCACACACACACATGCACGCACGTGCGTGTGCACACACGCACACCTCTGTCCTTGGGAGGCGAGGGTATGTTGGCAGACTTGGGCAGGAAGACAGGGAAGGCATGGCCAGACCTAGGGCCACACAGGGATTGTGAGGCTGGCCTTCCACACAGGGTCCCCATGGAACACGTGTCATCGGGGGTGGGAGGCCAGTCTTTCTTTCTCAGCTGTGACATGAAAGGGTCTCTGTACAGATTGTAAAGGATGCCCATAAATCCACACAAACACATCCTGGACTATTACTACATTGCGGTAGAATTGTTTGGAGAGTGACGTTGAGTGGGTGGTACTGAGGGATCAAACAGGTAGGCTCCAGAGCCCAGCCACTGCTGTTGGAGTCCTGGCTCAGCCACGTCCCCTCTGACCTGGGCCTCAGTTTCCTCGTTTGTAACACGGAATAACATTGAACGGGCCTGGCCTCAGAGGCATGTTGGGAGAACAGAGTGAGATAGCACACAGCAAATCGCATGGGGCCCGGTGTGTCATAGGTGCCCGCAGGTCCCCTGTGTCAAAGGAGGGCAGGGGGCAGACCTGGGTCACGGTGGCTCCGGGAGGGAGATGTCTGGGGGAGGGGCTGCCGCCAGCCTGCTGAGCCCCGTGTCCTTGCTGCCCACAGGCTTCTTCATCTTCCTCTGGTACTGGTCCATGCGGCTGCAGGCCCAGGGCGGGCCCTCCCCTCTGAAGAGCAGCTCAGACAGCACCAAGCTGCCCATCAGCTCAGGCAGCACCTCGTCCAGCTGCATCTAGGGCACCCAGCACCCGCCCAGTGTGAGGAAGCAGAGATGCAGCCTCTCCTCACCACTGCCTGCGGCCCCTGCAGCTGAGCCTGGCTGTGGGCAGGCAAGCCGGAGACTTAAGAAGGCCGCAGGACCTCAGAGGGTTGGAACTGTTGCCACAGCAGCCGGACTCCCAGGCTGGGCCTTATGAATTGGGCTGTGGACCACTCGGCTCTCGGGTTCAGCTCACACAGGGCTCTGGAGTGGGACCATCTTCTTGGCCATTCTGACCTGGAGCTGAAGGCCAGTCTAAACTTACCTGCCCTGGGCTTAGCCCTTGTGGCTGGGGGCTGGGAGCCTGCAGGCCCCAGAGTCTGATTGTGGAACCTTGGAGACCGGGCAACATCCCTGCTCCTGTGCCCTCACCCAGGACAGAAATGTGCCATAGCTACTCTGTTTCTGGTGACCACCATGAGCGTACTTTGCAACCGCTGTCGTTTTAACCCAAGGGTGGCACTCAGGGCAAAAGGGGTTGGGGCTGAGCTTCAGACCCCTGCAGCAGGAGAGTCCCTCACCGCCCCCCACCCCCTGCCCCCAGCACAACACAGCAGCTGCCCTGCCTCTGAGCCCAGCCCACCCTCTCCCTTCGCCTCTCACAGCATGGGGTCACCAATTCCAATGGTGTATTTTGGGTTATGGTTCCCAAGAGCTGCCTGGTGCCTGCTGTAAACCTTTGTCTACTGCACAGGCCTTTGCTGGCCTGTGAATCAGGTTTAGTATATATGTTCTGGGCTAGGTCCATTTGTTCTCCTGGGCCTCTCTAAGTTTCACCACCCTTGCTCACCACTGCGAAGCCCATACCTCTCAGGGGACCTCAGCTTCTCCCAAAGGCCTCTGGTAGCAAGACCTGTGGAGTGTAGTAGACTAAATTTTTTCCACTCCAGCACTCTGAAGACTGAGACATATCTCCCCTGGTGACGCTGGCCTAGAGCCCATCACAGTTAATTCTGCTGAACACAGATGGCCAGGCCTGGTCACCCCCACTGTGAACTTTCAGTCCAGTATGTGAAGCATGCCCAAGATAAGATCTGGAATGGCAGCCATTGGGTTGGGGGAGCCATTCTTCTGGCCTGGAATCCAGGAAGACTTCCTGCAGGAAGCAGCATTTTATCTGGATCTCAGCCTTAAAGATGGGGAGGATTTTCTTTTCAATTACTAATTCTTTTGTCTTTGATATTAAAAATAAGCTGTAGAAGAGTGTAAAGAAGAAAATAAAAAACAAATGTCATCACTGAACCAATGTAAATATTTTGGAACATTGCCTTCTGAGTTTTCTTCCCTGCTTCTGTGAAGAATCACTAATTAGGAAACATGAATGAGAGAAGAGGACCACGTGTGAAAAAAAGATCTACTGCTGGAAACTATCGGGACAAGGGGAAGGATAAGGGACAACTTGGTATCAGCGTTGGGGAGGCAATGGGGAGTGGTGGGGTCTGTGGTCAGCTGGAAATGTCAAACCCAAAGAGGGAGCAGCTGCTACTCACCTGCAGCTGGTCACTGCCTTGCAAGGACAAGGCCTGTGTAGCCAGACCACCTGCCTTTTATGAGAAATGAGAAATGCAGATTGTGGTGGTGTCAAATGCCTTGATGTTAAAATTTTGGCTAATCTAAAAAATTTTGCTGGCCCAAGAAATCCCATTTGAGGGCCAGATTCAGCTCTTGGCTGGGCATGTGACACGTGACACCAGTTTCTTGACCAGTGTGAGGTGGGTGGGCTGAGAATGAAATGACTGAACTTTTCTCCCATCACAGCCTTTGGTCAAACCCCCCTCCCCGTCCCGTGGCACGGTGGAGGCAGACCAAATGCCCTTCGTTCGCCTTGAGTGATGAGGCCAGTCGTGTGTGATCGTTGCTATTTGTGTCCGTTCTTAAGGGCTGTGGAGGCCCACCAAGGCGCACATCCGAGCCACTGCCCTCCACGGTCTCCTTCCTCGGCTCCTGGCTGCCCCCAGGGAGCACAGGCCGGGAAGGAGGCACGGGTCTCTGGAGTCGGAGGGGATGGGTGCAAAGCCACCTTGGCAGTCAAGGGTAGACTGGCAGTGTCCCCTAATGGGTGTCAATGTGGGATCTTTGGGGACCTGCACCCTTCCTTTCTCCCAACCCCTCCTCCCCTCTTGCCTCTTCTGCTGGCCTCTGCCTCCACCCTCCTCCAGCTCCTGAGGACGGGGGGCGGCCAGCGGGATCAGAGCCAGCTCCCCTCTCACAGACCTGGTCTCGGCCAAGGGGCCTCCTGGAGCCCCCTCATTTGGCTAGAAGTGAGAGGGGTACCTTCCCACATCCTCAGAGGGCAGGAAATGACCCAGCCCCCTCCCCCCCCGAGATAGTACTCCCCTCAAATAGATTCTCTTGAAGAATTCAAAGAACTCTCTTGAACACCTGATTTCTGTTTTCAAGGCCAGCTCAGATAGTGGGGACGGGGACCCGGGTTGCATCTCTTCGTGACAAGCCCCGGATGTGCCACCTGACAGCTCTGGCTCTGCTTGCCTTGTTGGCTCTTTGGCACTTCACTGCTTTGTGGGACTTCAGACAACAGGGCCACTGTTCTCACCAGGACACGACGAAGTTTGTGTCTGGAAATCTCCCTTCGGTGTGGGAACTGGATTGGAGCAGCCAGATGGGGTGACTGCTGGGTGGGCCTGTCCAAAGGATTAGAGGCCTTACCCGTGGAGACAGGAGCCCCCTGGAGCCCTTCAGACAAGCGGGGTGGGAGGTGGCAGAAGGGGAAGCTACAGTTCTGTTTGTGCTGGATTTCAGGGTCCCGGGGCTCTGTAAGCAGCTTCAGGCTAGTCCATGAACCCTAGGAAAAGGGGCCCTCCCTCTGGCCTTCCCTGACCCCCACTTGCCGCGTTCCCTGTCTTCCCAGGTGTGCAGAACACTCTGGGACCCTGGCTCCCTCTGAGGTCCCAGGTGTCAGGACAGCTCAGCAGTAGGTGTTGGGTGGAGGAGGCCGGTGAGCTACTGGCTGGGGAGGAGAGGCAGGTTCGGGGGTTTCCGTCTGTCATTTCAGCCTTCCGTGCAGAGGCCTGGGGCCCCAGGCTGGACTCCTCCCTACTACCCACACCCCATGGATGACCCTGACATGCCCTCCTCAGGCCCAGGCCCAGCAGGGGACTGAGTCCTGTCCAGACGCTGTGTGGGAAGAAGTGGAAATAGAGGCCAGTCAGGGCTGTGCGGGTCCCCATGAGGCCCCCAAAGCAGAGCAGGTCCCGCTCTGGCCCTTTACCTTCTGATCTCAAAGGGGCTGTGGAACGATGCCAAGGGCCCCGGCCTCATCCACAGGCTTCCTTGGGGACATCAGAGCTGGGGCCTGAGTGGCCGGCCCCTCCCTTCCTTCATGCTACACCCCATGCGTGTTTGCTGCCCTGACTTCCCGTCTGGGCCACCACCACCAGCTGGGCCACGATGACAATGATTTCACAAATGATAATCATAGAATGACAGTGATAACAGTGACCATGCAAACTGACTGAGTTGTTCCATAGGCGTGGGTTCCCACGTGCCCCCTGAGAGGCTCAGATTAACAGACAGCTCAGGAAAGTTCAGCCAGCCAGGAAGCGGCCAGGACAAATGTCAGCCCAGGCGTGACCAATCCCCAGAGCTCATGCTCTGATCCCCATCCCCCTCCTATCCTGCCTTTCCTGTTATCCCTTCTGGTGGGCTAGGCCCAGGGCCTCTGGGCTGGCTCCTTCTGTTCTCCCAGGCCCCCAACAGGCATGGGTTTGAGCCTGGCCTTGTTCAGACCATCAGTGTGAGCAAGGGACCATGAATACCATCCATGTCACCATGTCATCCTCATCCCTAAAGCCAGGCTGTGGACCTAGCGTGTGATGGGTTTCCCCCGCGTGTGTAATGGGTCTCCTCAAACTCCAGCCTGGTCCTGGGAGGCGACCCATTGCTGTGTGCTTTACAGAGGAGGAAGCGGGTGCAGAGAGGCCCCCAGCTCGGGAGAGGAAGGTCTGAGCAAGATGTGCCTGACTCCAAAGCCTGCGCTCATCGCCACGCCCTAGCGGTCCACTCCTGCGCACTGTGCAGTGCCCTCTGCGGCCACGGGACCCCAGCGCCATCACACGCTCCCGGGCGGGGCCTGGGAACAGCATCCCTGGGTGGGTGCAGCAGCTCCTGCTGAGTCGGGTTCCCTCCGCAGGGGGTCACAGGACGGGGTGGAACAAGAACACTGCCCAGTTCCTCACACCTTTCACAACCCAACCGATGGCGCCACAGAGCAGGAAGGGTTGCAAAGAGGCCACCGGAAGCTCGGACGCCGCAGCAGATGGTGGGGGCAGCAGGGCTCCGTGGAACCTGGGACCAGGGGACGGCCTCAGCCACAGGCTCCCGCCGGTGTGGGCAAGGCTGGCCCAGGATGGTGACTCCCAGGGTGCTGGAGGTCTGGCTTCTCCCGCTCCTCCTGCTCCTGGTCTCAGGTGAGCAACTGGTCCCTCGTCCCCTCCTGCCAACCCTGGGAGACCCAGTGACAGGGACAAGGATGGCGTAGAGAGTAGGGGTGTCTGGAGTCTCTCCTCCGAGAAGCCCACCCTGAAGGTCTGAGCACCTTCTCTAACCCTGTCCTTGAGTTAGATGCCATCCTGCTAAACTTTGGCCCACGTGGGCCTCTGATCCCCTTCGCTTCCCCCACAGGGGAAGGGAGGGAACGCGGAGAGGGCTCCCCGACAGGCCTGGCTCTGGGACACAGGTGGGCCCCGGACCAGCTCTTCCCCGCTGGCCTCTGAGCTGCTGGGGGAAGGGGCTGGGACGCACCTGAGACTGAGGCCAGGCAGGGTTCCCTCTGCGCCTCACCACCCACACCACTCACCGGCCCCCCTCCCTGTCCCCACAATGACCCCGCAGTCCTCGGTCACCCCACCCAGGAACAAGACTCTTCCGCCCACTTCCCTCTTGGCCTTAACACACGTGTGGGTGTTCTCCAGGGTCAGCTGTCCTCTCTCCCAGGAAAGCTGTCCTCTGGGGCCCACCCACCTGGCCAGCCCTCAGTCCTCATGTGCCTTCTTGCTGCTCCTCGAAGTCTGCAGTGATCCCTCAGGCGGTTGGGGGTTGGGGATGGGGGTGCTCCCTGCGCCCGGTGATCATCTCAGCACCTTGCCAGCTCCTCAGTGAGCGGCCCATGTGCCTGTCCCCCATGCATCTGCTCACATGGTGTCGTGCGGCTTTGGGCACATGGATTAGCCGCTCTGGGTTTCAAAGAATTCTCTTCTTTTCAAATATGGGGAGATTTGATGAAGTGCAAAATTCAGATCCTGGCTCAAAAAAGGTGAAAAATGACAGTGCTGTCCTGGTGGCCGGGGAGAGCCCGGTGCCACGCAGGCCTGCAGGCAATGCTTGATGGATTAATTAACTTAATGACCAAGGGTGGCCGTCCCACAGTCTCACTGGGCACCCTAAGGACCCTGGGCCCTTCACGACAGCTGTAATTCACTGGCTGGGCCTTCAAGGCTGCCCCCAGGGGCCAAGTTCACCCTGCAGCGATGTGGGTGGTCTGTCCGATTCAGGGAAAGCTCCAGCCTTGGAACAGTGTGAGGAGCCTCGGGAGGCTTATATCTAGAGGCAAGACTCCTTCCTTTGTGTATATTTCTGGGTTAGTCGCACGTGTGCCCACTCATGTGTTCCTTCATCCATGAAGCGCGATGGTGCTCTCTGCGCAGGGCAGGCGCTGTGCTGGTGCAGCACGTGGTCCCTGCCCCCAATGAGCTCACAGTCCAGCAGTGACAGGGGCTTCAAGGAGTCCAGGGCATGATGGGGGCCCGTCAGGAGGCAGACTCACTCTAATAAAAGGATGCTTTACAAGTGTAGGAAGGGGTGGGAGAGCCATGAAGGCAGATCCAGGCCAGGGAGGCTATGGGTGTGGGAGAGTAAAGCAGACACTGGTGGAGGACCATGGGGAGGGGCTGTAGGGGACGGAGGAGCGGCAAGTACCACCCTGCCCCCCATACTGCCCTGCCCTCTGACCTCCAGGCCACCACCCATTTGAATCTAGATTAAGATGGTCCCCCAAGGCCAGCCTCTGGGGCAGAGTCGACTAGAGAAGTTAGGGTGGACCCAAAGGGGCAAAGTCGCCCTCTCCGCACGCAGCCTTGCTTCAGGGTCTCCCTGTTTGGGCAAAATGCTTCCAATGTCTTCCAGAAATGATCACAGAAATGGTAGCTGATAATCTCTCTGCACTAGGTGCTTGTCAACAGCTTCACAGACAGGTCTGCACAAAAGTTGATGGCGGGGCAGGAGGGAGGCTCTGTTCTTAATCCCCGGGCCACAGGGCAGGCTTACAGAGAGCAGGATCTCCCCTCAAGTTAACAGTTTCCTTCCCTCCCCTTCCTCCCCCTCCATTTCCTCCCTTTCCCGCCTCTCTTGCCCCTCTTCCTTCTTTCTCTTTTCCTCTCTTTCTTGTCCCCTTTTATTTAAAAGGGAAATGTGGATCATTATCTGTCATGTGCTTTTTCTTCATTAAACAATGTACCCTGAGTTTCTTTATAATCTAACAGAAATTTAAAGTTCCTTTACAAGCTAATTATGGCATTGACACACATAGATCTCTACCTGATCAATATGAAATCCACTCTAAAATGTTATTTTTTAAGTATATTTTATTGATTATGCTGTTACAGTTGTCCTAATTTCCTTTCCCTTTGCTTGCCTCCGCCCAGTACCTCCCTTTCCTCCAGCAACCTCATGCCTCTTAGTTCATGCCCATGGGTCAAGCATATAAGCTCTTTGACTTCACCCTTTCCTATATTATTCTTAACTTCCCCCTGTCTATTTCATACCTACCAATTATGCTTCTTAATCCCTGGACCATTTCCCCATTTCTCCCCCTTACCCCTCCCAGCTGATAACCCTCCAAATGATCCCCATACCTATGATTCTGTTCTTATTCTAGTTGTTTGCTTAGTTTGTTCTTGCTTTTATTTTTTTAGATTCTGTTGTTGATAGTTGGGAGTTTGTTGTCATTTTAATTTTCATAGTGTTGATCTTCTTCTTAAATAAGTCCCTTTAACATTTCACATAATAATAATTTGGTGATGATGAACTTCTTTAGCTTTACCTTGTCTGGAAAGCACTTTATCTGCCCTTCCATTCTAAGTGATAGCCTTGCTGGATGGAGTAGTCGCGGTTGTAGGTTCTTGCTTTTTTATCACTGTGAATACTTCTTGCCAGTCTCTTCTTGCCTGAAAAGTTTCTTTTGAGAAATCAGCGGATAGTCTTATAGGAACCCCTTTATAATTAACTCTCTGCTTTTCTCTTGCTGCTTTTAAGATTCTCACTTTATCTTGAACCTTTGGCATTTTAATTATGATGTGTCTTGGTGTGGTCCTCTTTGGGTCTAGCTTGTTTGGGACTCTCTGTGCTTCCTGGCCTTTATGTCTATTTCTTTCACCAAATTAAGGAAGTTTTCCTTCATTATTTTTTCAAGTAAGGTTTCAATGTTTTGCTCTTCCTCTTCTTCTTTTGGCACCCCTATGATTTGGATGTTAATATATTTAAAGTTGTCCCAGAGGTTCCTAAGCCTCTCCTCATTTTTTTCAATTCTTGTTTCTTCATTCTGTACTGTTGACTGTTTATTTCTTCCTTATGTTCCAATTCATTGATTCGAACCTCGGTTTTCTTCCCTTCACCATTGGTTTTTTGTGGGTTTTCCTTCGTTTCACTTAGCTTAGCCTTCACTTCTCCTCTACAGTTGCCATACTCAAGCATATCTGTTAAGCCTGTGAGCATCTTTATCACCGGTGTTTTGAACTCTTCATCTGTTAGGTTGGCTATCTCCTCATCGCTTAGTTCTCCCACTGGAATCTTGATCCGTTCCCTCTTTTGAATTATATTTCTCTGTCTCTTAAACTTGACAGGTTCCTGTGTTTGCCTCTGTGTCCTAGGTAGAGCTGTTGCACCTGTTACATTGTAAGGAGTGGAACCTTAGGTATTCGTCCTGGGGTGACCCATTTCACCACGTTGTGGCTCTGTGTGGTGGGGAGGGGTCTAAGAGGGACTAATGCCACTTGCTCAGCTCTCACTCCTTTTCCAGTCACTTCTCCCACTTCCTGTTGCTCTGGCCACAGTTCCCAGAACGGGCAGGTCTGCAGGTGTTCTAGAAACGGACTCTGCCGAGAGACTGGCAGTTTCTTCCTCCACCTCAACCCCCACTGGTTTGCACAGTCAGAAGCAATGAGGCTTGATTTTCCCCAAGTGCTGGAACTGTGAGCTGGAACCATGAGCTGCGTGGTCTGGTCTGGGGCTGGCATCACTCCCCAGGTGTCCCTCCTTACTTTTTAAAAATGTGTTACTGCACTTTCCACCAGCCTGCTGCTGCCGCTGCCACCACACCACATACTCTCTGCCCTGGCTTTGCCCCTCCTACCTGTCTGGATAAGTATTCTTTATACCTTTGTTTGTTGGACTTCCATGCAGCTCTATTTTCTGGAACTTCTGGTTATCTCCAGTTTTGAGGTAGTTGTATTTCTTCTTAGCTGTGGAGGGAGAAGCAGCATGCCTACCTATGCCTCCATGTTGGCCAGAAGTCCTAAAATGTTATTTTCTAACTCTACATTTAATGCCCTGCCATTATCTTTACCATGCATTTTAGTTTAGTCTTTAAAATGAAGTAATTTATTTTATTGTAAAAGTAATATCATGTGTGATTTAAGAAAAAATATCAAACACTGGAGAAGAGTATAAAAATGAAAGGCCCATGTCTCCTGGCCACCTCAGCCTGGCGCTGTGCACCCCAAAGGTAGCCCCCCAATAGCCCCCAGTGTGCCAGCAGGAAGGTGAAAAGACACAAACCGTGACAACCCCCTCAACATGGGTAAAGGATTTGACAAAGCTGTTCATGGAAATAGACATACTAGTAGATGCTCAACCGCCTCCTTAAATAAAAATGAAATTGAGTTTCACTCCTCTGACTGGCAAAGATTTGAAAGTCTGGTAAAGTCTAGGATTCTGAGCATGGAGGTTAAAGTCATGCTTGGCCACTTTGGGAGTCAGGGAAAGGTGAACCCCTTTCAGAAGGAAGTTCAATAATACCCAGCAATTTTTAAAAGCACACACTGCTGTATTTTGACAGAGAAACTCCTATGAAAGGAATGGTTTCTATGACAAAGGTGTAAGCAACAGTGTTCGACAACCCTAAAAGGTGAGCAACTACTCTGCATGTTCACCAACAGAGGACCCATTGAGTAAGTGTTTGGACACCCATATGATGGACTAATGGGCAAATATGTAAAGAATGAGGTGGGTCAATCCGTGCTGATGTCAAAAACTCTTCAAGGGATGTTGCAAAGTGATTCCCTGCATGTAAAATTTTTAAATGATTTAATATAAACACATGCACAGGAAGCTTCTGGAAGGTTGTGTCATAACCTGCTACCATTGGTGAACTCTGGAATGTAACTTGGGAGCAGAGGGACTGCTACTTTTCATTCTGTGTCCTTGGGTGCAATCTAATTTTTTTAACTCTGTGTGTAATACTTTTGTTCAGAAATAGATAAATATGTAGACATGCTCATTCATCCAATGTAAATACATAAAGATGCAAATAGTTTTACAAGGAAGTTCTCACCTCCTGGAATAAATACTACTGGCTCTTTGAATACCTACAATGAGCTATATCCTTTATTGTGATGATCTCTAATCCTCCCCCAAACTTGCAAGGAACGTATCATTAGCCTCCTTTGGCTGATGAAAGGATCAAGCCTCAGAGACTGTAAGTAACTTGCCTGAGGTCACACAGCTCATTAGATACCCAAAGCTTCCTTTCTGTCCCCTGTACTAGGTGAAAGGGAGCTGACGGGAAGTCACGAAAGTTGGTCTGTAGTTCTGGAGCCATTTCTAACTAGCTGGTGACCTTGCTCATGTCACTATGTTCCCGGGGGTCTCAGTTTGCTGTATTCTGTACTCACCTCAGAAGGTGGCCATGAGGGTTGTAATGGGACTGTGGGAGAAGGAGGCAAACCAAGACTGATACATCCAAGAGTTATACCATGAAGCCACAGTTGCAAGGACTTTGGAAAGTCTGATGTAGAACAACTGCAAAATAAGCCAGGCAGACTCCTTGGAGGAGATGGTAAATGGTACTACCACTAACATATCAGACCTTTTCTCTGCAGAGCCACATGCCCAAGCCCTTCTTACACACTTTCTCCAAAGCATCCCACTGGTCCTGTAAGATGGAGGGTAGTATCTCCTTTCACCTTGAACCTGAGGCCCAGGGAAGGCATGAATCCAGCTCAAGTGCATACAGTTAGGATGAAGGACGGAGCTGGAATTCCAGCCCACACCGCCACACTCTGTAGCTCTTGCTCTCCCTCCTCACCCAGCCCACTCACACTCTGCATCCCTCTTTTAGGTGAGAACAATGGCACAAGCAAACATGAGCTGCCGAGGAATGTCTGCCTGGGGGAAGTCAATAAGGACCAATACTATCTCTCTGAACTTGAAAGCACTGCCATGTGTTTCACTAAGTGCAGACAGACGGGCAATGAATCCTGTAACCTGGAAAACTTGCAGAGGTAACCAGGCCCTTTGAGCTGGGTTCCTGTGGGGGGGTGGAGGAGGGAGGGAAGGGATGGAGGAGCTATCAGCCCTCATGGCTCCAGAAAGTGCTTCTCCCATCTCACCCTTGCACCTCATTGTTTGATATTCGCATTATGATCCAGTGGATACAGAGGTAAAGCAGCCCTGTCCCTGCCATTGGGGGTTGTGGAGGGATAGACACGGGCCCCAATGATGAGAGCCAAGTTTCACACGTCTTTGCAGTATTGGCAGTCTTTCGGTTATAGCCATCCTGAGGGTGTAAAGTGGGACCTCACTGTGACTTTAATTTGCTTTTCACAAATGACTAACGGTGCTGAGCATCTTTTCATGGGTTTAGTAGCCATTTGTTTTTCTTCTTTGGTGAAATAAATATTCAAGTCTTCCCCTCCTTAAAAAAAAAAAATGCATTGTCTTCTTATTATTGAGTTTTAAGAATTTTGTATATATACAAGTTTTTTAAATCTAATGTGTGATTTGTGAATATTTTCTCCCAGTCTATGTCTGCCTCGTCTTTTTATTTCCCTAAGGATATCTTTTGAAAATCAAAACATTTAATTTTGATGAAGTCCAATTTAAATTTGCGTGTGAATTTGATATCGTACCAAAAAAATTCCATCTAGCCCAAGATTACAAAGATTTTGTCCTCATTTTTCTTCTACAATTAAATGGTTTTAGCTCTTATAATTAGCTTATGTATTTGGAGTTTATTTTTTGTGCACAGTGTGAGAAGAATGCCTAACTTTATATTGTTATTACTCCTATTTTTGCATCTGGATATCTAAGTGTTTGGGCTCCAAGTGCTTTCACACTGCTTGTTGGAAAGATTGTGCTCTCCCCATTGAATTGCCTTTGGGAGGGCATCACATTGAAGAGCCAAGTGGAAGCTCCTGGAATGTCTTCTCCCAAGACAGAAAACCAGAGGCAAAACTACTTTCCTGTGGAGATTAATGCCACCTTGAAAGACCTGAAAGACAAAGAAGAGGTGAGACCCATCCCAGCTCCATGTAACTCATCAGAAGTCAGGTGGCTCCCGGGGAAAGGCTGTGCACCATCATGAACTTCATCGCACGGAAGGTCTGATCACAGCTGCAGTCCCAGACGAATACGTTTCCTTCGATAAACCAACACATCCCCTGGCAACTGGTACGCAGCTATTGCCTGGCTAATTCTCCACACCGGTTTTCAAGGACTACCAGAGCAGTTTGTTTTTACTTGGCAGATCCAACAGCATTCTGCCACAGTATTTTTTGGGGGGACTGTATCAATCCTCCTGATTGCTGCCATAATACAGTCCACAGAGACCTTATTAATCTTGACATTCTACAAAGCATCACTAGTCCACTATATCGACAGCATTATGCTGATTACATTTAATGGGCAGAGCATGACAAGTACTTAAGCTGCCTCAGGAAGCCATATGTGAACTAGAGGATGGGAGAGAAACCCCACAAGAATTCAGGGGCCCATCACTGCCTTGAACTTTCTGGGCATTCAGATGTCTTAAGAATGCTGAGATATGCCCTCCAAGGTAAAAGGCAAGTTGTTAAATGTCACACCACTTACCATGAAAAAACAAACAAACAAACAAAAAAAACAGGCCCAATGTGGAATGGTATGTATTAGACAAAAGAAATCCAAGAAGCTATATTAATATCAGACAAGGAAGATGGTGCTTAAATGGGTATCCATGTTGTAATTAAAAATTTGTTGGTATATCTATGGTTTAGACTTTTAAAATGTTACATTTCATAACGAAAATAATATTTTTAAAGTGCTCTGAAAACCAAACGAGAAACTCTTTTCTTGTGAAAGTAAATTGGGCTGTTTTGAGGCAAAAAAAAAAAAAATTTATGTGCATGAGATAAAAAAAATATATATATATATATTTATATATAGTGAAAGGTATACAATGAAATACAATTCACTATTTTATTTGTTAACAACAACAATCACAGTACTTAAAGGTAAATAAGAGCTAGATACAATTGATGTAGCTCAATCAATGGATTTGAGCAAACCCACCCCACTGTTACTGGCTTGATGGTGTTCTAATCGCCTGCTGCATCCAAGCACATTTGCACATATTTGCACGGCTTACTCTCTATATCGTGCAATAATTTTGCTGTGGTTTCTTTGGGGGGTCTTCCCCTTGGTAACTGAGTGTTCAAAAATGTCAAATAGAAGACTCCTTTTGTCTTCCCGGCACCCTCCATAACTACTCCTCCCCGACAGCCTTGATCTGGCTGTATCCACCCCCCCCTCCCCCCGCCATTGCTATCTCAGCCCTAACTCAGGCAGCAGATCTTAGGGCCCCAAGTTCAGGAAGAGAAACCCTGGCATGCAGTTAGGTTTCAGTACCACGGAGAGCACCAAGGACTTGCCTCACCCTGCTATTTTAGCTGACGCGAGAGAGCTGCGGTAGAAAAAAATGCCAATTAACTTTAACTTCTGCGTTCTGTGTGGTTCTCACAACAGCTCGGTTCCCATAAGACAGTTCCCATAGAGCTCAGTCTCCAGAGACTGAATTCCCAGTATGCAGTTAACACTCAATAAACGTGATGATATGCTCACACACCCCACACAGTGATCATCCCACAGATTAAAATACTCAGAGGAGTTTCTCCAAAGATATACAAAGACAAATGAGCACATAAGAAGATGCGCAACATCATTGCACATTAAGGAAATGCAAATTAAAACCGCAACGAGATATACCGCTTTACACCCACTAGGACGACTACAATTAAAAAACAAAAATGAAAAAAATAACTGTTGGCAAGTATATGAAGAAATTGAAACAGACATTGTTGGCAGGAATGTAAAATGGTATCGGTGCTGTGAATAACAGCTTGACAGTTCCTCAAAAATTTAGACATAGAATTACCATATGACCCAGCAATTTCACTCCTGGGTGTATACCCGGAAGAACTGAACACAAGTCTTCAAACAAAAGCTTGTATGTGAATGTTTATAGCAGCCCCATTCACCAGAGCCCAAACATGGAATCAACCCAAATGGCCATCAATGGACAAATGGGTAAACAAAATGTGACGGAGCCATACAATGGAATAGTATCCATCCACAAAAAGGAATGAAATACTTATACATGCCACAACATCGATGAACTCCAAAAACATCATGCTAAGTAAAAGAAGTCAGACACAAAAAACCAGCTCTCATACAATTTCGTTTATATGAAATATCCGGAACAAGCAAATTTATAGAAACAGAAAGCAGATTAGTGGTTGCCAGGGGCTAGGGCAGGAGGGGAGTGATTGCTCAATGGGTACATGGTTTCCTTTTGGGGTGATGAAATGTACCCTTCAAAGTGGTCACAATGATCCACTGTATGTTATATGGATTTTATCATGAAAAGACAAACAAGGAACTACTCAGAGGAACTGCTGGCTGGAACCCCTTGGGACAAGCTTGGATTGGCCCCGTGATGCCCCTTTTCTTCTTGGTGATCTCATGGTCTTTCCTTTGATAGTCTGGGTCACCCCTCCTATCCCCAGAGCCTGATGATTGTTGCCCATGGTCCCTTTCTGCCGGTCATCCAGGCTGGGGCCCAGGTGAGGGACAACTCGGCTTGCAAAGCCCTACATTGCTCCTGATCCCTGACCCCTGGCCCCTTGCAGATACTGGCTGAACTACGAGACCCATCTGGTGGAGGACAGTCTGGTGACAGCAGTGAATTTGTCTTTTCTGAAGGCTTTGGTCAAGAACGTCAGGACTGACATCTCGGAAGACCTGTACTTCTCTCTGACCCCCTCTCAGGTGAAGAGCTCCCCGACATGCCCCACTCTGGCCTGTATTCCTCCGGCACGGTTTTCAGAATTCTCAGGGAGTTGTGGTCTGTGCTTGGTGCTCCTCAAAACGTATCCCTCCCCCACCTCAGGAGAACAGAAATCCCTGGAGTCCTTGTCTGCAAAATGAGGTTCACGGCTCCTTCAAAGCCTGCCGTGGCCGTGAGCTCTTCCACATTTGAAACAAGTGAAGCCACACTTAGTGGTCCTGCAAAGGGCCGAACGGGCAGTCTCCAGATTTCCATTCATCTGGATTCAAATCCCAGCTCTGCCCCTTACTGGCTCTTGTGATCTTGGGAAAATTACTTAACTTTTCTTAGACTCAGTGTGTCACCTGTAAAGTGATGGTAGTGTTGCCCAATTTCAAGATTCTCAGAGGGGCAAGTGAGATAATTCACAGGGAATGCTGGGCCCGGCGAGGGCGCCGCCTCCTTAGGGATGGAGCCGAGGATGGAAGCGCAGCAGCAGGAGAGAGGGACTTTTGGGTCTGTCTGGAGAAGGGGCCCTGGACGACGGATAGGGCCTTTCTCATTGCTTTGTTCTGTCTTCCAGTCAGCTGGGCCCTCTGCGTGGGGTGTGCGCTGGCTCCAGAAATCACATGTCCTTGTGGCAAGGGTCCAACCAGGAAGGAGAAAGCTAGAGCCCTCAGCTCCAACTCTTAGTTCCCCTGTTCCTCTGCCCATGGGATGCTTGTGAGGCAGGACCAGGAGGGGTGAGGCAGGACCAGGTGGGGTCAGGCAGGATCAGGAGGGGTCAGGCAGGACCAGGAGGGGTGAGGCAGGACCAGGTGGGGTCAGGCAGGATCAGGAGGGGTGAGGCAGGACCAGGAGGGGTGAGGCAGGACCAGGAGGGGTCAGGCAACACCAGGTGGGGTCAGGCAGGACCAGGAGGGGTCAGGCAGGACAGGTGGGGTCAGGCAGGACCAGGAGGGGTCAGGCAGGACCAGGAGGGGTCAGGAAGGACCAGGAGGGGTCATCTCCAGGGGAACAGTGAGGTCAGAGAATGAACAAGACGTGCTTTGCATTTACCAGTGAAAGTCACTTTAACACTTCGAGCATTCTTAGCTTTGGTCTTATTCTTTCCACTTAGTCCTGAGTCAGAAGTCAGACACTATCACCATAATGCTGTATGGAGCCACGGGGGTTGTGGGGGCCCTGGCCACAAGTGCACCACAGCTGGCCCTCCAAAACACCTGCGAACTGAACTCGGCCAGGTGTCATTGCTTCACAGCCCCTTTCAGCCTCCCATGTGGCCACGCAGGCCCCCGGTTACCCCCATTCTCCATCCTGGGGAAACGGAGGCTCCGGGAGCACCATGACTCGTCTAGGAGCTTGGAGCCTGGACAGAGCAGAGCTTGGGCTATGCCTCCAGGTGTCCTTCCTTCCAGAGCTGAGGTCCTCGGGTGCTGCCCCTCCACCTGGTGTGCCTCAGTTTCCCTTCCCCCACACAGGGGAGTGGCAGGGCCTGTGTTGGGGGCTGGAACCCTTGGGTAAAGAAGGAGCCATGGGGTCTGTGGTTACAGGTTCCAGAGCAGGTGACAGAGGACAAGCACAAGTTCCCTGACAGAGTCCGTCTGCCCAGGAGCCTGTTTGCGTCCCTGCAGGGCAACAGGTCGCAGGTCCGCTTAGCTGTATCTGTCCTGGACATCGGGCCGGGGGACCTCTTCAAGGTGAGGAGAAGCTGGATGGAGGCTCAGGGCACCCTGAGGTTCACCAGGCCATGCCTGAACTTGCCCTCTGTGGACCCCAATGGGGATGGAAGAGGGGGTGCCTCTCTGGAGATGTTTCCTATGGTCACCCCAGACCCCAGTCTCTAGAGCCTGTGGAGTTCAGACTTAGACTGGTCCCACATACTCTGATGTTTAGACCCCACACACCTGTGCCCTTGGACTTGTATGTGTATCCCAAGTGTGCCCATGTCCCCCGTGGGTCCCTGTGCATGCACAAACATGCATATGTTTTCCTATTCCTCGTGCATACATAAGCCATATGAGCAAGTGTATCCATGCCCTTGCAAATGTGTCCCGTGTGTGTTCCCAGAGACATGCATCTGTTCACATGCAGACATACATACACCTAAGTGCTGCTGTGGGCAGGTGTCCCCCCACCCCCATAGACACCCACTGCCCTCATTTCTGGGCTGCTTTTTCTTCGGGCCCTGTGCCCTCTAGTTAAGAGGGCAGAGGAGGCTGACGGAGAGCTGTCAGGTGCATGGCTTTGTGACCAGTTTGCCTGGAGTGTAGTGTCTGCTCTGGCCCAGACTGAGCAAGAAACTAGAGGGAGCAACAGGCAGGATGACCTCTTGGTCCCCTGGTCCCCTGGTCTCAGGCTTTGCCCTCCAGGCAAGGACCCCGGGTCCTGGAGGCTCCCAGGAACCCCCGCCACGGTTGAGTTGGGTCAGCCCCTTCTGCAGCTTGACCTCCCCCTTTTCCCTCCACAGGGCCCCAGACTCATCCTGGAGAATGATAGAAGTGTGCTGAACAATCGCCTGGTGGGCTTGAGTTTGGGCAACATGAGTGTCACTGGGCTGGCAGAGCCTTTGGAGATCATCTTCTCCCACCAGCGCCAGCCTCCTGTGAGTCCCCCATCCAGGCCTGGCAGTTACTCAGGGGCAGACAGGAGGGTGGGCACCCCTGGGCACATGGACAGACATTCACAGGGCTCTGCAGAGTCCACCCTCCTCGTCCACCCTGAAGAAGCCGTTAGGGCTGTACACTCAATTGTGCCCAGGGACGCAGGCCCATCCTGTGCCCATATGCCCCCTGGACCCCACCCACGCACATGCCCACAGCATTACACATCACCCACAGACAGGCATCCTTCCCACCACTGCCCGTCACCATACCTGTGCTCCTCATGTGCTGGTCCGGGGGCCATCAGATGGTGCTGCTGATGTCACTAGGTGACCACGGCGGAGCCTTGCTTTCCACCTAATGCACACGCGTGCTGTGTCAAGGGAGCAGGCTGTCCTCCTGCCTCCCATCCCGTGCGCTTCTCTCCCCTCTCCCAACCTCCCCATCTGTCCCCTGACTCCCGATCTCTGGTTTCAGAACATGACCCTCACCTGTGCATTCTGGGACGTGGCCAAAGGTAGGACCAGAGGACCTTCTCTGGGTAGGACAGGTTGGGAGGTATAGGCTCCCTTAAGGGTGGAAGTCTCTACCAAAAGGACCCCTCCCCTCTCTTTGTCCCCCTCCCTTCCTCCCTGGTCTGTTCTCTTCCTTTTCTCCTCCATCCTGTCCCTTATAATCACCTCCCTCTCTCTCCAGGGTCAGTAGGAGACTGGTCTTCCAAGGGCTGCTCCACAGAGCTTAGAGCGGAGGAGACTGTCTGTCACTGTGACCACCTGACCTTCTTTGCCCTGCTGCTGGTAAAGCCCACCCACCCTGATCCCAGCACCCCTGGAGGTGCCCAGACTCCTGTCCCAGGGAGGGCAATTCCTGGCTGGGGCCAGGGCCTTTGCGGGTAGGTGGGCCTGGCCTCCAACTGACGGGGTCCTGTCTGGGGCCGGGGGGTTGCCCACAGAAGCCGATCTTGGACCACGCCACCGTGCAGGCCCTCACAAGAATTTCCCAAGCTGGCTGTGGGGCCTCCATGATTTTCCTGGCCTTCACCATCATCCTCTACACTGCCCTGAGGTGGGTGACCCGTCCCTGCTCCCTCCTGCCCTCCAAGGAAGCAGCGGTGCTGGGTCTAAGGCACCTGAGTTGTGCAAAATTATAATGATATCCTCTTCAAACCTGAGTTTCCTCATCCAGAAAACAGGGTTGGAGGTTGAAACACTTTGGGGCCATTTCAGTTATAAGCGGCAGAAACGCGACTCAAATTGGCGTAAGCATAATAAGGAATATGTGGGTCGCGTAACTGAAAAACCCAAGGTGCGACTGGAGCCACAACTCTGTCCCCAGGACTTGGGGAGCCTCTGCTGCTCGTAACTTTGCTCTCTCTTTCATCAGTCATGCCAGGCAGTCTCTCTACACCCAGTGGCCCCGGGGAGTCCCAGGCTTGCATCACAGTGTCTTAGCTGCCTATACAGTTAATAGCCAACACTGAGTCCAGAATTGAAGCCTTTAACATTTTTTTATTCAAATAATTGTAGACTAACAGGAAGTGGTGAAAATAGTACACAGAGTCCCGTGCTTTCTTTATATAACTCCAGCACAGTATCGCAGGCAGGAAATTGACCCTGGTAGTGCCTCTACCTAGAATACAGACCTCATTGAGTTTTTACCATTTTTTACATGTGTGTATGTGTGTTCTGTGCAGTTTTATCCCATGTATACCAGAGTTGAGGTTTCCTGATCTAACCTGAACTGTGTGAGTCCATGACTGCACAGGTCACTGGGTCAAGGGACAGACTACACTGATTGGCCGGGCCAGGCCACGTGCCTGCTCTTGGGTCGGAGCTGACAAAGGGCCTGCTCCAGTGGCAAGGGGAAAGCAAACAGTTTGTGATAAGGGGTATTCAGAGACAGCCTCCCCAGAAGGAACTGCCCAAGGAGAGATCTGAAAACAGAGAGGGGAAAACCATTGAGAGCGGAGGGAAGAGCAAGGGCAAAGCCTGGGAGGGGTGGAAAAGCAGGGTGCAGCCGGGGAATGGCAAGTTATACAGTTCGGCTAAAGCACCAAGTTGAGGGATGAGGCCAGCTGGATCTGAGGGGTCCCTGGGGGGCTCCTGGGCCCAGACCTGAGGGCACTCACACTTGGCCTGTGGCAGGGGTGGAACTCAGGAGGTGGATGGAGAAGCCCCGTGATGCTCTAGCCTCTTGCAGCCTCTCATTGGCCCTTCTCCCTCCAGGTTCTCCTGGAAGAGGTTCGAGTCAGAAGATGCTCCCAAGATCCACGTGACCCTGAGCATCAGCTTGTTCCTCCTGAATCTAACCTTCTTCATCAATTTGGGGCATGGCCCAAAGGAGTCCCGTGCTGCCTGCTGGGCCCGGGGAGCTGTCTTCCACTACTTCCTGCTCTGTGTCTTCACCTGGATGGGCCTGGAAGCCTTCCACCTCTACCTGCTCGTTATTAGGGTCTTTAACATCTACTTCGGGCACTACTTCCGGAAGTTGAGCCTGGTGGGCTGGGGTAGGTATTGCCTGGATGAGCAGAGTGGATGGCTGGTCTTGAAGTGGCAGGGAGGGAGCATCTTACGGGAGAGAGGCAGCTCCGTCTCTCTGACAGGCTCCAGGTTTGCAGGGTGGGCAGCTGGAGGGGGTTTCAGAGGAGGACATGTCACAGGAATCCCAGCAATGCCATGCCTTCTCCCCCAACCCAGGTCTGCCAGCCCTAATGGTCATCGGCACGGGCATTGCCAACAGCTATGGCCTCTACACCATCAAAGACCAGAAAGGCAGGACCACACTGGAGCTGTGAGTGGTGGCTATGGGAGCAGGAATGACATCAGGTCCCTCCTCGAGAGAGGTGGGGAGAGGCGGGAGCCCTGGGAGGGAGAGACTGAGTAAGTCAAGGCAAAGGATCCTCAGATCCAGCTAGTTCATAACCTGCAGGAATAAACTGAGGCCTGAGGGGTCCTGAGGAGGAGGACAGGGAACCAGACCAGGAGGCAGGATGCCTTGCTCTAGCCTGGCCCACCACCAGCCCATGTTGCATTTTGGAACAAACTTTTATTTTTATTTTTTTAAAGATTTTATTTATTTATTTTTAGAGAGAGGGGAAGGGAGGGAGAAAGAGAGGGAGAGAAACGTCGATGTGTGAGAAATACATTAATTGGTTGCCTCTCACACACCCCCAACTGGGGACCTGGCCCACAATCCAGGCATGTGCTCTGACTGGGAATTGAACCGGCGACCTTTCGGTTTTCAGGCTGGCACTCAATCCACTGAGCAACACCAGCCAGGGCTGGGACAAATTTTTAAAAGTGCCCCCATCTGTGCTGAGCATTCAGATGGCTTTCTGCCCCAACCTACCCCTTCAGCCAGGCACCCTTGTCCAGGGCACAAGCTGCCCAGCCACTCCCAGCAGCCCTGGTCCTATCCAGGCTCTGCCTCTGAGTTGTTATGTGACTTTGGGCAGGGCCGTCCTCTCCCTGGGCATCAGTCTCCTCATCTGTACAATGGGGGGATGGTGGAGTGAGGTGGGCTGAGAGACATGCTCCTTTGCACCTCTCACCCCTGCAGTGCAGGGGACTGGGGGCAGAGCTGAGCCCCTCCTCCCTAGGGTGTCTGTCCTGGACCCATG
The DNA here is from genome assembly GCF_987537825.1 of Furipterus horrens. Lineage (NCBI taxonomy): Eukaryota > Metazoa > Chordata > Mammalia > Chiroptera > Furipteridae > Furipterus > Furipterus horrens. The sequence continues at coordinate 7,888,566 of NW_028327183.1, forward strand.
GCTTTGTGCTAAGAGGGGCTGGTGGGGCCTCAGTCCTGTCCCCTGGGCCTCAAATGCAGGGGTCACAGGGTTCCAGCAGGTGGTAACGTAAGTGCATGTGGTGGCATGGGTGGAGACTGCAGTAGGCTGGCAGTCACGTGACCATCTAATGGGCAGCTGCCAGGCATATAGTTTTTTAAGAGAAGCAGAAAAATGCTTATGTCAAACCTACTTTTTCAAGGATGGTCATTTATTCGGTCTTTTTACAACATAATGTGGAGCAAACAAAACATGTCTTTGGGGCCATACTGACCCTTTTGCACCCACTGGTCTAAAGAGACAGCAGACTGGAGCCTTTTGAGAGCCCATCCCCAGAAGAGCGGGGGGCTGATGGGTGGCGAGGGGGAAAGGCATCTTCCTGGTCTTTGAAGGGCGGCCAGGGAGACTGCCCAGGGCTTGCTGGTCAGGGGGTACCTGGCCCAGTCCCAATGGCCACCCACCTCCGCCAGGTGCTGGTTCAATGAGAAAACTTCTCTCTCTGCCCTCTACGTCACCGTCCATGGCTACTTCCTCGTCACCTACCTTTTCAGCGCCGTGGTCCTAGGCCTGGTGGCCTGGAAGATCTTCACTCTGCCAAGCGCCACGGCAGGCCAGGAGAAGCGGCAGAACTGGAAGCGAGTGTTCACCTTGCTGGGCCTCTCGAGCCTGGTGGGCATGACGTGGGGGCTGGCCATCCTCACGCCCCTGGGCCTGTCCACCATCTACATCTTTGCACTGTTCAACTCCTTGCAAGGTGAGGCTCCTGGGCCAGGGAGGTGGCCGGCTGCCTTGTCCACACCGGGGGCTGCTGGGAGGTGGGGAGGGAGTGCTTTGCAAGAAACAGGATTCCACCCAGGCCAGCTCAAATTAGGGGCACCAATTTTAAATATCCAAGGCTGTCCCAAGAACCTCCGGGCAGGAAGGCTGGCGGGCCTCATGGAAGCTGGTGCCAGGCTCAGGAAAAACCACCCAAACCAAAGCAGATCTTTCTCCATCTTTTTTCTCTGGAGCCACGTGTGGCCTCTTGCCTTCTCTCTGTGGAAATTACTCCATCCTTCTCTCTCCGCTGGCCCATTTCCACTCATGGTCCCCCAATGGCTGCCAGATATGGTCACCTCAACCCTATATGACATTCCAGGTCTAGTGACTATGGTCTGATTCTGTGTCTTTCATGTTCTTAAGAGAGTCAAGGATCTGATTGGGCCATCTTAGTTGGGTGTCCATCTCTGGTCCAATCAGCTGTGACCAGGAGGCCAGGGTCACATGATGTGATGACCACATGACATGGACAAAGTCTCTACGGAGCTGCGGAGGCAGGAAGGAAGTGATTAGGGGAGGAAATAATTGATAGATCTGCTTCCTGCCCCCACAGGGTCCTTCTTCTGATATCCCAACAAAGGGGAAGGTGCCCAGGCTATAGATCAAGGTTTCCCTGCGTGTACCTGTCCTCTTTGGTCCGCATGTCCCCATTTCATGTGCTGAGCTTAAAGAAGTTTCGCAGCCTGCCTGTGAGAGAAACACCCCCTCCCCAAGCTGTGGTCTAGTCTCATCCCGTCCCGGGAACCCCCATGTCCTGGATTCAGCAGGTGCTAGCCCACAAAAACAAGCCTGGCTCCCAGCGCCTCATGACACGGCATGGCATCATGGCTGGGAGCACTGGGGACAGCCAGACCTGGATTCAAATCCAGGTGCTACTCGTGACCTCAGCAAGTCACTTGGCTACTCTGTATAGTCATCTGTAGAGTCGGATAACCCCACACTTACCTCAAGAGATTTCCTGATGAACAGCTACATATATAAGGGACATGGGGAATGTAGGAGGTGTTCAATATGTGGGAGCTATGTTAATAACAACAGAAGTCATTATTAAGCTGTCAGAAATGATCCCCAGATGAAGAAACATGAGTTTGCCTCTGGAGACTCCCAGAGGTTCAAGGTTGGAGAGAGATGCACCTTGAAACTGTCATTTATATCGTTATTCTTTCAGAGGCTGCCCTTATTCTTTAAGCCTGAACACTTCGCTTTCGTGAGCTGTCTCACCTGAGTATGAGTTTACCTGCGGCTTCTTCCTTCCTCCCAAACAGTCCTCAGGGCATTGGAACTGCCCTTGAACTCTCCTCGATAATTTTATGGTCTCGAGTTTTTGTTGTAAATGCCTCTTAAACACACGCAAAGCTTTCGTTTTTCTATCAGGCAGTACTTTAGTTGTTATAGCTCACACCTTTTTTTCTTGCTGAAGCGCATCCTGTGATACTTCTTTATAAAGGGGCAGTGGGAGGCACCCTCTGTGGTGGTGGTGGTTCTGAAAATTCCTTTACTTTGCTCTTTCCTTTCTGTGATAGATGTTTGTATACATTAGCCCTCTCTTATCTGCAGGGGATACATGCCAAAGCCCCCAGTGGAGTCCTAAGACTATGGATAATATGAACCCTATTTATATATGAACCCCATATATACAGATAGATAGATAGATAGATATAGATATATACTCTATGTTTTCTCCTATACATACATACCTATAATAAAGGTTAATTTATAAATTAGGCTTAGTAAGAGATTAGCAACAATAACTAAGTAATAAAACAATGATAATGATGTACAGTAAGAAAAGTTATGTGAATATTCCTTCTCTCCCAACATATCTTGTCCTGCACTCACCCCCTTGGGCTGGGGTGAGATGGCACGCGCCTATGGGATGAGCTGAGCTGAGGTGGGTGACGTAGGCATTGTGACGTAGCTTCAGGCTGCTACTGACCTGCTGCCACACGGCAGAAGGGCCGTCTGCTCCGGGTAATCCTGGATCAGGGAACCACGAGGACCGGACCGCAGGTGAAACTGGGAATTAGGGGCTGCTGTATATGTTTTTTCAAAATCTCCAAGATTCTCATTTGATTCCTTTTCAGGAGTAGCTTCCATTTTTGCCTGATTTTCCCACAAGTTTTTGAACGTTTACATTGGGGCTATTTCTCTGCTGGGCAGCCACCCGCCAGACCACCCAGCTGCCTGTCGGCCCCCAGGCTCACCACTGCCTCTCTCCCTACAGGTGTCTTCATCTTCTGCTGGCTCATTGTGCTCTACTTCCCTGGCCAGAGCACCGTGTCCTCTTCTGGCTCTGCCCCAGCTGGACAGACCCATTCCGTGTCACATGAATAGGGGGCCGGCGCTGCACTCTGGACTCAGCTCTGACCCACGTTGTGACTTTGGACAGCTCCCTGCCTCCCTCTGGGCCTCAGTTTCCATGTCTGTACAATGTGGCCGGGGAGAGGGCGGAGGGGAATGGATGGGGACCAGGGAGGACCATGTGACCTCAAAGGTCCCATCCAGATTCATCTCTGGTCTGAGAGTCCCCAAACCCAGGACTGCAGGGGTCCAAAGTTCCTAAAATCCTGGGACCCCTGCCAGCACAGAGCAACACCCTAACCCCTTCCGCTATGTTCCCCCCCTACACACCCCCACCTTCATAGCAAAGCAGCCTATCTCTGCCACCGCCCACCTTCTGGTCTCAGTTAGGGCTGGAGCCCAAATAGGGGCGTCTGTTGTGGGCTCAACCCATCATGGGAGCCCCAGCCTCTCACTTCCTCCCTCTTGTCACTGCCTTGTCACCCTCTGGCTGTCTGTAGTGAGAATCATCCCCTCAGGCACTGGGGTGGTTGTGAACTGGAGGTTTGTTTTGGAGGGTTGGGCCTCCCCGCTTTGTTTGGGGGGGTTGATCTTCCCAGCTTGCCTGCCCCTGGGTTTAGCCAGTCCCCCCAACCCCCACAGTCTATTTTCACAGAAGAGCCCCTACCATGTAGGGGGCTGCCAGCCCTCCAGGTGTCCAGGACACTGAATTTCAGAGAATGCCACTTAGTGGGAGGGATACCTCAAGCAGGGCCTCCCTGTTCCCATTTGCACTGCCACATGGGTGGCTTGACCGCTGATCTGTTGTCCCAGTGGGCTGGGGGTCCAGGGCTCTGTGTACCTGTGGGCTGAGGGGCCCGGCAGGGGAGGGGCTGGGCTGAGCAGAGAGAGGGACACTTCTCCCCTGGGATCTGAGCGCCTACAGAGCAGGCACTGTGGCGGCCTCACTCACCCATCCAGCCCGGCCCTGGTGCGTTCAGGGCCCTGAATAAATACTTGCTGGCCTAACGGGTGGATGTGCAAGTTTGGCACCAGTTGGACAGGGCCCTGAGCCAGGGGAGAGTCACAGGCCAGGCGCCACTTCCAGCAGCTGGCACTCTGCTATGTTACAACAGAGAGAGAGAGAGATCGAGAGAGGGAGAATGAACAGACAGGCTAACACAGAGAGAGAGGAACAGATGCAGAAAGATAGCACTCCGCACCCCCCAAGCCTGCCCCAACCAGGAGGGCAGAGCATGGATCGGTTCCCCCCTGCCAAGCCCCCGCCCCTACCCCCGCATTCATGTTCCCAATCTAGCCTTCATTTACTAACTATCGGGGAGATCTCACCCCCGCCCCCGCCCCAGTGGGCTTTGGAGACCATCAAGCACTTTCTACAGATGACAAGTTATTATTATTAGACCTTCCCCACGGCCCCACTGCCAGCCACCATTGCTCCCCTGACATGGATGAGACCAGCAAGAGGATGAGAGACAGGAAGGCGGGGCCCTGCTTTTAAGCAAGTCACTGTGTTCCTGGAAGGGAAAACCCTAGAGTGTGGACATGACATCCGTTGAGCCACATCACTGGTTTTTGCGCCCACACTTGGTGGGTTGGGGAGCTTATCGTCACAGACCTGTGATTATCTCGCCAAAAATCTGTGCTTCTTTACCCCGGAGTCTCAGAGTTACCAGCCTATGCTTGGGAAGAACAGACACAGACCACAGTGCCTGACAGACCTAGGTTCAAATCCTGGCTCTGCTACCTAGGGGCTGTCTGACCCTGGGTATGTCACCCCACCTCTCTAAGCCCCGTTTCCCCCTCTGAAATCAGAATCAAGTTTCTGCCTCGTCCTGAGAGCATTAAGTGAGGTGACAAAAGTCAAGTGCCCGTCACCTGATTTAGCAGGAGTTAGTTGGCTCCCAAGACTGCCTTCCTTGGCTTAAAGAAAAACCAGGTGGAGCTCTTGTGGAAAGCTTGACCCTCTGGAACCTGTACATGAACTAGGAGGGGCGTGAAGGTCAAAGCTCCATTCCTGATTCCTTGTTATAGCTCTGCCACGTGGACCCGCCTCGTGTGGGATGAGGCATGAGGCCCCGAGAGGCTCAGTAACCGACACAAGGTCACTCTGTGAGCTGGGGTGACACTAGGGCTGAGGCCTCCCTGGGTTGCTGATGCCCCTCCCAGAGCATTCCCTGGGTTCAGGCATTATTACCTTGTCCCTGGTTCCCTAGAACCCTGGGTTGTTGTTCTCCCAGGCACGCTCAGTGGGAATCACAAGCCCCAGGTAAGCTGGGTTTCCTGGTGCAGATCGAGAAAGAGGGCGTGGGGAACAATGGCTCTCCAGCCCAGGGCCAGGCAGGGAGAGAGGGGATGGGGTCCCTCATTGCCTGGGGTCACTGCAAAAGCAGCTCCAAGTGCCAAGCTGCACATGTGCTAAGGCCAGTTAGGGCCATAGTAAAAATGCACCCCAAGGCCCAGTATGAACAAACAGGGTTCCCCTGCCGCTGGACCATCACAGTAGCAACCTAGGAGGTGGGCAGCCTGCCTGGTCCAAATTCTACCTCTGCAGCCTGCCTTGGACCAATTCCTCCCCTGCTGAACCTGTAAAGCAGGGATGGCAGTAGCTGCCCCACAGGGTTGATGAAACGATGAAATGATACTGGTTTAGAGGGCTGCCCAGTGCCTGGCCCACCTAGCCTGGCAGGAAGGTGACTGAGCCAGAGCTTTTCCCTGGCCATCACTTTGTCAAGCTGCAGTGGCCACCGGTGTGCTGCAGGAAGGGTCCCACATCGCCACCGTGGCTCCCTGGGTCTTTCTGTTCTACCCCAATTTCTTTGATCCTAATATTTTTTTATTACACTATAACAAATATATAGGAAATAAGAAGATCTACTTGCTCTGTGCTCTCAGACCGATAACAATATCAAAAAACAAAAATTCTTCACAAATTAATCTAGGAATAAAGTGCAATTTCAATAAAGATTCCAAATAATTTTTTTAAGACTTTCCAAAAATTATTCTAGAATTTATATGGAGGCCTATAGGCAAACCTCAAATAGCTAAGTCATCCTTAATGATAGAGGGCATAGAAGGAAGACTTGAACTACAGATTCTTTAAGAAGTTATTATAAAACCATAGTGATAAATCCAACATGGGATAGGCATGGAGACCAGTGGAACAGAATAGAGGGCTCAGTGGCAGACTCATGTATACCTGGGAGACTTAATACATGACCAGAGTGGCCTGACCAAGAAGGATGTATTGTCTCACGATGGTGTTGGAAAATTGGCTCATTTTATGGAGAAAAATAAAGCAGGATCTTTACCTAACCTCACACACGGAGACGTGCTCCAGGCAGATTGAAGATCTAAATGGTGTGCCAAAACTGGGAAGTTCATGTAGGAAAACATTTTTCAACCTAAGGACAAAGAAGGATTTCTCAGGCAAATATTCATAAACACAAAATATCAGACTCAAACCTGGTGAATTTAATCACATCAAAATTAAGACTTTCTGGTTAGTGAACACCCAGGGATATGTTAGCAGATATGTGACAGAGTACAGGAAGATATTCTCTGACTCCAAAAAACCTCCGCTGCCTTGCGGCATACCTCTTCAGGGGAAAGGCTAAGGGAGTAAACCCCGACAGAAAATACGGAGCCGGAGTCCCTAAGGCGGTTTGACGTTGTAGTCAACACCGGCAACTCCTGCGGCGCACCTGAACCCAAGCTGTATCGACTCCGTCTTTCCCTTGGACCCTTCAGCTGCGAAGAGAGGGGGGGTCTGCTGCATGGGCAACAGCAGACCCTCCATATCACCCTGCCCAGGCTCTGTAGCTTCAGCATCATCGCATGATGTCGATTCAACATGGGAGGAGACAGATACCATGTCACTCCCGAGTCGGACTGCACAGCCATTCTCGGCGGTGCAGATGGACTCTTAAGAAGCTACACCATCGTCTCTCGAGACGGACGGCTGCCGACGACGACGACAGGAAGATATTTGCAGCATTGAAAACCAGAGACTAACATCTGGAAGTCCTGCCCATCAAAACGAGACATGTCCAAAGCAGAGAGAAATGGGCTGAGGTTTTAAAAGACAATTCAAGAGAAGAAAACACCTAAAACTAACATATTAGCACATGAAGACATATTTAAAAGCATGAGTGATCAGAGAGATGCACGTTTACTAGGGATATATGAACTTGACAGACGTTAGGAGGCCAGATAATATCAACTGCTGGCAAAGGAAGCAGGCTTTAGGCTCCCTCCATTGCAGAAGGTGGGGAAAGGGTAGGTTTCACTGCCTGGAGAAAAATGGGGTGCTGCTGCTGACCCAGCCATCCTGTTCCCGGTTATGTACCCCAGAGGAACTATCTTAATGGTCTAAAAGTGACAGGACCAATGATGTGTGTGGCATTATCTGTTGTGGAAGGGAGTGGGTGGCAGAGTGGAGTGACCATCCCTGGGAGAGCAGAGAGGTTACTGGTGTGAATCCAGGCCGTGGACATGCAGCAACATGGATAGATCTTAAAAACTGTGAAAATAATAAAAGAAGCAGGAGATATGAACACAAGATCATTTATACAGATTAAAAACAGCAGTCTGCAAAACAATGCTCATTGTGGGGGGAAAAAAATACCCACCAGGAAGGTTGCCTATAGGGGGCAGGGAGTGGGAGTGAGTGTAGGGATAAAGGAAAAAAATATATATATACAAAAGAAATGAGACAGTGCATGGGCCAAAAAGAGAAAGCAGCCTATGTTCCATTCCTCCAGCCCAACATGTCACGGGCTTCCTGCGTCCTTGTCCATCCTCCCTTTGCCCCAGCAAATATCACGCAGAGCTAATTGTAGGGTGTGCACCAGTACTGGGGTCCACACGCTGTCACCTGAGCTTTCCCTCAGTCTAATTTACCCTTCACACGTTATTATTCGTGACTGCATAATATTCCAACCATCCTTTATTACTGAGACTTAAGGTGATTCCTACCTTTTAACCAGTAACTGTAACTATATAACCTTGTCAGGACATCTGCCGTATTTCCAGAATTTTACCCCCGAACCTCCACAGGGCCACACTGTAAATTTTGTCAGTCCCCTGCTTCAGAAACAAAACAGTGTAAAATATAATTTTTACAAAGATGAATACAATCCAGCGTGGACTCATAATTGTATATTCATTGTTAGTCTATTCATTTTTTTCTTTTGAATTTAGAAGATATTAAAATGAAATCTTTTCACAGGCCGCTAAGCTAATGGGTAAGTTTTCACTGTCTTAAATCAGAGGCCCAGCCTGGATTAGAACCCAGGACTCAGGCAGCCTGGCTCTGTCTGCCATGATGGGCATCCACTCCAGGACCCACACTGCTTTCCATCTGTCCTGATGAAGGCCGCTGTCACTGTGCCTGGTGTCCTGGTAAAAATTTAACAAGTAGCCAGCTTTAGCAAGAGCTGACTTAAAATTTCAGGAATGTTGGTGAGCCAGTTGACAAACACAGCCGTTGTTAAAAACTACATTATAAAAATGCAGCCCAGCTGTTCTGGGCCCAGACCTGGGTAGTGACAGAAGACTACATTTCCCAGAAGCCTCCTCTCCCAGGACAGGCCCTCAGCTTCCGAAAGCTGTTACTATGGAGACAGACTAACATTGTACAGGCTATCCTCAGAGGGGTGAGAAGGGACTAGGGGACTGGGGGCGGCTGGGCACTGCTTGGCAGGGAGAGGGTGCTGGTGATAAGGGGGCTTCTTCTGCCTGGGGGCTTTCAGTCCTGACTTTCCTGGGGGGGGGGGGGGTCGGGGGGTATTTTTCACTGTGTGTGTGTTGAGGAGGAAGAGCTTGCTTCTGGAGAGGAGGGTGCAGAAAATGGCCTGGGGTGGTGGTAGGGGGGGCGGAGAACGCGTCTGGGCCTCTGTGCAGGGTCCAGGGAACTTTGAGGCTGGACTGCCCTCCTCAAGCTGCACTAGAGCTAACGAGGCAGCCTGGTGTGGGGAAGGAAGTATTCCAGGTTCTGGTCCCGCTGTGCCTCTGAGGACGGGGCTTCTGAGACCGTGGGCCCAGGGTCCATCTCAGTGCTGCCCCGCTGTAAGTCCCTGCTGCCCACTGACACCTCGGCCTCTCCCCATCCTCCTTCTTTCTTTACTCCCCGCTCCCCACCCCCCACCTTCCTTCTGAGACGTCCCCATCTCCTTAGGCCCTGAAGCGTATGGGTTTCAGAAATACGCGGTTCAAACCGCAGGTCAGCTATTGACTAGCTCTGTGACCTTACGCGGTGAGCGCACTTAGCCTCTCTAGGCCTCAGTTTTTTCCACTGCAAAGTGGGTATCCTAATGGTGTCTGCCTCACAGAGTCATTGGAGGAGGAATGAGGTTCTCTCGGTAAAACCCTTGGCTAGCGCAGTGCCTGGGACGCAGCAGGTGTTCAGCAAACTAAGCGCCTTGTAATGGTTATTATCGGCCTCTCTGAGCTCCTTGTCTCGGTGCCCAAGAAGCAGACAAATGACTCTGATCACTGCGGGCTGTGCCGCTTGGCTGGTGGGCACAGTTGGACGTTCGCCTGCAGGGAACTGGGGCCTTGAGCGGGCCTGCTGGATACACGGCCTCAGTTGTGACGTGGGACCCCTGGGATTCAGCGGGACTGACCTTCAGAAAGGCAACAGATACGTTCAGCGCCTCCTGAGTCCTACAGAATGTCAGAATTGGACAGAAAACATTGGTCTCTCCTTGCATATTATATAAGGGGAAACTGAGGCCCAGAAAGAGGTGGAGAGTAGCCCAAGAGCCCAGCAGGAGCTGTGGGCAGAGCCAGGTTTCCCTGTAGCCAGGCTGGTGCCCAGCGATGTGCCCCCTCCCCAAGAGGCCTAGATGGCCCAAGAAGGGGTTAGATTAGGGAGGTGGGGCCCAGCCTTTGCCTCCGGGTCTCTTTTGTCTTCTTGGCCCTGGCCACCCCAAGGGGCAATGACAAATCTGGGGAGGCCCCATTCTTTTCTCTCCAGTTCTCACTGCCTCCCCACCACCACATTCTGTGTGTTGGGTCAGTTTTCCTCCTCTTTGGACCTTTGCCCTGTTTGTTGTAAAAAAAAAAAAAAGAAAGAAAGAAGATGGATATTTGAGGTGGGGTGATGAAGACTTGAGCTGGTGGATCAGCTGAGGTGGAACAACGGGAATCTGCTTAGACAGGCAGAGGCTGGGTTTTCTCATATGATGGGAGGACTGAAGGGGGTACTCAAGGCCTCCCGCTGTCCCTTCACTCTGCCGCCCTTAGCAGGCGGCTTTAGTCCCCATGGTCATGCATTTGCTGTCCCACCTCCTGCTTTATGCTCCTGTCCCAGGCAGGAAGAGGAGAAGGGCCGAGTGTCTGTGCCGGCTGGGCTCATCCCTTTAACATGTAGCAATTTTGACTCACATCTCAGAGGCCAAAATGGGGTTCAAATCACAGAGCTGCAAGGGAGGCTGGGAAGCTGAATATTTCAAACCAGGCACATTGCTGCCTCTCCCCCCCAAAAATGGGGTTCTTTTTATGGAAATTGGGGCTGGATCTTTGGGCAGGCAATTAGCGGTCCACCTCGGGGAGGTGCGGCCATGACGAGGCCTTCCCCAGGGCCCATGGGCACATAGGGCATCTTGGTGTGGCTCACAAATGACCTCATCCTATGGGATGACCCAGGGCTTGGACAAAAGAGTACACACACACACCCCACACCCACACCTGCCCCTTGTCCAGGTGCCTTGGTGGCAGCCCCACTTTTGTCCCCTCTGTGCCTCAGTTCCAATTATGGTGATGTTACCTTCGTTTTTTGTTTTCTGGGGTTTTTTTTTGTTTGTTTGTTTGTTTTTTGTCATATTCCATATCACCACCTTGCTATTTTGAATAATTTTCTTTTAGTCAATTCACTTATTGGGATTAATAAACACATTTAAATAAGAAAATTTATATTACTGCAGTAACCCCTGCAGCAGTAGCATCATTTGCCACAAAGAGAAGCTCTGGTCAGACTAAATAAATGTGAAGGCAAGCAAGGCTCTAAGTTTGTGCTACCCTCACCTGCCCTGACAATGGTTCTCAACCTGTGGCCTGCCTGTCGTGTTAAAGGGAGATTTGTGAATGCTAGAAAGACATGTCAGCACCATGTTAGACTTTTTCCTTGATGGAAAGGAAGTTTAAGGGAGACTCACTTCCTTCCTCTGGGATCTAAACCACCAAAAGCCACCACCCAGGGACACAGGTGGTCTTGTGGTCCCTTCCTGGTCGGAAGTCGGCTGTACTGAGTGCATTTGTCCCTCCTGCAGAGACTCCATCTCTGGGCAGCCAGAGCCACACCAGAATGGAGGTCCTGAAGGAGAAAGTGGAGGAGGAGGAGGCAGCCGAGCGGGAGGAGGCGGCTGAGCGGGCAGAGAGGGGTGAGAAGATGCTGAGGCCGCAGGAGGTGCGGAAGGAGGAAACTATCATGACGCACGAGATGCTCAGAGATCTGGAGAAGAAGCTGTCAGACATTGAGATCATTGTCCCGGAGAAGTCCTCGTGAGTGTCGGTGTGGGGGCTTCAGGCCCAGAAGCCGTGGGGAGGGTGCAAGCAGGGCCGGGCAAAGTAGGAGCCAGGCAGAATAATGGCACCTGGGCGGGGAGGCAGGACCAGAGCACAGAGGGAGGCTGTTAAGAGGGAGGGCTCTGCTTTCAGACCACCTGGGCCAAATCCCCACTCTGTCCCTTGCTAGCTCTGTGACTCAACCTCTCTGTGCCTCAGTTCGCATATCTGTTTAAAAGGGCAGATGCTAATAAGGATACTTCTCTCCTGGGTAGCTGTGAGGATAGAGCCCATGGCAGCTAATGTAGAGCGAGGGCTCCCTGTGTCCAGGCCTAGCCTCACACAAACTAATTAGTGCCACCCCTCTTATGAGCATAGGATCATTACCAAGGACACTGTTGACATCTCCAAGCTGCCTGTTTCCTACCAAAGCAACTCGCCCAAGGAGGAACACCTGCTGCAGGTGGCAGACAACTTCTCCCGCCAGTACAGCCACCTGTGCCCGGACCGCATGCCCCTCTTCCTGTACCCACTGAATGAGTGCGAAGTGCCCGTAAGGCTGGGTCACGGAGGGCAGGGGCGGAGGGAGGTGGACCCACGCACCGCCCTATCCTGCCCAGAGCCTATAGATAGGGAAGAGCAAAGACATGAGACAAATGATGAGATGGGGCCTGGACCCAAGCACTAGACTCCTTCCTTCCAGCCCTGTGACCCAGGGCATGTCCCTGAGTCTCTCTCAGCCTCAGTGTCCCCATCTGTCGATGCAATGGCAGAGGATGAACCCAGAGGCTGTACATCGGCAGCCCAGAGGCCGGCAGACTCACAGACTGTTTTCTTTGGCCTACATGCTGACTTTTAAGCTGCCGGTGTTTAAGCTCCGTGACTCTCACACAGGTCCCTATGCCCGTCTTTTCTTACCTGGTAACCCAGGCCTGCGTTCCCCCTGCAGCGTCAATGGGGCCTGCAGCATGGCTGTCCCTTAGGTGGGGCCATGTGAGATGTGGTACTAGTGGGGACTTCATGAATCCATAGGGAGACCCTGAAGGCCTGGCCCACAGGCCCAGGTGGTAGAGCAGCCCCTGAAGGGCCCTCGTAGCATGAGGTCCCCCACACTGGGTGGCGGCCCAGAGCCAGACAGACCCAGCTCTGGTGCCGACTGTGAAACTGAGATAGTCAGTGCACTTTCTGGAGCCTCAGTTTCCTCCTCTGTCAATGGGACCTGCTTCACAGGGTTGTTTGGGATCAGGGAGGTGAGACCAGGTCTGGTAGCACCCAGTGGGGCAGTCTGATGACAGGGAGGCACTGATTCATCACCAGCACCTGGGGACAGCGCAGATTATCCTGGCTCTGGACTGGAAGAGCTTTGAGGAATCTTTTTCTCCAGCTCCCAAGGCACTGGGGAGGAGCCTGAAATCCAAAGAGGCCTAGAGAGCACCCCCTGACCCCCAAATCAAAGCCTCTGGCTTCCTGGGAACGCCATACGCTCCACCCAGGTGGAATGCCCTCCCGGGGCCTTTGGTCTCCCCCCTGCAGAAGTTCGTGAGCACAACCATCCGGCCCACGCTGATGCCCTACCCTGAGCTCTACAACTGGGACAGCTGCGCCCGGTTTGTTGCAGACTTCCTCTCCATGGAGCCTCTGTCTGACCCTCTCAAGCCGGTGAGTGCCCTCTGGACTGCACCCCTTTCCCCGTGAGGCCTAGGATGGGGAGCCAGGCAAGTCTGGAGAAAAAGGCTCAGCCCATGATTCTCTTTGGGGGGAGTGGGGAGGGACAGGCCCAGAGAGAGGCAGCGACTTACCTAAGGTCACACAGCAAACCTGGTCTTCTGGCTCCCACCTCTTTGCTTCCTCCGCCTCTTTCTGCCTTCAGAGTCTTTGTTTCGTAACTTCAGGGAGCAGGGAAAGGAAAGAGAGGTCCCTGCTACGCTGAGGCAGGGAGAAGGGGATAGGTCTACAGGGAGAACTGAGGAAGGGGCAAGAAGAAAAGGATAGGGGAGAGGGTGAAGGGAACTTTGAATAAAGTCATAAAATTGTCCATCAGAGAGCACGAGACCACAGCTTCCACAGTCCATGGGGTCTTTCCCATCAGGAAGTCCACAGCCCCCGAAAATTATAAGCAAATGTGGACGGCTCTTTCTGGACACAGGGTCTGTGGTTTTCATGCCATTCTTAGCAGGCTCCCCAACCCCGCAAAGGTGAGGAGTCCCGCCGGGGTCCAGCCTGCGTGGGCACTAGCGCCCACCCTGACGCGTGGGGAGGACAGGCCAGGGGCAGCGGGCCCGGCGGCGCTGACCAGCCCGCCGTGGCCAGCCCTCCCACCTGTACTCCCCGACGACGGTGCTCAAGCACCAGACGGGCAACTGCTTCGACTTCAGCACGCTGCTCTGCTCCATGCTCCTCGGCTCCGGCTACGACGCGTACTGCGTCAGCGGCTACGGCTCGCAGGACCTGTGCCTCATGGACCTGACGCGGGAGGTGTGCCCACTCACCGCGAAGCCCGAGGAGGTAGGCGGGGTGCGCTCCGCGACCCCATTAGAGCGGTGCTACCCTGCAGCGCCTCCCCGCCCCGGCCGCGGGAACGCCGCTCCATCGCCGCCGTTTGTATTTGCAGCCACTGGCGATGTCTCTGTCGGCAGCGCTGTCACGCACACGGCCCCGGTTCCCACACTGGCTGTCCCTCTCCCGTTGTCCTAACTCAGTTTCAGCTCCTCCGTTCCCCACGATGTAGATTTTGTGAATGCCACGTGGCTTATACCTTAAATCACACTCTTCCAAATGTACCCTGCACATTCGATAGAAGTCCATCCAGCCATTTTCATCTAAGCAAGAAACAGACGCATGGATAGACATTCAGTTCTGTCTTTTTTCCCCTTCCCAGGTAAAAAGGCCCCTTTTTAACAGCAAAAAAAAAAAAAAAAAAAAAAAGTTACCCACCCTTCAGAAGGCGGTGGGTGTGTTTCTACATCTGCTCACTGAGACTTCACTGCTGTAAACACAAGAAGCACTCTTAAGTGAATTTCATTTTAGGAGCCATAAAAGCATCTTTTTGCCTTTGGAAAATAGCCACACCCCAGGCAGAAAATGCTTTTCATGAGCTGGGTTGATTCCAAAACTTGGCGCTCAGGGTCAAAATCTTGCTGGTGTCTGCAGCTTAGGTCTGGGGACCCAGGCGCTCAGGCAACCGGCATGACACACGTGCACCTGGGTCACACCTGGCGAGCACCTGGGGGCCCCTGGCGGTGCTCTGGCTGAAGGAGGCACCAGCTGAGAGCCTGGCTCTCTCAGGCCCACCTCCTCAAGGAAGAGGGAATCTTCTGTCATTGCTTGTGGCTCCCAAGGCCTATGAGCTCCCACTCAGGCCTCTTTTCTCAGCCAAAATTTTAATTAATAAAATGATACCATGGCTAACAAAGACAGAACACGCTACAGTGTATAAGCCACTGCCATGCCCGCTGACCTGGTTGCTCCTCACGACAACGCTGTGTGGTAGGTGGGCATTGGCACTTGATTTTACACGATGCCGGGGCCGCACAGCTGGTGAATGGAAACCCAGGGACTGAGGCACGGTCATCTGCCTGTGAACCATGGACATTCACTATTTCTCCCTCCTTACTGTCACAAGCTCAATTCTGTAGCCTCTGTGGTCTTTTCTCCTGGATTTTTCTCTTGCCACTGAATGTACAGTAGTCCCTCTCTATATAGCAGTTCACGTATCGCAGGAATTCTTAAAATATTATATGTAATTATTTATCGCGGATTTATCGCTCTATCGCGGGATTTTGCGGTACTGTATACGTATGTTGTTAAAGTTACGTAGGTTTAAGAGTGTAGAATAAATGTAAGATTCCTACTTCTTGGGGGTGGGTGTCTAGAACGTAATACTCCCGGTAAGTGAGGGAATACTGTACTCTCCCCCTCTCTCTCTCCCTCTCTCTCTCACACACACACACGAACATACACATACATGCACACACTTGCTCCTCCTTTCTTGCCCAGCAAACTCTTACCTCACGTCAACATACAAAACCCTCCAGTGACAAAGTCTGGAAAATTGGACTCCCAATGATTTACCCCACTCTCCAGATCAGATCCATCTGGATCCCAGCCAGTGTGGGCAGCCGGGGTGAAGAGAAAAGCACATCTCCTGAGCCCCGCCCCGGTGGGCACTCCCCAGGGCATTTTCCTGCCTTCATTCCTCATAACACACCTAGGAGAGGCTTTTTATTATTGTCATTCCAATGTACAGATGAGCCTGAGGTCAGGGAAGTGGGAGGGCTTGCTCAAAGTCATGGAGCAGCCTGGTCTCCTGGTCTGGGGCAAGGGATGATTCCTGTTCATAGCTGCTGATTTTCTTCTCTCCTTGGGTGACAGATAGTCAAGGAGAAGGAAGTGGTGCCACCTAAGAAGTATGCCGTCAGACCCCCCAGGGACCTGACCAGCAGGTTTGAGCATGAGCAGGAGATGAAGAAGCAGGAACAGATCAAAGCTGAGGAACAGAGGCGGCTGAGGGAGGAGGAAGAACGCCTCCAGGTGGGTCCACCCGCCTTAGCCCTCGACCCCTGAGCTCAGCTCTCAAGGAGGGGTTTCTAGGAACGGGAAAGAGACACAGGCCATGGGAGAAATGTGTTTATAGACCCCCAGGTCTAAGTCCTCTCCTCCACCTCTCAACCATCCCCACCCCTGCCTGGCCGTGCAGGAACCTCAGCCAGCTTCCGGTGATAGATTTCTCTTGTCAGAGCTCTGCTGCCTGGGGCAGTTCATGTGGGGCAGGTCTGGTGGCCTCCCCGTTCCAGACTCTTTCACTAAAGGCCTACCTATGTACACTCTCCCATCCATCCCCCAACCATTCTTCCAGCTCTCCTTCTAACATTCATCCTCCCAGCTCTCCACCCTTTCATCTCCCATCCATCCGCCTGCCCTCCCATTTCTCCATCCATCCTCCCACCTCTCCATCCATCCATCCATCCATCCAGCCCTCCTCCCATCTCTCCACCCATCCATGCATCCACCACCCTCCTAGCCATTCTCCCAGCTCTCTTTTCAATGTCCATCCTCCTTGATCTCCATCCGTCCATTCTCCCATCCACCCATCTACCCATCTATTTATCCATCCTCTCATCTCTCCATCCACCCATCCCTCTTACCCAGCCACACCCCCATCCTCCCTTTTATTCTCTTTCCCTCCCTCCCTTCTTTTCTTTCCTTCCGTAGGGTATTTACTGAGCATCTCCTCTGGTTCAGGCATTAGGTATACAGTAATGAACATGACCCGGTCACCCTTCTCCCAGAGGGAGGCAGACAAGGAAGCCATATGCAGTCCCACTGCCTTTCTTTGGATGAAATCTCACCCAGAATCTTTAAATCCCAGCTACTTTAGAGCTTCAAATGGCCTAGTTAACAAACCCCAAATCAAGCCAGTCCCTCCCATTTTATTGATAAGAAAACAGGCTCAGAGGTGGGGTGATGTTCTCAAGATCATGCAGGCAGCCAATGGTCGGTACAGTCTGGATTAGAACTCAGATCTTCTGCCCATTCCCCCGCCCCAAGGAGCTGTTTGGACACCTGACTCCCCCTGCCCCACCCATGTGGCCCATGGTCACCCACTTTTTCTGTGCAGAAGTTGGAGAATGCCAACGCCGACCCCCTGCACGGCCTGCGGGTGCACTCCTGGGTGCTGGTGTTGTCGGGGAAGCGCGAGGTGCCCGAGACCTTTTTCATTGACCCATTCACGGCACGCAGCTACAGCACCCAGGACGACCACTTCCTGGGCATTGAGAGCCTCTGGAACCACAAGAACTACTGGATCAATATGCAGGACTGTTGGAACTGCTGCAAGGTACGGGGCGGGGGCCTGTGTGGGTGTGGCGGTTATAGTGGGGGACAGCGAGTGACCTGTGGGGAGAGCTGGCCACCGGGCCTTGAGTGCTTGAGACTTTCCCCGTAGCTGAGTCTCCACAGCCCACTCCTTTGCCCATAAAAAATTCTGATGTGATTATTGTCTCTCTTTTGATTTGTGTATCCTATAACATGGATTGTTAATTTGTATGAATGACTTCTTAAAAATGTAATGAAATGCAACACACATGGCGGGAAAGTGAACTTGTCCTAAGTGTGCAGCTCAATGAATTTACATAAATGTAGAGACAAAAACTCAGAGCCACGTACATAAGTTAACAGTACACACGCACACTTGGGGGAAGGTCAGAACTGGACACAGGGTGCCTGTCAGAGGGTGTGGGCAATGTTCTACTTCTTGAGCTGGACGCAGGAAACCACGGCATGTCAAATTTACAGAAATTCATTGAGATGTGCACAAATCAGAAGAGAGACAGGCGACAGGTTCCAAGTCCTGTGCTCTTTCGTTTTTTCCCAGGTTCTTCCATTTCTAACCAGGCCAGGTTCCCAAAGGCACATCCTGGGTCCTTTAGCCCCTCTTCCAAAGTGGCCCTGTCCAAGGTACTGCTGTGGCCACTGTGGGAGATAGGCAGAGTTGAGATAGGTGCGCTCCAGTGCAAGTCACTTAGTGTGCAAGTCAGATGTCCCGAGGTGGAGAAACTTCTGCCTTCATGGCAGGAGGAACACTCCCACTCCTCCTTGGCTCCCCTTAGCCCCTGAGTCCGAGGTTGCTCAGCCTTCACCAATTTCACTGGGTTGTGGGAAATAACATGTGGTAGGTGCTCGTGATAGTCAGTCCCTGACCACTGAATACATGTTAGCTCTTGTCACTCTTATTTTATAGAAAGAATGTCTCCCACACCGCACAGGTGGGGCGGAGCCAAGACTGCCCTCCCCCAGGTCCCAGACTCATAAATGCCACGGTAGTCAGTGCCCTCAGAAGAACAATGACCGTGGCGAGGCAGTTACTGTCCTCCTTTGCCCCTTTTCCAGGCTAAAGAGCCTGCTGTCTGCCTCCCCTCACAGCACGCCTTGGACTAAGGCCAAGCAAAGGAAATTTATGGCAGAGATAAGAGAAGTTATGAGAGGGAAGGGTGGCCTGGGAGGGATAGGGAGGCAGGGGGGCAGAACCGCATCACCAACTGAGGGTGCGGAGAGAGAGAGCACGACTCCGGCTGTCACTTTGACTGCCACATGAGCAGGGAAGCAGCTGCTTTATTCCTTCATAGAAACTTGAAGTGGCACTGAGGGTAGCGAGCAGCCATGAGGCCCCACACAGACAGACAGACCCCCCACGCTCACAGGACATGGCAGCTGTCCATTCAGTTATGCTTATTCTAGGGAAACAGAAGTTTAAGTAGCAAGGCACCTAACTCCTGCTTCCTACTTGCCAAAGGGACAGAACGGAGGACGTGATTGATAGAAATACCAGATCTGTACAGTTTGGTTCCTCTCCACTAATCCTCAACTATCTACAGTCATTGTTACATCCAGGAGCAGTCCTCCCTCTCTCTCTCTCTCCGCTCCACCACACCCCCCCTCTTGTCTCCCCCCCACCTCCTGCCGGAGTAGAGAAATACGCAGGCAACTTCCAGGGCTCACGTATGACAGTGAGGACTAGGGTCAGGCTGGCTCAGCACAGCTCCATGTTGACTCCCCTGTGGGCAGCTGTTCTTAAGCCTTTGCCCTCCCTCTGGGACACTGATTCTGGGGACGGCATAACACCCTGAGGAGGTAGGCTGGGACATGGGGTGCTTGCTCTCCACCTGCTGGGACTTACCTGGCAGGTGAGCCTCGGCTCTGGTGGGCTGGATGACAAGAGGTGGGGGAGCCACATGCCAAGGAAGAGAAAACCCATCTGCCTCCTCTGCACAATGCCGCGTGTCCCCGCCTAGTTCCCTTCTCCCTGGTGTGCATCAACACCACGACAGGACCCTTCTTCAACCTGCCATCTCCCCCTCCCATAACGTCTCACTGGCTTGCACTTGCTCTAAACACTGCCTGGGACACCCCCCAGACAATGCAGGACGACCCCACATCCAGACCTATCCCAGGCTGGGGTTTCTGAGTCTTCCACAGGGACCAACCACGGGATTTCTTCACGGGGAGACTGAGCAACAGAAAGGGTGTTCCCACCCCGCCTCAGGGTCCCAGTGTCCCTGTTAGAGTGAGGAGAGTGGGTGTGGACTCACAGAGGCTGCCAAGTCAACATTCTGCCCATCTGATCTGGGGCCCAGGTCCCTTCACCACCCTGAGGAGCAGGAGGGAGGCGTGGTGGCTGTGGGGTGCACTCAGCCAAGCCCCTCCCCCACCAGGACTTAATCTTTGACCTGGGAGACCCTGTGAAGTGGGAGTACCTGCTTTTGGGGACCGATAAACCTCACCTGTCCATGACTGAGGAAGAGGATGACAGCCTGAACGATGACGATGACATAGAAGATTTGGTGAGTCTCGCCTACTGAGGGTGTCTGCCTCCAATGCCCCGGCTCGGTGGCAACTCCCTGTCCAGCAGAGGTTTCAGGGTCAGGGATGAGAGAGAACAAAATTGCCCAGGACACTCTTTTGTCTGGGAGGAGGAGAGGTGGCAGATCTCTCTAGTTGAGGAGAGCATTCAATGTTTTCTCCTAGACCCTTTTAGTGAGGAGGGGATTCGGGAGATACAAGGTCAAGATTCATAACTCATCAATCAGCTTTCAGACGCTCGGGTTACAGTTGATAGGTACTGATTACAGATATCACTGTAAAGAACACAGTGACCAGTCTGTGTCAGGGTCTGTTAAACATCCTGATGCCATGCTGATATCAGATGCAAGGCTTCATATATTTTTTGCTACACACTGTTTATAGTTAACTAAGAGATAGGAAAAGCAGAGCAAGCTCTGAAGCATAATATGCATTCTTTAGATCCAATTCCCATGGGAACATTCTGAGCGGCCTTCGAGTCATGCCTGCCTCTGGCCTTCCCAGTGTTCCGGTCAAGTCTTACAAGGCTCTTAGGAGCCTGGCTCACGGCTTGGGCTACAATTCTCGAAACCACATAGAACAGTCCCCACAATCTACCTGTGGGGAAAGGGGAGGAAGTAGAGGCTTCACACCCTGTCTTGCTTTTGACCAACCTGACAAATGGCCTTGCTAGCAATGCATGTGTATGAGAAGGGACAGTTCAGATAGAAAGATTATGGATTCCTCAAAGCAGAAGGGCCTAGACTATGCCCTCATTGTATAGATGGACAAACCGAGGCCCAGACAGGTCCAACAACCTGCCCAGAGCCCCCCTCCCCCCACAGTGGGGTAGGGGAGGGCTGGGACTTGCATTCGGGTCTCCTGCCCCCTTCACGGTCCATCTGTTCAGAGAGTATGCCCCTTGGAGCAGGGTGCTAAGACAGACCCTCTCCACAGGCCCAGGGAGCCCCAGAACTGGTCATTCCCCACTTCCAGGTGTTCCTGCACAGCCACTATGATCTTCTCCGAGCACTTCTAGGGCTTTCTTGTGCCTCCTATTAGCCCTTCCAAAGGCCTTTGATCAGGGGCCTTCCCCAGTTCGGTAGCATCTCTTCTTTGACCTCCTGCTCTGCCAGGTGAGTCTGCAGGAAGCCCTTTGCATGCAGGACAGGGGCCCAGAGGCCGTAGGTCCCTGCTGTGACACCTTGGGCAAACTTCCTAACCCCTGGAAGCTTCAGTGTCATCATCTGCATGTACAACAGCGGAAAGGAGTCAAACACAGTCATAGAACTACCCTTAGGTGTATTCATTTGCTCGAGTTACCACAACGGTACTGCCGGCTAGCGGGACTGAAACCACAGAAATGTGTTTTCTCACAGTCCTGGAGGCTGGAAGTCCAAGGCCAAGGTGTCAGCAGGGTGGGTTTCTTCGGAGGCCTCTCTCCTTGGTTTGTAGATGGCCGTCTTCTCCCCCTGTCCTCACGTGGTCGTCCCTCTGTCTGTCCCAATCTCCTCTTATAAAAACGCCCATCATAATGGAGGAGGGCCTGCGCTAATGACCTCATTTTAATGGAATTACCTCTTTAAAGATCCATTCTCCAAATCTAGTCACATTCTGAGGTCCTGGGAGTTAGTTCATAGAAATTTTGGAAGACACAACTCAGCCCATAACCATAGGTAACACTCATATGGCCTTTACTAAGTGCCCATACGTAGGTGCTTAACCTCAATTAACTTGTCTGAATCTTCACAGCCACCAGGTGAGGTGGGTGCTAGTATTTATCATCCATGATTATTATCATCCCGTTTTACAGATAGCAAAGCTTACATACAGAGAGGTGGAGTAACTCACCCAGTTACACAGCCAGTAAGTGACAGAGCTGGGGTTTGACAGTCTGGCTCTGTAGTCTGGGTTCTCAATGGTGACTCTGTTCTACCTGCTGGGACTGCCTGAGGACCAAATTGGTGGGACGTGCCTGCCTGGAAATTGTGTTTAGCATATTCAGTGTCCTCCGCCTTGGCGACTAGACAGTAAATCCCACTGCATAAGCGCCCCCTGCTGGCCGCAAGGGGTGGCCCGACTAGATGAGCAGGTGGCAGAGGTCTGAGCAATAAACCCTATCCTATCTTGGGTCACTCCAGGCCAGGTCAGAACTGCCCATGACTTCTGGCTTCCTGGAGAGCTGACAAGCCACCCAGATTTGGCCTTGGTCTGGGGGCGGGGGGCAAGACAGTGGCCCTGCCTGTAACTTCTGACCAGAACCCGCCACCCCGCCCCACTTCTCCAAACAGGGCAAGGAGGAAGAAGATAAGGGCTTCGACATGCCACACTCATGGGTGCAGCAGCTTGAGATCTCCCCAGAAGGCATGTCCACTCCCCTCCCCAGGCCCTGGGTCCCCAGGGTGGTCTGCGGCGACAGCGAGGCAGGGGCCACCAGCAGAGGCTGCCCTGGCCCCTCATTGTCACCCGTCCTGCACTCTGTAGCCCCCTCCTCGCCATTCCTTCCTAACACACACACTCAGCTCTGTGGCCGAGGGCCTGACACCAGTCTGGTGTACGGGACAGGGTTCAGTTAACTCAGGCTACATGATGGAGTGCGGAAGGTGATGGGGCACCGAGGACCAGCACATAGTCATCCCCTCCCTGACCCCACCCTGCCTGGAGGATGAAGGAGGCTGTGCACAGTACCCAGGTGGCATGGGGTGGGGGGAAGGCCAGGACTGGACTGGGGAGGGGCAGGCAGAGAAAGCAGAAGGGCAGGGGTGCTTGTGCCCCATGCCAACATCTGCCAGCTGCTGAGGACCCCGTCTGGGAGTGCCTAGACCCAGAGGGACAGCATAGGCCGTAGGCTATTCCAACAGAGTAGGAAGGGCCTGAGAAGGTGTCATGAGGACCCAAGGGAGGAGCACCCAGCTCAGCCCGGGTTAGGGGCTGCGGGTAGGTGGGGAGAAAGGGCTTCCAGGGGGAGGGGTCATCTGAACTAAGTGTGAAGCATCAGGAGAAGTCAGGTTAGGGAAGGAGGGGTGGCCTGGCAGTGAGAGTGTGGAATGTTTGGTGCGGGTCCTACGGCCCGGGGCTCAAGTCTGAGAACTCCGGGGCAAGAGCCTCCGCTGCTCTCCATTGTCCTCTGTCCCCCTGGGGAGGGCTTGAGGCCTTCAGGAGCTCAGCAGACAGCTCAGTGGACAGAGGCCGGAGGAGTGGCTGAGTGGGGTTGGCCCTCCCTTCCCCTGTGTGGGGACGTCCCTCACCCCAGCCCACTCTGTGTCTGCAGCGTTCGAGACCCGCTGCCCCAACGGGAAGAAGGTGATACAGTACAAGAAGGCCAAGCTGGAAAAGTGGGCCCCATACCTCAACAGCAATGGCCTCGTGTGCTGCCTCAGCACCTACGAGGACTTGGAGTGTAAGGGGGGCAGCCCGGGCACGGGGAGCAGGACCCCCAACATGCCGTGTGGTGTCGCGCACGTTACTGACGCTCCCTCGGCGTGAGTGTGGGCCCTGCTGGCCTGCGCGTGCCGGGAATGGCGGAGGGCGGCTCGGGCGGCGGGCCTGGCTGCAGCCAGCACCCATCTGCCCCACAGGCACCAAGACTTTGGAGATGAAGGAGTGGTTCCAGAACCGGCAGGACATGCTAGAACTGAGGCACGTAAACAAGGTCACAGGCCTCATCACTGACTACTTCAAGCCAGGCCACCCCCAGGCTCTGCGTGGTGAGTGGACCCCATCGCTGGGCCAACCAAGGGTCACAGGGGCACCTTACACGCTCCTTAGAGCAGACTCTGTGTGACTGGCGTGTGGCGGAGAGAAACAGTATCCACGTATTGACAGGGTTCTTTGGGTGGAAAGCAACAGAAACCGTGCTGCCTCCCAGAGCAAACCAGAGGTGAGAGGTCACAGGAAGCTCAGAAAAGCCAAGGAAGCAAATGATCCTCCAGGAAAGTGAAAGCCGATTCAATGGTTGGGATCAGGCACACAGTGGGGGCCTCCTTTACAGAGGGGTCAGGCTGCTGAGCAATAAAACCAACAAATGCCTTGACAAGGGCGTTGTAGAGGGTGAGGTGTGTGGGAGTTGTGGACATGACCATGAGCCCTGGGAAGGGAGGGAAGCACACGTCTTAGGAGAGAATCAACTGCCCTAACCAAGAAGTCACAAAAGGAAATCTAAGGTCAATAGACCATCTAAAAAAAAAACAAAAAAAAACTCAACCCCACTTGATGGTTGAAATAAAAATAATTAAAACTAGAAAAATAGCTCACTAAGGGACCGTCTTATAATCCTCATGTTATCAAAGATGAAAAAATAGTCCTACAGGAAGTGAGCAAGTGTGCAAAGCAGCTGACAGTTGCCCCTGTCACTGCTGATGGGACAGCAAATGGGCACAACTTTCCTGGAGGGCGGTTGGGCAAAATAATCAATACCAGCCTTAAAACAGTTACGCTTTCTGACCAGCAGTTCAGCAGCTGAGAATTTGTCCTGAGCAAATCATGGGGAAGAATTTTTTTTTTTTTTTAATGCATGATATGCAGATATTCATCATGGTGTTGTTTTTAACAATAAAAAGGCTGGAAACAGCCTCAGTACCCCGCAGTGGGGGCTGGGTTCCAGACCCAAGGCACATGCGTGAGCAGTCATGGGTGTGCCTTCTCCCTGGGGTTTGGGGTCAGAGTTGGGTTCCCCAGCCCGCGGCCAGAGCTCCTGGTGCTGACCCCGCTGCCTTCCCGGCCCCGCGCCCCCTCCCACCGCAGCGCATTCCTACATGTCCGTGCAACCTGAGATGGACCGCGTCATGGAGTTCTACGAAACGGCCCGTGTGGACGGCCTGCTAAAGCGGGAGGAGACACCCAGGACCATGACCGAATACTATCAAGGACGGCCCGACTTCCTCTCCTACCGCCATGTCACTTTTGGACCCAGGGTCAAGCAGCTGACTGAGGGCAGCGCAGAGTCAAACCCCCGGCCGATAGAGGTAAGCGCTCACTGGGCCTGGGGACAGGGCGCCAGCCTGCTCCGGCGGGCCGCTTACCCCAGACGCCGGAACAGCATCTTTCCCAAGCGGCCTCTCCCGGTGGTGCCCTCACCCAGTAGGCCAAGGAGGTATTATTTCCTTACTATTATAAAATGTGTACACTCAGACTAAACATTTAGCATATGTAGAAAATATAAATATATGGAAAATATAAAATAGAGAAAAAATATAAAGAGAAAAAAGTGAAAAATATCTCAGAATGGCATCTCTCAGATAGGACCATGTAATTCTGTATAGGTTTGGTTTTGAGTCTTTTCTAACTTAATTGAGATGTGTGCATGTAGATTGAATCCCTGTATCACTCACTTAACATTAAATTGTGCATTTTTCTCCACATAATTACAAATTATTTGACAACTGAGTTTAATGGCTGCATACAAAAAAAAAAAAAAGCTCTTTCTAGTGTTAAGGGATATCTAGCGAGAGAAAAGGCTGCCTGGAGAGGTAGTGAGCTCCCTGTTTCTGGAGGTGAGCAAGCAGAGTTTTGCAGAGGGAGCTAGAGAAGAAATCAGCACCACCCAGGGCCAGAGTGGCTTGGCACTGAGAACCATTGTTTGGCTAGGAAAGGCTGGTCCACACGAACCCCCAAATGACCCTAGACCCCAGAGTCCCTGAGTGTCCCTTGCTTCCGCCCTCAGGGGTCCACGCAGAAATTCCCCTTCCTACCACCCATGCTATGCATGTTCTACAACGCCCCCCACCCCCACCCCGCACCAGAAAATCACTGAGCGGTTCTTCCGCAATCCGGTGAAGCCTGCGGATGAGGACGTGGCGGAGCGTGTGTTTCTGATCTTGGAGGAGCGCACCCAGCTGCGCTACCACTGCCGCGAGGACCACATCACGGCCTCCAAGCGCGAGTTCCTGCGGCGCACTGAGGGGGACAGCAAGGGCAGCAAGGTCATCATGACGCCAGAAATGTGCATCGGCTTCGAGGTGGGCCTGGGGGCCACGGTGGGCAGGCGCCGGCGGGGCGGGTAAGAAGAAACTGGGGTCCTGCATCCCATCCCAGCAGCTTGGGAGGACCGGGATGGAAACTCGGGATTCCTAGCCTGCGAGTTCATCTCTGCCCCTTGGGAAAATTAAGAGCTCCTGTCTGGAGACCCTTCTCTTTGCAGCTCTCCTGAAAACCCACCCCTTTCTACCAAGAAAGCCAACCCAATAGGCCAAGACTGCTCTGCATTGTCCCTACCCCCAGAGCCCTGGGCAGAGCAGACCCCAGATCCCCAGACCAACACAGGAGGAGATGGCACTGGCTTTTCTAGTTCAAATCCTTGCTCTCCTGGCACATTCTTCTAAGTCTCTAGTTTCTCTTCTATTATTACCTGTGTTTTTATAGGTGTGGAAACTGAGGCCCAGAGAGGTTAAGCAACTTGCTTAGGGTCACACAGCCGAAAAATGGCAAGGGGAGATTTGAACCCAAGAGATCTGGCTCCAGAGTCTGTCCACGACCCCAGCCATTGCTGCCTCTCTGTGTCACTGTGATTGCTGTTCCAGGTGGAGCCCTCGGAGCACACCAAGAAGCTTCTCTACCAGTACGAGGCAATGATGCAGCTGAAGAATGAGGAGAAGTTATCCAGACATCAGGCCTGGGAGTCGGAGCTGGAGGTAGTGTTCCATGGGAGAGCGGACAGGTAGGAGGTGGCAGGGGTTGTGGGGGTGGTGCCTGAACCATGTCCGCCCTCACTTCCCAATTCAGGTGCTGGAGATCCTGAAGCTTCGAGAGGAAGAGGAGGAGGCACACACGCTGACCATCTCCATCTACGACACGAAACGCAATGAGAAGAGCAAGGAGTACCGGGAGGCCATGGTGGGCCTCGCTCCCTGACCCAGGCCCTGACTTTTTCTGGAGCCCCCCTGCCTCCAAGGGGATGATGATTGGGGATTCTGCCAGAAAGGCCTTTATATAGGATGAGGTCATTGACCCCTTTGTAGTCATCCTTGCTGCTGAGCTGACCATTTCTATGTGTCACCCCGCAGAGCACTCAGGATGCAGGCCAGGTCTCCCCCACCTCTGGGGATGGAGGCCAACCCGAGGTCTCTACTTCACGGGTGAAGAATGAAAATTGTGTGCCCACCTCCACCTGGGGCTCCCCTTGAGGTCGAGGCCTGGCCTCAGCGAGCGACCTCTGGCCCACAGGCCCAAGGTCTCCATCCGCTGCAACGTTGGGCATTCAGGTTACACCCTCAGGTTGCAAGGCCCAGCTTGGTTTTGACACCAGCTTCTAAATCTTCATCGACCAAGTAGAGATTTCTAAAAACAGTTTGAGGTTGGAGAAGCAGGACAGGGTGTCAGATGACTGGCATCAGCCCCCACATGTCCAATGTCCCTGGCCCTTGTCTGCCAACACAACATAAGCCTCCAGAGTGAAAGAGGAAAAGGGAGAGGGTTACTGGCAGTTTCTGATTTAACATCCTTAATAATAATCATGTATTACCATTGACTACTGAGCGTTGGGTGGGTACTGAGGCTCGGATAGAGAGACATGAGCTCACGTAAGACAGAGAGCCGGCTGTTACCAATAACCACGGGTACAAGAGAGAGCAACACAGTGCCTCTCTGAGTCCTTAATCCCAGAGGCCCCAAGCCCTGGCATCTGGATTTGAGGCCTGGTTTTGTGAGGTCACATGTTGATGCAGAGCTATCCTGGAGGTCTCTGCAGCCCCCGCTGGTCCAGGTGACCCCCCCCCCCCACTCCCACAGGAACGCGTCATGCACGAGGAGCATTTGCGGCAGGTGGAGGCCCAGCTGGACTACCTGGCCCCATTCCTGGCGCAGCTACCGCCAGGAGAGAAGCTGACGCGCTGGCAGGCCATGCGCCTCAAGGAGGAGTGCCTCAGCGACTTCAAGCAGCGGCTCATTGACAAGGCCAACCTGATCCAGGCCCGTTTCGAGAAGGTACGGCCAGGGCCCAGGCAGAGGAGAGGACCTTGGCATCCTCATCTTAAAAATGGGTCCAGGGCTGTTTGCCCATCATGTCAGACTTGTGAGGGACGAATTGCTTGGAGTTTCCGAATGACCAAGTCACCCTTCCTTACTCTTGTTTGCTGAGTGGAAGAGTGGATGAAGGGATGGGATGGATGTGTGAGTAATGGGAGGATGGATGGATGGATGGGTAAATGAATGAATGGATGGGTGGTTGAATTGATGGGTGGAGGGATGGATGGATAGTGCAGTGTTATAACCCCTAGTCCTTGATATGTTTCTGTTGGTTGGAAGTATACCACACGGTTCCCATGTATTATCTCATTTAATCTTCACAGTGGGTGTGTACAATGACCTTCATTTGGCAGACAAAAAATTGGGAGCTCTGGAAATGTAATTTGTTCAGAGCCACATGGCTGACTCAGTCTTGAACCCTGCTCTGACCTTATGGACATGATATACTTCTAAACACAAGTGGCTCCCACTCAAGACGTTTTTTGGCCATGCCTCTGTTCCATTGGCTTCTATGGGTGGGGGTAGTAGAGTCAACCCTCA
Source organism: Furipterus horrens (assembly GCF_987537825.1). NCBI lineage: Eukaryota > Metazoa > Chordata > Mammalia > Chiroptera > Furipteridae > Furipterus > Furipterus horrens. Next base: position 7,917,048 of record NW_028327183.1, read on the forward strand.
TGGGTGGTCTGGTGACCAGTAGGGCTCAGCCTACAGCCTGGGTTAGGGTCCGCCCTCATCAAACATCCTGCTCTCTCCTCCCTGTGCCTGCAGGAGACCCAGGAGCTGCAGAAGAAGCAGCAGTGGTACCAGGAGAACCAGGTGACTTTGACGGCTGAGGACGAAGACTTGTACTTGAGTTATTGCTCTAAGGCCATGTTCCGCATCCGCATCCTGGAACAGCGGCTCAATCGGTGAGGGGGCAGGGGAGCCCAAGGGGACCCACTAGGAGGCTGGAGCCCCAGCTTTGTAACCCCTCACCACCTCTTGCTCCTCCCTGATTTCAGACACAAGGAGCTGGCCCCACTGAAGTACTTGGCTTTGGAGGAAAAGCTCTACAAGGACCCACGCCTGGTGGAGGCCCTGAAAGTCTTTGTTTGATGCCCTTCCTGGGCTGGGGCCTTGGCCTAAGCTGCCAGAGAAAGAAACCTCCCCCACAGTCCAGTCCCTGCGTTTCAGGAGCCTGGCCTCATTGCCACTTCACCCCCGCTGCCCCGTCTGTTCCTGCTTCTCATGATTTTCCTGTAAATAAACATACTTTTATTTGCAATGTATACCTCACGTTTCCCAAGCTCCAGCACCAGCCTCTCTCCTTCCCTTCTTTATCTACAGCCTAGGACCACCCCCTGCACCCACCTTGGCCACCTTCCTCACTGACTTCCGGTCCTTCTTCCCATGGGAATATTGAGCCTTTGCAGCACCTCCGCAGATAGTCTCAAGAATGATCTAGCCTAAAATGTCAACAACACTGAGGTTCAGAAGCCCTGCTCAGACTCAGTGGAAACAAAGTACAACATGAATGACATGGTTGGATTTCTCAAAAATATCGAAGATTCCAGATACAAAAAAAATGTGTATTGCATGATCCTGTTTGTATAAACAACAACAACAAGGCAAAATTAATCGATAGTTTTAGGCATCAGGATAGTGGTCACTCTTGGGGGGTGAGGATTAGTAAATAGAAGGAAGCACCAGGAGGACTCCTGGGGTGTTGGTAATACTCTTCTTGACCTCAGTATGTTCGGATCGTGAAAATTCATCCACCTTGTACACTTGCAATATATGGGGTATGTGTATTATATATACTTCAATATAAAGTGTTTCAAAACAGTGATCATGAATCTAATCAAGCTTTAACTTCCAGTAAACAAGAAATTCAGGGGAAAAGGAACAAGGTAAATGACAGTAGAAGGAAAAAGTTGGACAAAATTATAATGTGGGACAGTCTACAAGGTAAATGGCCCAATCTCTTCAAAAGATGTCATAAAAATAAAAAATTGGAGAAACCAAAATAGGTTGAGCTTAAAAGGACCAAGTGTGCTGAATCTTGATTGTTTCCTAGTTAGGAAAAGTTATTAAAAATATTTTAGGGGATGATTATGAAAATCTGCACGGGGAAAGAATTATTAGTTTTCTTACGTGTGGTGATACAATGTAGGACAAAGGGCTGATTTTTAAGTTACATGCTCAATAGTATTTAGTGCCAAGGTGCAATGTCTTGGTGTCTACACCTTTCGAATGGTTCGGAAAACACGCACGGATATAGCAAATACTACAGCAAAATGTTAGCAAGTGATGAAATCCACACGGTAGCAATGTGGATCACCATTATATCAACTGGGTATTATACATCATTATAGTACGCTTTCAAGTTTCCTCTATAAAGTTTTCGTTTAAAAAGTTGAGAAATTTTGATCGGATTTTATTCTGCTAAACTAGCCTCTCCAGTCAGCTTCCCAAGTACAATGTGATGGGTGGACCCTCAGCTTCCCTCTGGCAGACAGGGTGCAGTATAGTGGAGAATGCGCCCACCCCACCCACGATTCACAAATGAAGTCTGCGTTTCTCGGATTCCTAGTCGGTGATCCCCGTAAGGAAGCAGCCCCCTCTTCCATCCACCGAGACGTCGGCCTTGGGCAGGCCTCCCCGGCTCCACGCCTGACTCGGACTCGGAACCAGTCTCGTTTCTCTCTAGGCCTCCTTTGGGGGATTCAAGCCGGTGTTCCAGCCAAAGAAGAGGGAAACGTCCTCAGACCAGCCGCGGAACAACCCCCTGTAAGGGAAGAAACAAGAAGCACCGCAAAACGATAAGTGCTGTACTCCTTCCCGCTTCGCCCCATTGCAAGATGGAACTTCCGTGGCTTCACTCTGCTCCCAACGTCTCCTTCCAATTGGCTACCTGGGAATTGGTTTTCCAATAATCAGAACGCTGATTGGTCGAGTCGGGACAGTTGCTAAAGCGATTGGTGCAGCCGCCATTGGAGGTTGTTTTGCAAATTTTTTTCAAACGCAAACTAGTTTCGAGGAAGAGAAAGCAAGGTGGAGGAAAGGGGAAATTTGAGGCGGAGGCGGGACCAAGGAAACGGCATCCCGCATTGGTTTATTGGCGGCCGAGGGGCGGCTCTTGAACGCTCCTTCCCCGTGATTAGCCCAATTCAGGAAAAGGAGGCGGGTACTTAGGAAAAGCGGCAGAAGTGCCTGCTTCGATTGGTCAAACCTGGCGGCAGGAGGGGCGCCCGCGGAGGCTGATTGGTGCGGAAGGTGAGGAGGGAGGGGCTCTGAGCCGGAGGTTTTGTTGTGAGGGTCGGTTGTCAAGCAGCGGCCAATCAGGGCAGAGGATGGAGGCAAGTGGGGGTCGCTGGAGCAGAGCCTCGGCCTCGGGAGCCGCAGCTGCAGGTGGAGTGGGCTTAGGAGGCGAGGAGGCGAGGGAACGTGCGCTGGGCCCTGGGCCGTACCGAGCCAGGCGGGGCCGGGTCGGGCTACGGGGAGAGGGCTCCGGACGCGGGAAGGTGGGACCTCGTCCCCGCAAGCCGAGAGGAGTCGGAGGATCAGGGGAGGCCAAGGGACCAGCCTTAGCCTTTGGTGGGGCGGGACCGCCGTGGAGGCCTGAGAGCCAAACCAGGGAGGCCGGAAGCAGAGCTCGGGGTCTGCCGGAGGCTGAGTGATGAGTAGGGGCACTGGAGGCAGGAGAGTGAATGAATGGGGATACTGGTAGCACAGGGGGAAAGGGAAGTAAAGGGGGTCTGGCGAGGCAGGGACCAAATTAGGGAGCTCAGGAGACAAGATGTTTATGGACGGGGGACACAGGAGGCAGGGAGGTGGAGTGGACTGGGGGACCTGAGAGAAAGGGGATGGAGAGGAGAGGTTTCATGGGGGAAAGGCTTGGAGGAAGAGGGTAGGAGGCACCTTAGGTGGCCTTTTAGAGTCGAGGAGTCATACCGCCTCATGCCCAGGCTGGAGACCTAGTTCCTAGCCTTGTCCTTGGGAATTTCAGAGACCAGGAGTCCTTCCCTTGCCACAAACTGGGGGTGGGGGTGGGGGTAGAGGGGAATGGATCCTCGGGGCCCTGTTTGACAACCTCCCCGGAGAAGACTTAAGTACCTGGCCCTGCGGTGCCTCTCCTGGGCCCTTAAGCTTAGCCGTGACTCCACCCCCTTCCCATAGGTCAGACAAAACAGTGACTCCCAGAAATCTGTCTGAACTGCAGCCACGTGCTCTTCCCCGCCCCACTGCGGCTGCTGCACCGAGCCTCCCCCCATCATTCTGGCCTCTAGGAGGACCCTGTGTTCCAAGTCACCCGGCCTGAGGTGCCCCACTCCTGATTCTCAAATTCAATTTGTAGTGCAGCTCCTGGCTCTGGTGGTTTTGGTGGGTGTCTGTCTTTATCAAGTGGCCTCGGGGATCCAGGGAGCGGCAGCTGCAGTCTGCAAATCAGGGTCCCCCACTGAGCTGCCACCGAGTGTTTCCTAACAAGCCATCCCCTCTGTTTGTGTTCCAGCCCACTGTTGAGCTGAAATGGCTCAGCCTGACATTCCATGATCCAAGATCCCGCCAGGTGCGGTCAGGCTGCTGTGGATGACTTAAAACTGAGTCGGTCCAGAGCTGGGAGAAAGGCATTCCCTCTGCCTGGATGTGTGGGAACTCTCTGCCAACTTGATTTGCGGATCTGGGGGGGATCCACCCCCACCCCTCGAGGAAAACAGTTCTGTGGGTGGCGCTTCGGGTGCTGGACAGCTGAAGGATGGCCACCCCTGTGGTCACCAAGATGGCCTGGAAGTTGCGTGAGTAGTTTTCTTTATATTTTTTTCGCACCCCATTTACCCTGTTAGCTGTTTGTCATTGGGGTGGCCTGAACCCCCAGCTTTGTCTTCTATTCTTGGCACAAGGGGAAACTCCCAGGCCTTGGAGTAAGATAGACCAAGATGCAAATCGTGACTTTGGCACTTAGCTGGGTAGCATTGGCCAGATGACTTAACCTCTCGGAGGCTTCGTTTCCGGTCTGTAACAATGAGATAATCACATCTGCGTTCAAGAGCTGCAGTGGGATTCAAGGGAGAAAATGAATATAATAATTAGTGCAGGATTTCCAGTTAGGCTGACAGGCAGGATGGGGCAAAAAATCCTGAAAGATGTTCTTGGCATTTTCAGACCTCTCCAAGTCAAACTTCCCCCATCAGGTGAGGGCATCTTGGGGCGAGGGCCAGGATGAGAGGGTGGGCAGGGGGGTGTTGGCAGGACTCTGGCATGTGATTGTGGGCACGACCCACCCCCATCATTACTCTGCAAAGCAGTTCTGAACTCTGTGATACTCTAAAAAATTACTGAGGGTCCCAAAGAGGTTTTTTATGGGGATTACATCTATCATTATTTACCATGTTAGCAATACTGAGATATTTTTAAACAAGGATACATAATCAAACATGCCATTAATGATGATGTCATCACATGTCATGTATCTTCTAGAAAACTCCACTATATTCTTATGAGCAAATGAAAGTTTAAAAGACCAATACTATCCTAGTATTATTATAAAATTAGTTGTGTTCTCTTGGATCCCCTGAAAGGATCTTGAGGATCTCAAGGTTCCCAGATCATGTTTTCTTTTTCCTGAGGACTGCTGCCCTACTCGTTGGTGCCTCAGTGGGCTATACCTTACCTGTAGTATCTGGTTGGCATAAACTTGGTGCCCAAACTGGTCGCTCTGTGCTATGTGTTGTCCCTGGGCAGTTCTCAGAAGCTGGGGCAAGGCTTCATCATTTTTTAACAGTGGGAACTTGGGCAAAGCTATTTGCTGGGCCTTGGAGTCTTTATTTGTAAAATGAGAGGTTTGGACCGTTTTCAAACTGTTCTTTAAGCCTGAGGGTTCTGGGAAGAATCCTGTTAAGGTCTCCCAAGGAAGGTACACTTTGGACTGAGTGGCTTTGTTCTTATTGGGGTTATATATCTATCTCTTCAGCAGCTGGCCTTTCCTGAGCAGAGAGCCAGGCATTAGGGAGGCAGTAGGGAGCAAAATAGACAAGGTCCCTGTGAAATGGGGTGCAGAGCCTGGGGAGAGTGACAGGCAGGCATGAGATTGCCACACCCCTCTGTCTCTCCTGAATTCTAAGTTGGGACACGTGCTTTGAATCAGTTAACTAGGTGATGGGGAGTGGGGTAGGGAAGTATTGTAGGCTTCGTGAACCGCATGTACAAAGGCCCCGAGGCGGGAAGTTCAGTGCATTGGAAGAAGTCTAAGGAGCTACATTGGCCAGAACGTGGTCCCACAGTGACTGGTGACGACCCGAGGCCTTCTGAGGCTTTGCTTCCGCTGAAAGGTCAGGCCAGGCCATGAAAGTGTTCATGTGTTTAAGTGTTTGACAGTTTCACGCACACAGCATTTTAGCTGTCTGAGAGCCCCAGGCCAGTGACCTCTGGCTCCTTGTGGTTCTAGGGTCTGAGGATCAGAAGGCGCTTGGCCCGCATAAGGTCATTGAATCCTGGTTCTTTACAAGTGCGCAGCGCCGCTGGCCAGAATGAGGCGCCGCGCTCTGGCTGGGACATGGGGCCCATGTTGTGCCAGCTGTGCTTGGGAATCTGGCATGGGCACCTGCCCCAGGGCGGAGCAGCAGCCAGCTGCCTGGCCTGCCGGTCCATTCCGTGAGATCTTCATCTGTTTGTACTAAAACTCAGTACCCAGACCTGGGCTGTAGGTGGTGTGTGTCCTTCAGGCCAGAGGGGAGGCCTTGGGCCAGTGCCCTGTGCTGCGGCCTCCTCTGCGTGGAACCCGTGATGTGCCCCCTCCTCCCTCCCAGCCCTCCGGGGCTCCAATCAGTCCCTGGTCAGGCTTCTTAGAAGGGAGTGGTCTGAGCCCTTCTAGAAGGACCTGACCTCCAAATTCTCTTCACCCCAGCGAGATGCCCTGGCCCTGGAAGTATCTGACCAGGCAGTAGTGTGAAGGCAGGAACTGTATTACTTGCATTCCCCGCTGTCTCCCCAGTGCTGGGCCTGGACAAGACACCCACGACTCATATGCATTAGGAATGAACGGCTGTCCCCAGGGGACAGTAGTCCTGAGACCCTGAGAGGGATGGCCGTGTGCGCAAGGAGACCCAGTGTGGTGGCCTGGCCAGACCTTTCCCTGGAAAGTGTGAGAGCTGGGGGACACACCCAGCCTGGACGTAGGTCACAGGAGGGGCAGTGCACACACGGAGTGTCATCAGAGAAGGGCAGAGGGCCTGAGCCTGGGAACCGAGTGCACGGGGACATGGGGGTTCGGCCGCTTTCTGGGTTGGGCAGTACTTTGGCCCGGCAGCTCTGGAACAGACAAGTGTCTGTGGCTAGAGCCTCCGCGTAGCCCAGGCTGCTCTGTCCCTACCATGTCCAGAGAACAGAAGGCTCCTTGGCTGGGGTGCAGTCTAGAGAGGGATGGGTCCCTGAGGCCCTGGCTGACATTTGGGCTGCAGGGGACTCTCTCCCTGGCTGGCGCTGGGGCTGGGGCTGGGGGCTGCCTGTGTCTGGCTCCTGCCAGGCCCCAAGGTCAAGCCTGGGGCCAGGTTCCCAGGCAGTGTTGCTAGCCCCTCTGAGCCAGGCTTCCTGGCCAGCAGCCTTCCTGGGCCCAGTCTCCCAACTTCCCTGTAGTCTGAGGCCTGTACCACACAGACCCCCAGGAAGGGTGGCCATCACCCAAGCCAGCCTCCCAGTTGCTTCCCAATTGCTTCCAAGTTGCCTTGGGGTGTTGGCATGATGAGGTTTTCCCTCCGTCTGGGTGGGGAGACCTGTCTTATCTACTCCTTCCTCCCAGGACTCACTCAGGAATGAGCTTGGGCTGCCTCTCGGCTCCTTGCTTGTGTCTTGTTCCCTTTGGAGCACTGATGGCCCCTGGGGCTTTACCCTGCTGCTGCCCCAGCAGGCTAGGCCAGGGGCCCCTGGGGCTACCCACAGAGATCTTACCTCTCTTGTCTGGTCAGCCCTCTCCCCTGCCCCCTCACACCCAGCACTCGCAGTTGGCTGCCTCCTTCCCCTACTGTTCCTGTGCCCACCTGGGGTCCCAGTGCCCCCTGTCTTCGTGGTGACTAGCCCTTGGCCTGCCTAACAACACAGAGCAGTCACTCCCTATGCAGCAGCTCATGGCACGTTCCCACTGAATCCTCAGCAACTCAGTGAGCCAGGCTCTGTTCTTATCCCCAATTACCAGATGAGGACCAGGCCTCAGAGAAAGTGAGTGACTTGTCTAAGGCCACACAGCCTGCACTAGCAGAACTCGGATCGGAACCAGGTCCATGATTCTGAAGCTGTGGGCTGAAGTCCTGGTTGAGCTCCCCTGGGGACAGCTTGTCTAGACTTAACCTAAGTGGTTCTTAAGGTATCTTCCCCAAAGAAGGGTTTGTGTGCACAGCAAGTGGCAGCTGGCGAGATGCTTAGGTGTTACATAGGTCAATATTTTTTATCTTAACGATTGTTTTCATTTTTCTGTTTGTATCATGGAAAAAATATAATAAACATGTCACACTTATAATTTTATGGATACTATCACAGCACAGAGCTAAGTAAAAATAGCAAGTCAATTTTAAAACTGAGCATAGTAAGGTCAATAATATTATCAGTCGATGTGCAGAAAAAGGAAAATCGTGAGGCCCAGGGGTGAGACAGGAATGACTGAAGTTGAGAAGTAGTCATTTCTGTTTCACGCCCAGGCCCAGCCTTGTCAGCTGGTGTCAGGAGAGGGGTCTGGGCCCAAAGGGGAGCTGAAGGGACAGAGTCCTCGAGAAGGGCTTCTGGCGCCAGAGCTGATGGCCAAGCTGGACCAAGCCCGCCGTTCCTCCACGTGGCCCATCAAGCCCGCTGACTGCCTTCCCCTGTGCCCTTCCCTGTGTAGAGGAGATCGTCGCCCACGCCAGCAACGTGTCCTCGCTGGTGCTGGGCAAAGGCTCCGGGAGGCTGCTGGCGACAGGCGGGGACGACTGCCGCGTCAACCTGTGGTCCATCAACAAGCCCAACTGCATCATGGTGAGCCTCCGTGGGCCAGTGGGGGCAGGGGCAGGAACGGGCGGGGACCCTGAGCAGGGCGGGGCTGGGGGCAGGAGCGGCCGCCTACCCCAAGGGGAGGGGACAGAGCACAGCATCCGTGCCTCCCCCAGCTGTCTGCTCAGGAAGACCCAGGGCAACCCCAGATGGCAGGGACAGTAGCCAGTCCTCAGGAACGGGGACGTCACCTGGCTGTAGAACAGCACTCTAGGAAGCCTGCATGAGAAGGCTAAAATGAATTTGAGCCTGCGCGATCCAGGGCCCATCTGCCCACCCGTCAGCTATGCGTGGGGGTGACTGATATAGTCTCTACTTCATTCCACTAAAAAGATTTCAGGGTGCTTGGCTGAAGCTGGGTAGGGAGCTGGTTCTTTCACAGCACTTCCCCTGTTCACACAAGTATGATACATTCAGTACGGAAAACTCTTTTCCAAAGCAGGAAATCACAAAGGTGGAAAAACAGAAAAATTAATTCTATAAAGTTTCATTATCCAAAGACCACTGTGTTGGTATTTTGGTCTGTGCCCCTGTAGGTGCTGATGTAGATACATAGACATACACATGCATGTGTGTGTGGACTTGTATGTATGTGCACTTACCCCTGTGCAAACACACATGCGTGTGCATGCACAGAAATATATAACAATATATTTCCAGAATGATATCTCACTCTTTTGTGCCTGGTTTTTAAAAATAACAGCATGGGAGCATTTTCCTGCGGCAACAAGCACCCTTAAGCCACATGATCTTTAATGGCTTTGCGGTCTCCCATTGTCACAGTCGTCAGAATTAGCTTAGCCCCGCCCTGTTCCCCGGTGTGGCCTAATGGCTCTGCTTAGCCACATGGTGGACATGCTCATCTGCCTATCTTTGAATGGATCTATGACCGATGCATTCAGTCCAAAGGCCTGCACTTTTTAAAAAAGCTTTCAAGACAGGTTGCCAAATTGCCCTCCAGAAATCAGCTTACATTCCCACCAGGAACAGGGGACCCTCCCTCCCCACCAACACAGCCTTACAGCACGGGGCGGTATCTAGCTTTTGACTCTTGGCCAAGTAAGGATAAAGATAAAATAGGACGAGAGGTGATATTTATTCCTAGAGACTTAATCACCTCATTGATTTGAGGAGACTCAGTAGAGAACTGAGCTCTGACCCAGACTGCGGCCAGGGATCCAAACAATTGAAATTGGGTTCCGAACAGAATTGAAATTGTTTTGTTTTGTTTCCCTTTGTTTTTAAAGTTTAAATGTGTTTTCCCTCCTGAAATGCCAAAGTAATGTACAGAATTTGAAAAAAACTTCAGAGACTGACAAAAAATGGATGTGAAGTGACCCCAGGCTCTCGTCCGCAGGGAAGCACAGTGGAGGTTGGGGTCTGGCCTTTAGACCTCCCTTCTTGCAGCAGGTGCAGCCCACAGGCCCCCACGGGCCTCAGCCCAAGCTTCTGGCCCCTGACCCCCCACAGACCAGGCCTTCAGGGCCTCAAGCTCGCCAGGTTCTTTCTTACCTCCCGCGTATGCACTTGCCACACCCTCTGCAGGCAGGCAGTCCGCTTCTGATCTATTTCTCTGCATTTTTAAGTGTGTGTGAACTCATAGTTCAGTGTCCAGATGATACTCCGTGGTCCACAGGGAAAGGTCGTCCTCCTTCCCGGACCCCCCACCTCCCTCCCTGGAGACAGCCTCTGTGTCCTTCCAGGCTTCCAGAATTACTTCCTATATCGCGAGCAAATGCGCATTTGTTTCCTCCCCTCCTTCATTTATACTAAGGGTATCACGCTGTGCATGCTGTCTCCATCTTTTTTCACCCCAAGTATCATGGAGGTTAGTCTTGATCATGTGCAGAGGGTTGCCTCACTTTTATGGCTGAGTGAAGAGCAGTCCATTGCAGCGGTGACCATGGATAACCACAGCTTATCTAACCAGTTTCTTGTCACCGGCATTTGTATTGTTTCCAGTCTTCTGTCCAAAGACTCACTGCACTGGGGAACCTTGGGTGTGCGTTGTTGCACGTGTCTCTGAGCATGTGCAGGAATGTGCGCTTCTAAGTGCGGGTGGATGTGCCCAGTCACCCCCCATGAAGTTCATACCGAGGTGTATTCCTGCTGGTGGTGTTGGGGGTTCGGACCAGCTGCTTGTAACTGAGGAGCAGTTTTACTGTCCCCAGCCCCCACGGGGAATGGTCTTAGCAAACACTGACAGAGTCCCCACTGTGCTTTGGGGTGGGGACTGACACCGTGGATTTCAAGTGCCAGCCTCTTCAGAAAGCTGGAGGTGCCAGCACTGCCCACCCTCCCTCCCAGGCTCAACCTGGCCCCGCTCCAGCCTGCTCTGAGCTGCATGAGACAATCCATGTTTTCCAGCAAAGTCACTCCCAGGCCGTGGGTTCTGAGGCTCCTTCCTGGAAGTGCAGCTGGGTCCTCCAGCAGGGGTGGCCCCCTGGGGATCCAGGCATTTCAGAGGGGCAAGGTGGGTGCCACTGGTGAGCCCAGCCTCAGTCCCGCCATGGTTTCCCCACCCGAGGGGCTTGGGCCAGGCAGAGTGAAGACAGAGCAGAGCCCAGGTGGGTGGCGGTGTCGACTCAGGCTAAGGGGCCAGCTGCTCCCCTCCATGGGGCCCAGGGCCATTTCCGCAGGTCGCGTGTGTGTCAGGAGCATAGTGAGCAGTGGAAGGGATTGGAGCGTGCCCAGGGCCTGGCCCCCCTTTAGCCCTGGGAGCTAAGGCCAAGAGAAGCAGCCGCTCAGCTGCCTGTGGGAGAGCCTGGGTGTGGCTCCGTCATTTGGGCACTTCTTGCTGACATGACCCATAATTTGGGGCAGCCGCTGGGGGTCTGTCCACGAAGGGCACTGAAGCTTCCACCTTCTCTCTGCAGAGCCTGACAGGTCACACGTCCCCAGTGGAGAGTGTCCGCCTCAACACCCCCGAGGAGCTCATTGTGGCCGGCTCCCAGTCGGGCTTCATCCGCGTCTGGGACCTGGAAGCTGCCAAAAGTAGGCCTCTGTGCTCACCTTCCCATGTGCTCCCTGCAGCCCTGCTGTCTCAGGCCCCTGTCCTGGCTGGGTGCTTCCCTCCTGGAGCACTGACCAGACAGTGTGGTCCCCCCCCACCCCCGCCCCCATTAGCCTGGCAGCAGTGACTGAACTCTTGTCTCTGAGCGCTGGCACCAAGGATGCGCCTAGCAATGTCCAAACAGACAGCTGTCTGGGTGGGCGGGTGGGTATCTGTGCGGATTTGGAGCCTGGAAGGACATCAAGTGCCACCAGGGACCGCGTAGGACACGTGAAGGAGGTGGCTATGTGGGACATAACTGGGGAGCAGGTGCCCCAAGATCGGGGTGGCCCCCACTCAGCTTCTCCAGCTGTTGCCTGAAGGAGTGGGGCTGGGGTGGCCAGACCTCTGTTCTCTTGTGCTTTGTTTCAATTTAGCTTTCACCTTTATAGGAGTTCCACAGAGTTTAAAAGTCAGATCGCGGTAGTTCTACAAATATTCACAATGAGAAAAGGAAGCCTTTGGCCCACTCCTTCCTGTTCTCAGAGGCCTCAACCTTCTCTCCTTTTACCTGGTGTTTTGCTCATTCCCTCCATCTTTCTAAACAACACAGTTGTACTGTTTCTTTCTAAAAGCATTTTATACATTATCACAGAACACTGTGCAGGTCTACACTGAGAGGTCCAAGTAAACCCGCTTGCTCGCTGCTTATTACCAGCCTCTAGTCTGGCCCTTGCAGCATGCCGGGCGGGAGGCCACCGCGGCCGGAGGGTGGGAGAGGAAACGGCAGCATGGATTTTGACAAGCTGCTTTTCCCAGAAGAGAGCCCCCCTGCCTGTCTGAGACTCACAGGTCTCTGGGCCTCGCTTGCAGTGTGTGCTTGGCCTTTGCTACAGGATGGTGGCCATCAGCCACGCACACCCCGTGGCTAAGTTCATTCTGCCCGAGAGCAGTGGTTTCTTGCGTAGATGGCCCTTAAGAAAGATGGCACCCCTGGGCCTCTTGGGCGATGCTTGCCCACCTAGTGGTGGGCTGCTTAAGGAGGACAGGCCCCAGGATCTCTTAGATAACAAACGGGCTGCACGCTTAGCGTCTCAGCACACGGTCCCACTGCCTAACCACGCACAGGACACATAGCATCTGTGCTGGGGCATCTTGGACTCAAGGGGCCAGGGCGGAACAAGCCCGGCTGCCTGGGCTCCAGCTGAGAAAGCAGAAAGACTCGGGCAGAAAGCAGCTCTCCTCCTGGGAAGCCTCTGCCTGGACTCAGATCCCAGCGGACAGCACCAGCCATTCACCACGCCCCGAGGAGCAGGGGGCAAAAGAAGACAGAGCGCTGTGCGTCCTCAGCCATGATTACTTCACGCATAAGGGAAGTGTGGGAATGCCTTAGGTGGGTCAAGAAGGAAAACTGAAGACCTCTGTCTGGAGTTCCTGGGCACTGGGCTCCCAGGGCTGGCTGCTCTCAGACTCTACACAAACTCATGGCCCAGACACCACCCCCAGGAACATGACTCAGAAGTGCAGTGGGCCCAGTATCTGGCTTTCAGTCATCTTCCAGGTGATTCTGATGCAGAGCCAGGTCGGGCGGGCCTTGAGCTTGGACATGACCCTGTGGCTGGAAGTGGCAGAAGTTGAGACGCGAATCCTGGTGTCAAAATCCCCATCCCAGTGCCCTCCACCCTGTCATTGGCTGCCTTGAGTTTGGGGGATTTCTCTGGTGGGAGAGAAACTTGTCCTCAGCAGCCTTGGCCAGAAGCATGAAGACCTCAGGCCCGCCTCCCCCTCTACTGCCACAGCATGAGTGACGGTGACAGGCTGATTGGGACCCCAGGTACAGAAGGGGTTCTGGAAGAGCTGCTGACTGTCATGTCGGTTGCTTTGAAAGGCGGCCCATCGCTGGGCGGAGGTCAAGCAACTACTCAGCTGGGAAGGCTTGGAGGTTCCCTCATGGTGCTCCTGTGACAGAGGCCCCCTACCTGGGACAGAAGAGCAAAGGCAGAAGTCACGCCAGAAGAATGTGGTCCTGCCTGCTTTCCATGGCACAGCCAGAGGGCGAGGGTGGGTCAGCCCGGGATCCCACAGGAAGGCAGCCTGCGCTTCACGAAGCCGGCCCACGCAGGGCGGGACTGGCCGCATCATCTCGGGGCGGGGCAGGATTTGGAAACCTGGCTGGGCCATACAGAGCCAGTGGGCTGGAGCAGGAGCCAGCCTGAGTCTGCCCCCTTCCAGGCCTAGACTGGACAGCGTGTGCCCAAGGCCTCCTTGACCAAGAAACACAGTACTGAGCCCCCAGAGGCACATACCAACCCCAGATAGCGAGGAGGGGCAGCCTCTCAGGTTTCGGTGCGATTGAGTTAAATACTCGGTGGACAGTCACGGCAGGTGCCCTGTCCCACTCTGTGCAGGGCGTAAAGGTAGCTCAGTCCCTGCGCAGTGCTGGCGCCTGTGCAGAGGCACACCTAGCAGGGCGAGTGGGCGTGGTGGGCAGTGGGGTGCACTTCGTCCTCAAGGAAGATGACAGCCAGAGCAGCCTGGCCTGAGCTTGTGACAGCTGTGACCCCGCTGCTCAAGAGTAAGGCACCTGGTTTAATTTCTGACTCTGCACCTTGCAGGTTGGCCTTAAGTGGGCTGCTCCCGCTCTGAGCCTCTGGCCCTCACCCACCTCCTAGCATTGTTGGGATTGGGGAGATTCATGCTCAGAAATCATTCAGTCTGTTTGGGGAATACTGGAGATGTCCTGGGACAAGGGACATCCCCAAAAGTCCATGGCACTGAGTACTGGGTCATCGTTGGGGCCCATAAGACGGAGAACCAGGGCAGGTGTTCTGAGGCCTGAGGAGAAGAGAATGTTCAATTTGGGAGACAGAGAAAAGGATGAAATTGGGCCTTGTGCAGGACAAAATTACAATGAGAATTATTATAACTGGCACTTATTGAGCACTTACCACATGTCAGGCCCATGCTAAGGACTTTATGTCCATTTTATTACATAATTCTGACCATGACCTGATATGAGACTCAGAGAGGGTAAAGGTCTGCCAAGGTCACACAGCAAGCCAGGAGCAGAGCCAAAGACCCCTCCCCATTCTTAGTTACAGAGCTCTGGGCCTGGACCTCGAGGGATACAGGGCCATACAATTGTTTAATTCACCCAGTGCTTAGAGCTTAACTCTTATCCCTAAAGCATTACATCTGGGGTTTTCTTGAATACCTCCTTCCACAGAGAGCTCACGACCTCTGCCAGGCAGCCTGTTTTACCTTGGCTGAAACCTAAGGATGGCTGAACTCCTGTAGCCTTGGCCCAGCACTCACAGGGCGATCAGTTTCATTCAGACAGTGGAATTATAAATCTTTCAAAAAGCAAGGCACACGAGGCCAGAAAGAGGAGGCAAGTTTGATTGGTACCAGAGACAGAAACACGATTTACCCGTGGGCCGAGCTGGGCTGGGCTACAGAGCTGCCTGCAGAACCTTGAAGGTTGGTAGACAGTTTCCTGGGGCAGCAGGAGGTGACTTGCCCCCACCCCAAGGTTCTGGGGCCCCAGGCATGTCCCCCCCTGTGCTCTCTCAGTTCTCATAGCCACCTGCCCTGGGACAGAGGACTAGTATGAGTGTCAGGGCCACCCCAGGCATGACCCCCACTTTGCCCACCATTTCCTCTGCATGTTTCAAAGTAAAGGCACCCTTCGCTCTCATAGGAACACTGGGCAAACCCAGAGGTTCAAGCTGAGGGGGCGTTGTGTGATACCATTCCTGGGACTCGAGTCGTAACAGAAAGGGAAGATAATAAGATTAGTTGTTAGAATGGCAGAACCCTGGTTGATTCCCTCCCCGACTCCCTGATTTTAAAATCTTTGTTATCCCTCAGTTAATATTAAAGTCACCCCCACAACACAACTGCCTTTTCCTCTAGCCGTTTTGTTCGCCTCTTACGTCATTGTCTCTGCTTGCTTTCCTGTCAGTTCTTCGCACGCTCATGGGACACAAAGCCAACATCTGCAGCCTGGATTTCCACCCATTCGGCGAGTTCGTGGCCTCGGGCTCCCAGGACACGAACGTCAAGGTGCGATGCCGCTCTGAGCCCTGTGCCTCCCGCTGGACTGGCAGTGGGACCGGCCACATGTCCTGCCTGAGGGGTGGGCTTTTGACTCTCTGTGGGGGCGTTCTCACAAGCGGCAGCATTCACACCCTCCTGGAGAAAGGAGCCGTGGAGGCGTGGACCAGGCATTTCTGCCTGGAACTGCCAGCTTCGGTGTGCAGCTTCTAGACTCCTGTCAGCTGGGGTGTGATGGCTTGGAGGTGCCCAGAGCCTTTCTCTGTGCCCGGCCGCAAGCCCGCCCTCGGCTGCGACCTGTCCTGACTGTGCCCCTCTGCTCCCTCCCCGCAGCTCTGGGACATCAGGAGGAAAGGCTGTGTGTTCCGGTACAGGGTAAGGAGGGCACCCTCTGCGGGTCACCCCGTAAGCACCTCGCAGGCATGGCGCGTGGGTGGTGCCTGGCTGGCCGGGGCTGGAGGACCCCGCTGCCCACCATGGGCGAGACGTGAGAAACACGAGTCCCAGTGAGAAGCATGAAGCAGAGTGGAGCAAGGGTGCCGTGGGTGGTCCCCCCAGGACCCCCACTTTCCGTGGGTTCCCTCACTGTGCTCCACGCTCTGGTTTTACAGGCAGGTAACAGGTATCATCAGGTGAGGGGGTGCTTGTTCACATGAGTTTGGGAGCACTGAGTTTAACATGGTTTATTTTGAGAGGTTTAGGCCCTTTGACATTAAGAGAGGGCAGTCCTGATTCCTGGAGCAGCCTGCAGGACAGGGGTGCGTGACCACACATGGAGAAGGGTCCTCTGTGGCACCTCCCACATGGCTGTCCCCTTTGCCTGCGCCCCAGTGGGGCGGCGGAGAGGAAAGCCCCCTGGGCCAGGCCCCTAGGGTGAACCCCATGCCCTGTCCTCTTCTCAGGGGCACAGCCAGGCGGTGCGGTGTCTCCGGTTCAGCCCCGACGGGAAGTGGTTGGCATCGGCTGCAGATGACCACACAGTGAAGGTACGTCCCGGCCTGACGTGGGCCCGGGCTGGGGACTGGCATCTGCTGCTCACACTCAGGTCCTCACCTCCCTCCTGGCTGGGGTTGCATGTCCCAAGCCCGTCCAGAGTGGAGGGCGGTTGTGTGGGTAGAGAGCTCAGGCTGGGACAGGGGGAGAGTGGGCAGCAGCAGTGCCCGGCCTGGTCCTGACTCCACCCCGCCCTGCCCCAGCTCTGGGATCTGACTGCTGGCAAGATGATGTCCGAGTTCCTTGGCCACACGGGGCCTGTCAACGTGGTGGAGTTTCACCCCAATGAGTACCTCCTGGCTTCTGGCAGCTCTGACAGGTAAGTAGGAGCAGGGCCCGTCACCCGTGACCACCGTTCCTCACATCTCTGCCTGAGTGTATGTGTGTCTGTCCCCAGTCTGTCTCTCTGACCCAGGGTGTCGTGGGCCTGTTGAGCCTATGTAGAACAAATTAACCGCCAGCCCAGCCAAGATGGGACCCAGGTCCCATCCCTCTCCTGACTTTGGTTCCCAGCCCCAGTGTCCTGGGCCTTCAAGGGCATGTCCAGATTCTAAGCCCAAGTTCATCTCCCACTCACTGAGTCCCCTCCCCCTGCCTGCCCAGGGCCAGCCCCTGGCCCAAGGTATTGCTCTTAATGGCTCTGAGGAGGGTGGGTAGCAGGGAAGAGAAGCTGGCTGCCCCAGCCGTGGGCCGGTTTAGAGGCCAGATGCGGGCCTGGTTTCCAGCACAGCCTGGCTACCTTTGCAGGACCATCCGTTTCTGGGATCTGGAGAAATTCCAGGTGGTGAGCTGTATCGAAGGGGAGCCAGGGGCCGTCAGGTACGCAGGCAGCCAGGTGGTAGGCCCAGCCTTCTCCAGGGGAAGTGGGATGTGGATGTGGGTGGGCTTTTCCCCTCTCCACTTCTGCTCCCTCGGGTCCCCGCAGCCTCCCCGGGTTTCTTAGGACCCATGGCCCACTCTTGCCTGGCCCAGGAGCATCCTCTTCAACCCCGATGGCTGCTGCCTGTACAGCGGCTGCCAGGACTCGCTGCGTGTCTACGGCTGGGAGCCCGAGCGCTGCTTTGACGTGGTCCCAGTCAGCTGGGGCAAGGTGGCCGACCTGGCCATCTGCAACAACCAGCTGGTGAGAGCCATTGCCGGCCGCCCACCCTCCCACCAGGCCACCCAGCTGCTTTCACAAGCCCATCAGGGCCCCACTTCCACCAGCCCTTGCGGGGATCCTGCCCACTCCTACCCTAGCCACTGCTGCGAAGGGTCCCACCCCAGCTCTGCCCTTCCTGCAGATAGGCGTGGCCTTCTCCCAGAGCAACGTCTCCTCTTATGTGGTGGACCTGACACGGGTCACCAGGACAGGCACAGTGACCCAGGACCCTGTGCAGGACAGCTGGCCCTTGGCTCAGCAGACCCCCCTCCCTGCTGCCCCCCTTCGGCGCATCTACGAGCGGCCCAGCACAACCTGCAGCAAGCCTCAGAGGTGGGCTCGGGGCGCTGGGGGGCACAGGAGGTGGGCCCATCCCTGAGAAGGCTTCGGGGCGCCCAGCCTGGCCTCACTGGCCCAGCCTCCTCTCGGCCGCCCCGCAGGGTGAAGCAGAACTCGGAGAGCGAGCGCCGCAGCCCCAGCAGCGAGGACGACCGGGACGAGCGGGAGTCTCGGGCAGAGATCTGGAACGCCGAGGACTACAACGAGATCTTCCAGCCCAAGAACAGCATCAGTGAGGCCTGGTTCCACCCTTTGACCCCAGCACCCCTGTCCGTGAAATGGATGCAAACAATCCTTTCCAGGGACTGGAGTTCCCAAACTCCTAACCCCCACCGGGCCAGGGCCTGTCGCCAGGCTCTGTTCCCAGGCCCTGCAGGCCCCAGCAGCGCCCTGGCAGCCACTCAGTCCCCTGCCCACCCTATAAGCAAAGGGGCCGCACAGGGCCAATGAGTGGGAAGGGCAGGCCTGAGAGTTGGTGGGCCGGGACAGGGTCACAGGTCTGCAGCGGCATGCCTGGGAACCACCTTCCATCCCCCGTGTCCTGACAGGCCCCTGGATCCCAGGCCACCTTGGCCCTAGGGGCTCAGACAGGAGCCTTGGGCAGCCAACGTGAATCCCCAACCCCCTTTGCCTCTACAGGTCGGACACCACCCCGAAGGAGTGAGCCCTTCCCAGCACCCCCAGAAGATGGTGAGTGGTGGGGTGGCCAGAGCCAGCCTCCCAGCTCCCCAGTCCTCTACCCTCTGCGCCCCCAGCCTCCCCTCTTTGACACACCTCAGCCTCTCTCCCACTGGCTCAGGAGCCCCTACTGTGTGCTAGGCCCTGGGGATTGGGCATGAACAAGGTGGGCAAGCACACCCCTCAGGAGCCCACACCCCCACGAGGAGGGCAGATAGGAGACAAAGCCCCACACAGGTGGGTCCGGAGATGGTACTCGTGCTATGGAGGAACACGCTGGGCCTGGTGAGAGGGAACCGGGCCCACTGTGGATGGGGGCCTCGAGGCCCTTCACCTGTGCCCTCACCACCAGCGCCCCTGGCACACACATTCCTAGGGAAGTGGCAGATCGCTGCTTCCTGGAGCTCCCCTCCACGCATGGCACTGGATGCCTGCTTTCTGCCAGGCCTGGAATTGAGTGGGTAGAAAGTGGGGACAGGCGCAGTCCCTGCCCTTAGGACCCCCCAGGACCCACACTGCTGACACCTCTCTCCCTGGCTGCCCTACAGCTCCTGCTGTCCCCCACAATTAACACATGCCATCTAGAGTCTCACCCCAAGCCCTGCCTTCTTCCTGACCCAGAGATCTTTTCGTTTTGCCTCCAGACGTGGCCACAGCCAAGGAGGCAGCCAAGCCCAGCCCAGCCATGGAGACACAGGTCCCGGTGCCAAACGTATGTCGGGGTAGAGGGCCGCGGTATGAGACTCAGAGGGGCTGGAGCCCTGAACCAGGGTTGGGGACCTCCTACCTAGGAGGCAGAGAGGGAGCCCTGAGGATGGCTGCCCACTGAGCTCCGGTCCTCCAGCTCGAGGTGCTGCCCTGGCCCCCGGTCGTCACTTCCACTCCTGCACCCAAGGCCGAGCCTGCCATCATCCCTGCCACCCGAAATGAGCCCATTGGGCTGAAGGCCTCCGACTTCCTGCCTGTGAGTGGGGACCCAGCCCAGGGGTGGGGTGGAGGCCGGTGGGGCGAGGGTAGAACTTTGCTGCCAGCATCTGGGCCCTCATCCCACCAGGCTGTGAAGATCCCCCAGCAGACAGAGCTGGTGGATGAGGATGCCATGTCGCAGATCCGAAAAGGCCACGACACAATGTGCGTGGTGCTCACCAGCCGCCACAAGAACCTGGACACTGTACGAGCCGTGTGGACCACGGGCGACATTAAGGCGAGAGCCTGTCCCTGCCCCTGCCCGGGCTTAGGACTGAACTTGAAAAGGGCCACAGGATGTGGGGAAGTGGGGGATAGGCAGCCTTTATTCTTCCATCCTCATCCTCTCAAGCTGCCATTTATTAAGCACCTATTTATGGGCCTGGCCTTGTGCTCATTATTTGAGGTGGCCTTTTTTTTTAAGTATATTTTATTGATTATGCTATTACAGTAGTCCCAATTCTTTTTCTCTTTGCTTTCCTCCACCCAGTACCTCCCTTCCCACCAGCAATCCCACCCCCCTTAGTTCATGTCCATGGGTCAGGCATATAAGTTCTTTGGTTTCACCCTTTCCTATATTTTTCTTAACTTACCCATCTATTTTGTACCAACCAATTATGCTTCTTAATTCCTGCACCTTTTTCCCATTTCTCCCCCTCCCCTCTCCCAGCTGATAACCCTCCAAATGATCCCCATACCTATGATTCTGTTCCTATTCTGGTTTGCTTAGTGGGTTTTGTTTTTATTTTTTAGATTCAGTTGTTGATAGTTGTGAGTTTGTTGTCATTTTAATGTTCTTCATTTTGATCTTCTTCTTAAATAAGTCTCTTTAACATTTCATATGATAATGGCTTGGTGATGATGAACTCCTTTAGCTTTACCTTGTCTGGGAAGCACTTCATCTGCCCTTCCATTCTAAATGATAGCTTTGCTGGTTAGAGTAATCTTGGTTGTAGGTCCTTGCTTTTCATCAGATTGAATACTTCTTGCTAGTCCCTTCTTGCCTGCCAAGTTTCTTTTGAGAAATCAGCTGACAGTCTCATAGACACCCCTTTGTAGGTAACTCTCTGCTTTTCTCTTGTTGCTTTTAAGATTCTCCCTTTATCTTGAACCCTTGGCTTTTTAATTATGTTGTGTCTTGGTGTGGTCCTCTTTGGGGCTAGCTTGTTTGGGACTCTCTTTGCTTCCTGGACTTGTATGTCTGTTTCCTTCGCCAAATTTGGAAGTTTTCCTTCATTATTTTTTCACATAAGCTTTCAATTTCTTTCTCTTCCTCTTCTTCTGGCACCTCTGTGATTTGGATGTTGGTGCCTTTAAAGTTGTCCCCAAGGTTCCTGCACCCCTCTTCATTTTTTTCAATTCTTGTTTCCTCATTCTGTACTGGTTGACTGTTTATTTCTTCCTTATGTTCCAAATCATTGATTTGAACCCTAGTTTCCTTCTCTTCACCATTGGTCTTGAGTGTATTTTCCTTCGTTTCACTTAGCATAGCCTTCACTTCTTCCCTTATGTGTTTGCCCTACTCAAGCATATTTGTCAAGCTGTGAGCATCTTTATCACCAGTGTTTTGAACTCTGCATCTGTGAGGTTGGCCATCTCCTCGTCACTTAGTTCTCCCACTGGAACTTTGATCTGTTCCCTATTTCGGGCCGTACTTTTCTGTCTCCTCATCTCAGCAGGCTCCTGTGTTTGTTTGCCTCTGTGCTTTAGGTAGAGCTGTCACACCTGTTACGTGAAAGGGGCGGAGCCTTTGGTATTCGTCAGTACAGGACAACCCGTTTCACCAAGTTGTGGCGCTGTGTGTGTGGGGGAGGGCTCTGAAAGGAAACAATGCCGCTTGTTCAGCACTTGCCCCTTTTCCAGGCACCGCTCCCACTTCTGTAGGAGCCTGGCACCTCCATAGCTATTGCCCTGGCTGTTGTTCCTAAAGTGGGTGTTCTGCAGATGTTCTAGGACTGTGGGGGCCCTTTAAACAAGTGAACTCTATTGAGAGACTGGCAGTTTCTTCTTCCGCCCCAATCCCCACTGGTTTGCACAGTCAGAAGCAATGAGGCTTGATTTTCCCAGGCGCTGGGAATGTGAGCTGCACAGTCTGGTCTGGTGCTGGGAGCGCTCCCCAGGTGTCCCTCCCAACTTTTAAAAACGTGTGACTGTGCTTTCCACCAGCCTGCCGCCACCACCGCTGCTGCTGCCGCCACACCAGGTTCTCTCTACCCTGGCTCTGCCCCTCATACCTGTCTGGATGAGTATTTCTTCTTTATATCTTTGTTTATTGGACTTCCATGCAGCTTGATTTTCTGGAACTTCTGGTTGTCTCTAGTTTTGAGGTAGTTGTATTCCTTCTTAGTTGTGGAGGGAGACGCAGTGTGTCTGTCTACGCCTCCATCTTGGCTGGAAGTCCTAGATGGTCTTTTTAATATCCCACAATAAACCCCATCATCACATCACGTCCAGGCAGGGCCACAGTCCCTAGCCATCCGTGATGGGTGCTCTGTTTGCACAGACGTCGGTGGACTCGGCTGTGGCCATCAATGACCTGTCGGTGGTGGTGGACCTCCTTAACATTGTCAACCAGAAAGCGTAAGTGGCCACAATGGGTGGAGCGGGCAGAGTGGGCAGGGCTGGGTGCTGAGGGCACCTGTCCCCGGGCCTCTCCCCAGCTCCCTGTGGAAGCTGGACCTGTGCACCACGGTCCTGCCACAGATCGAGAAGCTTCTGCAGAGCAAGTATGAGAGGTATGTGTGGGGAACCCCCGCCTGCCTCACAGCAGGGAGGGGAGAGGCAAAGAGGCTCCTGCAGGGACCATGGGAAAGACCCCCAGGGACAGGGCCCACGTGAGGCGGCTGTGCAGCCTTGTTGTCCCCTCCAAGTTCCAGAGAGGCCAGAGTGGAAACAAGCCCGTGCTGCCTCTGATCTGTCTCTGCCCGTCTGTCTGTGTATTCGCTGTTTGTCTGTCTGTGGCTCCATCTGTCCGTCTGCCTCTGAAGCTATGTCCAGACAGGCTGCACCTCCCTAAAGCTGATCCTGCAGCGGTTTCTGCCCCTGATCACTGACATCCTGGCAGCCCCGCCCTCTGTAGGTGTGGACATCAGCCGGGAGGAGAGGTGAGGGGCCTGGCAAAGGGCCTGTGTTGAGGGCAGCAGTGCCGTGCAGGCCCGGGGTCCCAGCCTGCTCATGGGTGGCCTTGCTGAAACAGCTGTGGAGGAGGCCACTGTGCCTGGACAGAGTCCCTGGCTCAGGGTGCAGGGTGGGGGTCGCAGAGCCTGGGCTCCTCCGTGGTCTGACTCTGCTCTGAGCCCTGGAGTGGCCTGGTGTGGCCTGGGGGACGGGCAGGAATAGTTACAACAGGCAAGGCCCCAGGGTCAGGGACAGGTCATGGTGTCAGTACAGCCGGCCACCTCAAGGGTTGCCCCTCTGCCCACAGGCTACACAAGTGCCGGCTCTGTTATAAGCAGCTCAAGGGCATCAGCGGCCTCGTCAAGAGCAAGTCGGGCCTGAGCGGCCGCCACGGCAGTGCCTTCCGGGAGCTGCACTTGCTTATGGCCAGTCTGGACTGAGGGATCCAGTGGGTGTTCATCCCCCACTCCTGTTCCCTGTGCACCACCGGCCCAGGAGCCTCTGCCCTGCCCCCACTGCTGCCCTGTGGCCATCCTGGAGGCGGCGGCACTGGTCCACTGGCCACCTCCACAGCCCCAAACTCAGACAACTGTCGGCAGTGGCTGCCCAGCTTTGCCCAACTCTTGCTTCTTGGGGCAGCCAACCAAGCCCTGGGCTGCTGCTGTAATTTATAAGGCAAATTTTATTAAATTTGTAACTATTTCCTGGTTTTCTTGCTGGAAGGGACACATCTGGCCACAGGGCTCCCGCAGCACAGGATCGCCGGCCCGGCCTCGGTGGGGCTGTGCACAAGGCTGTGTGGCCAGCAGGGGGCAGCAGAGCGCCAGGCCCACGGGAACGGGCCGGTTCAGACGTCTTCTGCGGGGAGAGAGGGGAGCGGCAGCTCTGCCTCCACGGCTGGGGGACAGCCGAGAGGTGGGCCCACCAACCCTCGCATCTCAGGCACTCCCAGAGGTCCGGTGGACACCTCCAAGGCCAACAGCTGTGTCCTGCAGGATGCCAGGACCCCAGCCTCACAGCCTTGGCCACCCCTGTGTGGCACAGAGCCCGCATGCTCCCCCGGCCCCCCAGGCAGCCTTAAGAGAGCGGGTTGGAAGGGCAGTCCCCTGTCCTCCTGTGAGCCCCCAGTGCCGGCTGGCCCAACCCGGTGGGCATCCCTTCTGCTCCCGAGGCAGCAGCTGGCAGTTCCACCCTATCGGAGGGCAGACCGCACTAAGCACGTCTCCCCCAAGGCTGGGACCAAGTACAGGCCAACACACCCCCAAGGCAGGAGTGGAGTGGAGGGTTGCCCTGCACTAGTGGTTGGGGTGCTATAAGCCCTGGGAGGAGGGAGGCACACGCCTGCGGCCAGTTCACCTACAGGGACAAGCCCAGGGCCCAGCCATGGTTCTGCTGAGCCTTGAGGAGCCTTTGTTTCCCATCTGCAAGATGGGGGTGACAGCACTGTTTGTGGTTGGTCAGTCACAATAAGGGGGGGGTGCGCTGGCCCCCCAGTCGTATGTGCTCAAGACTTAGAGCGCTATGGGTGACCAGCAGGCTCACAAGACCCATTCTTTCAGACCACACTTGTGTAAAAAGGCTTTTATTTTAATAAGTAAAAATGGCTAAACTTCCAAAAGTTCTTAAATAGGATTTCAGAGGGAGGAAAATGTCAAGAGGCCAGTGAGCAAGGAGAGAGCCTGGTGCCAGGCCCGTGAGCAGAGCAGCAGAGTCCCCGCCCCCTGGCCTCCTGCCAGCCATAAATACAGCCCAGCCCCGGGGCCGGCAGCGCCGGGCGCCTATGTACACCCATGCCCGCTATACACAGGCCCAGTGCGGGGCCCTTGGAGGACTGCCCCCAGGATGCCCACCAACCAGCCTGTTCTCATGGCTCCTATGCCTCCCAGGGGCTCCTCAGCCGCCCGCCGCAGAAGGCGCCCTGCAGGCTGGGAGAGCAGGGCCAGCCTGAGAGAGGGCCACCCTCCCAACACTGCTGCCCTCCCTACCAGGGACCACTCTCTGAGGGTCGGCCTGCCAGGTGGAGCGGGACATCCCTGCCCTTCCAGCCTGTGTCATTTGTACCAAGAGCCACAGCCAAGAGACACCATTTCCTTCTGAACATGTTTCTCATCTCAGGGGAGACAGAAGAGGAGCCTCCCCTCTGGCCTCTGCCTCCCAGGCTCCCAGCTGCAGCAGGGGCAGGCCAGTGAGGCCGGGCGGCCTAGCCCTGGGCGTGGCAGGCGGACGCGTCCGTCAGTCCATCATCACACAGCCAGCGGCCTCGACTTCCCTATAGGGGGAGGGGGTTCATTAGTCTCTGCTTAAGAGCAGCAGGGAGCCAGGCAGAAGCACACAGACAGCAGGCAGCGGAGGGACAGACCCAGCCCTGAGCGGCAGGTTCCCGGCACAGCCCAGCAGCCCAAGACGAGGTCAGTGGCAGGCAGCGCTGGCCCCCTGGCCCCACACTCACCTGCAGACTCTGCAGCCCCAGCCTCAGGCTGAAATCAAAGCAACAGGCATCTCACTGGCGGGCTTGCCTCGAGCCAGGACCCCTCGGGACCCTGCTGCCCTTATGCTTTTGCTGGGCCTTTCTGTGACTGGGGCCAAGTTGAGCGCCGGAGGCCTGGATTCCAGTCCCATGACCAGGGTCACTCCTCATCTGGGACATGGGGTGAGCCCTGCCCTTTCCGCCCCCGGAGCTGAGGCCCGGGTCTGGTGACGCCACACCTGCTTTGGAGGGCATGTGGCATGAGCCCAGCCAGCCCAGCCTGGGCCTTGAGGCACCAGCCCAGCTAGGAGCCCCTGGGGACGGGGTCTTCAGTTTCCCATCTGTAAAATGGATCCTACACTATCTGCCCTAATGCCCAGGGCCAGGGAAGGTAGTGAAACAGGCTCTTGAGAAGTTTTAGAAACTTTTAGAAAGAAAAGAAAAAGCCTGTTCAGGTAAGGGCAGCCCAGTGGCTGTGACTGACCTGTGGTGGGCCGGGCGGGGGGGGGGGGGGGGGGGCTTACCTACCCACCCACCCACTCCCTGAAGGCTCACCCGAGGGCTGCAGCCTCCTCCGGATGGAGCCTGGGCGGCTCGTGGTCCCAGAGCCGGGGGCGAAATGACCTCGTGCTGAGGGCTGTGGCGTCTGGCAGGCTGGCTCCCACTGTGGGCAGGCGTGAGCAGGTGGGTGGGGGCCTCGCTGCCCTGCCCCCCACCCTACTTCCCTCCGCCCCCCCCCCCCCCCAGCCTCCTGAAAGTGTTCCTGCAGCTGCACAATGGGCTTGATGATGATGATGCCCCGGGTCAGTTACTGAGAGAGTTACATGAGACAGTGTATGTAAAGGGGAGAACCAGCTACTGCTGAGCACCTGTGTGCCAGCCTGCAACGCTCCCACCCCCAGCCGGCTGATGACCCCACAGCTACCTCTGAGGCCCGCAAATACTTGGACTAAAGAGGCTACTGGGTTTGGGTTTGGGTTTGGGTTCAAGTTCTGGCTCCAGCCCCTCTGGCCTCTTTCCCCCCACACTCCAAGCTGTCCCCCCTTTCTGACCCTCCATCCTGCCTCTGACGTGGAAGTCTCTGACCCAGTGCCCCTGAGACAGGCTTGTACCCTCCCCCTACCTCCAGATGCTCCTGGCTGGACCAGGACCCCAGCTCTGCCCTGCGGGATCCAGGGCCCAGCTCCACAGAGCGGACCCTCTCGGCAAACTTGAGGGAGTAGAGGGTCTCGCTGGTGTTCTTCTCCACGGGGGACACCTAGGGGACATCAGGGCTCACTCACCACCCAAGCCAGCTTTCCCCCCAAAACTGGAGGGGACAGACGTTCACTAGAGGGCGCTCATGGCCAGTGGACTGGCCAAAATGAAGGGCCTTGTGAGGCACACAGGGTGCCTGTGGCCAGGTCTGCTGGGGAGGCTGGAGGGGTGCACATCACTGACTTTGGAGCTCCTGAGGACAAAGGTCCCTTCTCCACACAACCTGGGTACCCGGAAGGCGTCCCTGGTCTTGGTGCTGGCCGAGCCCCACTGAGGCCCTCACCTGCACCACCATGAGGGTCTTGCTGTCCCCACTGAGTGAGTCCTGCAGGAGGTAGGTGAGCTTGGAGTTGCGGAAGGGCACGTGGCCCTGGCGGGAGCGCAGAGCTGCAATGACGTCCCCGAGCGCTGACAGTGACTTGTTGATGTGCTGCGCCTCCCGCAGGCGGCTGCCCTCGGCCCCAGACTTGCCCACACGCTCTGAGCCGGCCAAGTCCACCAGGTTCAGCTTCCCTGCGGGGAGGGCAGTGGGCAGGTCAGGGGCGCCCCAGGGGGCAGGGGCAGGGTGCTCAGGGCTGGCCGCCCATCGCCCTCACTCACCCGTGGTGCGGAGGCCAGTGCTGCAGTCCACGCCGCGCACCGTCACGATGAGCAGGGCGTGGGAGCGGGAGCTGTGCTCGTTCAGGTTGGTGAACTCCGTCGTGCGGTTGGTATGGCCGAACTCAAACACCTGGGGGTGGGGGGTGGGGGCGGGGGGCACGGTGGAGGCACAGGGTTTGGAGTGGGGTCTTGGAACTGCCCAGTCCCCAAGAACCCCTGTGAGGGGTGTCACCCTCAGGAAACTGAGGCTGAGAGGTGTGGGGACATGGCTGAGCCAGAGGGGCTCAGCTCTGGGTGGGGTCTCCCCACATTTCCCCGCCCTGCCCCCCAGCCCCACCTTGTTGATGTCCTCCACGCTCTGCACCTGGAACTCAGTCAGCCCTGGCACATACAGCTGCCCACTGCCATCTGGGCACAGCCGGATCTCCAGTTTCTCCTGGGGCTCCTGCCCCAGCAGGTCCCTGGCAGGGGGGCAGGGGGGACAGTCACTCCCTCTTCCCATGTCAGCCTCTGCTTGCACTGCACCTGCCCTGAGCCTGGAATGTTCCCCCATCCAACACTCACACCCTCAGGAAGTCTCCCTGGACCCCCAGGCTGAGCCCCTCCCTGCCCTCCAGCTCCTCCCAGCACTCAATCTGCTGAATGGCAAGACCAACTGCTCCCCAAAAGGCCTGTCATGGTGCTGCTCCTGCCTCCACGATGCACTGGCCCCTATGGGCAGGGCCCCCCCACCCCAGTCTTACTTATCACCAGGGGAAAAGGAGCCCATCGATCTGGGCGCCCCGCGGGCTCAGAGAGAGCCTCCTCCCCTGCCCGCTGCTTGGTGGGCAGGGCTGCAGCCAGCAATCCCCCTGCGCTGAGTCCTGACATACAGCCCCCACCTCCCTTCTTCCAGGAGACCCCACCTCCCACCCCACGTGGGTCTGCAAGGTCTTGAGGATCACAGAGCTTTCCTGGGAGGCATGTGCCCATGCCAGGACCGCCACCTGCCGGCCTGCACCCGAGGGCCTCTAACCTGAGGACCTCATTGTAGATCTCGGCCGCGCTGACGGAGATGGTGTACTCCCAGTCCGACGCCTTCTCCTGCACCTCGGAGAAGAGAAGCTGCAGGGCCCGCTGGTTGATGCCTGGGCTCTCGGGGGTCCCCTGGGGAGAAACCAGACCCCGGTGAGCTGCGCCTCTCCCCACCATGATGGGTGATCCGTGCAGATGCTCACAGGGTGTCTGTGCCCTCCCCCCCATCATCCCCAGCTACCCCTTGCAGGCGGGTCTCTATGTCCAAAGCCCCATCTCCATGCTGGTCCGCCCCCAAAACCGCCTCTGCCAGCTGCAAACAACTTCATTCCCCTCCTTGGGCCTCAGTTTCCCAGGACCACCTGCCAGAACTGCCCTGAGACTTAAAGCAGAGCACCCAGGTGAATGCCTGGCGGGGCACTGCACACGGGGGCTGCTGAGCACCAGGTGTGCACCTGGCCCCAGTGAGCCACCTGGGAGGGGCACCGGGAGCCTAAAATTTCCCTGCCACTGCCCACAGGGGGGTCCAACGTCAGCAAGAGGGGAGGCACAGGTGGCTGACAGGTGCCCTGGGGCCCGATGAGCTGCCTGGCCTTTCTGAAAGGAAATGTCACCTGGGCTCTCGCTCCCCTTGTCCGGACACCAGGACACTTACCCTCCTCCTCTACCCTGGGAACCCCACAGCACACCCTCAAGAGCCAGGGAAATGTTAACAAACCAGACACCCCCAGGGCCAGCCCTCCATGTTCATCTACAGTCAAGATTCTTCCTCATCTGGAAGCCCCAGTTCCCCAGGGAGAGGGGACAGACACAAGCAGGGAGACGAAGCCCTGCCCTGGGAGTGGCAGGTGAGAGCTGGACGCCCCACAAGTCTTCACCAGTTCCCGCCACTGCCCAGGGCCTCCTCTAGGGCGGAGCCTGCCGCCATTCATTCACATAGTCCCAGGGCCCAGCACCGGGCAGCCACACGGTGGGAGCCCAGCTAACGCATGTGGGTGATTCAGGGAGAGCTGGTCCCGAGAGACGGACTGACTTCAGGCCAGGCTCCTTCTGCTGCCAGTTTGTTGTGCCCTCCTACCCAGCGGGACCATCAAGGTCCCCCCTCTTCAGGCCTTGTGACTCGGGGGTGGTGAAGACCGAGGGAGGCAAACACACACCGTGCAGAACCCCGAGACCAATGAGGAGAAGCCCCATCAATGGCAGCAAGCTGCGGTCCTCACTGCCTGCGTCCCACCCCCTCCAGCGGGCACCCACCTCCATCGTATAGGTCTTGCCAGCGCCTGTCTGGCCATAAGCGAAGATGCAGACGTTGTAGCCATCGATGCAGGAGGTGACCAGGGCCTGCACCTCCTGAAACACCTGGGGAGGAGACGCGGGATGGAGGGCGTGGGGCTGCCTGGGCTGCTGGAACTGGGGCCCCCCCACCAGCTCCAAGTCCAGCCACCTCCCGCTGACCACTCTGTCCTTCAGCAATAATACAGCACATTATTGTGGACACCCAGCTCAATGTGGAGGAATTTGTGACTAATGACTCACTCGCACTAGACATCCGTCGTAGCCTGGCTGCCAAAAGACAGAAGGGAAGACAGGGCACTGCTGACCGCCTGCCAACACCCGAGGGAGGGGCCGCCCAGCTCTGGAGCTCAGGAGACCCTCCCCCAGCCCCAGAGGGTGCAGCAAAATGAAGGCAGAGCCCAGCCCTGTGCGGGGCACCTCCTCTGCCTGGCTGCCTGACAGTGGGGCAGAGGCTGGGGACAAAGGTAAAGCCAGGCAGAGAGACCACAGAGCACAGGCAAGACAGGCCTGGCAGGTTGGCCCTGGCAGAGCCGAGGCAAGAGCAGATGCTGAGCCCACTTGCCTCTCACAGGCTGGAGGCACCAGACTCAATACTGGCCAGAGTACTGTCGATGGGAGGGGCCACACGGGCAGGTGGAGCTGTGTGGGAGGGGCCACATGGGTGGGTGGAGCTATGAGTGTGGGAGGGGCCACGTGGGTGGGAAGAGCTGTGCACGGATCTGTCCTTTTCAGCAGAGGCTTCTAGGACCTCAGTCTTAGCTTCCCAGCTTCTCTCCAGCCGGGAAGGAGAGAGGTACCCTGGCATCTAGGCTTCTCTGCCCTGCCTACTTCCACTCTCACACTTCTTCCTGTCTAACCTCCCCACCATCGGCCCCCTTCCTGCTGAGTCTCTCTGTGACGCCCTCTCTCCATGGCTGTCCCTTCCCCGACCCCGAGCCACACTCACGTCCTGCTGTGAGGCCCTTGGAGAGAAGACCTTGTCCAGCTCGAAGGACACAGGCTTTCCTCTGTGCAGCAGGTGGATGATGGAGTCATCGTCAGGATCGAAGGTCACTGCATTGGCTGCCTCAGGTCCTTCCCCATCCTCTCTGGTGATGGGCCGGACACGAGCGATCACCCGGATGTTCCCTGGGTTGGGTGGGAGAGGAGAGAGGGGTGCAGGCCATGTCAAGACCAGGCTGCTTCCGTGCTGTGTCCAGTGGGGTCCTAAGCAGCCTCCTGCCTTCCAAGCAGGGCCCCCGGGGCCACAAAGCTGTTATCAGTCACTCACACTATAGTATGAATTCACTTATTGGTATGTTTTCTTCCTATGCAAACCAGTTGAGGATGGGAGCTTCACCTTGGGACAGGGAGAAAAGGCCAACTGTAGGGGTCATATGGATGGGAGGAGGGGAATACCACTCTGGTTGGAAGAGCAAAATGGACACTCTCTTTACATCTCTGCTTCAGTTTCTTCATGCACACAATGAGGGGCTTGGGTCCCAGTAAGCCACGGCTTGTGCTATCATTCAGAAAGGGCATTGTGAATGCCAGGATGGGGCTTGGGAATCAGAAGGCAAATTGAACCAGACAGTAGGTGGACAACTGGCAGGACACTAATGGGCACAGCCAACAGGGCCACCCGCAGCCATTGGGAGGCGAGGGTCTGATTATATGAATCTCTTGTGTCAAGCCCTTCAGTGGGGTCCCAGTGCTTCTGGGATGAAGAGAAAACTCCCCACCACAGCCAGCATGGGCCCACCTTCCCCCTTCATCTGAACACTCCAACTCACCCTGCAGCTCTCAGCTCTAGCTGTGCCTCCTCCAAGAAGCCCTCCAACACTCCCTGCTGTCAGATACCCGGGGGCTCTGGGCGCTCCTCCCTCCCCAGCCTGGGTAACAGGACCCCTGCTAATTAATGATCACTGTCTGCTCTCCTGCTGAAGTTAGCACCATGACAGCAGGGACAGCGTCTGCAGGGTCCTCGGCCACGTCTATCTCAGCGTCTGGAACGTCACCTGGCACAGAACAGGCGCACTCCCTAGTCCTTCACGCAGGGAAAGGTGAAATCTCAAGCTTGACCTGGCTCTATGTCAGAACAAGTGGCATGCCAGTCACTCGCCACCCAGTTCCAATACCTGGCCCTGTGGCCACCTGCAGCCTGGCAGTGGCCTGCTACGAATGTTAGGCAAGGGCTTCTGAGTGGGACAGACCAAGTCCCTGTCTTCTCTGTGTCTCTGCTGCCTTATCCTCAAAGAGGGAATGACAATATCCCCTCAATGACAGGGCACAGCTCATGGGAGTGGTGCTGGGGACCATGAGGAAGGGCAGGATCACCTCCAAGCCAGGTCGAGGACCCCTGTGCCGGGCACGCCCCCCTTCCCCTCCCGGTCGCCCACCCAGTGGTCACCTTTCAGCCGCACGAGCTCATTGTGACATTTCTTGCGCAGCTGAAGCTCCCGGCGGTATTTGCGAAGCAGCTCCTGGTTGTTGCTGTTAACCTCCTCGATGGCCTGGCCGATCTGGTGGGGGACACACAGGCCATCAGGCGGCCAGCTCCATGGACTGCCTGCCCCCAGGCAGGCTGAGCACTGTCCCCCACCCTGGCTGAGTCCTTCACAATATCCCCACTAACACCTCTGGGTAGGTACTGCTACCAGTCCCATTTTACAAAGAAAAATAACTGAGCCCCAGAGAGGCTAAGCCAAGAGTTCAAGGTCGCCCTGCTACATAAGCCAAGAGCCGGGACTCAGCCTCACTCCACGGCACTTGCACCTGACTGGAGACTCGGCTGTTGGTGCCAGCTCTACCCTGAGGATTCGCAGGACCCAAGCCAACAGGCTCAATGTCCTCAAGCTTCAATTTTCTCATCTGTAAAATGGGGACCGCACCACCTAACTCGTGGCTCTGTAGAGGCCGGTAGGTAAAGACCTCCCAGTTGCATTTCACAGGGGAAAGAAGCAAGATGCAGACCACATGTCCACACGGGACCCTTGTGGGTAAGAGGGCAAAGACAATGCCCTGGGGGAAGTGCCCGCAGAGAGGCCGCCTTAGGGAGCAGGTGGCAGAGAGAGTTCTTTCTTTTTCACCTGCTGCCCTTCTGCGGGGTTTGAACTTTCTACCATGTCCATGGATTACTGACATATATTTCAAAGAAGGACTCCTTTCTACTCCTAAACTATATCAGTCTCTCCACCCTGCAGAGCCGTCGTACAGATTCAAGGAGCCGACGGCTATAAAAGGCTCAGCATGCGGGAGGCACTTAAGAGACATTGCTATTCTCGCAGTGAACAAGCACAGCTTGAAAAAATTAAATTAAACATAACAGATGTAAGAACATATGTAGCATGTTTGTGATATAAGGATATCTGTAACATGTTCGGGTGAAAGAGTCATAATAATACAAATGCCCAAATACCTACCCCTGACCAGACTTTTTCAAACAAGGTCTGGGGTGGCAGCGTGTGTGTGTGGTGGGGGGCACTCTGTCTGCATTTTGGAAGAGAGCTCTGGGCAGATGCTGCCTCTTCCCAAGGGCCCCAAGGCCAGTCCCAGCCCCGCCCCCCACAGCCGGCACTCACCTCGGCTTTGACGCTCTTGAGGGCCTCCTGTAGCAGCAGGGGGAAGCCTCGCACCTGCCTCTTGAGCCCATTGTAGTCGTTGGTGAGGGTCCGCAGCGCGGGCTGCAGCGTCAGCAGGTTGCTCCGCACGCCTAGGGGGACAGGACGGGTATGAGGGAAACAGGGCCGAGGGCTGCAGCCAGGGGCAGGCCAGGAGCCAGGGCGCCGGCTCACCTGCCAGGTTCTCGTGCACGGCCTTCATCTCCACCTGCGCTCTGGCAAAGGCCTCCTCGATGGCCCGGTTCTTGTCCTCCTCCAGAGACTGCATCTCCTCCAGCATCTGCCCGTGTGCCCGTTCCAGCTCCGACTCGTACATGGCGATCTGGCGGCCAAGGCCAGAAGGAAGTTCAATACAAGGGGCTCGGGAGGGAGGCGGGGGGTCGCCAGAAGGGCTGTGAGTTCTGAGCAGCTACTTCTCTGTGTTGCCCCAGCACCAACCTGGGTCCTGGCACATAACAGGTGCACAAGCCTCAGGAGAGCAGGAAGAGTGTTTGTTATGCTACTGACCCAGGCACCTTTCCACGTGCGTGTGTGCAGCGCCCTGGGAGAAGAGCCTCATGTGACTCCGTCCCTGAGCTCCACTGTGAGGTGGGTTCTGTGATCACATCAATTTATAGATGAGGAAAGAGAGATTCAGACAAAACTGACCCTTGGCACACGGTCAGCGGGAAGCGGTAGGACCAGAACCTGGGTCTGTCGGGCTGTACCAAAGGCTGGCCTCTGCCTCCTGACACCCACATGCAGCCCCACGGGGCCTGCACACCTGCGCCCGGAGCTGTGTGGTCAGCTGGTGCGAGCTCTGCAGCTGCTGCTCCATCTCCTTCAGCACCTGCCTCTGCATGGCCACCTGTTCCTGCAGGTGCTGGTTCCGGGTCTGGGACTCACTGAGGGCCTGCTTGGTCTTGGACGACTCCACTTCCACCGTCTTGATGACATACTGCACGGTGAGAGAGGGATGGGCACATGGAGATGCAGGGCACCGTGACCTCACTCTGGGGCCCTGCGATGCGGCTGGCCTGGGGAGGGGACCCTCGGGGACATCCCACCAAGAGCCCAGAAAAAAATAGAGAAGCCACAATGTCCTGGCTTTCCAGAATGCTGCAAGGGCCTCCTGCAAACTGCTCATCTTAATGAGCCCCTGTGAGCCTGGCTGTGGCCCCAGCCTGCGCACAGAACGCAGAGAAGAGCAAAGACGAGGGCAGAATCCAACGGTGCCCTCTGTCCACGCCCCACCCACAGTGGGCACCTCAAGCATCATCTACCGGAGGCCTACCATGTGCCTGGCCCCGGAGAACAAGAGGGGAAAAGGCCCAGAAGCAGCCTGAACACAAGCACCCACACCTACTCCCACGTGCCAGGCCTGCCCTGGCCCCAGTGGCCGAGCGCTGAGGCACCGTCCAGGCTTGCACGGGCGCTGCACAAGGCCGCCAGCCCAAGGCTCACCTTGACGGGAGGCGCCTGGGCCCGCAGGCTGGCGATGGTCTCGTGGCTGTCGCGCAGGCGCCGGCTGAGCCGCTCCTCCTCCTGTGCCTTCTCGGCCAGGCAGTCCTTGAGCCGCAGCTCCACCTCGGCCAGCCGGTTGGTCTTCTGCTGCACCTCCAGGTTCAGCTCTGACAGCATGCTTTTGTTCTCCGCCACCTCCAGCTGGAGCTGGGACAGCTTGTCCCGGAGCTGGGCGCTCTCCTGCAGGCAGGAGATGAGGCCAGGACAAGGGTGAGGCAGACAGACAGACAGACAGACGGGCAGGCAAGCAGGCTGGGGGCGCTGGGAGGAGCTGGGGGCCCTCCGGGACCCCCTGTCCCGTGCCCACCTGGCTGTGCTCGCAGCCCGTGCAGGGGGCCGCCGGCTTTGCACGCAGCTCCTGCAGCTCAGCCTCGCAGCGCCGCATCTCCTGCCTCAGTCGCTCATTCTCCACCATCAGCAGGTCCCGGTGCTTCTCCAAGTCCGTGCCGCCCTGCAGAGTCAGCCGGGGGTGGGGTGGGGGCATGTGGCCAGGGCAGGTCGGGGGAAGCAAGGAGGGTGCGCGGCAGAGATGGTGCAAGGGCAGGGGAGGGAGGGGGAGAGGAGAGAGGAAGAGAGAAGGAGGAAAGAGAAAGGAAGACGAGAGAGGGAGAGAGAAGGGGCTCAGGGAAATACAGATGAAGACGGAGGAGAGAAAGATCGAGAAGGGTGGTGAGGCCGGCACCGCTCCCGGCAGCACCCCACCCTTTCACTCTATTTTCCTGAGTGTGAAAGTAACGAGAGAAGTCATATTTATACAGCGTTCACACTCCTATTTTACTTCAGCCAAGCAGCATTCACCTCCCTCCCTTGGGGGTCACGTGACCTCTGAGGACCTAGCTCCCACGTGCTTAGTACTCCGGGAACATTTCTGAAACAGGAGGCAGCCTGTTTGGGCTGCACAGGTCACACCCCGCGTCTGGAGGGGCTGGTCTACACAGGACCCACCAGCCACCCATGCCACCCCCCCACCCCCCACCCTCCATCCTCCACCCCGCCCCAGGTAGGGTGGGTGGGTGGTCGGCCTCACCAGCTCTGACCGGAGGCGGCTCACTTCCTGGGCCTGGCCAATGAGCTTCTCCTTCAGGTTTTCCACCTGCCAGCACAAAGCCAGGGTCACAGTGAGCCTTGCTCCTCGCCTCCAGCCCACACCCAGGCCTCGGCCCCAGCCCTCCGGGTTCCAGCAGCAGGCCACACCTGGGACTCCAGGTGAGCGACACCTGGCCTGGTCCTGACAGCCTTCAGCACCCTCTCCCACCGCAGGACCCAGCCAGCCTGGGCTCTCAGGAAAGTCTGGGGGGAAATGCAGCAGAGGTGACCCTGGGCCCCCCGGGGCTCACTCCCCAGGCAGCTCAGCCGGAGGCAGGAGACACAGGCCCCTGCCAAGGCCTGTCCCTGCTTTTGTATTTGTAACTTCAGAGTCTTTTTTCTTAAAGGGCCCCAAACTGTATAAACAGTAGGCACTATGAAACCTGGATCCATCTTTGCCCAGCCCCTAGATTTTTCCACTTTGACTGGTTCCTGGTGAGGCTGCCTGTGGGGATGGGTCTGCCAGCGACCAGGGCACACCTGGAACCTGCGTCCAGCCCCGCTCCCAGTCTGCCTTGCAGGAGAGCTGTGGCAGGGTGAGGCTGTCAGCAGAATGGGGTGCACCCCCCATCAGGAGGCAAGGGGGACTGGCTCAGCCGGAGCGCTGGGTAAGGAAACCAGCCCTGCCCGCCCTGCCCGCTGCGGAGCAGGTCCCAGGATGGTGACCCTTCCTGGGCTGTCCTCCTGCTGGCCGCCCTCCTTGCAGACCCTGGTTCCGCCTCAGGAGCCTCTCCTTGGAAAAGAACCCCAAAATGCAGACAAAAATGTCGGCCCCAGCATGGGCATGTTCGCCACTTTTCCTGCAGGGCATTCTGTGATGAGCGTCCCACACCGTAGAAAAGGAGCAGGGAGACTCAGATTCACTCCGCGGAAGTTTAAGAGGTGCAGTTAACACAGCAGGCCACAAAACACGGGGTTCTTACTTCTAAACGACAGGTGACAGAGTCTACTGCCTCCAGGGTCCAGCCAGCTAAGGCAGGACTGGACACCCAAGATGCACCTGAAGGAAGCAGCCACCAGGTGTTCTCTGCGGCCAGGTGACTACAGGACCAGGGTGGTCCCAGAGGGCTCCATTCCTAACAGCCCTCCAAAATGTGTTGGGTCATGAACCACACAGAGCAGCAAAGCCCATGGTCCCTCACTGCACACCACCAACAGCCCCCTCTGTTAAGAGCCTGGTGGGAAGGGAACTCGGTTCCCCGGCCCCAGAGAGGAGGGAGGGACAGTTTGCACAAGGCAGTGTTTCATTCCTTAGCCATGAACTTGGGAATCACCTGAACACCCAACCTAGGGAAGGGTCGGGGAGGTGACGGTAGGTGCCCACGCAGACTATCGTGTAGTCACCAGTTGTGTTTACCAGGAGTTTTAAATGACACGGGAAAGGCTCCCCAACACAGGAAGCCAAAGAAAATCCCAAAAGCAAAATGGTATGAGCAATACCACAAAAGCACAGTCTCTGAAGCATGAAATTATATTTGACCAATTCTTTATGCTTTCCCGTAATTTCTGAGTCTCAGAGAATATGTATTCTTCTTGCACTCCCTTCACCTTGAAATAGGTGGGTCTACATCCTTTTGAAAGGTTGGGGTCCCCCTACCCCATTGCCCTACCCCAGAAATCACCCCAGGACTGTCTGCTTGCACAGAACTGGCGCCCCGACGGCTGTGTCCTCAGCACGGGCTGGGTGTGCTCTGACCTCACTTGTCCCCAACGCGCTGCCTGGTGCTGACTCTGATGTAATGAGAGAGGGCTTTTCCAGTGTTTACCTGGGGTGGGGGGATCAGGATGCCCACCTGCCACCCGCCTGCAGCTAAGGCTCCTGTTGCCTTATTGCATCACAATTGGAACCCTGGGTGCTGTCAGGTTCTACCTGGAACTCTGAGGGACACTCCAAAAAGACGTGGCAGAGGGTGTGTGTCGGGGGCTGAGGACGAGGCTATAAAAGACCCCTTTTGTCAGAGACATCAGACACTCAGTCACCTCCCAGCTTGCCAAGGACAGCAAGGGACACAGTTCAACCCTACGGGGTGGTCGGTCAGATGCAAACCACTCCATGGTGCGCGAGGACTGCGCCCTGGCAGGCCAGCTCCTCTGGGGCTGGGGAACTAGAACCTGTGCTTCCCAGCGGTGGGGCCCTTGTTCTCTGCCCAGAAGGATCGGCTTCAGAAGGACATGGGGGGAAGGTGCCTCAGAGTCAGGAAGAGAGTGAGCAAAACGAGAGACACGCAGACGAGCTCAGATGGGAGACGGCAGACGGGCTCAGAGCAGAGGGCAGAGAGCCGGGAGGGTCACCCAAACTAGCCA
The DNA here is from genome assembly GCF_987537825.1 of Furipterus horrens. Taxonomy (NCBI): domain Eukaryota; kingdom Metazoa; phylum Chordata; class Mammalia; order Chiroptera; family Furipteridae; genus Furipterus; species Furipterus horrens. The sequence goes on from NW_028327183.1 coordinate 7,954,775, forward strand.
CAGCCTCCCTTGGTGGCCAGACCAAGACCAGTGGCCTCTGTGGCCTGGGTCAAGGACTGAGAAGGTGACCTTTGGGCCGAGTGCGCCCCACAAGGAGCACGGTGGGCTCCCCGTAAATACAGAAGTCTCCACCAGACACTTAGCGGGAGGCTGGGAAGCCTCGCACAGCGCTCACAAGCCCAGGCCCCAGCAAGGGTGACGGCAGTGCCACATCCTGAGCCAGCCTCGCCAGCGGGGCAGGGGTGCTTCGTAGGTCAGCACTTTGACCCCCCAGTCCTCTGAGGTGCGTACTGTTCTCATCCCCATTTTACAGGAAGAAAAACTGAGGTTCCAAGAGATTAAATAAGCCTTGGTTAAGCAACCTGCTCAAGGTCACCTGACCGCTAGGTGGCGAACCTAAGAGTGTAACTCGGATCGCCCTGAAAGACCCCCGAGAGCTCTCCCTGTTAACCACCCTGAATGCTGCCTTTCAGGAAGAGCAGCCACGTTCAGAACATCAGTCTGGACAAGGCTGAGAACAAGGCACTGAGAGAACGGGGTGAAGAGCACCTCACATGGGCTTTCCTTAGAGGATCAGCATTTAGAAGACCAGGAAGGTCAATGTTAAACCACAGCAGGACTGACAGGAGACCAGAGCAAGCAGGAGGGACCCTCACAAGGCACAGCACTTGGCAGTTTTCCAACCATTTTTCTGTCCAGGCTCACAGTTGACCTGCCCAATAACCGCAAAGCAAATACGGATCGGCCCCAGTTTAGAGACTGGGAAATGCAGGCTCAGACAGGAAGTGACCTCCTGCAGCTGCACAGCCAGCAAGGGGCAAAGCCAGGACCAGAATCCTGCCCCTGTGATTCCAAACCCAAAACTTCCCAGGAACGGTGGTGCTGATGGCCGTGCCGCCAATGACCCTGGATCACCTGCCCAGGTCCGGTCATTGTGTCCACTGTGCGGGTGAGGGAGCTGCAGGCAGAGCAACGACGAACCCACCCAGGGTCACACAGCCAACGGGGAGTGCTGAAGCCAGAATCTGCACCGGCTCCCAGCGCGCACAGTGGCCACGGCTCCACGGGGTACGGGGTACGGGGTACGACCCTCCGGGCAGTGGCTCAGAGCCTGCAGCTTCCGGGGTCCCCGCTGAGACGTTGTCCGAAGAGAGCCGGCAGTCAGAATGTTTGAGGAGAAACCAAAGTGAGCAAAGCCCAGGCACCATTCCCAAGTCTCCAGGCAGTCGGGAGGGGTGGGGGAGGACAGGGTGGTGGGGAATAAGGAGGCTCAAAGGCACCACAAAGACTTCGTGCTTCGCCTTCAACTTCCCCTCTAAGAAGTAAGTAGGTTTTGCTAATGAAGGGGGAAAGTTAAAAAAAATAAAAAATAAAAAATAAAAAAACTTGTTCAAAGTCACAAAAAAACCACATGGTATTATGATTTCATTTCCATGAAATGCTCCAAAAAAGGCAAATCCATAAAACAGAAAGCAGACCAGCGGTTGCCAGGAGCCGGGGGGCGTGGGTGGGGTGACTTAAGAGATCTTTTTGGGCTGAGGAAAACGTTCTGAAATTAGCCGGTGGTGGTTGCGTCACCATGTGAACGTACTTAAAACCATTAAGCTGCACACCTATGCAGGGGTGAGTTTTATGGTGAGTTATATCTCAGTAAAGCTCTTTACAAACAAAGCAGCGTGTCAGAACAGCAAACAGCCTGGACAGACTAAACTGGGCAGGTCGGTGAGGGAAGCGGCTGAGGAGCTCTCGCGGCCGGCCGAGGGCTGACATGCGTCCTCCAGGGTGTGTCCGGGAGGGTGGGCCTGCGACGGCCCTGCAGCCCCGGGCAGTGCCCGGTCCCAGGCTCCGGCTACACAGGCCCCGGTTCCGCCCTCACACAGTCAGGCCTCCGGTAGCCTCAGATTCAACCAACCTCAGATTTTAAAATATGGGGAAATAAAAATCCAGAAAGTTGATCCTTAAATAATACAATATAACAACTATTTACATAGCATTTGTATTAGGCATTTTAATTTACCTAGAGATGATTTAAAGTATACAAGAAGAAGTGTGTAGGATCTATGTAAATACTAAGCCATTTTATAAAGGGGACTTGGGCATCTGAGGATTTGGGCATCCCTGGGGGGGGTCCTGGAACCAACCCCCAGTGGATACCAAATGTACTCATCTTGCTCCTTCGGCCACAGTCCCTTTGCACGGACTTGATCCCTCAGCTCGGAGCACATTTCCTCCGCTCTGTGCCAGACCTCAGCTCCAGGGTCACTTTCTCAAAGCAGCCGCACCTAATCTCCCCAACATGTCCTGACCTCCTGGACAAAGCTCCTGGTACAGCCCTCAGGTCCCCTGGGTGTCCCCAGCCTCAGAGCCTTTGTTCCACTCCCCGACATGGGTGCATGCAGCCAATGTGCGTCCTCTCCAGACTGCAGCCTCGCAGTCCCCCTGGGCACCACCAGCCTCAGCTCGGTGCCTGTACATACGGGGCACCCAGCAGACATCTGAGGGAGGATGGCAGGTGGGCACCACAGGGGCCAACAGTAACACAAGCTGCTGTGTCACACCTGCCTGGAGGAGCCCCTGTTCATGGGGCAGATGGGCCCTGAGGCAGCAAAAATGGGGTCCGCATGTAAGAGGGAAACACAGACACCAGGGATGCCCCAAAGGGGACCACCCAACTCAGCAAGGGGCTGAGAGTGGTCGGGACAGATAGTTCTTGAGAATAGGACACGCCTGTAAGCTGGAGAAAAAATGCTGCCTTTACAAAGTACGTAAAGAGAATCTACTGCCCCCCAGAACTGAGAACAAGTCAGAGTATTCCTTGATATTCAGTCAAGAGAAGGGCCACATGCTGGGTGACCACAGAGAAAGAAATTGGTTCCCCCCAAAGGCAGGGCTTTCCACAGACCAGGTCCCAATCCAAATGAGGGGCAGACAGGGTTGGGGACCTGGGGAAGTGGGGGAGGGGTCAGACACAGGCACGAGAGACAGACATGACAATGGGAGTGGGGAGCTGAGCCCAAGGAAAGGGGCCTTGGGGCCCCTGTAGGGGAAAGGAGAAGAGGAGAAAGTAAGGGTGGAGAGTCCCCCCAGGGTTCCCCTGGCCAGTGAACCGAAGAGGACAATGCTCACAGTGTAAGCTCTTGGCCCGCCATGCCCTTTAGGGGTGTGAGGGCTCCCTCCTCCCACACACACTCCCACCGGCCTCTCCTTTCCTGCCGGCTTTCTGTGGGTGACCCCTGCAATGACTTTTGTCCACTGGGGCTGCCCAGTAGATGGGGTGGATTCAGGGAGGGAAGCGGCCCTGCACCTTCCTGCTCCTCTCATGTCTACATGTGCCGCCTGATATTCTGCAGAGGTAGGTCCTGGCCCCTGGGAACCACGAGCAATGGGGCACAAGGATGACCGGGGTGGTAGGTCCAGGATTCTGACTCTGGCCACCTTGCCCTCTTGTGCATGCTTGAGCCAGGAGAGAAGACCCCAGCTGTCCTTTATGCTGGTGGCCAGGTGGGTTCCAGGTGACCCCGGGCGATGTCCTCCGACCTGCTCCATGGTGGGCAGTGGCCTCTGCCCGCCCCATCCTCCCCAGGTACCTGGTTCTGCAGCTGGGTGGATGTGGCTTGCTGGTCAATGTCTCGGAGGGCCAGCCTCTCCCGTGGGGCTGCCCGCTCCTCCTGCAGCCGGGCTTTCTCCTCCTGCAGCTGGGACATGGCCTCCACCATCTTATGCACCGTGGGGACCGCACCTGGGGACCCCGACAGGCTGGAGCACCTCCCGCTGCCAAAAAGCCGCCCACCTATGAGCAAAGTAGTGGCGGATCAGCAGGGCAGCAGAGGACTCACCCAACTGAGGAGGGGGCCCCGCCATGGCAGGGCCGACCAGGCCATCATGGAGAGGAGGGAATACAAGCGGAGGGGACGGGGACAGACGAGGGCTGGGGCAGCAGTGTGGGTTAGCCCCGGGACTCCAGGGCCTGCCTCGGAGGAAGCCACTTAGCAGGGCAGCTTCTGGTGGACGGAAGTGCCTGGATCAGGACTCAGGAAAGCAGCTTTCCCCTAATACTCCCTTCGGAGCATGGGTTCTAGGTCTGACGGGCAATGCCCTCTGCACGGCCCGCCTGCAAGTCATCGCAGCTGAGGAGCTGGGCTCACCTCCCGGGAAAACACTACGCTTGGGGGACAGGATTTCTTTAAACACCAAACCCTCTCCAGAATAGAAAAGAGAGGCGGGGGCTCCCCAGCCTGCCCCCTTCCCGACCCTCTGCAGGCCGTGGTCACTTGCACATGGAGAGGGAGGGAAAAGAGGGTGTGCCAGGAACAGACAGACCCGAACACAGAGACACAGCACGTGGACAGGAACACAGACAGGTCTGCTCTGGGGCCGACACCTGCACTGGGTGCACAGAGCGCAGGGACCGCACAGGCAGGAGGACATGTTAATATCAGGGTGGGCCGACTCCCCCAAGTCCTGCTCCTGCCACTGTCCTGCCCCCAGGAGCAGGAGAGAGACAGGCAGATGGGTGGAGGGACAAAGACACAGGATCAAGGCCTGTGACCTAGGTAGGAGGCTCGTCAGAGCTTGCTTCCAGGACACCGAGGATGGCCCTGGTCTCTGCAGTGGGGAGCGGGCAAGGAGCTCCGGAGGAGGGAGAGAGGGGTACAGGAGAGGGTCAAAGGGCAGGGGATTTGCCTCTTCCCTCAGGCAGCCCAATCCAGGCCCAACCCCCGGGAGGCAGAAGGAAGTGCCCAAGAATGAAGTATCTGAGAGGCAAGCCTCCACTTGACCTCAGAGCCCTAGAGCTTCTGGGTTCCCTGACAAGAGGGCCTGGAGCCACGGCCCTGTGGGCAGGCCTGGGGGCTCCCAGAGTTTGTGAAGGAAGCCACCTGCACCTGAAGTCACACACCCCGCTGGCAGCTTCAGCAAACGGGCTCACCAGGACTGCGGAGAAGGCATGAGGCGGCCGGCACCGGCTGGGGCGGGGAGTGTGGAGAGGCCAGGCTCCTGGCGGGGCAGACGCTCTCGGCACCATCCGCAGGAGGAGCAGACAGTGAAAAGTCCCTGCTCCCAAGCTCTTGGAACAACTGTGACTCAGGGCCCTCTAGAGAGCTGGAGCAGGGGCAGCCGTTGGTTGGCTAGTGGCCCTGGCCATGTGGTCTGCATGTGACACAGACGCATGTCACACACAGTTGGCCAAGCTTCTGCTCTGTTCTAGAGACAATGAGGTCAGATGGATGCTTCCAGGCCTGCCCATGGGGCTGCTGTGGGCAGCACGTGACTGGCATGGCCCTCAGCCCTTTGCAGACTGCTGGCGGGGGGGTGGGGGGTGGTATGCCCTGGACTCTGGGGAAGAGCTGCTTCTGCCCCTGAAGAGATGTGTGGGGCAGGCCCCTCAGGGTCTGCAAAATGAGGACAACAGTCCTTGCCCGAAGAGGCATCCTTGGGACAGGAGCCTGGATACCATGAGGGGTGAGCAGTGTGGGTGGGTGTTACCCAACAGGACACGGAATAGCCCTGCTTGTCCAGGATGCTGCTCATGTCACAGACGGTCTGAGACACCCTCAGAGCCCACACCGAGAGGGGCTCGTCCTGAGCTCCGCACAGCGTCCGCGTGCCGGGGCAGCCCCAAGGGCTCCTGGGGAGGGCTTGCTGGGGGAGAAAGGACCTTGAAGAAGCTAAAAGACGGTGGGAGATCCAAGGGACACTTGGGGACAAGCTATTGAACAGGCCCTTACACAGAGGAGGCTGCACACCTCCCAGCAGGTCAGTTTTCAAACCAGAGTGTGCCTCGGAGATCCTGCCTGGGCACTGCCCCACCCTGGCCCTGTGGACAAAAGTCGGTCCTCGTTCTTACTAAAAGTGGCCTCTCTCCTCTCAGCCAATTAGAAGAGCCCCCGACTGGCTGGACGATGCCCCCCTCCCACGGCCTGTCTGCCCAGGCCTCCTTGGCCAGACCCCCAGCACCTGCCCCGGGACAGCAGAGCGCCCGGCCAGACGGGCAAGCGTGGCTCTGGCACAGGCTCAGAGGAGGGATTAGATGCTTCCACCGCAAGGCAGGTTCAGACGCACAAATCAACCTCTGGTGACAGGAGGCAGGGAACAAGAGAAAAGCCGACCCCTTTTTTTTTCCACACTGGCGTTGCCTCCCCCTCGGGCTCCTGGAGGACGCTCCTTCCCAGTTATCACTGGGCTCAGGCTTCCCTCTGGGGAATCCCACAAAGGGGGCCCACGGAATCCTCCAGAACCAGTCAGCCTTGCCAGAGAAGCGCGGAGCCGCCAGCTCCTCTTTCTCGGCCCTGAGGCGGCAGAGTGAGGCCCTGTCCTCCGGGCTCTGGGTCCCTGGTGGACCCAGGGATACAAGGGGAAGTGGTCAGGCCACTCTCTGCGGGTGGTGGCATCTTTTCCCTGTCGCCCTGCTTTTGACGGGCGCTGGGAAAAGACAAAACACAGGGAAATTCAACCCCGGCCCATGCTAGCCAAAGCCTCTTATCGCTGAGTGGGGCCCCGGTGGCACCGAGAGGAGGGCACCCCAGGAGGAGGGGTGGGCAGGCTGGGGTCTCTGAGTTGCACATCACAGCGTCCAGGATTTGGATGGGCCACCTCCAGGTGAGAAGGACAGTGTGTGGGGACAGCTCAGATGCCCCGAGAGCCTCCCCTCCAGCGCCAGCGTTGGCCAGGGCCGTGCCAGGTCAGTGGGCAGACCTCCTTTACCTGTTTTCTCTACATTCATGGTGCCACCAGCTTCCTGGGCCTCCCGGTCCCGCCCGGGGGCCGATGCCTGCCTCTTCAGGAGCTTCTTGTCTTTCGTCCCCTGACTGTTGCTCTTGCACCCCTTGTCCTGCAGGGCCCGCTGCCAAGACACAACCAGAGGGAATCCTCACGTGAAGGGGACGGCAGTGGGCAGGGACTCCCTCGAGCCTGAGGATGCTGCGCCCCTGGAGCTGGTAAGGACCCGGCCCGGCAGGTCCACTCCTCACTGTGTGGGTCAGTGGGGACAAGGAGGCCTGGAATCTGGAAGAAAACGTACCCCGATCCTACAGCAGGACAGTGGCAGAGTGTTCCCCTGGCCCCACCAGCAGCCGGCCCTCTCCATCAGCAAAAGAGGCTCTGGGGCATTTAAAAATCCTCAGGTAGCGTCCACCTGGCCCTACGGGGCATGAACCGCCAGCGCAGCAGCCCACTCTACTCAAGGCCACAGTCCCACCAGGCCGTGGCAATCTCAGGGCACCCCCTCCCCATGATGTCAACTGCCCCCACCTCCTACTGGCACCAGCCTGCCGAGAAGGGGGCACGCGGGTCCATACAAACAGAGGAAGGCCACAGCCCATCCCGCCGTGACCCTGTCTCCTGGTCAAGGAGGAAGGAGCTGAGGCAAAGAAGGCTAGGTAGAGCAGCCGGGTGGGCAGGCGGGGAGGGGAAGGGCTTAGGCAGGATGTCTCACACCCAGAGAACATGACCTGCAGCTCAGACAGGAAGACATCCAAGGTAAGAACCTCGCGTGAAGTGCGATCCCATTTGAGGATAAGCAAAATAAAATACACCTCAAAGAAACAGTCTGGGAAATATCAAGAGAGGGATTCCGTCTGGGGTATATCAAGAGAGGGATTCTCTCTGGGAGGTTGAGTGGAGGAAAAACATGCATCATTTAAACTTTTTTGAGAATTAAAGAAAAAAACAGAGAGAAGGTGGGAAGAAGGGAAGGGAGACTCTACATTTAATTCTGAACCTTGCTGGCATTTGCACTTTTAACCTTATAAACATCTAGGGTCTCTGTTTTGTGTTTTAACATCAACAGAAGTTACTTGGGAGGAGAGATTCCAGACACGTTTTGTGTGCCTCTCTGCCCACCTTCCAAAGAGACAGGTGCTGTGGTTTTAAAAATGCTCTAAGGTGAGAGTCGAAAAGGCCTGCCTGGCCTCCTGTCTCTCCTGAGCTGTGTGGCTGTAGGCAAGTCACTTCCTTTCCCTGAAGCTCCATTGTCCCCACGCTTAAACTAGAAAAGAGCCCTGGCCAGCATGGCTCAGTTGGTCAAGCGTCGACCCATGAACCAAAAAGTCATCAGTTTGATTCCTGGTCAGGGCACATGCCTGGGATGCAGGTTCGGTCCCCCAGTGGGACATTTGCGAGAGGCAACCAATTGATGTTTCTCTCACATCTATGCTTCTCTCCATCTCTATCTCCCTCCCTCCCCCTCTCTCTAAAAAAATTAATAAATAATTTTTTTTTATTTATTTAATAGAAAAGATACTAACCACCCACCTCACGGAGCTGGTGTCAAAAGTACCTGGTGTGAAGATACCTTAGGCAAATACTCAGTGTCTGTCTGACTCATGTTAGCAGCTGCATACCAGGTCACATTATATTATTTCTGTAGTCTTCACATTTACTTTTATCATCAAAAAGCCAGGAGAGGGAATTGAAATTGAAAAGAAGAGAAAAGCGACATCACCAGGCTTCTTCGTTGGCAACCCGCTCCCTCCCTCTCTCAGTCTCCCGTTCTGCTTCAGGGGGGAGGGTGGAGAGCCCAACTCTCCTATTTAAGAAAATGCTGCCAACTAAATTTTGTCCCCACCCTTTGACCAACTGCCACACCATCACAATCAGGCTTGTCAGCGGTGGCGGCTACGGCCGGCAGCTGGAAGTTTCCATTGGCCGATCAGAGCAAAGGTTACACTATTTCTGGCATGTTGGCCAAGCCACAGGAAGGGCAGACGGCCCCCAGGGGGTTGGGAATTTCTACAGCTCCTCCATAGGGACAGTCTCAGGTTTTCGCTGTTTGAGAGGCAGGCAGGGAGGCCCGCCAAGCCTGCCGTCACCTCCCTGTGTCTGGTCCCTCCTTCGGCCCCACATCCCGGACCTGGAAGCACCTATAAACATAACAGAGCTTTGCAGGGCGCAGAAGGATGCGACCGTGGGATACCGGCTGCTGGCTGGAGCTGCTCCGAGCTCCTCAGCGGATCTGCTGACCCGGGACTCAGCTGCAACCACAACCCAGCACCCCATAATCAAAAGTCAGGAACAGAGCCACGCCCAGCCCAGAGCAGCCAGTTTCTGACCACCTCCTGAGTTAACTACCAGTGGCTCAAGTCAGAGAAAAACAACGGCTTCTCTGGTTTCTTTAACTGTTCTCGCACCAGACAGAACCTACTGACAACAGGACCATCCGGTTCCGTTTTCAGGTGAACCAGGCAAGAAGGACCAAGAGAAACCTTGAAGCCCAAGCCTGTTTCTGAAGTAACATCAAGCTGTAGGCCCACGTGCAGATCAAGACTTGGGGCCAGACACCACCCGGGACCAGGACTTTTATCTACACAAGAGAGGATGCACTCAAGGGTCGTGTGTGTTTCCCACACCCCGTTCTGCCCTCCATTTGCGCATGACCCTTTAAGGTGGGCTCCCTCACGCACAATCTTTCTTGGTGGGGGTGGCGTGCCAACACGCCCAGATAACTCTGGTCCTTCGTCCTCTGCCTCTGCATCCATGGCCCTTGTCCGTTTGCACGCCCACATTTGTGATCATTTGATGACTCTCCAGCATCTCCATTAGGAGTTCAGGCCTATATCTCTTCTTTGCTGCGGATCAGCACCTAGCACAGTGCCCAGCTCCGAGTAAGCACTTCATAGGTGTGTGTTAACGCATGCATGCATTCAAAAAGTGCAGAGTCTGTGTGTCCTAAAATTACCCAACACGATAGCTGCATGAATGCATAGATATTTAAGGCGCTCACTGCAATCAGAACCAATACGGAGGGTCCGTTAGAAAATGGTAAACCCTGAAGTAGAATATCACGCGGCAGTTTCAAAGAATGAGGTAGTTCTCTAAATACTGACATGCATGAAGAAAGCACCAAGGTTCACTGTTGAAGGAAAAAGCTAGCCACAGACTACTATATGAGAATAAATAATTTTTAAATGTATAAATATAATTAAGTGCTTATATAGGAAAGATGAACACTAAACTCTTAATAGTGGGTTTCTCAAACATACAGGACTACAGGAGGCATTTAGTTTCTAGGTATTACATCGCTGCCCTCTGCAAATTCTTTACATCACATAAAGCTTGTCATATTTAGCGGTGCAGATCCCAGCTTGCTGTGTGACCAGTAGCAAGTTACTTAACCTCTCTGACCCTCCATTACTTTATCCACAAAACTCAGATAAAGCAAAAACTGTGTCTTGAGACTGTTAGGAGGACTGATGTCAGATATATAACACATGGTATAGCACCTGGCCAAGTCAGTGTTCAATACATAGTAGCTATTCTTACTGCTATCATTCTGTATTATTTCTACCACCAAATATACATATATCTGTAAAGTTTGTCTGTTGAGACTCACTTGGTGGTAATTGCAAAGGACCCAAGTTTTGGTGAAGTCCTCTGTCTGGTTTTGGATACCTGCTTTAAAGGAGCAAATGCAAGTATTTGCCCTATGATCTCACACATCTGGGGGGGAATAAACAGCTAAAACTTGCCTGTCTTCCTAATAGCTTCTCAGAGAAGGCCCACATTTCCCACTTTAGCCCCCCAGCCAGGGTGTGGCTGAAAACCTTCTGTCCTCTCCTGAGATTTCCCCCTGAGATAACCTAATAAAGGAAATTGCTCCATCTCCGCAGGCTCACAGGCGGATGGGGCTGTGAGGAGCTCACAAGGCAGGTCCCTGGCTCTCCCTCTGAATTTCTCTCCACCCAAAAGCCTGTAGGAATCCAGCTGCTGAAGCTCAGGGGAACAAAGCACACCTGCCTGGCTGGACCCGCACGCTTTGGAAGCCCCCAGTACTTACCTGCACGCTCAGGTAGAGCCTGCGGGGGCTCCCTGGGCCAGTGCAGTCCACGCTGAGGGCTCGGCACTGAGCTAGGGCCGGGCGAGTTGCACTTCGGGCACTAGCGTCCTCATCACCACCTGCCGGGGTGTCTTTTCCTCGCCCTGTCCCAGGACAGAAAAGACAGGTGAGGCACTCCAACTGCTGGTCATGGACCGCTGGGCAGGGCTGCAGCTGAGCTCGCGAGCACACGCTCCGGCCACCCCAGGTGCCGTGAGGAGGGACATATATGCTCTCACTACCTGCCTGGCACGGGGTGGGAAGCCTGGCACCAAGCAGGGGCTGCGCTCTTCTCTCACCAAAAGCCGCTGCAAGATTCTCTACAGGAGGGGATCCAAGACCCTCCGGAGGTCCCCTGCCTCCACAGTGGCTTTGGAGTTCATTGCTTGTGAGCACCCCCTGCAGAGAGCAGCAGAGGAAGCCATGCCAACCTAGCTGTGCTAATTAATCATCAGAGGAGGTGTGCCCTAGGGCCACGGCTTTATTACCCTGGCTGCCTCTAGGTGGCAACTTCTCCTCTGCCTTCATTGAGACCAACCCCACGCTGGGTGGCCTGGTCCCTGCGACCTCCAAAAGGAAAATGGGGACCAGCTGAAGCGCATCCCTCGTGCTTCTGCCCCATTGCCTCTCTCACTGCATGGAGAAGAGGGCTGACTGTAGCATCCACAGCCACCCACCCACCCACCTCAACCCCCACCACAGCCTGGGGGGCCAGACAGGGGGGCAGGGGGCCCGTCTCACAGGGCAAAGGACAGAGCCACTGCCCAGGGCTGTGACGATATCCTGAATGCCAGCCAGGGGCCAACTGCCTTCCAGGCCTTAATGCCCTCCTTGGTCCTCAGTTTCCTTGTCTATAAAAAGGTCACTTGACCTTGTCTCAAATTTTAAAAGGGGATAAAAGGCTGTATAGTCATAGAACCCTCATAATACTCCTTTGATAGACCTATATGCACACACGTGCGCGCACAAGACTGGGAAGGACTATATAAAATGTTTAGTGACAAGCCTACACAGGATTCATTTTATCGCGCTTCGCTTTATTGCGCTCCACAGATACTGTGCTTTTTACAAGACCTTCCACCGGCAACAAGATAATGATTCACTTTATTGGCAATAGTCTCTCTGTTGCGGTGGTCTGAAACTGAACCCACAGCATCTCCAAGGTATGCCTCTAGGTGATTTTTATTTTCTTTTTTATACTTTGTTTTGGGTTTTTATTTGTCTTTGTTTTTTAGTATTTCAAGGGCACTTTTTTTTTTTTTTTTTTTTTTGCTTCTTGTTTGCTTGTTTGTTTGTTTTTAACCAGAAAAGCAATACTTGTTCCTATTCCATCTGTAATCCTTAGGACAATCTTCTGGGGTAGAGATCAGCTTCAGTCCCTTCCAGACAACTGGGGCTCCCTGACCTCAAAGCCCAAGCTTTTCCTGGAGGCCCCCAGAGTTATTCCAACCTCACTGTCCCCTACAGAGAGACCTTGGAGAGGGTATCAGTCTGGCTTCCACAGATGGCACAAATGTGGTAGGGGCAAGGGAACCAAAGAGGAGTTTGCTGTGTGCCCTCTCTGGGCCTCAGTTTCCCCTTCTTTGCCTGTATAGTCTTGGATCTGACAGCCGGGAAAGATTCTGCTAGATCAGACAGACAGGCTGGCGATCTAAACCCCTTTCCCTGTAGATTCAGAACAGCAAACACCTGAAGGAATCTTTCCTGAAGACACCTCTCTCCCCTGACACTTCGGGGAAGACCTACCCAAGTCCAACTTGGGAAAAGGTCAAGGGCAGCTCCCCAGCCCTGGAAATCCAGACAATCCAGCCCCAACCCAGAATCAGAGCTGCTGCTCACTCCTTGACGTGGGAGGCACCAGGGGACATGACCCAGAAAGGAGAGCTGGTGGTGACAACTCCCCCAGGGGGGCTGCCGGGGCCCTGACTCAGGAACTCCTTTGCTGCCCACCTGCTGCCCACTTGCTGTCTGGGGGGCCCTACTAAAACCGTCTGAATGGCACGAAAAGCCAGGCGCCCGGCACCAAACCCCGCGAGGCCCCGCTCCGGAGCAGCCTCAGTCCACTCCTCCCGCCATCCGCGGGCCAGCCCAGGCAGGATCAAGTGTCAGCTGCGCGCAGGGAGCCGGGCAGCCACCTCGCCTACCTTGTTTACCAGCCACGGGCAGGAACCGGAGAGAGACCCTGAGCGCACCACCAAGGACCAGCAGACCGCAGAGCTAACCCGACCTGGCTGGGCCGGGACCGCGTGGCAGCTGGCAGCGTTCTCCCCGAGCTCTCGGGGCTGCGTTAAAGTTTAACTCCGCGCCCGCAACTTCTCAGTCGAGGCAGTGCAGGGCGGCAGCCCCAGCGAGATTGCGCCCTGACTCCACGCCCCGCTCGGCTCGCCGGCTGCTGGACCCTGTAATTTACCTGACAGCTCTGACTGTGCCTAGGAACTTGCGAGAAACCTCGCTCTCATCTCTAGTATCTGGAGGAAGGAAGGGAAATAAAGAGGCATTTTAAAAATGCGGACTCACCAGTTCTCAACCTCCCTGGGCCGGTGTGTGGGAAAGGGCGGGCGGCCGGGCTGGCTGGGGCGGGGCGAGCCATCCCGGGCTCGGGCTCCGGGGCCCGGCCCACTCTCCACAGGCCGCGCAGTGAGGGCGTGGCTCCCAGGTTCCAGGTCCGGCGAGACTGGACCATGGCCCGGGGCTCAGCAGCCTCCTCGGGGCCCCCGGCAGCCTGCAGAAACAGCAAGGGGACAGGAAATTGAAGACTGCTGGCCTGGCCAGAACCGGGATCTAGAGGGTCTGCACCAACTCCTATGTCCCCCAAGGGCCCCAGGACTCACACGGTGGGGGGTGGGGAACGGGGCCTGTCACCATTGGGGGTAGGCAGGCTCAGAAGGGGGCAAGGAGTCCATCCGGTATATCTGCAGCACAAGTGGAGGTCCCACATCTCAGCTCCGCCCCTCCACTGGAAGCCTGGCAGCTTGAAGACAGGCCAGGTCACAGCCCCACATGGAGGAAGCACAAGTCAAAGGCATCTCTGTAAATCTAATCAGAAGGGACCCTGGCAGTGGCCAATGACAAGTTAGGTTTATATATCAAATTCTCTTAAAGTCAGCTCATTCATGTATTCAAACTAGCAGGCATGCCAAGCCTACAATGCAGCAGGCAACTGGCTAGGACTTGAGATACAAAGATTCATTCATTCTTCATTTAATTATTATTTATCGAGTGCCTGTTGTGTGCCAAGCACCTGCCAGGAGTCCTCTTTGATCAGGAGAAACATGGCCTCAAAGCTCCCTGTGGGGAGGGAGGTAAACACAACAAACCTTCCCAGTCACAACAGGCTGCAAGAGGGCACCAGAGCTGTGGGAGAATTGGGGGGTGGGGTGGGGTGGGGAAGCTCCATAGATCCCTTATCAACGGAGCAAATGAACAGAGCAGACTTCCCACATTCACTGCACAAAATTTTATTGAGCACCTATTGTGTGCAAAGCAGCCTTCAGGGCCTGTAAGGTGACAAAGCTATATAGTGCCAGACAGATAGTGATGCTATTTACAGAGGATGCCAAGTCAGCCCAGAGAGGCAACGTGGAGTTTGCTTTTGGTTTTAAAACGGAGTTGGAAGCACCCAAGAACGTCTTACCAGTTCTATCCGGGTTGAAGACTACTCTCCCTGTCTATCACTGCACTGACTGCTGTCTACCAGGCAAGGTATCTATCTGAACAGTGTCCATCCCTCCTGATCCTCTGCGGCTCCTCCCCAGGATGAAGCTCACAGCGTGCTCCTCTTTGCAACCTCACAGCACTCAACCTGGAGCTACAGCTACATCCATACCAAATATCCAGCAACGGCTTTTTGGTTCAATGCCCTGAAATAAGCGCACGCAAAGGCTCGGACAGAAGCTTCGGAGACAGCAGGGCTGAATAAGGAGACTCAGAGCCGGGAAGCCACTATGCCACAGCAGAGGGAGGTGATGCAATCACCAAAGGCCATGCAAACAAGAGGCAACCAGGGTGGGAAAAGTCCACTCCAGGTGGGAAGGAAGGCTGGGAAAGGAAGATGGCAGGAGCACCAGGCAGGTGCAGAGTCCTCAGGGGTGACCGGTGAGTGGGAAGGAGAGGAAGGTTACTTCCCAGTGAACCATGCCACAGAGAGCTCAAACGGGAAGAAAGCCCCTGGGGGCTCTTTAAGGGAGAATGTCCATGGAGCAAGGAAGTGGGCAAACCAAGGGGTGGGCGGGGGCTTCAGGAAGCCACCACTTCCTTCTCTGTGGGGAAGTTTGGCTAGGGAGGAAGGAGAGGCTTCATCAGGAGGCTCTGGTATTTAGGAGCCATTGGAACATGTTATGTCGACAGGGGAAGGAATGATTGAAGCATCAAGAGAGAAAAAGCAATAAGAGCACCGGGACAGGTGGCCCAAAGATACAGTGGGTGACTGATGTTCCCAAAGCTGAGCCCCAGAAGAAGGCCCAGCTCCTGACCAGGGACTCGTCGTCCCTGCCTTCCTTGACTGAGGAAGACAATTTGCAGGAGGGGGCTCCTAGGTGTAGTGTCACTGGGTAGGGGGCAGGACTCTAGGCCAAAGGAGGGGGTGGAGGCTAGTCCAAGTCTGCGGGCCAGCTCCACTGAGGAACTGGAGACGAGCCAATGTGAAGTGGAAGTGGAGTGGAAGGGGCCAGGGGGAGCGGCCAGACAGCCTCTTCTCCAGGCTGCCAGGAGGGAGAGAGACTGGCTCCATCTGCATGCTGACCAGGGCGTTGAAAGTCAATTCCACAATGGAGAAGACTTTTAAGGAGATCAGCTAAGTCTGAGGGGCAGGGACAGGAAGAGACAATATTTCTGTGGCTTTGTGGAAGGGAAGTCAGGGAGGCAGCCAGGAAGAGAGCAGGAAGAAAGAGGAAGGGCGTGTGCAAGATGCTGAAGAGAAAAAGCAGCTGAATTTAGCAGAGGGGGCTGTGAGGATCAAGGACTCAAATAAACCCCAGGCCTGGGCTACTCCCAACCTAGCACTCGTGGGGTGGGGCCATGGGGGCCTCGTGTCAGAGTGCTGTGACGAAAGGCTGGTCCAGAACCGGGCTCTGCCATTTACTGGATGTGTGACCTTGGGAAAATTACTTTGCCTCTCTGAGAAGGGGCAGAATGGCACCATGCAGGGTGGGTGTAACGATTAGGCAATGCATGTATACAGTGTTCCAAACAATTCCAGCACATACACGGGTCTCCCTCCAAGGGTGTGTGAAAACAGAGGGGCTGGCTTCCAGACCCGGGCACTGCCTCTCCGGGTTCAGGCCACATCGGCAGAGCTGTGGCATTCCTCTCCCCTCCAGACCAGGGATATTGCCAGGGCTAAGGGACAGACTTGACAACTGCCCAGAGACTTCTGTTGGGGAGGGCTTAGTCTCCCTGGGAGAGCGGGCAGAAGGTTAGGGAGGTTGGCTAGGAGCTAGGACCTCCCCTACACACACACAGTCAGCCATCCTGGGTTTTCCAGGACAACCCAGAGTTCAAAACCTCCGCTCCCTTAGTGCCCATAAGGACAGCAGAACTCATCACCCTATGTCCCTCGAGTCCAGTCAGTAAAAACACACAGCTCCATTCTGAAGCTGCATTCTTTGCAAATGACTCCCCCTGGTCAAGGAGATGGCTACTTTATCAAGGGCACGGGGAAGAGGCCTGGGCAAGGGGAGGTCCTCACCCAGCCTGAAACGGGTAAGGGAGGGAATGTGGAAGACCAAGGGTGGCCACCACCCACAACCTTGACACACGTGTGTTGGGGGTTGGGGGAGTACTTGAGTGTTTAAACACAGCTTCCTCTTTAAAATCTCCCAGGACCAGGCCCTTCACTGCGCCAGAGTTCTGCCCTAACTCACAACGGGGGGTTGAAGGAGGTGGCTTCTGGCTCGCTCTCCCTGCGGGAACCCTCCAGGCTGCCGCTGTCAATCGCCGCATTCTCCCGCTGTCCAGGCTCTCCTTCCTAACCTCAGGGCTGGCCCACATTCCCGGTCCCGCGAGGGGGAAGCGAACTGCCCAGGGAACGTACGTGGTGGGAGGGCCCGCACCTGCAGCTTCCAGGGGGCCCTGGGGTGCGGGGGGCCTCTGCAAAGGGAAGGGGCAGCGCTGACGGACACGCGGTTCTCGGGCAGGGTCCGGCATTCCCGGGTCAATGAAATTGAAATGGGGGTCCCGAAGCTGCTCTGATCCTAGGGGACGTACTGCCCCATGCCCTGCTGTGGACCAGGTCCCCGGCTGTGGCTGGACCGCGTGGCAGGGGCGGGGGGGAGGGGGCGGGATGGGGCGGCGGGGGACCGCACAGGGCTGGGTCTCCGGGCCCGGTCCTCCCCGCGCCCCTCAGCGGGGCCGTGCAGGGGGATCCCGCGGGCAGGGTGGGCCGGGACGCGGCGCCCCGATCAGCGAGCCAGGCGGACCCCCAGCGCCTACCCCGCCCGCAGCGCGCCGGGGCCCCCAACTCACCGGCCTGGCGGAGGCAGAATCCCGGCTTCGCCGCAGCGCCGGGGGCTTGGCCGGGCCCGGCCAGCAGGCAGGAGGCAGGTCCACGCCGCCGCCTCTTCAGCCCGCCCCGCTCTACCCCTCCCGCACACTTTCCACAGGAAATGATTAACTCGGGCCGCGGCGCGTTCCCATGGCAACCGGCTCCAACCCAGCGGGGGGCGGCAGTGCGCGCGCGCTCCCGCACACTCACTCACACGCGCACTCACACTCACGCGCTCCGCTGCCCACTCCGCGACTGCCCGCGCTCCGCCTACACCGCCCCCTGGGTGTCCTGGCCCCTAACACCCTGCGAAGAACGCCAGTACACACGTGCATGCTTACCCACCGGCGCACACGCATGCTCCTGCGACCGTGCATGGACTCACACGCTAGTACACACGTCCCTCAAACACACTGTAGTTAGTACACTCGAACACACTCCTACACCAGTTTGTACATACATGCTTTTGCACTTACTCCCTAATGCATACCTCTTCTAACCCAAGCACCAAACTTTCACACACGCTAGTGTACGCTTACGTGCCTCCCTGCAGCCCTGCACACACGCACGAACTCTAGCACACAGTTTTTGACATTCTAGCACGTGCTCTTACACTCTAGCTAGTACACGTATCCACTTTCACGTTCTCACATACTCTACACATGCACCCACATGCTTTCCCACAAACACTTCACACACTCCTTAGTACACACGTACGCTTCCACATGCTCTGGCTCATTCTCTCACACTCTACTACACACATTCTTTTCAACTCGAGCACACACTTTCACATGTGCTCTCACTCTAGTGAGTGTGTGCACACATGCACTTTCACACATGATCACACGTTTTTGCACGCGTGCTCTTACTAGCCCCGGTAGGAATGCAGAGGCCAGGCTGCCTTCCAAAACAGAGCAGCCCCACAGCCCTCACCTCCCCCCAGGCAGATTAATATCTTCCAGAGCAGGAAAGCTACTTGGGATTTTTTAAGGTAAAGTATTCCTTTAAGCCCCAGTGAAAACATGGCTCGGGAGGGCAGCAGCTCCCAGGGTAACCCCCGAAGGCTCTCTTCATAGATGCCTGGAGGAGCCAAGGAGAGACAGCTGACCCAGAGGAGCCACTCTGTTCTTTGTCTCCCAAACAGAGGCGGCATTTTACTCCAGAGTCAGCGGCAAGATTCCTCCTCCAGGGTGCGGAAGGAGGAGAAAGAAAGAAGCTCAGAAGCCAACCCAGTGCAGGCTGATGGTGCCGCAGATAATCCGAGGAGGGTGGGCACTCTGCCCCTTCCTGCTTGGCAGGGGATGGCCCCAGGAGGAGCGAGGAGGGGACTGAAGGGGGCCGTCGAGCCCCAGGAGATTCTGTCTCCTGCTGCTGCCCAGGCGCTGGGCTGGTGGTCAAGAATCTCAAGCAGAAACAGAGCCAAGGTTCTGGGCCTCAGATTTTCCGGCTGCCAGACCAGGACATTCACAGTCCCCCTCCTGGAAGTGGACTACTGTGTGTTTTATTTTCTAACAAAGATGCCCGAGCAAAAACCCAACAGAATAAATGTCCCTTTCCTGGAATGGTTCCCTGAAGAGTCAGAGGTTTCCAGATAAGAATCCCGGATAAACCTACCAGTGGGAGAGAAAACCAACATTTGAGAGTTACCTTCTTTGAATCCCCCTGCCTGCCCTCCAGACACCAGGGGTCAGGGGAACTGCAAGGTTGGATGAGAGCAAAATCCCTCCAGACTTCTGACCAAGTGTCTCGCTATGTTGTAGTCCCTATTATCTGATTGGGAGGTGGGGGTGGTGTCTGTCTTGAAAGTCCTGGTGTAAAACCGGATGCCTGGTCTTACTTGCAGGCGGGTACACAGACATTAACTACAGGTTCCTTCCAACAAAATCAAAGCCAGATTTTTAAGTTAATAATAACATTTCTTGTTCTTTATCTCTGATTACAAAAGTAATAGATATTCATTGTAACCATAATCCCGCCCACTAGAGAAAAATGCTGCCAACATTTTAGGACTATGCACATAATAGCTACCATTTATTCACGCTAACATGGTGCCAGGCACTGCACTAAGCTCTTTATAAACAAGATCCCATTTAACCCTGAACACCCATGTGGTGGGCACCACCTTTTCCCCATTTTTCAGGAGAGGAGACAGTCTCCAAAAGATCATTCACAAACTCAGCGTGTGCTAGAACTAAGATATAAAGCCAACGGGTTTGTGTGTGGAGGTACAGATGCACAAACATGCAGTACTATCTTATGCGTACAGGTGCAAGAGCTGAATACGATCAAAACACCGGTGAAGGAAAAAATAAATTCCAGGCATTAGGAGGGGGCATTTTCAGAATTCTAGCAAAACTCTGACTTGAAATGTAAAAACGAATTACTTTCTGATGGTAAAAATTCAGTTTAGTAATGCATCATGTCACCAGGAACTACATACCAATGACTTCAAGGTCATTTCTATGTTAGAAACGGCCACTGATGGCTTGCCGTGGAAACTGCCAGCTGTCCTCCGGCTACAGGGAAAGCGGAGGGTTTGCCAGGTAGCCAAGAGCCCGAGAGTTCTGCTCAGAACGCAAAAAGCGGGAGTTGGCTTGATCTGACTCTCTTACTAACCCAGAGTAAAGTGCAAGCAAGGCTTCCGCGACTTTGCAGTTTTAATGAGTTAACTTGAGATTCAATCACCTCCAGGCCTTCGCGATGTTGTTCTCCTTCCCTATAAGTCCTCTCACCTTTTTACCCTGCTCCTACCTGCCTCACCACACCTTACTTGGCCTACTCCTGGCTTGTCCTTCAAGTCCTTCAAGCATAGAGGTCACCTTCCTAGGCTCCACAGTCACTCAGCTACTCTCCTGCCTGCCACCTCCCCCCACCCCCACCACCCCCAGACTGTCACGACCATCACCTCCTTGAGATCAGGGCCCTTCCCTGTCTTGACCACAGACAGGGAAAGCCTCCGCCAGGCCTGGCATCACAGAGTCAATAAAGAGATCAGGTATAAGCCAGAGTGGAAGCACAGGGCACAGCAAACACATCCAACCAGACTTTCTTCCCGTGTGAATTCATGCTAATTCTCATCAAAAAGAAGGAAGAGATGGACCCTTAAGTATTTATTTCAATGTAGTCAGTAAGGAGCACTCTGCAGTTGTGAAAAGTGTGTATCCTAGCATGATTCAGTTTAATAAGTAGTTTCTTGAAGACGCAGAACAACATTCTGATGGATGAGTCATACAGTAAGGAATCCTGGGTCCATGGGAAACCACATCTTTCAGTACCCCTGAAATAGTTCGTGGTGGACAGTGCATGAAGAGCTGGGCGGGGGGATCTGTGGAGGGGGCAGGCACGACTCTGCACCCCACCCTTCAAGCATGAGTTCCTTCCCCCAGCTGCAGCACGTGGACACCAACCCTCTGAGCATGGAGGGGTGGGCTGGCCCTGCTCGCTCTCAGGAAGCCACGCTCCTCCGTGGCCATGAAGGGGTGGCGGGACTGCAAGCTCCTATCACTCTGCTGCTACCGACTCAGCTCCTACAGGCACTGAGTACTCAATCCATATTCAAACGAGTAGCACCTTCCTCCCCTCCCAGCTCCCTCTGTGCTCTCCCAGCCCCACCCAAGGGTGCCTATTTTCTAAAAGCTATGTTGACAGGAAAAAAGATTCCCCGTTTCCAAAGATCTCTGAAGAGAACCAAAGCAACCCACCCCCCACCCCCACCAATAAAACACCTTGCTTTCAAATCTCTAAACAGCGGCTCCTTTCTGCGTTTGCCAGGGAGATTGGACTCA